>NC_064646.1:488696496-489305663 GCF_023864345.2 Schistocerca serialis cubense | reverse complement strand
GCTCTCTCACGATGTCTAATGATTACTGAGGTCACTGATATGGAGTACCCGGCAGTAGGTGGCAGCGCAGTGCACCTAATATGAAAAACGTATGTTTTTGGGGGTGTCCGGATATTTTTGATCACATAGTGAGTGTTGGACAAAACACATAAACATCGCGAGAGATGCCTGTTTGAACATAAATGCAGATATTAGGCAATCCTGCGAGATTCTCTGTTGTATTTGATCACTAGAGGTACCAGAGCAGTGTCCTCAGTACGCTGTAAGTATCAGTCGTGGTCAGAAAGTGCTTGAATACTTCATGTCGGTGCCAAGAAAGAACGTGAGCAAGTTGTTGGTACTCCTATGGCGGGTACTTCTGTAGCCAAGGTGGCCGAATTGTTTGGTGTTTCAAGAGGCACTGCATCGATGATTTACACTACTGGCCATTGAAATTGCTACATCAAGAAGAAATGCAGATGATAAACGGGGGCATTCACTGGAGAAAAAAAATTATACTAGCACTGACATGTGATTACATTTTCACGCAACTTGGGTGCATAGAGCCTGAGAAATCAGAACCCTGAGCAACCACCTCTGGCCATAATAACGGCCTTCATACGCCTGGGCATTGAGTCAGAGCTTGGATGGCGTGTACAGGTACAGCTGCCCAAGCAGCTTCAACACGATACCACAGTTCATCAAGAGTAGTGACTAGCGTATGGTGACAAGCCAGTTGCTCGGCCACCATTGACCAAACGTTTTCAATTGGTGAGAGATCTGAAGAATGTGCTGGCCAGGGCAGCAGTCGTACATTTTCTGTATCCAGAAGGGCCCGTACAGGACCTGCAACATGCGATCGTGCATTATCCTGCTGAAATGTAGGGTTTCGCAGGGATCGAGTGAAGGGTAGAGCCACGGGGCGTAACACATCTGAAATGTAACGTCCAGTGTTCAAAGTACTGTCAATGCGAACAAGAGTAGACTGAGACGTGTAACCAATGGCACCCCATACCATCACGCCGAGTGATACGCCAGTACGGCGATGACGAATACGCGCTTCCAATGTGCGTTCACCGCGATGTCGCCAAACACGGATGCGACCATCACGATGCTGTAAACAGAACCTGGATTCATCCGAAAAAATGACGTTTTGCCATTCGTGCACCCAGGTTCGTCGTTGAGTACACCATCGCAGGCGCTCCTGTCTGTGATGCAGCGTCAAGGGTAACCGCAGCCATGGTCTCCGAGCTGACAGTCCATGCTGCTGCAAACGTCGTCGAACTGTTCGTGCAGATGATTTTTGTCTTGCAAACGTCCCCGCCTGTTGACTCAGGCATCGAGACGTGGCTGCACGATCCGTTACAGCCATGCGGATAAGATGCCTGTCATCTCGACTGCTAGTGATACGAGGCCGTTGGGATCCATCACGGCGTTCCGTATTACCCTCCTGAACCCACCGATTCCATAGTCTGCTAACAGTCATTGGATCTCGACCAACGCGAGCAGCAATGTCGCGATACGATAAACCGCAATCGCGATAGGCTACAATCCGACCTTTATCAAAGTCGGAAACGTGATGGTACGTATGTCTTCTTCTTACATGAGGCATCACAACAACGTTTCACCAGGCAATGCCGGTCAACTGCTGTTTGTGTACGAAAAATCTTTTGGAAACTTTCCTCATGTCAGAACGTTGTAGGTGTCGCCACCGGCGCCAGCCTTGTGTGAATAATGCTCTGAAAAGCTAATCATTTGCATAACACAGCATCTTCTCCTGTCGGTTAAATTTCGCGTCTGTAGCACGTCATCTTCGTGGTGTAGCAATTTTAATGGCCAGTAGTGTATATCGCATGCAGGGAAAGCGGAAAAACATCATCCGCTAAATCACTACGTGAAGTGACAAAAAGTAACTGAAGGGGATTGTGATGAAAAATAAGACGACGTCAACTTGAAAAGTCACTGCAGAACTGAAAGTCGCACTCGTGAACCCTACCTGGAATTCCAAAACCTTTGAGACAAATACCCGTAATAAAGCAACGTGATGCCGAGGCCATAATGACTATGGAGCAAAGGAAGAATGTGTTTCTGTGCGTCCATCTTTATGCCTGGAAGCCAGGGCATTTCGACTGTTTACTACTGTAAGAAAATTAAACACCTACAGCAGTTCTTATGTTATCATTTATTGTGTAGCTACCAGTTTAGGCGCTTCAGTGCACCATCTTCAAGCCGTAGTTGATACCGAAGGTGTTAACACCATCCATATATACGATGTATCAGTGGCCAACATAACCGGTTTACGCAGATTACCTGTAACTGTGATTTCGTCTGTCCAACCATCAACTTCATCATCTTCTTGTATCTTGGCTCTGAGCACTATTTGACTTAACATCTGAGGTCGTCAGTCCCCTAGAACTTAGAACTACTTAAACCTAACTAACCTAAGGACATCACACACATGCATGCCCGAGGCAGGATTCGAACCTGCGACCGTAGCAGTAGTGAGGTTCCGGACTGAAGCGCCGAGAACCGCTCGCCCACAAAGGCCGGCATTTGGCAGTCAACAACTTATTTGCTCGGAGTCTCAACACTCACTACTACTCTGGCGCATTGGCCGCTCGACCATCGATAGTACCTATTGCTGCCTGCGTGAGGCAAAGACATATTGTTCTCATTACGTAAGGCGCTGTCGACCCCTTACATCCTCTGGCAGGAAAACTCGAGTGACACACAAAAATGTAGACGAAGCTACAACTTCTTGACGTGTTACCTATTGTGATTCATTTCAGGATCTCCAGCCGCCGTTCGTTTGTTTGATGATTTCTCTGACGTTTCGGCACCCCGAATGTCTGGAACTCTCAAGCCTTCACCCTCCACTGCTAGTGCGCCAATAAAAAATGAGGGTAAACAACATTTTCAAACCCGCTGCGTGACAAGGCACATGTTAGAAATACGACTGAATATCGTAGCTGGCTGCACAAAATCGTCTTCTAGGCGACACCTGAAATAGCAGGCTTTCTAAATGATAAAAGCGCACTTCTGTCCTTGCGAGATTCAAAGTCGCTTCCTCTTTTTTTCCACCTGCCATTCGACTAGTTTCGTGGCGTCCTATATGTACGTTTGCCTATACTGTGTTAACTCGGTTACACAAATGTGATTGGAGGTGAGAGCCGTAGATATTGAATGACGATTGTTCTTGTCGTCGTCTTCAGTCCAAACACTGCTTTGATGAAGCTCTCGACGTTATTGTGTCCTGTGCAAGCCTCTACATCTCTGCGACCTACACCCACCTGAACTTGCTTACTGTATTATTGTGTAGGTCCCCTTCTACAAATTTTGAGAGCTCTCCACTTTCCTCAGTTACGAAACTGACAACTTATTCACGCTTCCCATCGATCTTTTAGTAAACTTGTGACATAAATTTCATTTTTCCCCAGTCTGAGTCAGCCCCTCATCGTTACTGATTCAATCTGCCTACCCATTTTATCATTCTTCGATAGCACCACACTTCAAAAGCCTCAAGCTATACTCCAGAGAAAAACCTCCTTAACACTTAAATGTATGTTAGATGTCAAGAAATCCTTCTTTGAGAATGCTTACCGTGCTATGGTTCGACTGCACCTTATATCCTCTCTACCTCGGTCATTATCTACACAAATAGAAAAACAGACCTACAGCTTTCAATGTCTCATTTCCTGATCCCCTCAGCAACGCCTGATTTACTTTGACAATATTCCATTAGTCCCTTAAATACTTCTGACCTTACTAGATCAAAAGTTTCTGCGGTGGATAAGGCTTCAGAGCAGATCACGGTCTGATAATGTCTCAATTTTGCATCGATGAGAACATTCTTAATGTACACAGTTAGTTTGTATGCTAAATTCATTTTGTTTATTCGTGCTCCCATTTCTTCCTTTTCTGTCAGCTCAGTTTCTATCCATTCTCACAGGCATTTAAGACTCCCTCTGTAGTTCCGCGGTTTGATTAATCGCCGCTTCTAATGACATCTGTGAGTGCTAGACAATATACCAATATTCATATTTTATTCCACCCCCTGTCGTATCCCACCCTTGCCTATCATTTCTCGTCGTCACACCCTGATGACCTTATCAAGTACAAGCACACAATTAAAGAGCAAAAGAGAACGTCTGTCTTCGTGTCTGAAGTTCAGTTTCCTTCACCGTCTAAGTACCTGACGGTAGTCACCACAAACATTCCGGAAACCCACTGTGGACACCTTGCAGCTTGTTTTTGCAGCTCCTACGATCATGTTGGTGACAAGACCGCTTAAGTGTGTCTGCTTCCTGACCCAACATTTTCTCAATACCATTTACGAGGGGTATCGTGCGTTTCTTGACACAGTCCCAAAGGAACAAATTTTAATACGTAAAGTAACAGTTTATAGTGATCCTAGCACGGACTAGACATTCATCATTGATGATGGTTTTACCCGCTGAAGAACACTG
Source organism: Schistocerca serialis cubense (assembly GCF_023864345.2). NCBI lineage: Eukaryota > Metazoa > Arthropoda > Insecta > Orthoptera > Acrididae > Schistocerca > Schistocerca serialis. Next base: position 489,301,218 of record NC_064646.1, on the reverse strand, counting down.
AGGGTTTTGCCTAGCCACTTCTACTGTTACTCTACTGCATTCTGTGATATCTCCCTGTACCATACAATAAAGCATTGTACACACCAGAAGACACAGCTTATAGGCAGCGAAACCGATAGTGTGAGTCTCTAATCGACTTCTGTGAATATAGCTATTGCGTACTATTGGACTTACCATTCAGTTTTCCATTTTAAAAGTTTTAATGCCTCTATGTAAACACTTGTGTTAAAATGTATGAATGGTCAATTAGCTGTGTATAATTGGCTGCGGCTGCTCTATTTTTAAAATCATCTATACGAAGAAAGAGAAAGATATAGATGGGAAGAAAGATGTAGAAGAGTAACGAATGCCTACAGGGACAATGGCAATGCGTTTGTTGCTTTAGTAGATGCGTCGTTACCTGTCTTCTGTAGCTGGACATGTTATTCAGTTTTCTGATATAATGGGAGAGGTTATTCCACAATCGGGTTCCTGCTGCTCAGAAGGTTTTCGATAAAGTGGCTGAACGATGGATCGGGACAGAAATGACTTTGCTCTGATGGGAACGGATGTTTCTGCCGTGTTGTTCAGATAAGAGCGTTCAGGTCGAGCAGAGATATGAGGCGTCAGTACCCTGACGATCCTGGAATATTATGAATAATATTGAAAGCAGATACCTAGGATGGCAGTGGAGATGGGAGGAAATTAACTGGTTGTGTGTTTTTCTCGGCCTTAAGAGCACCTCAGACACGGGCAGGAAGTGCCGCGGGTATTTCGTGTCGTGTCGTGACTTGACGTGACGTGCCGTGCTGCCGGACTGCGACCCTTCGTCGTTTGGAGGACAAACTGGCAGCCAGCGATGCCGCAAACGTCCCTTCCACGCGTCCAACTGACACTACCAGCGTAAACGTCCTGCGTCTCTCGGGCACAGCGACTGCGACTACACTGTGCTTCTTAACCAGGGTAATCACGCGCTGTCCTCATTGTATCCGTTAGACAAAGCCTCTGTACAAGCTCAATCACCAGCGAAGTGTTAGAACTCCCATTTGTGCAGTGCTGCAGTTTCCAGCGGATTTGTGAATTGGGCGACAACTTGCCGAAAAGTCTCGAGTTCAAAGCTCGACGAAGACATCGCGCAAGCATATGAGCTCACGAAACGACCGAATTTGTAGTTGGTCTACAGATCTGTTCCACACAACTGCCTCCGGTAATCCAAGCTACTGGAAGGCCCTTGTGGGTGAAAGATCTCTACGTTAATTAGAGATTTAGTTGTTTCGTGAGCTCATATGCGTGCGCGGTGTCTTCCTAGAGCTTTGGACTGAGCCCAGGTAGCAATAATAAATTCGGCTCGTTGTCACATCCGAGTTTGGACAACTTAAACTTAGAAACTGTCTGGAAAACGAAGCAATGAATAAATGACAATTCCTCGCACAACGATCACCCATTTGTACTAAACTTCGAGAAATGTCTCACAAGTGAGTCCGTAGAGGATGGTATAAGAGGCATGCAGTATCACTATTGTGCTTTCCCATCAGTTTTGGGTAGATTAAAGCAATCCGTCCTTGGACTACCTAAGTGAATCGTCGTGTAGGATCCTTTACACCTGTTTTGTCGCGAAACTCTCGAAGTTTACGTCCCTCGCAGAAGCATCTGCGTCGTCGGGTCTCTGTAAATTGCAATTCTGTTTTCTCTGGTACTAAGCAGGAAGTTATATTATTCGTAACAAAGTTCAAAGGGGATTCTATTATGTTGCATTCACGTACTAAACACCATAAACTGTTGACATCGACACAATTAATAATGATTAAGTGAAAACTAACAATTTCCTGAGAGAGTAGTCTTACGACAGAATTAGATCGGAAGGCTTCCTACCGGCGACTGGCCTTTATGGCGTACAGCAGTACATCGTACTTACACTCGTGATATTTCGTACATTTTCGTTAGCTTAAAAGTTATTCATTTGTTTGCAAGGTGACAGTTATTGAACTATATGGAAAAAGCGTGAATTTGTTACGAACTACGGCATTCACACGCTTTGTTCAACATGTAAACTACACTACAGATATTCAGATTTAGGTTATTACATGTTCCATTTGCCTACCATCATTGTCGATGGTCGCGCAGACGAAAAATTCTGCATAACCCGATAAAATACGTCAAAATCTATGCTATCGCTAACTCTCTGAATTGCTGTTTTCTGCTCAGCAATTGCTTTGGGATTGCTGTACACCTTGTCTTTAATATAGCCCCACATAAATGAGTCGCTTGTGTTCATATCCGTAGAATATGGCGGTCGATCGGGTTCCACACCAGTGGCCTCTGGGTACCCCATAGCCGGAATGTGATACCCAAAGTGCTCCTCCAGGCTACGCGAAACCATGAACATGGGCATACTAATTCATACTAATACGCCCCGCGGCCAATCGTGCAGTTTGAACGTCCTACCGCAAACTGTTCAGGAATTATGACGATTTTATTTCATATAGTTCAATAATTATCACACTGTATTAAGACGATTATTTTGGCATTGTAATATTGTTGAATGAAAGTACTTATGACCGATAGGCTTCTCCTAATATTTGTATTGGAAAAAGACGACTTTTACTAGCAAATATTTATTAAGCAAGATTACGTTATTCACGCCAGAATAACTGTGCTTTCGCTACGTACCTCGCTGCCAACGTAGCGGGCGTTCTCAACTCTAGCCACAGCGCCTAACTCCACCGCCCACTGGCAACGCCGTACGGTCCAGCCAGCGTGGGAACTGAAATCTTACTCCCGACTCTGTGCGTTATATAGTACCGCTTCACTCATTGAATGCTACATGGTAGCTACAGATTCCATACAAAACTGAAAACTGGAAAATACGGAAATTTAGTGAGGCTCGAACGGGAGGGGTACATTACACACGGGATACCGAAGACAATCTGTGACACAGGTCGAGATAGAATCAGTATTCACTGCGAAAGTAATACTACATACAGGCCTAACCGGTCTCGATTGCCACAAGAATGGTTTGCTGGTCCAGCTTTGGAACGCAATACAGCAGTGGCTCCGTGCGGCACGGACTGGACAATTCTTTGACAGGTTTCCAGAGACATGTGGCACCAGATGGCCACACACAGGTCACGCAATTCCCGTAAATTATCAGTGGATGGTGGGTGAGCGCGAAGAAACCGCCCGACAATGACTCAGATGTGTTCCATAGAGTTCAGCCCAGGCGAATTTGATGACAAATGGTCCACAGATAACGTAGCACGGTTCTGGCCTTTTTACACAGACGCTGCCGGAAGATGCCATCGCCGTCGGAGAAGACATCAGGCGTGAAAAGGTATTGTTATTCCAAGATAAAGTATTCCAGAGATATCATGATGCCTTTTATTACTACCACACATCTCATAGAAGCCCAGGTGAAGGTCTCCCATATCACGATACAGCCCCCACCGGCCTGCTTCCATGGCGCTGTACTTGCTTCCAGCAACCATTCGCTTGGATCACTCTGTACCGGGACTTGATCATCGACGTGGTGCAACAACGAACGTGATACATCCAACCAGCCGATACGATTCCATTCATCCAACGTCCGACTCCGATGATCTCGAGCGTACAATCATTGTAACACTATGTCATTAGCTCAACATGGGAACAGGTAAGTATCAGCTGCGGATTCCCAATTTAACAATGTGTACTCAACGATGTGCTCGGAAACACTTGTACCTGCACACACTGTACCCTGTCGTCAAATCCGCCACCGATCGCCGCCTATCCTGCTTTACACAGCGACCTTCCATATACCTTGATGAGATGCGGACATCCAGCACCTGGTCACCTGCTCGTGGTTTCACCTTCCTTCAACCACGTTCCATTGACATTCAGGACAGTAGTACACGATCAGCAGACCAGCTTCACCGTTCCCGAGAGACTCGTTCCCAGGGTCCTGCTTATAATGCTCTACCCTTTGTGAACGTAGCTTATGTCAGAGGATTTCCGGATTCGCGACACATCGCCGCTAGAATGATACCCTCTGCTCCGCTCATGTACTTTCCTTACCGCGCCACGTGCCCGTAAAGCTACCAGACGACATTCAATGTCGCGGTGGGCAATGGTCCTAATTGAATTTTATCCATAGTGGATGCTGTTGGACTCAGTGACTGTTCCTTTACAGGGTATAGAAAAGTTTCCGATACCAGAGACAATAAAAGATTATTTATTCATCACACAACCGGTTTCGGGCTTGCGTTTATCCTCCAGTTTTTAAGCATTCATGTACATGTTTATATTGCTGGATATCACTATAAAAATACCAAGAAAATTAATCGCTGATGTATCTATTTAGTCACCAATAAATAATTTTCTTGCTGTATAAATACAGCAATATAAACATGGACATGAATTTATAAACACCTGAGGATGGGCACAAGCCCGAAACCGGCCATGTGACGAATAAATAATCTTTCATTGTGACTGGTAGCGGAGATTTTTCTGCACCCTCTAAGGGTCTTAGTGTTTTGACTCTTCAGCGTAAAATCAGTCCACCAAAATGAAGAAACTGCTCTTACAATAGGGCTACAAAGGATTTCTTGCTGATCGATTGTCAAAAGAGCGGCGCTGATGACGCAGAGCTGTTTCATTAAAGTCCTTTTCTTTCCTGGCTAGAGTCGAGGACGATGCAGCAAACCAGCCCGCTGACGTCACTAGGTGCCTGACACTGGTGGTTTGTCATCAGCACCTCTTTCAGCCCATGCGGAAGCGGCTTCTCGCACGCTTATCCATGTGACAACTGGACGGCCAAATTAGTTCGCGCCACCAATACTAAAGGCGGCAGCTCGCTAGCTACTGGCTCGTCATACCAGTTGCAGTTGTACTGATTCTTTGCATTCGATTTTAACTCCAATCGTTACGGTATCCTCAGGCTGTCATACAACGTCCAATTTGTACCCATTGTAACATAGATTCAGCAACTGGATTAAAATTCGGGATGAAACAATACCAACGGTGAGATTCACTGATGATAATGCTACCGTCAATGAAAGGGAGGAGGAATTACATTACTTGCTGAATGGAATGAACAACCTACTGAGCGCGGAGTATGGATTGACAGTAATCGAAAGAAAAACGAAATTTATATGGAGTAACAGAAATGAGATAAGCGATTAAATTAACATCAAAATTGTGGACCATGAAATAGATGAAGCGATGGCATCCTTTTTAGTTCTGTACATGACGGACAAAATAGGGAAGATATAAAAAACAGACAAACACTGGAAAACAGGACATTCCTGCCCAAATTAAGTCTACAATTATCAAACATTGACGTTAATACTAGGAAGACATTTCCGAGAATGCATATTTCATGCTCAGATTTGCATATTAATGAATCATGGACTGCGGGGAACCAGAGCAGAAGAGAATCTAAACGTTTCGGATGTAGTGCTGCAGAAGGATTTTGACAACTAGATGGACTGATAAGATAAGGAATGAAGTGGTTATCCGCAGAATCGTGTAGGACAGAAATATGTGGAAAACATTGAGAAGAACAAGAGACAGGATGGTAGGGCGTGTGTTAAGACATCGGGGGATAATCATATACAGTTGATGCTCCTGTGAACTATTGACTATCTCCTGTATCTACATCATTATGGTAGGTCAGGGAATAGGTTCCTTGACACTGCAAGAGATATAGAGGATAGAAACTACAGGGTAAAGCTGTAAGGTGTCAGACAAATCCAACCCCTTCCCAGAAAACCCTGACGTGAAAGCAAATCCGGCAATATGTCACATAGCACCGAATAAATCCTGACATTAAATTAACCTAAGTAATACGATCAATGAGTGAGCAAATGAAATACCACAGACAAAGACAAGAATGTCTAAATGCATGTCATACCTTCCCACCGTGAAACAGACGCAGTTCCGAGGGGAGAAACGAGAACGGAAGCCGAGAGCAGAGCTGTGTAGGCTAGAAGGCCCTACGATAAGAGCGGGACAGTGGGACAGCCACATTGACGGCTGACCGCCGGGAGGTCCATCCCCCAGCCCATGTTAAAAGCTAGAGCCCTCCAGAAGAACAGTATAGATCTTACGATAACACTAAAATGGCCACACCAGCTGCAAGTTTTAGAGTGAGACTATATGCGTCTCTGTTACGTAGCAAACATTAAAAACATTGCCCCACCACGAAAAGTGTAACGTTTCTCATTGGATAGACAGAAGTTCTGAAGGCAGAGCTTAAGGTTAACAGTGAGACCCTGATTGGTCAGTTGAAAACACAGCCAGATACCTTTTTCTTAAACCAACTTCGGTAAATAGTAAGAATAAGTTGGAGAGAGTTGCTACCGAGACAGCGAGGTGTGTGGAGCTGCGCCGCCCGCCGCCCCTGACGCTGTCTAACCAACGACAAGGTAATGAATGCACGCAATGCCACATAAGAGCGCATAAGGCTTCACTCAGAACTGCATAAGTCTCATCTGTTACATCCCCTTTTTACGTAATACTAGTGTCGATCGTCAATTAAACTTCGTGATATTCACATTTGCTACTTGAAGTTAAAATCTGAAATGCAATGATTTTTCTGTTATATAATTATTGAGAAGCCCCATCAGCCACTGTCATTTATGACAAGTTAAATAAATAAACCTAGATTATAGATGTGATATGGCATAGATCATCCTTCGGTCCATTATAGAACTTGGAAACCCATTCAGGGAATATTCGTTCACATTTTTGGTGAATGCAGTTGGTTTTTATCATCCTGTATTAAAATATTTACTTTTCGATAGTACATTTTATAAACAATGTTTTGTGAGTAGAATAAAATTTCCAATGGTAAACTTAACTGCTTTTTCGACGTTATTTTACTAGCTAACTAAAAATAGGAAAGCCTTGAACCCCTTCCACTAAATTTAGTTAGTATTAAGATTCTTTTACAGGGAGTGCAGTGGAGCTGACGCTGAAATCATTAAGTGTTTGATTATATCATCGCTAGTCTCACTGAACTCTTCTGAACTCAACATGTCATGTGTGGTCTGGCATCTCCTTACCAGCAACAGGTCCCAGGTTCAAACTAGTCAATTCCCTAAAAACCACGCTCAGAGCGCCGTTGCGCGAAATAGGTAGGGAGACATGACTTATAACAGACACCACCCAGAATGTTAGAAAGCATATACTGGAATATACCCGGCCAAACAGCTTAGAACGTTGTGTGTAATTGCTTCTTTGTGGTGAAGAGCTTGGCAGAGGATGGGAAGTCGTGAAGTTCAAGCAAAATGAAACACGCAATATTTCTACAACGTGTTAGATCAGAACATGTTACTCGATTTCCTCACCCTCCCCCACGGCGTTCACGGTTTTTTCGCGAGTTCATGTGTGGAGCACACAGGACCCCGATCTATTCTGGCCCATTCTTCCTTTCTAGGCTGCCTTTCCTTCCCCTTTCTCCTCCCTTCCTGTCCTCGCTCCTTCCTCTCTGCCCCTCTTTCTCGTCTCTCGGTGTTCTTAATTACATTGTCCTGGATATCCACCTGGTTTCTTGTATTGAGTCCGGTTTTTGTCCCATTGACTTTTCCTTTTCATTCTTCTTTTTGGTATTTTTGTCCCCCATTTGGGGTTTACCTAAATTTTCTCTCTGTAGAGTGAACCATTTAGGAGAAAGAACTCCATCCCTAATATCTATAGCGTGGATACCTCTCCCCTATTCCTTTCTTCCTTCTTCACTGTAGCCCCCATCATACCTCTAGGTCACCAGCACATGTAGCCAGTTACGATACGTAACAACCCTACCACACAAACTTGTGTGGCTCCCCATGTATGCCTATGAATGTTTACTTGTCATTCTGGAGCAAGGGAACTCCAGGCAACAGCCGCCATGCCAGACGACCACTGTTGTGGCTGGGTGGCCCCAAGGCGAAGGCCCTGCTTGTAGTGGGTGGTATCAGGGCAGATGCTTTGCCTGTGAAACACATCAAGCTCCAAAAACCTGGCCGTTTTTCTATGTCTCTTTGAATAGTAATGAATCATTTAATGCTGCTTCTTATGACCTTGTGCCCTTTCCTTCCCTGGCTACAGCCTGAAAGGATTGCCAGGCCAAATGGATTGGGGTGTAACACTCTCATTGGTACCTGGTCTGGACTAAGAAGGATGGGGACACATTCGCCACCACCAGTCAGTTATTTTTTTGGAAAATATCGAAGACAAATTTGGTGAATTCGATAGATTCTGTAAGATGCAGTCAGGTTCACTGTCGTTTAAAACGTATTCTGCCACCAAATGTGCAGCCCTTCGTGCTTGTGACCCCTCTTGGCGATGTTTCAGTGTCCATTGCTCGTCACCAGTCTTTGAATATGGCTCAGGAAGTCACTCTTCAAACTAATTAGGAACTCCTGGCGAATCTGAAATGGCGGGGCTATCATTTTGTTTGTGTGTTCAGTATGGTCGCAAGGATAATCGCATCATTTAGCAAAAACAGACATAATGCCTGATGGGATACCACAATCACTGGTTATACTATGTTAGTTATAATCCGTCTTGATGGTAAAAATATTTAATGATAATTAAATAGACACCCTAGCTGCAAGCAGGCGTTGATACACTTCATTGGGGACATGTTGAAAATGTGTGCCCCGACCGGGACTCGAACCCGGGATCTCCTGCTTACATGGCAGACGCTCCATCCCATGAGCCACCGCGGGCACAGAGGATAGTGCGTCTGCAGGGACTTATCCCTTGTACACTCCCCGTGAGATCCACACTCCCAACATGTCCACAACACTACATTCGTAGTGCGCCTAATAGATGTTTGCCCATCATATTATCTCACGGGGAGCGTGCAAGGGATAAGTCCTTGCAGATGCACTATCCTCTGTGCCCGCGGTGGCTCAGATGGATAGAGCGATCCCGGGTTCGAGTCGCGGTCGGGGCACACATTTTCAACATGTCCCCAATGAAGTGTATCAACGCCTGCTTGCAGATAGGGTGTCTATTTAATTATCATTTCATTTCTAGCAAAGCTGCATGGTCATCCACGGCAACTGTTCTTTCGGGAACAGATACTACCGTCTTATATAGTTAAAAAATATTTAAAATTTTTGCAATCAATACGGATTATGACTAAAACTGTATAATCGCATCAATACCAGCGCCTTTGAGGGAGATACTGTCCCACAGAAGGCCAAGGTTTTGTGTTATCGGTATGATGCGAAGCTGTACGTCTCGCCACTCATGAGGTGTTTTCAGTGCTTGCGTTTCAGGCACATATCTACGAATTATACGGTGGACCCTCTATGAACTGAATGTGGGCGTCCATTCCTTGAGGGGTGCCTCTGCGATCCAACACTTGTGTGTGTTAATTAAAATAACAGACAACAGTCACTCTCCACGCTCGCAGGATCACCTGGTTTATAAGAAGGACCAGAAAGTACAGGAAGATAAATCCTTTGATCGTTTAGCTTACAGGCTCATCGGAAATATGACCAACTTCACCCTGTGTCAATGACTGCTACCTTTGCCTCTGTTATATCCTCTCTTCTCCCTCTTCCTTTCCCCAGTGCCACCTCCCTCTTCATTCCCCCTTCCCTGCCCTCCCACTGCTACTCCCCCTCCCTCACTGGAGAAGTTTCCCTCTTCTTCCATACCACCGGTGATGAGTCTCCTTCGCCCCTGCATCTCCCACGCCAAAGGCGGGCTACCACATTCCAGCCACAGGACAAACAGTCAATGCTCCCCAAGGTCACAGACTCTCTTTCATTTCCAGATCTTTCATAAGCCTGCTCTCCCTCTGCGTCCTGCCATCCTTGACCTATCAAGGGAAGGGGAAGAAACATAAGTCCCAGGACAAGGCCCTCCTAGTGCCCCTGGAGGTGCCGTCCTCGCAATCTGACTCTGACCTCTTATTTATGGATGTCACCCTCCTCATTGGTGACAGATGGTGACCCAGCAGTATGATTGGCTCCAGACCATTTGCCTCCCATTGTGAAACCTGCTCCATTCAGTGGAGCTGTAATGGATAGTACCATCACTTCCCTGAACTGCAATCCCTTATTGCCTTGCCCACTTATATCGTTCTCCATGAACCCCAATTTACTGATGCTCACTCATCAACCATTTGTGGCTTCTGTGCATTCTGTTGGAATCAGTTAGGCCCTTTGAGAGCTTCCGTTGGCGTCTGCACATTGGTCTGTATGGACTTTGTTAGCACATGGACCGCTCTTCATACCACATTGGAAGCAGTTGTCATCTGGGTCCACTTTGTGGTCATTGTTTGCAAATCTTATCTCCCTCCCGACAGGCCAACTACACCTGCTGCCCTGACTGCACTCCTTCAGCATCTCGCTCACCCCCTTCCTCCCCCTTGGGGATTTTAATGCTCATCATCCTTTGTGGGTCAGCGCTTTTCATCTAGTCTTGTGAACCACACCTGTGCCTTTTTAATGGCAGAGTCGCTATTCATTTTAGTGCTGCGTATGGCTCTTTCCCTGCCTCTGATCTTTCAGACACTTCTTCTCCCCTTCTTCCTTCAGTACATGGTCGCCACACGATGACCTATGTGGTAGTGACTGCTTCCTGTTCAATCTCTTGTTCCCCTCCCTATAGCTTGGCTACCCCCTGCGCATTCCATCATACTGATTGGCCTCTGTATACCTCCCAGGTCGTGTTTAAATCTTCTATGTCACGTTGTATTGATGACGTCGTACGTGGTCTGTCCAATAATATAATCAATGCTGCTAGCATTGCCACTTCCCACTCGACAGGCCTGTTCATCGTCAGCTAGTTCCATGGTGGAGCACAGTCATTCCCACATTCATTATCGTCGTCACGCCTTGTAACGTCTTAAGCAGCACCCATCCTCTATCGGTCTTATCTTTAATTTTCTTCACGCCAAACCCTGTTCCTTAATTAAACAGCAGGATGTGTTGCAAACGCTTCATCTCCTCTCTACGTTCTTCTGTCCCTTTGTAACAGGTGTGGGCAACACTCCACACCCTCCAAGGTTTTCAGTGACACTCTTTCATTCTGGGCCTTACCCTTTCAGGTGTCTTTTGTACAGATCCATCAGTTCTCGTGAAATAGCTCGCGACCCATTTTGCGATCGCATCAGCGTCAGCCTCCTATCCAGTTGCCTTCCTCCTCGAGAAATAGTGGGCTAAAGTTTCCCACTAATGTTTTACCCCTTGTCATGCGGAATCCTACACCCTGATCCTGATCCATCCATAACCAATTGCTTCAACACGTGAAGCGTCCGCAACGTCAGTATTTATTCCAGGTGTTTAACGGTATGTGGCTACAAGGCACTTTCCTCCCTCGATGAGGTAATCTTATTGTGCTTCCTGTCCTTCAGACCGGGAAATGATCCATCGTCTCTTGATAGTTACTGGCCAGTCAGCCTCACCAATGCACCTGCAAGTTAATAGGATAGATGGTGACTCGTTGGCTCAATTGTCCTCAAGTCCCATGACCTTTTATCTCCTTACCAGTGCGGTCTCCGATCTATCATCTGCTTTGACTGGAAACCGCAGTTCAGCAGGCCTTCTCTCAGTGCCAACATGTCGTCGCTGTTTGTAAGGACTACTACACAGCTTTGCGCCATCACATCCTACTTATGGTCCATGAGTGGGAACTTCAGGGCCCCCCTCATTCAGATTTCAGGTTGGTTCCGTTTATAGCTCTCAGCACACCCAGGAGAATGACGTTCTGTAGGGCTCTGAATTAAATATCCTTGTTTTCACATCATTATTAATGGTCTTGTAGCCTCTGCCAGACCATAGCTCACCCCTGCTTTATACATGTATGATTTCTGTATTGGGGGCAGCTCCCACTCTTTGGCCTTTATGGAACGACAGCTCTAGGGTGCCGTCTGACACAGTTCTCTCCTTGTAAGTGCATTTCAGTCGCTGTCCATCCTTGTCCACAGCTGTACCTCGACATCCAATACCCGACTGTGGTTCCCCAATCCGTTTCTTTGGTCTTCTTCTGGACAACGAACATACTTTCTTGCCCCATATCCGTCATCTGAAGGTAGGCTGTTTCCATAAACTTAATGTCCTCCGCTTCCTTGCCCACACCTCATGGAGTGCAGATCATTTGACTCTTCCCCACCTTCATTGGGCATTAGTTCTGCCTTGTTCGGACTATGGTTGTCAAATGTATGGATCATTTGCCCCTTCCAGACTGCTCCTCCTGAACCCAGCTCACCATCGTGATATCCGTTTAGCCGCTGGTGCCTTTTGCACTAGCCCTGTCGATTGTCTTCTTGTTGACGCTGGGATTCCTCCCCTTTCGATTCAGCATTACCGGCTCCTGGTTTCCTATGCCATCACTGTCCACTCTTCCCTGCTAACCCAATTCTTTACATGATTTCAGGACGTCAGTCACCATCTTCCTGCCTTTGGGTGGTATTACTGGTTGGGCTGCACCTCGCTTCTCTCTGTTATGATTTCCATCTCCCTCCTTGTCCTCTCCCAACCACCGCCCCCTCCCCCCCCCCCTCTCTTGCTTATTTCTGTGGCTGTGGATTCAGATGGATGTCTTTCAGGATCCAAATGCCTCCATCACGCCAATGGTGTTCCATCGTTTGTTCGAACACTCTTACCAGAGTTTCAGGATGCCATTTTTTTTTATACCAATGGTTCTAAATCCACCAGTCACATGGGGTATGCCTTCACGTCTTCTGTTGGCATGCAACACCATCTCTTGCTGCCACATATGGGATGTTCACTATGGAACTGATGGTCATCTGTCAGGCTCTCTGTTTTATTAAACCGTACTTCCTCACCCAAGTTTTGTGAAGTGTGGACTCAGACTGGCCTGCAGGCTATTGCTTGGTGTCCTTCCCACCTCCACTTGATTTCTGCCAACCAAAGCCTTCTCGCCGATCTTGGTGTTGCTGCTTCTTCCATTGATTCCCTTTGGGTTCCTGGCCAATCCCAGCTAATCAACTTACTGATAGTCTGACTGGAGGGGTGGCCACCTACCCCATTCTCCTGGCTTTACATCAAATCCATTTTTGCTCTGTTTTGGCCGATTCTTGGGATGAGGGGACTACCCCCCTGTCTGATAACTTCACGTAATCAAGGAGACTCTCTCCACCTGGCATTCTTCCCCTGGCTCCTGACAGAAATCTACCACACTTTTCCGCTTTCGTAGCGGCCATACTGGGTTGACCCTTTGTTTTTTGCTCCACAACGGTCTGTTCCCCTTTGTAGTTGTGAGGCTCCACCAAGATGATCCATATGTTGCTGGTCTTTTGCCCCTTCATGCTAAATACGCACTCTAATCTTCCTTGTCCTGGATGTTAGCGGATAACTCTCACACGGTTATTTTTGGTCTCAAGTATTCTTTGCGAACGTGGTTTGTCGTCCCTCTGCGCTGGTATTGGTAATGGAGGCCTTGATCTTGCCTCAGCCACGCGGGGTAAACGTGCAGTCTAAGGCGTCTTGCCACGGTTCATGCGGCTTCACCGTCGGAGGTTCGAGTCCTCCCTTGGGCATGGGTGTGTGTGTGTGTGTTGTGGTTAGCGTAAATTAAGTAGTGTGTAAGCCTAGGGAGCGATGACCTCAGCAGTTTGGTCCCACAAAACTTATCACAAGTTTCCAAATTTCTCGCCTCCACAGTGGCCTAGTTCTCCCTCCCCCCCATATTCCCTACAATTTACTGAGTGAGGTGGGCAATGGTTAGTACACTGGCTCTCGCGTTCAGGAGGACGATGGTTCAATCTCACATCCAGCCATCCTTATTTAGGTTTTCTGTGACTTCCCTATATCACCTCAGGTAAATGCCGTGATGGTTCCTTTGAAAGGGCACTGCCGACTTCCTTCCTCATCCTTCTGAAATCCAATGAGACGAATGACCTCACAGTTTGGCCTCCACCCCCTAAATCAACTCAACCACCACTACAATTTCCTTATTGTTTTGTGCCACTTTGTTTCTCCTTTTCTTGTGTCTTCTTCCCATGATGTTGCCTCTGTTGTGTTGTGATCATGGTATGGTGTGGGGTTCAGCAAAGTTCAGTGGCGGCGCCGGTGACCCAACGTGTGTAACGTTCCTGGGGTGCCCTTGCTCTCAACTGTCCCCTCCCCCTCCCCCCACGCACGCCCCACCCTCCTCTTCCTGCTGCCCGAGCATACCTTTTGCCTCTTTGTTTGCCTGTTTTCTCTTCCGCTCGACTGTACAGCACTGTTGGTATTGTTCCTCACTTGGTTTCTGACACCTTAGATCATGGGACTAATGACTCACTGTTTGGTTCCCTCTCCCCTCAACCAACCAACCATCGATTTGTTCACACGTACCTTACAGTTGTTGTGGCCTTCGGGGAAAGACACGTTTGACGCAGCTGTCCATTGTTGTCTGTCCTCTACAAGTCTCTTCATCTCTGCATAACAACTGCAACCCACATCCATTTTAATCTGCTTACTGTGTGCCTTGGTACCCCTCTACAATTTTACCTCCTATGCTTACCTCAATCACGAAATTAACAGTTTCAGTCAGGTTGTGGCATAAATTTTTTTTCACCTGCATTCTGTTCAGTACCTCTTCATGCATTATCCGATCTACTTATATAACCTCTAGCATTCCCCTTTATCACCACATTTCAAACGTTTCGACTCTCTTCTTCCCTCTATTGTTAATGTCCACCTTTCACATGTACATAGCCGGCCGGTGTGGCCATGCAGTTCTAGGCGCTTCAGTCTGGAACTGCGTGACCGCTACGGTCGCAGGTTCGAATTCTGCCTCGGGCATGGATATGTGTGATGTCCTTATGTTAGTTAGGTTTAAGTAGTTTTAAGTTCTAGGGGACTGATGACCACAGATGTTAAGTCCCATAGTGCTCAGAGCCATTTCACTTGTACATAACGCTGCAGTCTAGACGAATTGTTTCGCAAAAGATTACCTAATACTTAAATTTATATTAAGGGTACATTGTATGTCCTATGCCGCCAATGTTAAATTATCGAAATTTGAGAACCATTACCTTGGGAACTTTTTAAGACAACAACTTACAATTTTCCATAATTATTGAACGCGTCTTTCTAGGTACACTGAATTAGAATTATTACTAAAATTATATTGTGGGGCATGTTATCTTTTTTTTCAAACACTCAATTTTTGGAAAGAATTTTGTAAATAAATGAACATAAAAACAAAACAACTCATGATATTTTAATTTTTCTAGTTCCATATGTGTTGAATCTCACACTTGGCATGCTGTGAAAATTTCATGTCTCTACCATCAGTACTTTTTTTAGAAAATGCGTCATTTATTGCAAAAAGTATGGTTAAGAGATATTGAGTTTTAAAACTTTTTTATTACAAATTCTTATAAAGGCTTACATTTCTGCATCTTTTATGCGCTAGAATTGCCCTGGCCCATAGTCTGTGTCTTCTTCAGTGTCACAACAGCCCAGTGCTTGCCTCTTCTTTCTTGTTTCTTTTGTCACTTGCTGAGCAGCTAACTCTGCTTCACGTACACGAAGCTCATCCAGTTCCCACAGCCCTTCAGCTGTGGTCTGTACAAATCTTACCCCTTACTTCTCCAGAACCTTAAGTCTTGTGTAGTTCCCACCATTAAAAGTTATTACATCATCAGACACTGCTAGCTTTAGAATCATAATGCCAACAAATACGTTTTTAAGCTCACAGCACCACACAACACTATTGAAGGACTCATTCACATTCTGGGCCTTCCCATGTAAATACTTCTTTAGTAACTCAGGATTTGCCAAATCTCTGTAAATAGGTTTGGTGGGCTCCATTACTGCCAAAGGCAGAGAGTAAATTCATGCAGGGTCCCAGAAAATTCAGCTTTCCTATATTTACACCAAGTGTTTGGTGGAGGTGGACACAAAGCATGACATGGCTTTTCATCGGTTGATATTTGTTGAAAGAAAGTGCTCCACAGAGCTCTTTTCATCTTCTCTAAATTGTCACAGTTATCTCTAATAGCCTTCCCATAATATTCCTGTAATTCATCAATTACTTTGTCTGTTAGTCTTTCAGCACATTTTATTCTCTTGCCATCAGACAGTTTTGTGTTACACAGCTTGGTTGTTAGGTTACGTAGACGTGTTCCCCTCCTTTTCTTGACATGTCCTACACACTCAAGTTTTTTATAGGAACATCATATGGCTTACTGTTTTGTACTGCAATGAAAGCCTTGCTGTCTCCATCACCTAAGTAATTCACATATCTGACACGTCTCTCATTCTGCGAACGCTGGAAAATGTTAACTGCTCCTTTTACCTGTATTCCTCCACTTGTATAATATTTTATACACTGCAGCTTATGAGGTAGTCTGTTCTTCTGGTTCACTGTATAACCTTAACAGTACTTCCTGAGAATTTCAAAATCCAAAACATTTCCAGTGTCAATACTTATTACAGATGTAAAACCATTTTTAGAACTAAACCTACGCTTTTGCCAGGACCCAACCACAGCAGTGCTGATGTCTCTGTCACCATCATTTTGTTAAACAGTTTCTGATGTTGCAGCAACCATTGAATCTTCAACCACAGCATTTACAGAGTCCTATATTGCTGTTACATATTTCATATTTGGCAAATTCAACACAGTGCAGAGAACATTACCAGCCTTTGCACCTTTACCAATGCATCTAAGGCCCAGTCTCACATTAGTTTCGTACAATTCATTACCTGAACATTTTGATGAAGTTTGAAATGCTTTTTCGTTTTTGCACTTCTCACATTTAATAATTAATTAAGACACAACACCTATTCTAGCTCCTATATCCTCATAAACTTCACCACCACAGAGACAGAAAGAGACGGTTACAGAAAGAACTTGTGCAAGGATTTGCAGATCAATAATGACGTTGTCCATAATATCATTACTTTTACCGCTGTCACCCGTTTCTAAAGTTCCTTTCCTTTTCGATGCACTAGAGGGCGTGGTCGCTTGAGAAACATTATCGTGGTTTCCTTCCCTGCTAGCACACGTGTTTTCAAGTACTTCAGAAGAAAATGCAAGTCTCACCCATGTGTTACCCGCAAATTTGCGTTTTCATTTTATCTACGTATAAAAAGCAATAGAAGTTAGCTTACTACAAAACTAGCCGATAATCACACTACTTTTAGCGAAAACTAGTATCAGAAACAAAGGACTGATTTGTTTATTCGTAATGCCAGCTTCTGAGACGTAGCAGTGGGCACAAAACAAAGCAATTCACAGCCATCTAGACTGTATAGTTCCCAAGATATGACTGCTCAACTGTGGCAGTATATGAGTAGCCGCGAAGTTTGACAGTCACACGTCAATATCCAAAATATTATTTGAAGGTCTCACAATTGTCTGATTTTTATGTATTATAAATAAAAATCTTCAGGAAAGTCAAAAGTACATTATGGAGTAGAAAACAGAAAAAGTCAAATTTCAACGAATTTCACGTACAATGTCCCCTTAAATGTTAACAAATTTTTCTTTTTCAGAACCTTTTTTCGTGCTATTGCCCGTATTTTGCCATCAGTTATTTTACTGAACAAATATCAAAAATCAGCTAGTACTTTTCAGTGACTCACTTTCTCGTACAATTTCCTCAGGCATCGTTTGATTTAATTCGACCCATTATCCTTGTTTCACTTTTGTTGATGATTACGTTACGACTGTTTAATTGAAATTCCATTGTCTTTGCTGCCTCTAATATTATTTACTCTCTACAAATGTGTGCAGGCTGAAAAATAACTGAATTTGGTCTCCGATTATGACACCTAAAGCGTTAAAACATCATTATTAAAGGAGGAAATCATTCTTCAGTCCTTGTAATACTAAACACGCTAGAAAGCAACTGCAAGGAAGGCATCGTGCTCTTTCTTCCGCTGTTTCGTGTCACGGACAGCGTTACATGGTAATGCATTGGGCATACAACACTCGTTTGATCTGTGTGTTACAGCATTTCAAAACCGTCTGCAGTATTGTTTTAGCACTAATAATATTAGCTTTATGGTGTCGTAAAGGTGGAAGGTAATTGCGGACGTCAGGGTAACGGTACTTCATGTGGGCCAATTCAGAGTCCCCCTTTACCAGCTTTCGCTCTCTCGAATGTTTCGTAAGTTTCATGTCATTCGCATGGTTTTTTCATTGTCCTTGTATTCTCGTAAGCTGTAACTAACGCTAACTGGCAGTTTTTCCTCATTAGCAAAAAAAGCCTCGTATAACGTACTCCAGCCAGTTGACAATAACTTTACTATCAGAAATCGATTTATTATGGCTAGAGGATGCTGACACATCTTCAGATATACTATATCCAGCTGAAGCCACTCATTGACTATTAGATCTCATTGACTTTTAGATCCTGTTGAGTTAACAAAATACGAGGATGTTTGCTCCTCCTACAGTGGGTATGAGATTCGTTCAGTTACTCCCTTCCTCACTTTGCGTAACGAATCGGCGACCAGTATCCATAGCGAGCTTGTGGAAACCTACGGATCCGATACGATGAATCGTCACAGTGTCACTAAGTGGGTAGTGTTGTTTGAGCAGGGCCGAACCGACATCCACGTCGACGAAAGGATTGATAGACTCTATGTCATTCTGACTCCTGACTCGCTCAAAAAAGTTTTCCACACACTTCTCGAGGTCTCGTGGGTGAAACTGCGTCAGAAAGACTTGGGTTCAGGAAGTTTTGTGCACGGTGGGTTCCAAAAATGTTGACTCGGGAACAATTCGAAGATCGAATGTCAGCTGCAAGCGAATTTAAAAAAAAAAAAAATTCTAAATGGGAGCGAATCTTTTCTCGACTCAGTTGTGTCGTTGGGATGGGACACTGTAACTCACCAACCCTACTCCTCTGACCTGGCATCGCCGTATTACCACGTTTTCACTAAATCGAATGAGTCCTTTGGTTGATAGAGCTTCTCAAACGATGACGAGGTCATGGAGAGAATAACAAAGTGGCTTCAGGAAGTGGACCGGACGGTATACGATGAGGATGTACCAAAGTGTTTCCCGGGTTTCAGAAGTGTACTGATCTCAACGGCGATTATGTGGTTAACTAATAACATCTTTTGACATATACGATGTAATTTCCATTTTTCCACTTGTTAACAACGTATTCTTACTTTCTGGATGCCCCTCGTGTATTCCGTGAAGGTCCTTCCTTATGTTCGTTCGGAAATTGTGAGATGGACAGCATTCACTGACAGCAGCAATGGTTGTCGCTAATAGAACCGATTATGCAATAGTCTATCAGAAAACAGCAATGCCGGAAGACTGTACCAAACTTGGAGAGCTTCAATGAAAGGGGTACGATCTCGCAGTTGAAGCTGAACGTCAGTAAATGTAATATACACTGAAGCGCTAAAGAAAGTGTTAAAGGCATGCGTATACCAGACGGAATACGGCGCTGCAGTCGGCAATGCTTATATAAGACAACAGGTGCCTGCCGCATTTGTTAGATCGGTTACTGCTGCTACAATGGCAGGTTATCACAATTTAAGTGAGTTTGAACGTGGTGTTATAGTCACCGCTCGAGAGATGGGACACAGCACCTCCGAGGTAGCGATGAAGTCGGGATTTGCCCTTAACGACCATTTCACGAGTGTACCACGAATATCGGGAATCCAGCAAAACATCAAATCTCTAACATCGATGAGGCCGGAAAGAGATCCCGCATGAACGGGATCAACAAAACTGCAGAGAATCGCTCAAAGTGACAAAAGTGCAACCTTTCCGCAAATCACCGTAGATTTCAATGCTGGGCAATCAACAAGTGTCAATATGCGAACTATTCAACGAAACGTCTTCGATATGGGCTTTCAGAGTCGAAGGTTCACTTGTGTACTCCTTGATGACTGCACGACACAGGGCTTTACGCCTTGCCAGGGCCCGTCAACACCGACATTGCACTGCTGATGACTCGTCGGACTAGTGTCGTTTAGCCGGCCGGAGTGGCCAAGCGTTTCTAGGCGCTACAGTCTGGAACCGCGCGACCACTACGGTCGCAGGTTCGAATCCTGCCTCGGGCATGGATGTGTGTGATGTCCTTAGGTTAGTTAGGATTAAGTAGTTCTAAGTTCTAGGGGACTGATGACCACAGTAGTTGAGTCCCATAGTGCTCAGAGGCTAGTCTCATTTGTAATTGTATCGAGCGTATGAACGTGTGCGGATATGGAGACAACCTCATGAATTCATGGACCCTGCATGTCAGCAGGGTACTGTTCAAACTGGTGAAGGCTCTGCGTGTGCAGTTGGAGTGATATGAGACCTTAAGAACCTTCAACATCGCAACGCGTCAGCAATCGTTGGTTCATATATTAAAAAACTAAAAACCCACCTCGATTGCGAAAAAAGCATCTAGTGTTGAGTGTTAACCCAGGTTTCGGCGTAGATAACTACACCTTCTACAGAACAACAATAAAACCCACAAGTGCCTAAGAAGACCTTTGTCAATGATTAAAAGAACATCATGACTATACATTTATAAACGAAAAGGAAAAGGAAAACACAAACAGTACATGTGTACAAAGTCAAAACCACTACTTAACTTAATGGTGTACGCTCCACCTCACCCCGGCCTATGTTCGATGGGCCATGACCCGCCATAAACTGCAGCTACAAACGGTCGCTTACTTACAAGCCTGACCCTCTATCTATGCACATGCGCAAGACAAGGGAAGTTACTTGAATGCGCTTGCGCATATGAATACGAGAAATTTTATACACGGGTCGAGGCTAAATAGCCTATATATTCCCAACCGTGGATATGTATAGCCATGGTGTTCTTTTAATCAATGACAAAGGTCTTCTTAGGCACTTGTGGGTTTTATTGTTGTTCTGAAGAAGGTGCAGTTATCTACGCCGAAACCTGGGTTAACACTTAACTCTAGGTGCTTTTTTCGCAATCGAGTCGGGTTTTTAGTTTTTTACTATGATATGAGACCCCTGATCTACATACGACTCTGACAAGTGACGCGTACGTATGAATCGTGCCTGATCACCTGCATCCATTCATATCCATTGTGCATTTCGACGGACTTGGACAATTCCAGCAGGACAATGCGACACCTCAGACGTCCAGAGTGGCCCCAGGAACACTTCTGAGTTTAAACACTGAAGCTGTCCACCAAATTCCCATTGTTGTCAAATTTATTATGGAAAAGTAACTCGTCCACAAAAAAGTCGTTAAAAAAAATTCTTCAGAATTTATCATTGGTCTCGCGCACTTAACCTAGTTCGATTAACAGAAGAGGTAGAGAAGATGAAACGAAGAGAAGCCCATTTGGTCACAGGATTGTTAACTCGGAGCGAGATGTTCTGGCTTGTTAGGCTGCGTCATATTTCCTTCTAAAATAATCGACGTTTCGACCCTCTGCTTTCTTCAGGTTGTTTCGGTGTCCACTATTGCTAGAACACTGTCAGAGACCAGTGTGGCGTTCTTTTATAAAGGGGAGATTTCCAGCGTTTGTGCTGCATAAGTGGGAGTCATTGGTTAAATTCTTGTGGCTACCATTGGAGAGCCATCGTCATAGGCTAGTACTCCCGTGTTGATACAGGAGAAGGGGTGTTATTGGCTAAATTCTTGGGATTACTATTGGCAGCCCATCGTTACTGTATAGGAAGGCACTATTCTACACTTACGCTGGAGCAGGTTTATTGGTTTAAATTCTTCCTATTGCTACTGGTTCACCATCGTCATTGGGTAGATGCGAAACGGACAGAGCAAGAGAGGGGGAATGTTTACCCAAAATATTACTGTCCGCCGAGATGACTTGCAGCGCGTTGTTTGTACTGCTCGCACACCAAGGCCCCATATTCACTTCCTTGATGGCGGGGTGCGACGCTGCAGGAAGCCCTTTAGCCCTCCTTTCTCTTGAAACGACATTCTCAGAAATTTCAACCGCTTCTCGGACCTTTCTTCTGTAAATGTACGTTTCCTTAGCCAGCACACGTACGTGATTAAAATCGATGTCAGAGCTGTAGGGGTGGACCCCTATTGCCAATTTTACCCTTTGTTTTAGCCGTGTATGCTGTTCGCGGTACTTAATGCGTTCTTCAATAGTTCTTCCCGTTTCCCCTATATACACTTTGCCGCAGCCACATGTCACTTGATAAACACCTGCATTGTGGAGGCAATCAGGTGCGTCCGTTTTTCGTCGGAAGATATCTGTTATTTTCTTTTGACCAAAGAACTTACATTGACAATTGTCACACATGGCCACCGTTCGGGTGAAAGCAGGCCTCAGCAGGTCTCCACGCTCAAAACTCAGTGGCAGTATGTGGATTCTCGTAAGCCCAAATGTGTGTGTTGCGGATGTTCATAATACCGCCTCGGGTAAATCACGCTTCGTCTATGAACAACACGTTCACGAGGAATTTTGGGTCATTCCCAGATTGAGAAAGAATCCATTGGCAGGAGGCAACCGCCGCTGGAAAGCCAGGTGCGGCCAGGGCTTGGACACTATGTGCATGATGGGACCGGTGCACTTGATCGCCACTGCGGTCACTTCTAATACGAACTTCTCCCTTCGAGGTGGCTGCACCGTTCTTGTACTATCTGGACGTCGCACGTTGGGTTTACACGAACCGGTGTGAAGCAAGTACTGTTGGAGGTCGTGAACATACTGCTGTTGGTTGTCGCGTCTGAGGAAACGCTTTGTGACAGAATCATGTTGCTCCCGAGCATTGTCTTTAGCTCGCCCATAGATGCAGTGATGAAGCTGATGTCAGGTATTTGCGCTTCTGAACTTGTGTTGTGTGTGTGGAGCCATGACAACAGTTCCGATGCTACACACACACACACACACACACACACACACACACACACACACACACACACACCATGTTCGCTTTGACAACTGATACCTGGAACAAACATTAACAATATTGTAACAGTAACATGGGTGCACTTGTGTGTATGTCGTATGTTCGTATGTTTGTTAGAGTTATTTGCCAGTTTTATTCTCCTCTACTCGATCCATTCGTTTGTACCTGTAATAGTCAAACGTACTGCCAACCGTTGTAGATGCTTCCGTCGTGGCAATAAAATGAAGTCTTCCTGTTTCCTTGTCATTTGTACCTTATATTGTAAAAGTAAATACCGTTTCCAGGATTAGATTTTCACTCTGCAGCGGAGTGTGCGCTGATATGAAACTGTGTGCCGGACCGAAACTCGAACTCGGGACCTTTGCCTTTCGGAGGCAACTGATCTACCAATTTTTTTGTTTTTTTTTTGTTTTAAATCTCATTTTTGTTCGAACGTTCGTTGAATCTGCTAGGGGCGGACGTCGAGAGACACCCATTTCAGTTTGTTGTTGATCCATTAACTCAGTTTTTTTATTACAGAGGGCAGCTAACCCTCTGACCAAACAAGCTGAGCTACCGTGCCGGCAGCCAACTGAGCTACCCAAGCACGACTCACGACTCCTCCTCACAGCTTTAATACCGCCGGGAGTGCCAGAGCTGCAAGGTTCGCAGAAGAGCTTCTATGAAGTTTGGAAAGTAGGAGACGAGGTGCTGGCGGAAATGAGGCTGTGAGGACGGGTGCTGAGTCGTCCTTGGGTGGCTCAGTTGGTAGAACACTAGCCCGCAAAAAGCAGAGGGCCCGAGATCGAGTCTCAGTCCGGTACCAAGTTTTAAGCTGCCAGGAAGTTAAATACTGTCATTCTGATAGATTTGACGATAGCAAACGATGAAACTGGACTTTAATGTTGAAATGTCCACTCAGCCACCTATTTACAGTGCAAAAACAAAATACATCAACTGCACTATTATCCACACTGTAAATAGTTGGTTGAGCGGACATTTTGACATTAATTTTTTACAACCACGACCTCGTGTCATTTAATGATAATAATTAGAATATAAAACGTTAAACATAAAAACATAACTGCGTCCACGATAACTTTGTTACTAAAATGAAGATTACGATCTACATTTACATTCACTTCTATGCGAGTTATACTATGGTGGAACAAACTGGTCACACACTCTTCCAAGAAAACAGGCTCTCCTAGCGTACGCCGTTAAGTTTCACGACCACATCGTCGGTTTTCCTCCAAAGATTTCCATTGGAGTTCCTCGAGCACTCTTGCAACCACAGCTACTCATCTCCGAATTCGTACTTTGTCTCGAATGACAGAACGGTTTTACTTACACCATAACAGAGTATTTGCACGACGTCATTCATACGTTGAAATTTCCGTCATGTGCTGAATTTACGTTGATTAGTACGGTATGCGTGCACGTATTATGTTACGACTTTAGTTTATTCTGTGGCACAGTCAGGTAGGAAAGTTGACAAAAAGAAGAACACTGTTTCAGTACGTGGCTTAAATTATTTGTCCGACAGAAATATGAGCCATGTACCGAAATAATGTTTTGTTTTTGTCTTCTTCTCTTCTCTTCTTCTTCTTCTTCTACTAGATTGTGCCACATGGTACTTCAAAGTTCTAGCACAACTTATACATATCGTACCAATCCACATAAATCCACTTGATGACAGAGCTTTAAATCCTGAAACGTGTCGTGGAAATAAATACTTATTGGTACAATAAACTTGTTATTTAATTACACTAACGGAAATGGAAAAAAGAACACATTGACACCGGTGTGTCAGACCCACCATACTTGCTCCGGACACTGCGAGAGAGCTGTACAAGCAATGATCACACGCACGGCACAGCGGACACACCAGGAACCGCGGTGTTGGCCGTCGAATGGCGCTAGCTGCGCAGCATTTGTGCACTGCCGCCGTCAGTGTCAGCCAGTTTGCCGTGGCATACGGAGCTCCATCGCAGTCTTTAACACTGGTAGCATGCCGCGACAGCGTGGACGTGAACCGTATGTGCAGTTGACGGACTTTGAGCGAGGGCGTATAGTGGGCATGCGGGAGGCCGGGTGGACGTACCGCCGAATTGCTCAACACGTGGGGCGTGAGGTCTCCACAGTACATCGATGTTGTCGCCAGTGGTCGGCGGAAGGTGCACGTGCCCGTCGACCTGGGACCGGACCGCAGCGACGCACGGATGCACGCCAGGACCGTAGGATCCTACGCAGTGCCGTAGGGGACCGCACCGCCACTTCCCAGCAAATTAGGGACACTGTTGCTCCTGGGGTATCGGCGAGGACCATTCGCAACCGTCTCCATGAAGCTGGGCTACGGTCCCGCACACCGTTAGGCCGTCTTCCGCTCACGCCCCAACATCGTGCAGCCCGCCTCCAGTGGTGTCGCGACAGGCGTGAATGGAGGGACGAATGGAGACGTGTCGTCTTCAGCGATGAGAGTCGCTTCTGCCTTGGTGCCAATGATGGTCGTATGCGTGTTTGGCGCCGTGCAGGTGAGCGCCACAATCAGGACTGCATACGACCGAGGCACACAGGGCCAACACCCGGCATCATGGTGTGAGGAGCGATCTCCTACACTGGCCGTACACCACTGGTGATCGTCGAGGGGACACTGAATAGTGCACGGTACATCCAAACCGTCATCGAACCCATCGTTCTACCATTCCTATACCGGCAAGGGAACTTGCTGTTCCAACAGGACAATGCACGTCCGCATGTATCCCGTGCCACCCAACGTGCTCTAGAAGGTGTAAGTCAACTACCCTGGCCAGCAAGATCTCCGGATCTGTTCCCCATTGAGCTTGTTTGGGACTTGGATGAAGCGTCATCTCACGCGGTCTGCACGTCCAGCACGAACGCTGGTCCAACTGAGGCGCCAGGTGGAAATGGCATGGCAAGCCGTTCCACAGGACTACATCCAGCATCTCTACGATCGTCTCCATGGGAGAATAGCAGCCTGCATTGCTGCGAAAGGTGGATATACACTGTACTAGTGCCGACATTGTGCATGCTCTGTTGCCTGTGTCTATGTGCCTGTGGTTCTGTCAGTGTGATCATGCGATGTATCTGACCCCAGGAATGTGTCAATAAAGTTTCCCCTTCCTGGGACAATGAATTCACGGTGTTCTTATTTCAATTTCCAGGAGTGTAGATATCAATACGTTGTCTGTTGTTATGTCCATTTGATGAGGACGACAAGCGTTGAAACACTGCTCTAGAATCAGTCGCATCAGCGATTTGTATGAAGTTTGCTTTACAGAATCATTTAACTTCCAACGCATCATATCTTCTACTCACCTCATTTAACATCAGTTTTACTTGCTATCGCCGTTTCTTATCAGTTATTAGTACGACCTCCAAGCACTTAGGGTCAACACTTACACCACTGTTCTCGTAATTAGGTACTATCTGGCCCTAATCCTTTGTCACAGCTAATTAAAATCATAAATTTTGTCGAAGTCTTTTTGCATCTCTCATATCTCCATATTCTCTTATACATGCTAAATGCCATTCTGAATAGACCTTTTACCTCACACGTAGTGGCTGATGGCTTTTAGCTCAACTAAATAACCATTCTACTGTTTCTTCAAATTACCGGTCCTCATACTATGTGTCACACTATTAGCAAGAATTCGCTGAGGAAGCGACAGTAGACTGTTCGCTCACGATGACTTTGCGGATTTCCCAGAGATCCTTCAGTACAACGCAAGAACGATTTCTCCACGATCGTCACCGCTTCCTTCTGCGAACGTTTCGTGTCACGGGTAACAAATCCCTGTCTCTAGCGACCTGGGCGTCAGCAACAGATTGAGCAAGGAGGTCGCGCGTGCCGAGATTCTCTTTCTAGAGGCAACTCTGTTTCATTTGCCCTCTTACTTACAGAGTAATTAGGACCTACGTTCCAGTGGCTTTGCCTGCAAATGTTAATTGACAGCAGTTTTTTTTTCCCCTCAACTCACAATCTCGTGACGGAAGCGAACATAGCGATCGCCATTTTCGAACTGAATTCGGAAATTAAGTGATCGCCAACATAACAAGTTATCATGGCACGAAGTCTTTCTATTTCTTCGGTTCAGACTGCTTTGCAATTTAATTCTGTCATCGACAGTAAAATTAAAACAAAAAATTTACGTGCTGGAGTCGATTTGTGTTAGCTGATGGGCAATGATACATGGGTTGTGCAAGAATAGGTGCCATGCAGACGGAAAGTTCTTTCACTTACGGCACTTGAGCCATGCGGACTGTGGAAGAGGCCTTAGAGCTCTAACAAAGGGCTCATAGTGACCGGGAAAACACGCAAGTCATTCCCATTTTCACTAATGGTCATAGCACAGTTGCACATTACTATATATCGTCGACGTCAGTCTGTTGTGGAATTATGAAATATACTTTATGCTCATGTATCGTGACGTGTTTGCAGAACGAAAATCTCCTCTATAAAAATCCACACGGAATCCGCAGACAGAGATCATGCCACGCTCAGTTCGCTCTGTTCGACAATTAGATCCGCAGCGCTATAGACATCGACTCTCAGGTTGGTTCCGTGTTCCTTGATTTCTGGAAGGCATTTGACGCCGTCCTACACTGGCGTTCAGTGGAAGTAGTCCGAGCTTTGCAACTGGATTCAAGACTTCCTCGCAGAGAGAACTGAGTACGTCGCTCTTAACTGAACAAGGTAGACAGATGTAAATGTAATTCCGGAGTATTCTTGGAAGTGGGATGGGACAGTTACCATTTAGAATGTGTATAAATGGTAAAAAGCGTGGCAAGTTCCTTAAGACTGTTCGCAGATGATACAGTTGTCTATGAGAAATTAGCATCGCCAGAAGACAGTATCAGTTTGCAAACTGACCCACGGAGGATCGATGAATGGTGCAGGCTCTGGCTTTTGACCCTCAGCGTAAATAAATCTAAAAATTGCACATACGTAGGAGGTGAAATGCCTCGCTGTACGACTACACTATTGGCGGCAACTTGCTGGAAATTGTAGCAACTGCAAAATAAGTAGGTGCAACCATGCGTAGCGACCTTGAGCGTAATGACAACATAATACAAACAGAAGTAAAAGCAGACGCCAGACTGAGATTCATACGAAGAATCTTAAGAAAATGTAACTAATCCGTGAAAGAAGTGGTTTACAAAATATTTTCTCGGCCGATTCTTCAGTATTGATCATCGGTGTCGGACGCTTTCCAGATTGGATTAATGGAGGGATAGACAAGATCCAACGAAGGGGGGCGCGTTTCGTCACGGTATCGATTAGTCGGAGCAGGAGCGTTACTGAGATGTTCAACAAACTCCAGTGCCATACGCTATAAAAGAGGCTCTGTAAATCACGGAGGGGTTTACCATTGAAATCCCGAGTGAGTATTTTCCTAGAATAATCGGACAACATATTATTTCCTCCCATATACGTCTCGCTAAATGGTTACAGCGAGAGAATTCGAGAAATTACGGTTAATACAGAGATTTACCGATACTCATTCTTATCATACATTATTCGAGAATGGAAGAGGGAAGGGAGGATCAGATGCTGTACCAGAAGTACCCTCCACCAAACAACGACCTGTGGCCTGCAGAGTACTGATGTAGATGAATATAAGTAGCGTTTTGCAACAAAGGACTGTTAGTACGAAAACGTAATCATCGGCACGGGTGAGATTATTTATGTACTGGCAGTGTATCTTATGATTTTGTTTCTCGAATATAAGATGTTCAGCTGAGCTCTTTCAGTATCAGCTTGGAGAGCAATTTATTACTAGGATTAAAACATTAGCTAGTCAGTACTATTTTCTGTCTTTACTTAACTTGTAGCGTCGACGATACGAAGTACATGTTGCATGAGATATCTTCTACGTTTTGTTGTTGACAGATATTCACAGTGACCTACACTAAATTAATTTCCTTGGACTGTAGTCTTCTGCAAAAAAAGCAGATATTACAAAACAAATTATCAATGTTGGTGAATACAATTTCTACTGAAAACATTATCTGTCAAGTACAATGGTAAAGTGTATCATCACGCCGCACTTCTTAAAGTAAGGTGTCAATTCTTCTGCATGTTGCTCATGTGAAAACCTCGTCACATCTGAAAGCATCAGTGCATCAAAATTCATAACATGATTAACAATAAAGAAAGCTTCTCCACTCAGATTATGAAAGGACTCTACGAGTTTACGAAGGACGCTGCCTGCTAAGCAGTTTAGATATAGTGCAGTTACCGTCTTCAGCAACACCACCAACACCGTGGTAATTGATGTTACGGAGGCTGTCAAATCTCCAAGAGAAGCAAATTTGATCAACGCATTGTTTTGTGCTATCGCATAACTACCACATGTCGAAAAAAATGGTTCAAATGGCTCTGAGCACTATGGGACTCAACTGTTGAGGTCATTAGTCCCCTAGAACTTAGAACTAGTTAAACCTAACTAACCTAAGGACATCACAAACATCCATGCCCGAGGCAGGATTCGAACCTGCGACCGTAGCGGTCTTGCGGTTCCAGACTGCAGCGCCTTTAACCGCACGGCCACTTCGGCCGGCCCACATGTCGATGTGAAGTTATTCATATATTCTGCAAGGGGAGGATCAAAGTTGATAGGAGTGGTAGATGGAGGGGAGGACGGTATCATCAGGGAGGGGGAGCTGGCGGAAGCCACCTCAGGAGAGGGTAAGGAGAGTGGAGAGATGGAGAGCAGGTGGGACCTGGAAATATAGGCTCGGCAGCGGGCGGGGGTGGGAGAGGATGGGAGAGACAAGCGGGTGAGGCGGATCGAGTTTACGGGAGGTGTAGAGGATCCGTATCCGTTCGACGAAAAGGAGGAGGTGGTACAGGATCCACGTGGGGGAGGGCAGACGGATGCGATAGACGAGGCGAAGAGCATGGCGTTCGAGGATTTGAAGGGATTTGTAAAAGGTAGGAGGAGCGGAGATCCAGGCAGGGTGGGCGTAGCAGAGGACAGGGCGGATGAGAGATTTATAGGTGTGGAGGATGGTGGACTGGTCCAGGCCCCATGTACGGCCGGAAAGGAGGAGACGGGGTCGGGAGCGTGCCTTGGCTTGGATTGTCTGGAGATGGGAGGTCCAGGAGAGGCGACGGTCAAGGGTGACGCCAAGGTACTTAAGGGTGGGGGTGAAGGCGATAGGACGGCCATAGATGGTGACATAGAAGAGGAGGCGGAAGGAAGGGGTGGTTTTGCCTACAATGATCGCCTGGTCGTGGCTAGCAGGAGCGGCGCTTCTATTATCTTCGTGTAGAGGCCGCTCCTGTCGTGGTGTCGTCGCAGTCTGCGTACTATTGGCTGACGTCGTCTCACAGCCCTCTCTGCTGTAACGTTCCAGGACGACGTGCCGGTGCTTGATGTTACGCTGGAACAGATACAGTGGTAGGCCTGATCGGCCGTCCGTCAAACTCGCCTCCTGATCAGCAGCCACGTCTAGCGTATGTTCGACACATAAGCTGCTCAGTTGCCAGCGAGCGAGATGGCTCACTGGAGTCGAATCGGGTGGACGGCTGTGGAAATCCCCATCCGGCCTTCAAGACTCAAATTTTCCGTGACTATCATTTATGGCTGTTGGCGGGGTGCTTTCTTTTTTAAAAATGCGCTGAGAACTTTCTTCCGCGTCCTTAAGTAATTCGAGCCTATGCTCCACTTCTAGTGGTAAGGCGTAATGCACAGACACCGGTCAGAGCGAGACTCTAAAAATGTTGGGAAATTTTCAAGTACATTATTTAAACTACAGCGTTGTAGGTTTCCGACTTTTTGAGGTACAGAATCGGAGTCGGGTTACAACACAAACACTAGTGAGCCTTCTCAGTAGCGTATTTGTCCACTTTTGGAACCCAATACAACAGCAAAGCTGGGTGGGGCGGAGTCAAGAAATCATTGGCTCGCAGATTTCTGGAGGTGTGTGCCGACATGACTACTCATAGGTCGCGCAATTCCCGTAAACTCTCAGAGCCAGTCTCTGTGCGCTCGGAGTTTACAACCTATACCGGCCCCCGGTGTGTTCCATAGCCCTCAAATGGGCCGAATCTGGCGGCCAAGACATCAACTATCAGCATTCTCAAATCACAGCCTTAGGTATCTCATATGGAAGATACTATCGCCATTGGGAAAGATATCAGGCCTGAAGCGATGCAAGTCGGTGGCAAATATGTTCACGCAGTTCAGAGCTGTGATGTCCCTCTCTTTACTACAATAGGTCCGAATGTAGCCCAGGTGACTGTCCGTCACGGCATAATACTCGCCCCCATGCCCTCACGCCTTCCCCCCTCCCAGCTTGCCACCGTGTCGCGGTGCAAGTCTTGAACACACGTTAACCTGAATATTGGCTCATCCATCGGCCTGGGGCGACGAGAAAAGTGATTCGTGAGACCAGGCGACACGTTTCCGTTGGTGTACAGTGCAGTTTCTATGATTCTATGATAATCCTAAACATGATGTTCTGGGGCCAGCATGGGAACACGCAGGTGCCATCTGCTGCACAGTCCCTGTGCACTGAACGGTGTGCTCCACCAGCACCGCTCCCTGTCGTAAGATCTGCCGCAGATCGCCGCCTATTCTGCTTTGTAGAGCGAACAGTCCTCCGATTTCCACATTCTGTGATGTGGCGCACAAGTCTATGACATTGTCACCCGCTCTCGGCTTAAGTGCTCAGCTAGATCTCTATAAAACGTTCGTTTTTAGCCGAGTTAATGAGGGCAGAAATTACGACGACACAAGTTCATTTTGTCACAATTGCTTCCCAACTCTTAGTATCGACTTAAAAGACGACACCATTCCCTCACTCGTCTAATGACAACAATGCTGGTGATGGAATGGTCTACTACCGAAAACATAAAAGGTATTCGAAAAATAAATAAGATAAAAATCTACACTTTGAAGGGGCTCGCCACAGTTTACGCAACGCGGAAAAAACGTTTCTCGCTTACGGCCGAGGTCACTCGTAATGACATACGAGTTCTGTGGCAGCGGAGGGCACGACAACTCGGCCCGTGCGGACGCCAGGGGGCCAGGCAGGGGGCAATGACCTCGTGGGAAGGCGAGAGCCGCAACAACGAAACGGCCGCCTCCGTGGCCAGCTTGTCACACACTGTCCGCGCATCTCAACCAGCACACGACACCACACCACGAGATATTCTGCGTGTGTGGCCGTATTAGCAAATACTAGTCCAGTGGGCTACTGGTAGCGGCACTCGTTAACCCTCCGGGATTGTCTCTCGCCTACTTAAGCCACCCACCGGCAGTTAATGTTGGTTAGTGCTAGCACTTGCTCTGAGGGGCCTAAGTAGGTACAGACACGGAGAACCAGCGTCAGACGTAGTTCTCAAGTTTATATCCACTGAAGATAACCATTATCGATACCGCGTTTGTTGGTGAATTCGACGACACTTCGAAACCGCCCACTGTTTTTTGCATGTCGTGCTAACCTTGGAATCTAGCCCCCATCCCTCTCCTTGTGTGTTGTGACTATACTGGTTGTGTAGTGGCAGCTGTTGTAGATGTCTGGGGTGGTAGTAATCACTTTGTGTTCGTCACCAGGCCATCTTCCGTCTCTTTCTCTCAGCATATTTTTCAACGGAATCGGAGGTTGTTCCACTATGTTCCCGAGCTTTTACGAATATTCTTCACTGTTAACTAATGTTTCAAAATGGTTCAAATGGCTCTGAGCACTATGAGACGTAACTGCTGAGGTCATGAGTCCCCTAGAACTTCGAACTACTTAAACCTAACTAACCTAAGGACATCACACACATCCATGCCCGAGGCAGGATTCGAACCTGCGACCGTAGCGATCGCGCGGTTCCAGACTGTAGCGCCTAGATTCGCTCGGCCAAACTAATGTTTTCGAATGTTCTAGAATGTTGTAGAATATCGCACTGATCCGCACTCTCGCTACATTGATTTGGACGATGAGTTGTGCAACGTAGTAAAGACAGAGAAATTACTCATCGAAAAAAAGTGTATCCGCTTAGAGAGAAAGAGAGAGATAGACAGAGGGAGCGAGAGAGAGAGAGACCATGTAAACAAATAATGAGTGTGTGAGTGTACAATTTTAGCAACAAGAGATGGCATGGTTGAACAAACAAAATACCTCAAACAAAATATGGCACCAAGGAAATTCCACTTATTCACGAATTCCATTCCTTTCAAATAACTCAACATTCAGGTTGTAAAAACTCCAATTTTGTGTAAGATTAGCGTACAGTATGACTTTCAATATCGCACGAGCACAAAGATGTTGTTGAGTGAATTTAAAAGAAGATGTCTTCCTTGCACGAACAACTATACATAAAGCGCTCATGTTTTGGAAACCAACAAAAATGATTCGTCTTTGAATCCGAAAGAAAATACAAAATGAAGTTTATAACATGAGTTACATGCTATATGTTGTGGATTGGCAGGAGAGCCAACCCAGGAATACTAGAGAAAGCCGAAAGGCACGCGTTTTAGCTCACGCAGGCTGGCGTGAGGTCTGGAACAGGACAAGGAATTTAGAAAAAACGGACATAGCTGGTGGAATACTTAACTTTAATCCATTAAAGGTGAACGTCGGCCTGACGGTACATCAATTACAAGATCAATAGCAACTGATAATGGCGCCTTGCTAGGTCGTAGCAAATGACGTAGCTGAAGGCTATGCCAACTATCGTCTCGGCAAATGAGAGCGTATTTTGTCAGTGAACCATCACTAGCAAAGTCGGTTGTACAACTGGGGCGAGTGCTAGGAAGTCTCTCTAGACCTGCCGTGTGGCGGCGCTCGGTCTGCAATCACTGATACTGGCGACACGCGGGTCCGACGTATACTAACGGACCGCGGCCGATTTAAAGGCTACCAACTAGCAAGTGTGGTGACTGGCGGTGACACCACACTATACAAATGAGATCATTGATTGCACGTTTATTTACAGTTCAGGAAAAAGTGAGGAAAAGGAGCAAATGATGGGGCCTCTTTTAGAATCTTGCTGACGTAATTCTTATCGCCACATATGCCCACACAACAGGACAGTTATTACTGTGTTAAGGTGACAGACAAATAAATAATGCTGGAACCTTCGCTAGCCTGTTAGAACTGCCCAGGAATGTTCGTCGCACGGGAACTAACCCAGTACTCACTGTCACCCTGATGATCTGATTGTGTGTTGATCGAATCGAACCTGCGACACGGGTCTCAGAGTTGTACGAACAGTCTACCAAATGCGTCCAAACATTCAGCTTCTTACTGGCTTTAACCAATAACGGCGAGTAAAACTCACAAGGTAAGATAACACATTCTCAGCAGCAAACCACAGTTAGTGCTGATATCGAACATTCTCTCGGAGAAGAAATTTCACATCATTATGTGAGAAACCTCAGCAGAGAAATAGTGAGTAGAAACCAGTGATAGTATCTTACCTTGAATTGGTCTCCAAAGCATTGCATGGTTGCTGCACAAATACCTGCAAATGACACAGATATGGGTTAGAATCCCGGTTCAACACACAGTTCTAGCTTTTCGCCTAAGTTCAGTATTGACCTTTGTAGAAAGTTACATAACAGGTGGTGATTCGCAACATTAACCAGCTGTCTACATTTTCTGTATTACTAAAAACGGCTAAATCTATCATCGAGTCCCAGTCACAGCTTTCCTATCTAGCGGTTTACTGGGGTAACAAAAACTTGATTTTCGGTATTTCGTGTAATTATTGACGTCCTTCTTTTTATTTTGCCCTTATCCCGTACCTACAAAGACCGGAACGGTTATCACGGCGTTTGGCATTATTGATGTTATACGGTTGCTGAATTAGATTAGATTTGTTCGGGTTAGATTCAGCTTTAGTTCCATAGACCCAAAAATGAAATGATTCTCGCGGGTGCGAGACATATCAGAAACTATAACGTACAACGTAGAACAATTGAATATAACAATCACTTCTATGATCATTTATCAGAAGATTGCCAAGGTATGTGAATACGTTACAGTAAACTGCAACTGCTAATATTACAGAATTAATACACTGTCAGAATGAAACATAGTTGTGAACTTGTAATAAGTGTATGATACACAAAATACGTAATCTTGGCTGTTGTAACCAAGTCCTGTCAAAACTGAAGCCTAACAGACATTTTTACTTAAGCTGATCTAACAGTCCCTGTTAAGATATTCATCCGTAGACCAGAAAGGGTTGCCTATCAAAGAATCCTTCAAACGCCGCTTAAACTGTGATTTATCTGAAAGGAAATTCTTAAGCGTTGTTGGCAATTTATTGAAAATGTGTGTTCCTGAATATTGGACTCCTTTTTGGACCAAGGTAAGTGACTTAAGGTCTTCTTGTACTTTGTTCTTATTCCCAGTATTGATGCTATGTATTGAGCTATTGGGTGGAGACAGACATGTATTACTTGCAACAAATTTCATTAAAGAACAAATATACTGAGAAGCAGTAGTTAGAATACAAAGTTCCTTCAACAGGTTTCTACATGATGTTCTTGAATTTAAACCACAAATGAGTCTTACTACACGCATCTGCAGGCTAAAATCTTTTGCTCGTTTTGGCGAGTTACCGCAAAATACGGTTTCATATGGTATAACAGAATGAAACTAAGAAAAGTATGCAAGTTTTTTATATTTATATATCCTACATCTGACATAATTCGCAGTGTAAATACGGACTTGTTTAGGTGCTTCAGCAATTCTGTGGTATGCCATCCCCAACTGAATTTATTATCGAGTTGTAACTACAGAAATTTACCACTGTCTATCTCCATGTCTTCATATCTTATACACATGCTGGAAGGAAATTTCTTACAGATTCTGAAGCGCAAATAGCGAGTCTTTTCAAAGTTTACTGACAATGAATTAGCTTTAAATAGTTTATTAATGACAGAGAAAATTTTATTAGCAACCATTTCTAAATTTGTAATTGAAATGTTTGTATCATCTGCAAACAAAACAAAATGTAATAGACGAGAGGACATTTATGTACGCAAGAAAAAGCGTCGGACCCAAGATGGAACCTTGAGGGGCAACACATATTATTAATTCCCTTTCAGATGAAGATTGATTGCTTACTCGACATGTGTTTGGCACCCACACTCTTTATTTCCTGTTACTTAGGTAAGACTAGAACCCTTTTGCAGGATAATATTCTAATTTACTTAAGAGAATGCTGTGATTCACACAGCTAAAGGCTGTTGAGAAAATGCCAGTAGCCTCTAATTGCCCTTTGTGTCAACATCCTGTTTCTCGCGGACGTAGTTTGTGTAGCCAGCTGTCTGCATGTAGTGTTATCCGTGTGAAAATGTGTGAATATCTTCGAAATGTTTGAGAATCGAGTGACTGAGGTGGGACCAGTCCAGTACTCACCTAGCTGGATGTGGAAAGCAACTGCATCCACACTGCCCGACGCACCAGCCCTCATCATTGAGCCGCCAAGCGGATTCGAACTGGGGCCGGCACAAATGCTTGAATCCCGGAAGCGGCATTCTAACACGTACGTCTACTGAAGTGCGTCGGATAATTATTGACTGAATTTAAAAATCTGAACTTATGAATAAGAAGTATAATCCAACATTGTAAAAGTTTCCTTTAAAAATATTTCTCTTCATTATTACATCTACATCCATATTCCGCAAGCCACCTGACGGTGTGTGGCGGAGGGTACCGTGAGTACCTCTATTGGTTCTCCCTTCTATTCCAGTCTCGTATTGTTCGTGGAAAGAAGGATTGTCGGTAGGCCTCTGTGTGGGCTCTAACCTCTCTGATTTTATCCTCATTGTCTCTTCGCGAGATATACGTAGGAGGGAGCAATACACTGCTTGACTCTTCGGTGAAGGTATGTTCTCGAAACTTCAACAAAAGCCCGTACCGAGCTACTGAGCGTCTCTCCTGCAGAGTTTTACACTGGAGTTTATCTATCATCTCCGTAACGCTTTCGCGATTACTAAGTGATCCTGTAACGAAGCGCGCTGCTCTCCGTTGGATCTTCACTATCTCTTCTATCAACCCTATCTGGTACGGATCCCACACTGGTGAGCAGTGTTCAAGCAGTGGGCGAACAAGCGTACTGTAACCTACTTCCTTTGTTTTCGGATTGCATTTCCTTAGGATTCTTCCAATGAATCTCAGTCTGGCATCTGCTTTACCGACAATTAACTTTATATTATCATTCCATTTTAAATCACTCCTAATGCGTACTCCCAGATAATTTATGGAATTAACTGCTTCCAGTTGCTGACCTGCTATTTTGTAGCTAATTGATAAGGGAACTATCTTTCTACGTATTCGCAGCACATTACACTTGTCTACATTGAGATTCAATTGCCATTTCCTGCACCATGCGTCAGTTCGCTGCAGATCCTCCTGCATTTCAGTACAATTTTCCATTGTTACACCCTCACGATATACCACAGCATCATCTGCAAAAAGCCTCAGTGAACTTCCGATGTCATCCATAAGGTCATTTATGTATATTGTGAACAGCGACGGTCCTACGACACTCCCCTGCGGCACACCTGAAATCACTCTTACTTCGGAAGACTTCTCTCCATTGAGAAGGACATGCTGCGTTCTGTTATCTAGGAACTCTTCAATGTAATCACACAATTGGTCTGATAGCCCATATGCTCTTACTTTGTTCATTAAACGACTGTGGGGAACTGTATCGAACGCCTTGCGGAAGTCAAGAAAGACGGCATCTACCTGGGAATCCGTGTCTATGGCCCTCTGAGTCTCGTGGACGAATAGCGCGAGCTGGGTTTCACACGACCGTCTTTTCCGAAACCCATGCTGATTCCTACAGAGTAGATTTCTAGTCTCCAGAAAAGTCATTATACTCGAACACAATACGTGTTCCAAAATTCTACAACTGATCGACGTTAGAGATATAGGTCTATAGTTCTGAACCTCTGTTCGACGTCCCTTCTTGAAAACGGGGATGACCTGTGCCTGTTTCCAATCCTTTGGAACGCTATGCTCTTCTAGAGACCTACGGTACACCACTGCAAGAAGGGGGGCAAGTTACTTCGCGTACTCTGTGTAAAATCGAACTGGTATCCCATCAGGTCCAGCGGCTTTTCCTCTTTTGAGCGATTTTAATTGTTTCTCTATCCCTCCGTCGTCTGTTTCGATATCCACCATTTTGTCATCTGTGTGACAATCTAGAGAAGGAACTACAGTGCAGTCTTCCTCTGTGAAACAGCTTTGGAAAAAAACATTTAGTATTTCGGCCTTTAGTCTGTCATCCTCTGTTTCAGTACCATTTTGGTCACAGAGTGTCTGGACATTTTGTTTTGATCCACCTACCGCTTTGACATTAGACCAAAATTTCTTAGGATTTTCTGCCAAGTCAGTACATAGAACTTTACTTTCGAAGTCGTTGAACGCCTCTCGCATAGCCGTCCTCACACTACATTTCGCTTCGCGTAATTTTTGTTTGTCTGCAAGGCTTTGGCTATGTTTATGTTTGCTGTGAAGTTCCCTTTGCTTCCGCAGCAGTTTTCTAACTCGGTTGTTGTACCACGGTGGCTCTTTTCCATCCCTTACGATCTTGCTTGGCACATACTCATCTAACGAATATTGTACGATGGTTTTGAACTTTGTCCACTGATCCTCAACACTATCTGTACTTGAGACAAAGCTTTTGTGTTGAGCCATCAGGTACTTTGTAATCTGCTTTTTGTCACTTTGCTAAACAGAAAAATCTTCCTACCTTTCTTAATATCTCTACTTACGGCTGAAATCATCGATGCAGTAACCGCTTTATGATCGCTGATTCCCTGTTCTGCGTTAACTGTTTCAAATAGTTCGGGTCTGTTTGTCACCAGGAGGTCTAATATGTTATCGCCACGAGTCGGTTCTCTGTTTAACCGCTCAAGATATTTTTCAGATAAAGTACTTCAAAAAATTTCACTGGATACTTTGTCCCTGCCACCCGTTATGAACGTTTGCGTCTTCCAGTCTATATCCGGCAATTTAAAATCTCCACCCAGAACTATAACATGGTGGGGAAATCTACTCGAAATATTTTCCAAATTATCCTTCAGGTGCTCAACCACAACAGCTGCCGAGCAAGGGGGCCTATAGAGACATCCAATTACCATGTCTGAGCCTGCTTTAACCGTGACCTTCACCCAAATTATTTCACATTTCGGATCTCCGTCAATTTTTTTCGACTGAATGTAAAAATTTGATCTTATT
Source organism: Schistocerca serialis cubense (assembly GCF_023864345.2). Classification (NCBI taxonomy): domain Eukaryota; kingdom Metazoa; phylum Arthropoda; class Insecta; order Orthoptera; family Acrididae; genus Schistocerca; species Schistocerca serialis. Next base: position 489,262,272 of record NC_064646.1, on the reverse strand, counting down.
AAGAAGTATAATCCTACATTATAAAAGTTTCCTTTAAAAATATTTCTCTCCATTTGATTTGAGATTTCATACTGGCTTGGTTGGTAGGTTGTATCTTGCTGTTGTTTAGCTTTGGGTGATTCGCGCATTTCCAAATGCTGAGAGAAACAAAATGTATCTACCTGCGAGAATGCAACGTGAATCTGGCCCAGTTTTATAATCTTTCTAACAAAATGTGCAAACTGATTAAATCCTGAACTTTACTATAAACCTCTTCAATTAAACGAAGTGTTCCCTGTGCGTTAATGATCTTCCCAATAATGCTGTTAATGAAGTGGTGCCTGTGCGTTGGTGACTTTCGTAGCAAACTGATCCTGAAATGAAAATGTCTTGCCTCGTAATGTAACTGCTTGTAAACGCTGTGCTTGCTGCTCTCTGTGCTCTAGTACTATAACGATAGAACACCCGCGCTCTTCGCTGTCCAGTAGCTATGGCGAAAACAAGCGCATCCTCCAGCGACACTGCTACTCTTACCAAAGACATAGTGCGAATAATAAGCCATTCAGAACCATCGCTTTGCGTCTGAGACATCCATAGTGTGTACAAATTCCAGAATTGGAAGTAAGAAACTCCCAGTAGACTTGTTCAGTTAAATCTTTAACATGATAAGTCAAGTACTAAAGTTAGACACTGTTCTATTCATGTGTTCCACTCACTCTCGGACACAAAAAAATGGTTCAAATGGCTCTGAGCGCTATGGGACTTAACTTCTGAGGTCATCAGTCCCTCACAACTTAGAACTACTTAAACCTAACTAACCTAAGAACATCCCACACATCCATGCCCGAGGTAGGATTCGAACCTCCGACCGTTGCGGTTGCGCGGTTCCAGACTATAGCGCCTGGAACCGCTCAAACACAAAGCTATGCCCACGGAGAACTATCAATTAATTAGCGCAAATAGCAAATAAACGCACTGAAAGAACGCTTGTCTTTAATAACTCTAAAATCTGTCGTGATTGTAGACTACGAACGTCAAATGTAGTGACAAGTGGATAAAGAAGCAGCCACGGACAGGAGCTATGTGATTGAAAATCTGTAGTATTTGAATTCTCAGTACGCTAAGCGTAATGGTTCGACTTCCACGACCCTTCACAAAACGTGGGGTTCGGAGACTTGTCTGCTCTGAAGTGGGGTAGACGGCGATCTGCGACATCTCTGCCGGAAGAGCCCTATGCTGATGTACGAACAAGTGTTTCGGACCACCCCGTTCATTGTACATTATTGAACACGGAGCTACGCAGCAGACTGCCCTACGCGTCCACGTGTTGCCCCAACGACATCGTCGAGTGCCACTGCAGTGGACACGCGACCGTCTATCAATGGACACGTGTCGGCTCTTCGGGTGAGTCACATTTTTGCTTCATAGCCCGATGGTCGCGTCCACAAACGTCGTCATCGTGGGAAACGGCGGCTCAAAACGTGCAGCGCGCCACAAACACAAACTGGTATGGCAGTATTATTGTATGGGAGACATTGCTCTGCGCTTGGATGGGACCTGTGGTGGTAATCAAAGAGACTTTCACAGTTGCGAACGACCTACATCCCTTCATGCTTAATGTCCTCCCAGACGGCCTATGACATATATATACTGCCTTTAATGCTTGGCATTTATTTTGTGTCGAACCATCGACGGAAGATTGTATCTCCTACTGAGTGTTCTACAACAGCATTTAAACATTTACTTTCGTTCATTCGTTATATGAAACAGGTAACAAAAATAGTATTTTTATTGCACCTCTAAACCGTTACATATGCGACCTGCGGCTGGTATAGAGCGACAGGGTGAGCATGCGAGGCATTTAGTAATAATAGATGCCCTCGTTGCCTGTGCTGGTCTGCTTTTTATATCTTCCTTGCTTCATCCGCTGCGAGTTATTTTGCTCGCAAGGAAGCAGAAATGTTTCACTTCCTTTACTATGAGGTCGCTCATTTTGATGCTAAGCTTATCGCTAATTTTATTTCTGGTTCCGTTTACATTCACTCTGTTGTCTGTGCCCAGTAGGTGGTTGCTACACTCGAAAGTTTCTGTAATTATTCCTTTCATTTACTCAGGACAGCAATGTAATTAGCAAATCCTATTCCTGATATCTTGTCACAGTGAATTTTAATCCTAGTCTTGAATCTTTCTGTTATTTCACCTATTGCAACTTTGAGGTACAGGTTGAACAGTAAGAGAAAAAAAGACAGCTTTCCTGTTTGCGCCCCTGTTAACCTAGCAATTATCTTTTGGTCTTCCGTTCTCACCGTTTGCTCTTGGTTTTGACCCATATTGTGTATTAGCCATCTTTCCCTATTGTGTATACTGCTTTTTCTGAGAACTCCAAGTAGCTAGGTCCTTTTTAAAAGGTTGAACCCTTTTTCCAGGGAGCCAAATGCTGTGAAGTGTCTTGATTTGTCGAATTCTATAGCCAACGCTAACCACAGTAATTGTTTTAGACGTTGCAGACGAAGAATCGACCAGCAGCGGCGAGTAATTAGTGGTTGGAGCAGCATTTTCGGCTACTCCTCGCTCACCCTCAAAATTCACTATTCTTACAGCAGACTTTTCTCAGCTTTTAATTTCACAAGGAATTTTCAGTACTTAACAATCACACGCTTTCGCCAACACTATCTGATCGTAGGGAATAATATAGTTACTCAATTATTGTATGGTCTTTTACAAAGTGTGAGGAGAAGTTTGTTTCATGGAAGATAATACATTCAGAGGCTTTCGCACCCATTTTTGTGAGTGCTCTCTTCTGGGGACTCCTTTGCAAACAAGTTGTTACACTGAAACTCAGCTATAGTTCGATTCACGACGATGGCGGTTTGCGCAAATTGAGGCACGGACGAGGATTGTTGCTGGTTCCAGCCAAAAGTTGCGGTTCGCCCTTACACGTCTTTGTGCTCGAAGAAAGCGTAATCACGTTTAATGCTCGCACTGAATACGACATTTACAGCAGAATGCTCAGAACAATACTGACCGCTCATTGGTTGTCGCCACCATTGTTCATGACTGCTATAGTAGAAGTAACTGCTGGCGTCTTTACGAGTCCGTCAGAGGTGCTTTAGCGCCTGCTAAACAGACTACTGCTTCCTACATCTGACAATTTTCAGTAAACTATATGTTATTTGCTGTATGCCTCAATTAATGTCAGCAGATGAAGCATAAAATAACGGGTGTGACCAGAACTGTCACTACACGTATGCTGTAACACCGAGGTCGCTGGGTGGTCTTTCTCAGCTCGTTGGTGGGTATCTAATACCGATCTACTACCATATAACGCGCTATATTAGCACTCTGCATGCATGACGTTTCGAAGTGACAACATTACCGAAGCTCTAAGGCGTTATATAAAAGTGTAATGAGTTCTAAAGAGTTACGGATGAATTCTCCCTCTCTCCTTCTCTCTCTCTTTCTCTCTCTCTCTCTCTCTCTCTCTCTCTCTCTCTCTCATACACGCACACACACACACACACACACACACACACACACACACACACACACACGCAGGGTATTACAGTACGGTACCGGCAAGCTTTGAGGTGTTGTTGAGGGTGTCTTGAGGAACAAATTGACGATAGGAATCCGTGTCCGGAAACGTCGGCGGCCGCTGTGGCCGAGCGGTTCTAGGCACTACAGTCAATGGCTCTGAGCACTATGGGATTTAACTTCTGAGGTCATCAGTCCCCTAGAACTTAGAAATTCTTAAACCAAACCAAGCTAAGGACATCACACGCACCCATGCCCGAGGCAGGATTCGAACCTGCGACCGTAGCGGTCGAACAGTTGCAAACTATAGTGCCTAGAACCGCACGGCCACCTCAACCGGCAGATGTTAAGTTCTACAGTGCTTAGAGCCATTTGAACCATTTGAACCGGGAGCGTCATCCAACGACGCTACAGAGTGTGGAAGCTACAGATCCGGCGCCTGCCAACAGACCACCCCTTCGGCAGCAAACGTGACTTTGTATGCTGACGAACCGTAGGCAGAACGTCTCGCAATGTTGTTTCTTATTCAGTTATCGCGAGTTATTGCCACGATCGGCAGTGGAGAAGATTGATCTAGTTGCTGGATAGACAGGCTTCGTTTCCTATCAATGCACTAGTCCGTTGTCGTGGTTTCCAGATTTATTTTATTTTTCTCCTGTACACAAGAAAACATTACTGATTTTAGAGGGTTCCAGGCGAAAAATAAAATGTGGATGGAAACTCGTGTCCGAAACCGTCATCCACTGAGGCAAAAGAGCATCACGTTCATCGGAAACAAGGTCTGTCTACGTACCAGCGAGCTCCATCTTCTCCACTGGCGATCGTGGCAATAAGTCGATATTACTCAGCAGCAAGCAACACTGGAGACGTTCCGCTTACGGTCCACATATGTACAAAGTCGCGTTATGTAACAAACTCTACATGTACAGGATGGGTCAAACCTTTTGGATTATATTGACGTAGGTGATTGTGGGCCCAGCTGCGATTTTACTCAAACAGGGAACTAGTGATCGGAAATCCATATTGTTTTCTGTTATAGATAGTGTACACCGCATAGTAACTGTTCAAAGTGACGACCGCAAGTTTCAGTTCATAAATTATAACGGCGCACGAAGTTCTGCCGCACTCCCTCAAAGATCGCTGGTGCCTTTTGTACCAAGAGACAGGTAGCTTGGACCCTAGCAAGCATTAGTTTCTACGGGAGTTTCAGACACCAACGTCTTGACGTAACCCCAGAGGAAAAAGTCCATAGGTGTAAGATCCGGCGATCGCGCTGGTCATGGGACATGATCTCTCCTTCCAATCCAACGCCGAGGGTTCGTGATCAGATGCTCCAGCCATTAACATCAAAGTGGGCTGGTGCACCATCGTGTTCAAACCAAATCCTCTCGTAGATAACAAGGAGTACAATCTCCAAGAACTATGACAGCACATCTCACAGGAACTCCAGGTAACGTGGAACAGTCAGCAAATGACGTCCTGTCAGGTGTTCCTGGACAACGCCCGCCCATACGTTGACAGGGAATCGTTGCTGGTGACTACCGCTGCAAAAGACATGGGGGTTGTCTTCAATGGCTGGAAACTCCATCACGGCTGAACGAGATCTCATTCTGTACAAACCGTATGAAGATCGGCAATACAACGCTGCTGTAGATAACCCCTTAACAGAAGTGAACGCGCGTCTCAAAACCGTAGGTGCCAGTGGTTCCACACATACTTTATGATAGGGATGTAATACTTTTTGCACCAGTACTTCCTCTGATGTGTACGGGTCATACGGGTTGAACGGCTCGCACACGTCGTATTTGGTCTAGGTGCTCCAAGGTGGACAGAGGAACTGTGACAGTGCAAACACATTACTGACACACAAATATACACTTCACAGTCCTACCATACTTAAGATGTACAGTAACCCCTTCGATGTGCTTCCGAAAAGATACAACTAAGCTATGTCAACAAATGTACTTCCTGGGGTCTGACTGTCAATCACTGAAGTAAACACATGTCCCTATGGGAAGGCTATAGGCGACTCCCCTTGTAGACGAAGTGTCGCAGGCTGATTTCCTCTGCCAACTGTTGCTATGAACTGCAGCTCTGGAACTCCGTACTATAGTTCAATTCTCTTATCTTGGCGGTTCGCGCATGCCCGCCCAGACGCGGGAGATTGCTGCGTTGCCAGTTGTACGCGCCAAGAGAAGCAGCGCCATAGTACGCAAACCTAACCTACGTTTGGCGGGGGGAGCGCGCAGTTTATGAAGTAAAGCCACCACGGCCGCATTAACCCTTTCGCTGCTACAGAGACGTGCTCCCCGCATTCCGCGCTGTGCGCGATTTTGTCATCGCTGCACTGCTCGCCTGTGCAGACACATGGTGTTCAGACTGCTTTGGCACACTTTATCATTCGATTTCACAAAAACTATTTGGCTCAAAAATTTGATTTTTACACATCTTCTTGACTGATACCTTCCCCCCATAAATGGACTTAATTTTGTTTCGATGTTCAACGCAGTTATTGTGCAGCATTAGATGTAGTAAACCATTGCACGAAATTTTGAAGAGTTTACAGAGGTAAAAGTCCATAGCGTATATTTTTCGTATGGTCGATTTTAGTTGCCACTAGAAATTTCAAAAAATTACATTCAAATGAATGAAATTCATGAAGTAAGACACTTCGATGTTATTTTTAAATAAAGAAAATATTAAACACCGATCAAGGTTTGAACACAGAACCTTTTACTTAGCAGCCATACACATGAACCATTATGCTAACGCAGCTCGTCATTCGATATATCTCCCAGAGGACTTTAAATATCACTCAAAATACCGACAAACACTGTTTGTATGATTATGAATTACTCACGTTTCATCGAAGTACAATAGGAAACAAACAATTACCGCTGTTCTTTATTGCGAAAAAGCTGTTAGTGAGAATGTTACAAACACTTTTCCTTGCTATCGCCTGCTTGTTTGGTTTAATTAATTGATAGAATATGAAGCAATTGGTATAAAGAATGCTTTTTCCAAACTTTCTATAAAAGAAAGTCTGCTATCAAGACATTGCTTTTGTTCAATTACTTTATTTATGACTGAACGTTTCTAAAACTGAAGACACTCGTCCGTGCTCTGCACTGCAGTCAAGCTCTGGCAACGTCGTTCTCTGTTCATTGGTTGACTGTGTTTTGTGACGTCAGATGCGCAGAACGAACCTAAACTCGGCCGCCGTAATAAATGACGCGCACTTTAGCACTGTCTTAACGCCAACGCCGAACATCAACTGTCCATTGCCGCCTGTGACCGTCGCTTATTACAACGGGGAAGTCCATCTCATTGGCGTCAGAGCGCGGAGAGTGTTCATTGGGCTGCACTTGTAGCTGGCGGCGAAACTGAAAGCGCCGCCCGTGGCGCCAGTCGGGAACTGTGTCTGACGACGCTCCTGTTGCGTCCGCTGGCGAGGACACAACACTCTGCGCACTGTATCCTTCGCAGTGTGCGTTTCACGGGCAACCGACAGGTGCTTACTGCTGGGCAGTCGGCTGCACGATCCAAAACCATCTCCTCAAAGTCTATTGCTCGGACATGTCTTTGGCGGGAACCTTGGCCATTTGGTGAGAACGATGGCTTTTCGTAAGTTGGTAGGCACAGAGATAATCTTCTTCCAGTTAGGATGACGCCCATTGGAGAAGCGGTCTCAGTGTATCCGTGCTGCTTTATGGACACTTCATCGTGGCGCACTGTACATGAAATGCATGTCTGCCAACTCTCGTGGACGACTAACGTTCCACCTTTGAAACGCGCCATGCACGGCACACACGATGGATATATCACAAGCTGTCTCATGCTCGTTGAGAATGCAGGAGGACAGCGAGGCTATTTTCAATCAGAAAGATTACCAACAATTAGTAATAAAATGATATTTATGAAATATGGAGAAACACACAATTTAAATGATGCTTTCTCTTGTGGAATGTCCAGCACAGTTTGACTTTTGAAATTATTACAAGTCCTCTAAAATATTAAAGTCCTGTCACTGTGTCTCTGAGTGATACCTACATAGAGTCCAGATCTGGCTTATGATGCCTACGGAGCCCAAGTCTGGAAGACGACGGACGAACACTGCAGCTTCTAGACTCGGCAGTAACTGTACACGACTCGGCGCGCTGAAGAGAATTCACCGCCGTAGCTCAGTGCTCCGGTATTTAATGAGGCATCGACCAATCGTTACCCACATACGCGATGCCCATGGGTTGGTAGGTGTGGCCCTGCCATCCCATACAGCTGCTGCGCTACGAGTGTTTCGAGCGCGGCATATCGATTATGGTTCGGTACTCTCTGGAGTCGTGATAGGAAGCGGTTCTGCTTCTGGATCACGGGGTTTCGGGTTCGATTCCCAGCCAGGTTGGGGATTTTCTCTGCCGACGACTGGGTGTTTGTGTTGTCCTTAGAATTTCATCGTCATCATCTTCATCATTCGTGACAGTGGATAGATTGGGGTGAGTAAAAATTGGACTGTGTAAAAAGGGACTTTGTACGGGCGCTGCTGACCGCAGAGTTGAGCGCCCCACGAACCAAACATCATCACCGACGGTGGTGAACGTGCGGTACAGCTTAATTCGCCTGCGCGATGCACGTGGTTGTCACACGTGCTATGAGCATAACTGTGTATAGTACGTCTGTTTGGTGGTCAGAAGCATACGCTGCTTGTCACCCTCTTCCTGTTCTGGCGCACAACTAATCCACGGTCTTTTCGAGACTACGGCAGAACTTCATGCACCGTTGCAAAAATGGTTCAAATGGCTCTGAGAACTACGGGACTTAACATCTGAGGTCATTAGTGCCCTAGAACTTAGAACTACTTAATCCTAACTAACCTAAGGACATCACACACATCCATGCCCGAGGCAGGATTCGAACCTGCGACCGTAGCGGTCGCGCGGTCTCAGACTGAGGCGTCTAGAACCGCTCGGCCACAGCGGCCGGCGCGCCGTTACAATATATGTACAGACTGGCGGTCGTCGCTTTGAACAATTACTGTGAGCTACGTTCTTGTTATGTGGTGTTCGCTGTGCATCTCCATGACATAATAGGTACGAATTTCCGACCATTGTTCCCTATCCAAATGTAATCGGTTTTGGACCGCTATCAACTGTTTCAGCTTGACCCACAGGGTTAGAGACACACGGTATAAGTAGATGAAACATCATGAACAACTTATTAACGGCGTCTTGGTCCACCTTTGGAACGCAATACGCGATTCTTCATGCCATTGATTCAGCAAGTCCTTGAAAGATTTGGGGAACTAGGTGGCTCCAGATGTTTAAGCACAGCTCACGCAATTTCTGTATATTACGGGCCAGTGATAAGTGGGTGATCCACGTGTGTTCGTTTGGGTTCGTATCAGGTGTATTTGCTATCTAAGACACCATCATGACTTCACCACCATACACCTTAACCACTGTAGCGTGGTTCTGTCCTTGTGACACCTACAGCAATGTTGCTGAATGTTGCCACCGCTGTTTTGAAAGAGGCGGAGCGTGAAGGGATTCAGGTGGTCCTCAATAATGTTCATGTAGTCACGCTGCTTTCGGTTACTACCACAGGTGTAATGGGAGCACGGGTGAATGCCCAGACAGCATCACACTGCCTCTACATCTTCCATCCGTAACGCTGTGCATGTTTCGAGCAACTGTTTCCCACGATGACGGCGTATACAGAGACGACCATTGATCTGCTGTAACGAGGAAAGTCGTTGAGCCCGTCAGGCGTCCTGTTTCCACCGACCCACTGTCCAGTCTATACGGTCTTGTGCTCACTGGAAACGTAACTGACGATGACTTTCGGTTCACTTGGGAACGCGCAGGGGTCATCTGCCACGCAGCCCATGTTCAACGATGTGGGCTGAACAGCGTGCTCTGAAACACTTTTTCCTGCACGATAATTGTGCTCTGCCGTCAGATCTGCCATGGTTCGCCGCCTATCCCGCTTAACAGAGCGAGCAAACCTCCGACTTGCAAGTTCTTTGACGAGCCGCGGGCGTGCAACACTTTGTCGCCTACACGTGGTTTCATCGTCCATGAACCACTTCCCGTAAGCAGTGGCATGCGAACAGCCGACCTGCTTGGCCTTTTCCGAGATGATAGTCCCCAAGCGCCCGAACGTAAAAATCTGCCCTTTCCCAAAGTCCGGTATGTCACTGGTTGTCCACATTTGCCATCCCAATTTTTTTAAATCCGGTATATGATATCAAGTTTGCGTTTTATGGAGTGGATGTATACACTATAACTCTCTAAGTTTTGCTGTACTGTTGTTCAGATATGAATCTGAAATACAAGAGCGTGTGGAATGAACGTAGTACATACACGGTGTCCAATGTACGATGGAAGGGGTTCGTCCAGAGGTCAAGGAAACCATTTTCGCGGAGGCAGTGGCTGGCTGGCATAGCCGCATGCGCTCCAGGCCGTCTCTCGGACTTTGTCAGGTGGCGTATCATTTTTAACCCAACTGTAAAAGTTAATAATTGCCGTCAAGCTAGAAAAAGCATCGGAAAATGTAAAACAGTGCACGATGTTCTAAACTCTGTGTAAAATTGGACTAAGCTATAAGGAAAGATAGGTAACATACGGTGTAAAGAAGAACCAAGACGGAACAATGAGAACGGAAGACAAAGAACGAAGTGGTGGTGGTGGTGGTCAGTTCCTACGGCACTAAACTGCTGATTTCATCGCTCCCTACGCTTATACACTTCTTAATCTAAGTTAAACTAACTTATGCTACGGACAACACACACACCGATGCTGGAGGGAGGACTCGAACTTCCGACGGGGGAATCGCGCGAACCGTGTCAAGGCGCCTGGACAGCGCGGCTAACCACAACGAAGTGCTAGGATTCATTACAAAGCATCGAAGACGGGGATGTAGTCTTTCACCCATACTGGTCGATCTGTGAATGGGAAAAGAAATGGAAGAAATAAAACAAAGGCTCAACAGTGGTATTAAAACTAAGGATGAAACCAAATCAGTGATAAGGTATACTGATGACATTGCTTCCTCAGTGTGACTGAAGAAGAATTACAGGACGCGTTGAATAGAACGATGAATCTGTTGTGTCTAGACAAGACAGCCTAGACACAATGAGAGGAAGCCGAAAGGCACGCACTAAGCCAAAGCATGGTGCGTGATGTCTGAAACAGGATACGTAATGAAAGCTATAAAGAAAAGTACGTAGCTTCTGGAATACTTAACTTTAATCCATCCTTTTGGTACATCTGGAGACTGTGGCGATACAAGTGAGACTCTTTAGATACATGCAATGTTACTAATGGCGCCTTGCTAGGTCGTAGCCATTGACTTAGCTGATGGCTATTCTATTGGCTCGGCGAAGGAGCGAGGCTTCGTCAATGTAGTCGCTAGCTACGTCGTCCGTACAGCTGGGGCGAGTGCTAGTCCGTATCTCGAGATCTGCCTTGTGGTGGCGCTCGGTCTGCGATCACACAGTCGCGACACGCGGGTCCGACATGTACTAATGGACCGCGGCCGATTTAAAGCTACTACCTAGCAAGTGTGGTGTCTGGCGGTGACACCACAGAATCTACTTAGCACATACTATGGATTGACAGTAAACGGAAAAAGCTCGAAGGTAATGATGAGTAGCAAATATCGGTTCAAAGATCAACATAACTTTGGTACTGGTGACCGCAGTGCACAGAGAAAACAACATATGATGGACTAGGTAAGGAGAAGTAAAAAGCAGACCAGCGCTGGCGCAGAGGGTTTCCGGGCGCAGAGAAGTCTGCTAGTACCAAAAATCGGCCTTAACCTCATGAAATTTGTGGCAATGTACGATAGGGCACAGTATTTAATGGTAGCGGAACTGGTACTGCGACAACTGATAAAGAACAGATGTGCCGCTACAGGAGAATGTTTACCGGCAGGTGATGGTTGAAGTGTTCACTATCGCAAATGTCTACTAATACCAGTATTGCTGGGCCCTGGTTTGTTCACAACCGAGGTGGATTCTTCGCATTCGTACACGTCGTTCAGAGGTCTGAAGATTGCGTAGTAAAACGGTGAAACTGGTTGCCAAATAAAATAAGGTTGAAAATTGACGGCTGGGAGATATTTAATTTGACGTCTTGTATCAAACAGCGGTGTTCCGCTACCATCCCTGAAAAGATGGACGTACAGAGAGTCTTGAAATCATGGTCGACTGAAACAACTGGCCATGAGAAGTTTCTTCGCCGAATCGGCAAGGAAAGCAACAGTGACGAGAACAAGGGACAGGGCGACAGCGGTTACGACATCACTGAGTTACTTCCACAGTACTAGATTTAGAGGGTAAAAACTGTAGGGGGTAGGCAGACACTGTAATACACGCAACAAATAATTGAGCACGCATGGTGTAAGCGCTATTCTGAGAGGAAAAGTTTGGCACGAGAGAGGAATTGCCGGCATCTCGTGGTCGTGCGGTAGCGTTCTCGCTTCCCACGCCGGGGTTCCCGGGTTCGATTCCCGGCGGGGTCAGGGATTTTCTCTGCCTCGTGATGGCTGGGTGTTGTGTGCTGTCCTTAGGTTAGTTAGGTTTAAGTAGTTCTAAGTTCTAGGGGACTGATGACCATAGATGTTAAGTCCCATAGTGCTCAGAGCCATTTGAACCATTTTTGAGAGAGGAATTTGTTGCGGATCGCGTCTGACCAGTGAAAGATTGATTACTAAAAAAAATAAATAAAGAGCGGCCTTGGAACAAAGAAAAAATTGTTGCGCCACTCAAGCACTAGATGCGGATGTTTCTGTAGTATGAGATCGCAGTGCTGTGCGCAGAATAATAGTGAGGTGGTACAAAGTAACTCTAATGCGGCGATAGGCCAATTCAGATAGTTGCAAAGCGTAAGTAACACAACTGACTTGCATTCGAGGCACGACGGGGAGATTCGTCTTGAAATGATGTCTGTTCCCTTGAACGAAAGTCTTCCTTGCGTAACGGGAAAGTGCTACATTCCGCGAACGAAAAAGTAACCAGCAACGCATCAGTATCTGAAAGAGGCTCACTGCGTAGACTGTACTGGCCGATCAAATGCATGTACTTGGTCCAAACGATTGCAAGACAGGACTTAGCTACTCAAAGATGAAACTACTGCAGCACGTCCTTCGACACAGATCGATCATTCCGTTAGAGAGCTATCAACTGACGAAAAGATCTGCAGTTATTTAAGGCGGAACAATGCAGGGGTATGGCTCGCAAATGCATTTGGGTCAGTATACCCAAGTATTTCCAATTAAATGAACTACCATTTCAAATGTTCAAATGTGTGTGAAATCTTATGGGACATATCCGCTAAGGTCATCAGTCCCTAAACTTATACACTAAGCCTAAATTATCCTATGGACAAAAACACACACCCATGCCCGAGGGAGGACTCGAACCTCCGCCGGGACCAGCCGCACAGAACTATCAGTTTCAGAACTTAATTAAGTGTGCGAGCGGAAATTGCTCACACATCAGTGTGAAGCGGTAGGTGGAGCAAAGATTTTCTAGAACTTCTGTCCAAGGTGAAAACCGCTGCTTCGTCTTCCTAGGTCCGATCGACGGGTCGGAGCGCCTACTGCAGTCGGAGCCTGCCCCCAACACCCCTCCCCAGTCCGGTGTATGCGGCGAACGTGAAACAGCCTGAGCATCGTTTGACACTTTTCATTGTGGGCTGACGCGTGAATGGGAATTTGGACTGGAGGAGGGAGGCGTGGTAGGATAGTCTGTGCAGTTGTGCAAAGCCACTGTGCCAGCGTGGCGTAGTGGTTAGCGCATCTGTCTAGTGAACTGGAGATCTGGGTTCAGATCCTGGCCTTGATACAAATTTTCATTTCTTGCTTCCGTCTGTATACATACGATATAGATGTCTGAGACTTGAACAAAAAGTTGGATAGAGCACCGACCATGTAAGCAGGAGATCCCGAGTTCGAGTCCCGGTCGGGGCAAAAAAAAGTCTCCGGAACCATACAGCTTCATTTGATGAGTAAGCTTGCAAGTATCAAAATGTATGACATAAATGGCCGTGTCATTTGATTACACTTACTTGGAAGCTTAAATTTTATACACAGCCAAGGGATCGTAGACCTTAATATTTAAATGACAACCTCTACCTATTCCTAAGAAAAAGGGGTCTTAAACAGAAAGACAACAAACTATCTTATGAGAGTTCCATTCTTACTTATTGGAGAACAGAGCTGTAAAAGCTGTAAAAAGTTATTTGTCGGTTTGTCAGTAGGCAGAGAGCACTGCACGTAACATCAGCTAATATGCGATTGGATGTAGCACTAAAATGAATGAATTTTATATCTGCGCATGGGACACGATTTTTTTGAGAGGAGGACAGCGTATCGACATCTTTTGTAGATACATCTCTGAGCAACATTCGAATCTAGTAGTGACGTACTGGTTTAAAATGAAGCCTGATGGAACGATGTTCTTCTTGATTTTCGAAGGCTTGCCACATAGTGGCTTCTCATAATTGTCGACTAATGATGAAATCCGACCTAAAATAAAAAAAATAATTTTATTGTCAAAATATGGGCTATGTGCCTAACCTTCGTCAGTAAAAACCGGGCTTTCTAGTAACCAGTGTGGAAGTGTTTTAAAACATTGCACCAGAATGCGCCAGGTGCTAAGTGACACCTGTTCTGAAACAAAATCCGGGCTATGCGCCCGTGCTGTTATTTTTAGTTTGAGGTCAGACTGTGTTCAAGTTCCAGTGATTAGTCGTGTCTGTTGTGTTTACTATTGTGGTTTATGTCATGGATGAAACAAGAAAACGTCGGAAAAGGGGTGAAGGTACTGTTTCCCAAATAAATAAGAAGCTAAGAGCCGAGGGAAAACCGTATGAGAACAATAAGAAAGTTACTGTACCTCAAAAACAACCTCCACCTGATGAGGTAAGCGTAAATGATAACTGTAACGTCTTAGGACTATGGCTTTTTGAAGAACTTCGCTTGATTATGATTTTTCTGTGGCGTTTTAAGTTAACCTATGTTTAGTTAATGCACGTTAGGTTATGTTTGACTTGGTTCATGGACTATAGTCGACCTGCTAAATGTGCAGAGTAGGAAACAAACAGGTCATTCGTGGCAGTCAAAAATTATTTAATGCCTCTAATTCCCGTGTTTGTTTGTCGCTGGTTTCGTGCCGATTCCGCAATCAGTGTAGAGAGATTGCATTGGCACACAAATGAAACATATTCCATCAGCTCTACGAACTAGGTGATAATGTTAAGCAAAACTTTTATTTGATGAAAAACGTAAGTGTATCCAATGTTAGAAGAAGGTGTCATGGTTCTTATGAAGAGCCCGAGGAGAGTCGCAGACAGGCTAGTATTTTTCATACAGTTCCTGATGACGAAGGGGAACATTTTCGAGTTTTCTAACAAACCTTTCTGGAAATACACAAAATTATCAGGCGAAGAGTGGAAACCTTGGTAAAACAGAAAAAAAGGAGAGTGGTGATGTTACCTACATTGAAGGTAGGGGAAATAAAAACTAAGCGAGTAAGTATACAGCTGATGATGTAAAACGCATTGTTGAACACATCAAAAGATTCCCCAAGGACGAAAGCCATTGCACAGGGGCTAAAAGCTCCCTTCCATTTTTAAGCCAAGATTTAAATTACAGAAGAATGTATGAGGCTTTTGTTACGCTTTATCCAAACACAAACATTAGATATTTGTACTGTAAAAATGTATTGAAAGAACACTTTCCCAAACTGAGATTTCACTGCCCAAGGAAAGATACCCGTAACACATGTGATCTGCTTAAAAGTAAAATGTTGAATTACTCAACCAATAGAGCTGTACATCGTACTTCACTAGAATTTCATTATAGACTAGCTGAAAAAGCCAGAGAAGAGATAACGCGTGACCATGACTATTCTACCACTCTTACAAGTGATACATGCACAGTATCCATAGATTTACAACAGGTTTTCTCTTTACCAACATTGTGACGCTGCCAAATGTATTATTTTGTGACAACTTTCTTGTTACAATTTGGGATTGCATATAGCAGATATGCAATACCATGAACCATGGACCTTGCCGTTGGTGCCTCAGCGATACAGATGGCCGTACCGTAGGTGCAACCACAACGGAGGGGTATCTGTTGAATCTGTTGAGAGGCCAGACAAACATGTGGTTCCTGAAGAGGGGCAGCAGTCTTTTCAGTAGTTGCAGGAGCAACAGTCTGGATGATTGACTGATCTGGCCTTGTATCCCTAACCAAAAAAGCCTTGCTGTGCTGGTACTGCTAACGGCTGAAAGCAAGGGGAAACTACAGCTGTAATTTTTCCCGAGGGCATGCAGCTTTACTGTATGGTTAAATGATGATGGCGTCCTCTTGGGTAAACTATTCCGGAGGTAAAATAGTCCCCCATTCGGATCTCCGGGCGGGGACTACTCAAGAGGACGTCGTTATCAGGAGAAAGAAAACTGGCGTTCTGCGGATCGGACCGTGGAATGTCAGAACCCTTAATCGGGCAGGTAGGTTAGAAAACTTAAAAAGGGATAAGTTAAAGTTAGATATAGTGGGAATTAGTGAAGTTCGGTGGCAGAAGGAACAAGACTTTTGGTCAGGTGAATACAAGGTTATAAATACAAAATCAAATAGGGGTAATGCAGGAATAGGTTTAATAATGAATAAAAAATAGGAGTGCGGGTAAGCTACTACAAACAGCATAGTGAACGCAATATTGTGACCAAGATAGACACGAAGCCCACACCCCCTACAATAGTACAAGTTGATATGCCAACTAGCTCTGCAGATGATGAAGAAATTGATGAAATGTATAATGAGATAAAAGAAATTATTCAGGTAGTGAAGGGAGATGAAAATTTAATAGTCATGGGTGACTGGAATTCGAGAGTAGGAAAAGGGAGAGAAGAAAACATAGTAGGTGAATATGGATTGGGGGAAAGGAATGAAAGAGGAAGCTGTCTGGTAGAATTTTGCACAGAGCATAACTTAATCATTTATGGTTCAAGAATCATAAAAGAAGGTTGAACACATGGAAGAATCCTGGAAATACTAGAAGGTATCAGGTATTAAATTGTAAGACATTTCCATGGGCAGATGTGGACTCTGACGACAGTCTATTGGTTATGAACTGTAGATTAAAACTGAAGAAACTGCAAAAAGGTGACAATTTAAGGAGATGGGATCTGGACAAACTGCTTAAACCAGAGGTTGTACAGAGTTTCAGGGAGAGCATAAGGGAACAATTGTCACAAATGGGGGAAAGAAATACAGTAGAAGAAGAATGGGTAGCTCTGAGGGATGAAGTAGTGAAAGCAGCAGTGGATAAAGTAGGTAAAAAGACGAGGACTAGTAGAAATCCTTGGGTAGCAGAAGAAATATTGAATTTAATTGATGAAAGGAGAAAATATAATAATGCAGTAAATGAAGCAGGAGAATGTAGATGAAGACGAAGTGGGAGATATGATACTGCGTGAAGAGTTTAACAGAGCACTGAAAGACCTGAGTCGAAACAAGACCCCGGGAGTAGACAACTTTCCATTAGAACTACTGGCGGCCTTGGGGGAGCCAGTTCTGACAAAACTCTACCATCTGGTGAGCAAGATATATGAGACAGGCGAAATACCCTCAGACTTCAAGTAGAATATAATAATTCCAATTTCAAAGAAAGCAGGTGTTGACAGATGTGAAAATTACCGAACTATCAGTTTAATAAGCCACAGCTGCAAAACACTAACACGAATTCTTTACAGACGAATGGAAAAACTAGCAGAAGCCGACCTCGGGGAAGATCAGTTTGGATTCCGTAGAAATATTGGAACACGTGAGGCAATACTGACCTTACGACTTATCTTAGAAGAAAGATTAAGGAAAGGCAAACCTACGTTTCTAGCATTTGTAGACTTAGAGAAAGCTTTTGACAATGTTGACTGGAATACTCTCTTTCAAATTCTAAAGGTGGCAGGGGTAAAATACAGGGAGCGAAAGGCTATTTACAATTTGTACAGAAACCAGATGGCAGTTATAAGAGTTGAGGGACATGAAAGGAAAGCAGCGGTTGGGAAGGGAGTAACACAGGGTTGTAGCATCTCCCCGATGTTATTCAATCTGTATATTGAGCAAGCAGTAAAGGACACAAAAGAAAAATTCGGAGTAGGTATTAAAATCCATGGAGAAGAAATAAAAACTTGGAGGTTCGCCGGTGACATTGTAATTCTGTCAGAGACAGCAAAGGACTTGGAAGAGCATTTGAATGGAATGGAATAAAATGAACATCAACAAAAGCAAAACGAGGATAATGGAGTGTACTCTAATTAAGTCGGGTGATGCTGAGGGAATTAGATGGTCGAAGTAGAGAGCATATAAAATGTATACTGGCAATGACAAGAAAAGCGTTTCTGAAGAAGAGAAATTTGTTAACATCGAGTATAGACTTAAGTGTCAGAAAGTCGTTTCTGAAAGTATTTGTATGGTGTGTAGCCATGTATGGAAGTGAAACGTGGACGATAAATAGTTTGGACAAGAAGAGAGTAGAAGCTTTCGAAATGTGGTGCTACAGAAGAATGCTGAAGATTAGATGGGTAGACCACATAACTAATGAGGAAGTATTGAATAGGATTGGGGAGAAGAGGAGTTTGTGGCACAATTTGACAAGAAGAAGGGACCGGTTGGTAGGACATGTTCTGAGGCATTAAGGGATCACAAAGTTAGCATTGGAGGGCAGTGTGGAGGGTAAAAATCGTAGAGGGAGACCAAGAGATGAATACACTAAGCAGATTCAGAAAGACGTAGGTTGCAGTAACTACTGGGTGATGAAGAAGCTTGCACATGATAGAGAAGCATGGAGAGCTGCATCAAACCAGTCTCAGGACTGAAGACCACAACAACAACAACAACATGGCAGATATTAATAAAGGTTTTATGTTTCTGTGGCACGAGGACATGAGTGGCAGGGGAGGCAACGAGCAACGAGCTGTGTGTTAAAGAGGATTAAAAGTAAAATTACCCAGAAAAAAAAGTTAGTAGCGTGGTCTGACAACAGCTGCGGCGAAAACAAAAATCAAATGGTATTGTTCCTATGGATATACTTGTTCTGTAATGATTTCTTTGATAAGCATGTGGTCTCTGGACTCTCATACTTAACCTGTAACCGAGATTTTGCTCTAATTGAAAAGTGACCTTGTGACAGTTTTGTGTAACGCCAATAGCAGATCTCCTTTTCTAACCGCTATGATGAGCGATGATGATATTTATGACTTCTCCAAAGTAACTAAAGAACACCTCCTCACAAAAAAGATAGAAATTTCCAAACCCAACGCAGGAAAAGTGTTTACGAAAAAAAATCAGCGAAGTTGAAACGTGGACGCAAACGAATGTACTCAAAAAAGGTGTGAAAACGGAACCATAAAACGCTTGGATCTATCCCAGCTTGAACTAGCAGCTAGATTGAAAACTGAGTAGACGGAGGCCTTAAAAAAGATGGTACCTTATCTCAAACAAGAAAAGAAACTGTTTCACCAAACTCTGAATGAGTAAACACAGCAGCTCTTTATAGACTATAACATTGTAATATTTTGTTTATAAAATAGTGGAAAATTAATACAAAATGTAACTTTTTAAACTTTGTTGCCGGCCGGGGTGGCCGAGCGGTTCTAGGCGCTACAGTCTCGAACCGCGCGGCCGCTACGGTCGCAGGTTCGAATCCTGCCTCAGGCATGGATGTGTGTGATGGCCTTAGGTTAGTTAGGTTTAAGTGGTTCTAAGTTCTAGGGGACTGATGACTTTAGAAGTTAAGTCCCATAGTGCTCAGAGCCAATTAAACTTTGGGAAAGGCATTTAATTTGAAATAAAACTTGTAAGAATACAGTAACGTACTTGATTTTATCTTTGTTCTTTAATTAGTTTGTTTGTTGACATATAGCACTTCTGTAGGCCTAACTGACTTTTCATAGTAATATAGTTATTGTATAAAAAGTGTAAACAGTAGTTACCAGATTTTTATAATAGTAAAATTGTTATTATTATCCTTCCCACACCCCTTTATTTACAGATATAAGTGGTAGACTTAGCCCGATTTTTATGTAAAACAGGTTGGCACATAGCACTGTGCTAAATGTTTTACAGTAACTTTACTCTAAAAAGGGCTGTAGATTAACTGTCTTGATTTGTTTAGGCTATAAAAAAATAAGGAGATCAAAAAGGAATTGCGATTTCCTCAAAACAACAGTTGTGACACTTACCACGGATTTTATGATTAGTCAACAATTCATTTTTAAAATTGACGCTACAGCGTTTTTGATAACATCCAGGGTGTAATAGCCAGTTACATGCTGTCTGTCAATGATGAACCTCTTGCAAATAGAGGTTTATTGAGTAGTACCTACGAGTGATACAGATGAAAATGACTTTTATCGGCAGAGAGCATGTGAGCTTCAGATGAATAGACCTGTCCATTTAGTACGTCGCACGAAACGTTGACGCTATAATATTTCAACGTCAGTGTAATGTATTGACACAACAGTGCTGCAAGAGTAATGAAAATTGTCCTATTCAGCTAAAACTCGAAATCATTTTGTCTACCGGGAATGGCAGGGAAGCCACTGTCATCGGCTTTAGAGAGCTTTAGAAAAGTAGAGTATAGTCCCATCATGATTAACTTGCTGACTGTGACGCGCCAGATCCACGTCGACGTGGGTTCATGCTGCACGCGTTCGCCTGCTGCACCAACATACCGGACTGCGTTTGAAGCTTCTTCAGTCACAAGCAAAGACCCCCGCCCCGTCCTTAAAGCTTAGTTATGCTCACATAACAAATTGTAAATATTTCTAAAACTACACGTGCAGAGTCGTTACAATCGTCTTTGTTTGTGACTGAAGAAGCTTCAAACGCTGGCCGGTATGTTGGTGCAGCAGGCGAACGCGTGCAGCATGGACCCACGTCGACGTGGACCTGGCACGTCACAGTCAGCAAGTTAATGCCGTACGTCGAGTAAGTCATAATAAACATGGGAATCACTGTTTCGCCATCTTGCAACAGAATAGCAATGAACCGTGCTATTTACTACAAATGGTTCAAATGGCTCTGAGCACTATGGGACTTAACTTATAAAGTCATCAGTACCCTAGAACTTAGAACTACTTAAACCTAACTAACCTAAGGCCATCACACACATCCATGCCCGAGGCAGGATTCGAACCTGCGACCGTAGCGGTCGCGCGGTTCCAGACTGTAGCGCCTAGAACCGCTCGGCCACCCCGGCCGACCCATTTACTACAACTTGTAGTCTTGACGGCTACGGCACGGCGTCCATCGGAGGGTCGTGGCAAATGATAATGTATCGCGAATACCTTTACAACTCACGCGCAGAACAAACAGAATCTAGTGGGGCGGCGCCTACTCGTCTGACGCGACGTAAAGGTATTTCCACAAGGTGCTGTGCCTCTTTCGTCGTGAGCAGTCGCATGGGCATGCACAAAAAATTGTGGAAAAAACGCATCTACCTATGGGCGTCCTAGTGTCCACACGTTGTCTCGTTGCGCAAGCAGTCTGCTATGAATCCTCTTCTTTGTTTGGTAGCCGACAGAAATAGAGAACGCAAAAGCGACTCCAGGCAAAGAAGTACATAAGCAACAGAGAAACAAGAAATACAAAGCGATGTCGACGTTATGTCTGCGAATTTCAGAACGACGTCATAACGAGACTTTAGAGTTTCTACTTGGGAAACTGCAGAAATAAGGCTGGCAAAAAAATTTTGTTAGCTAGTAACTGGTGACTATTATACTCGTTTAAACTGTTTATTCTCATTTCAAAACAAAGCGTTTCACTTCCATTAAATTTGTAACTTGTAATGCGGAATAATTGTAATTTATTATTTGATTGTTTTATATCTCTGTTGACACCAGGAAATGCCTAAGCCTGTAATTATTTTCTTATTTTGTTCCTATACACATATTACAATTTGTCTATTAGCATCCATAAGTACTGTTCTCATGTTTAATTATGTTATATACCCATCCAATTCTCTTGTTAATGGATAAACGTAACACGACCAAATAAATAAATATAAAAGTGATTATTGTTGAGAAATACTTACCACAGATTCTCAATCATTATGTGAAGGATAATTAACTTTCAGTGCGTCATTTGTTTTTATTGATGAAATATGATACGTAGATCAACATCCTCGGACTCGACAAATTTCATAGACGC
This sequence comes from Schistocerca serialis cubense, assembly GCF_023864345.2. Classification (NCBI taxonomy): domain Eukaryota; kingdom Metazoa; phylum Arthropoda; class Insecta; order Orthoptera; family Acrididae; genus Schistocerca; species Schistocerca serialis. Next base: position 489,240,543 of record NC_064646.1, on the reverse strand, counting down.
CAGAATCCACAGTTTCGTATTATTTGCATCATCATTGTGCTTCAGTTCTATTTTTAGTAGTTTACTGTGAAGCTACTCACGTCTCTATTGTTCTTTTAAGTCGCCATAGCATGGATGTTCATCCATAACTTTCGTATAATCTTTTCATAAATTTTTTGGATTATTCTTCTCAGTTTTCTTACTTCGAAACTTATGGTATTTTGTTCCTTACAGAAATAGTATCAGAAAATTTTTATCTAATACGTGAAGCTCAGGGCACTGTTGCCCTCGAATTTGTATTCAGATTTAGAAGTGGTATTCCGTATAATCTTTGTCTGTAATGATTTACAAACTTAAGAGTGCTTTCTCTGGAGTCAGCAGACATTATTGCACATAAATTGCTTCATTGCGCAACGTCAATACAATCAAACACTGACGGGCCCCAGCTTCCTATCGTCCGCTGAAAAGCGCAAAGGTTCCCACCGAAGATGGGTATTATGGCCTCCATTTGCAGGAAATTACGCGTACACAAATGCGCATGCGTTGTTGCGCTGTTGAAAATTTATGGGCATGCGCAAAGTTGAACACAAAAATGGCATCATGTGGACGCACCTTAACTGATCCATGCCACTGTCATCTGAATGCGACTCCGTATTTCGGTTGTCGGATTGTCTCTGTGCCCAGGACAGTGAGAAACGCATGTGATTTGAATATTATTATTATTATTATTATTATTATTATTATTATTATTGTGAACTAATTTCGTCGTATTTACAGTGACAGCAGTTTTGAACATAGCATCACGATCGCACAAGATATAGCGTGGACTGCGAGTGAAATTTCAGTACCTGAAATTTGTTTAACTTATTTCTGGAGAAGAATGGAGATACACAACTAAACAGAGGCATATAATGTACGTAAGAATCGGTCAAACGAGAGTTTTGTAAGCCACTCCTCTCGTGGATGAGTCACATTCTTTTCCATATTCTCTCAGTGTGGCATCTGATTTTCCAACTATTTTTGTTACGTTGTCATTCCACCTTCGGTCGCTTCCAGTGGTCACTCCTAGATATTTTACGGTAGTCACTGTTTACACTGATTCGTTGTCGTTAGTGTAATCGGACATCGACCGTGAATAACTTCACGAGATCTCTAACGTTATGCACACACTACATCATTAATATAATTCGTAAACACTAGAGACCTAAGATATGTGGAGTAAAATAATGGAACTATTGCTGTAAAACATTTTATTTCAAAATTATACATATTTCGTTACCGTCATCCTCAGTATGCTCCCCTCTGCTATCTGTGTAACGCTCCATGCGAATCTCCCATTTTGCAAACAGTGCTGGAAATGTTCCTCCGTGAGCTTCTCGATAACGCATGCCGCTTTTTCTCCGTTTTAATGCAGATTTGATCTTGCGGAATGAATAAAAGTCTCATGGTGATAGGTCAGGCGAATAAGGTGGGTGATCCAGAAATGGGATGTTGTGCTTTGCTAGAAACCTCTCAACAGGCAATTCGCTATGAGCCGATGCAGCATCCATGGCTTGATCTTCAACAATTGCAGTGGTTTTTTTTTCTTATTTTCTCACAGACTTGAGCAAGAACCTGAAGGTAGTAATGATCATTAATAGTCTGACACAATGAAGATACAAAATTAGATGAATATCGAATAAAACTATCGTGATAGTTTTGAATCTTCATTTGCTCATTCGAGCTTTCGTTCTCGGTGAAGTTGGGCCCTTCTGGTCCACTGATTGGCGTTTGGTTTCTGGATCATAAGTGAAAAACTAAGATGCGACAAAAGATTTGCAAGAAATTGGAGTCATTTTTAGTGGTATTCAAAGTGTCAACACAAACTTTTTCACTACTTTTTTTCAAGTGTGAGATTTTTCGGCACCAATTTCGCACGCCTCTTTCTCGAGTTGAACTGGTTAAATTGTCTCACGATTCTATCAATTCCTACAGTTTCAGCTATCGATTAAATACGAAACCGACGACAAGTCGAATCACATTACCTACTATTTCGATATTTTCATCCTCTTTGATGTGGAAGAGTTTCCCTGGCGTGAGTCATCTTCAGCCTCTTCTCGACTGTCTTGGAAACGCTTGAACCACTCAAAAATCCGCATAGGTGACAAGCAGTGTTCTTCGCACACTTCTTTAAGTAGCAGATAGGCTTCAATAACAGTGTTTCCAAGTTTCATGTGAAACTTCAGGGCGATTCGTTGTTCTGTTATCACACTTATCATTTTTGCGGCAAAACAAAGAAACAGTTCTTACAGAAAGGAATGCCACGGCCACACTGTTATGTTTACAGCTACTGTTCGTTCATCTTCGGCGCATTCGTTCTTACTGTGCGACAGCATCGTCTCGGTATTTCATAGCCACGCCTCGCATAACACTCGCTTGGGGTATTCCCGAAATTCTTTTTACTCGATTTTCTTCCGTCAAGAACGACGAGTTCCGTCATAGGTCTGATCGGACACTCAGTAAGCACGCATTTTGTTAGCTAAACAACAGTGCATAACTGTGCCGAATGCCTACCGGAATCCTAGGATCACTGGTCAGTCTAAATGCAATGTCCACTCAGCTAATACTGCTACGGCCAGCCTTCGACAAGCCAGATGGTTGCACTTGGCCTTGACACGCATTCCGGAGCTGCTTGCGGGATGACCAGAGCTAGACTCCACCACACCAGGCGTCCTTCCGCCGGTCACGCAATTCTAGTAGGAGCATTTACACAGCGGAAGGAGCAATCATCCACTTGAGCAGCACGTAGCCCAGGTCACAGTAGTATTCCACAACCGTCGCCCGAAGGCAAACCTCTTCCGGATCAAGGTACACGCTGAGCCTGTGGTGCGTTTTGAGTCAGTCATGAGGCTGAGAAGTGCACACAGGGCACAACGGCAATAGGGAGTGCCCAATACAGCGGACTACACGCATTTGTAGCCTCACAAAACACTGGCTCTGAGCACTATGGGACTTAACATCTGAGGTCATCAGTCCCCTAGAACTACTTAAACCTAACTAACCTAAGGATATCACACACATCCATGCCCGACGCAGGATTCGAACCTGCGACCGTAATGGTCACGCGGTTCCAGACTGAAGCGCCTAGAACCGCACGGCCACACCGGCCGGCTGTAGCCTCGCAAGTGACTGTAAACACCGGAGAAATGACTATTAAAAACTGGCGGCTTAAGGCAACCGCTCACGTAAAGTGAGAAATCCGAGCTCGAGTCTTGGTCCGGCAAATGTTTTCAATACGTCACTAACAAATTCTGCAGCTGATGTCTAATCATATTTGCAATTGCAAAGTCATACACTGCAGCGCCAAAGAAACTGGTATAGGCATGCGTGTTCAAATACAGAGACATACAAACAGGAAGAATACGGCGCTGCGGTCGACAACGCCTGTATAAGACAAGTGTCAGGCGCAGTTTCTAGATCACTTACTGCTGCTACAAGGGCAAATTGTCAAGATCTGAGTTTGAACGTGGTGTTATAGGCGGCGCGCGAGCGATAGGACACAGTATCTCCGATATAGCGACGAAGTGGGGATTTTCCCGTGCGACCATTTCACGAGTGTAGCGTAAATATCACGAGTCCGGTAAAACATCAAATGAAACATTCTGGCACATTAAAACTGTGTGCCAGACGGAGACTTGAACACGGGACCTTTGCCTTTCGTGGGCAAGTGGTAGTGTACTTGCCCACGAATGGCAAAGGTCCCGAGTTCGAGTCTCGGTCCGGCAGACAGTTTTAATCTGGCAGGAAGTTTCATATCAGCGGCCACTCCACTGCAGAGTGAATACTTCATACTGAAAACATCAAATCTCTGACATCGCTGCATCTGGGAGAAGATCCAGAAAGGACGGGACCAACGACGACTGAAGAGAATCGTTCAACGTGACAAAAATGCAACCCTTCCGCAAATTGGTGCAGATTTGAGAGCTGGATCATCAACAAGTGTCAGCGTGCCAACCATTCAACGAAACATCATCGATATGGGCTTACAGAGCCGGAGGCCCACTCGTCTACCATTGATGAGTGCACAACACAAAGCATTACGCCTCGTCTGGACCGTTCAACACCGACGCTGGACTGTTGATGACTGGAAACATGTTCTCTGGTCGGACGAGTCACATTTCAAATTGTATCGAGCGGATGTTCAAATATGTGTGTGAAATCTTATTGGACTTAACTACTAAGGTCATCACATCAGTCCCTAAGCTTACACACTACTTAACCTAAATTATCCTAAGGACAAACACACACACACCCATGCCAGAGTGAGGACTCGAACCTCCGCCGTGACCAGGCGCACAGTCCATGACTGCAGCGCCTTAGACCGCTCGGCTAATCCCACGCGGCTCGAGCGGATGGACGTGTGCGGGTATGGAGACAATCTCATGAATCCATGGACACTGCATGTCAGCAGGAGACTGTTCAAGATGGTGGAGGCTCTGTAATGGTGTGGGACGTGTGCACTTGGAGCGATATGGAATCCTCTGATACGTCTAGATAAGACTCTGACAGGTGACACGTACGTAAGTACCCAGTCTGATCTGCATCGATTCATGTCCATTGTGCATTCCGACGGACAGGACAACGTGACACCCCACACGTCCAGAATTCCTTTAGGAACACTCTTCGAAGTTTAAACACTTCTGACGGCCATGAAACTCCCCAGACATGAACAGTATTGAGCGTATCTGGGACATGTTGCGACGTGCTGTTCAGAAGAGATCTCCAACCCCTCGTTCTCTTACGAATTTATGGACTGCCCTGCAGGATTCATGGTGTCAGTTCCCTCCAGCACTACTTCAGACATTAGTCGAATCAGTGCCACTTGGCGTTGCGGCGCTTTGCGTGCTCGCGTGGGCCTTACACGATATAAGGCAGGTGTACCAGTTTCTTTCGCTCTTCAGTGTATATTGCTGCCATACTTGGTCATTTGCTATTCACCATTTGGAATCAGAGTGCAGTTCTCTCAAATACACACACACGTTTACTCTACTGAAACGTTACAGTCAAACGTCCAGCTAATAGCCCTGGCACCCTCGCAACACACGCGCCGTCTCACTCTGATCCTGACCGCCGCCATGACACAGCTGAAAAGTCGGCGGCGGCGCACTGCCGGCACTCCACGCTGCGGACGCCTCCTCTCTCGGTGCGTTCCAGCATACTGCCCCGTCAGACTGACGGTAGGCTTGCAGCTGATAGGACAGCATCCGGTCCCCAAGGATCTTGCACTCGAAGTGTCAATATATCTCCACCGCTTAAGTCTCGCTGCGTCCGCACTGTGTTCTTTTTTTTTTTTTTCATTCTTTCTTGCAGCTGGTGTGACCAGGGGGGGGGGGGTCCTCCTATGAGTCGCCGGGCGTATTTTCTCTGGTGTTTCCGTAGATAAGAATTAATTTCATTTTCGCAGCCTGTAGCTGGAGTCATCCCAAACAACTACTGGTCATCACGTTTTTCAGGCGAGGTTCCGTGTCAAAGTGAATCGTCGGTTTGTTTCCCGTTACAAACAAAATGATTTTTAAAGCGGAAATTCACGAGTCCTTCAATAGAGCGGTCCCAAATTAGAGTGATAATTATTAACTGTATTAACTGGGAGAAGGGGACAGAAAGAATAACCAGTACACCGTGAATGACTGAGCATGCAGCCCTGGCCCACGTTGACAGTGGGATAATGGTTATTCGTTTTGTTTGACTATTCCTGACAAAGCATATCGACAAAACGAACGAGGCGCTGTCGCAATTTGGGACCTTAAAATTGCGATTTGTAAATCATTTTGTTTGTAGGGGATACAAATCGATGCTTTTCGTTGACAGTGGGCGTCGCATAAAACATGTGGTGAGCAGTATTTGCTTGGAGGACTGCATGTACACAACCGAAAAAAAACAAAATTGCAAATAAGTGCGGAATCAGGGGAAATCGTTTATTTATTTATTTACATGTCAAGTTCCGTAGGACCAAATTGAGGAGCAAATCTCCAAGGTCATGGAAAGTGTCAATACATGAAATTACAACATAAAAGTAATAACAGATAAAAATAAAATGTTTATGAACCAGAAAAATGTAAATTCACAAGTTTAAGTAAACTTGATCAACAGTACAACAGGAATCAGCTTAATTTTTCAAGGAACTCCTCCACAGAATAAAAGGAGTGACCCATGAGGGAACTCTTAGATTTGAAAGCGCGTGCATTACTGCAACGATCTTTGAGTTCTTGTCGTAGCTTATTGAAAATGGATGCAGCAGTATACTACAAACCTTTCTGCACAAGAGTTAAGTAAGTCCAATCCAAATGCAAGTTTGATTTCTGCCGAGTATTAACTGAGTGAAAGCTGCTTATTCTTTGAATAAGCTAATATTGCTAACAAGAAATCACAGCAAGGAATATGGGCCCTACATATTGAGAGGCCAGTGTCAAAATTCCCAGACTCGTTAACAGGAGTCGACAAGGCGTACGTGAAGTTACACCACTTATTGCCCCAACCGCCCGTTTCTAAGCCAAAAATATCTTTTTAATATGGGAAGAGTTATCCCAAAATGTAACACCATACGACATAAGCGAATGAAAATAAGCAAACTAGACCAGTTTTCGCGTCCAAAGATCACTCACTTCAGATACCGTTCGAATAGTAAAAATGGCACCATTAAGTCTTTGAACAAGATCCTGAAAGTGGGCTTTCCACGACAGTGTACTTTCCACCTGAACTCCTACAAATTTTAACTGTTCAGTTTCACTAATGATACGCCCATACTGTGAAATTAAACGTCAGGTTTTGTTGAATTGTTTGTTATAAACTGTAAAAACTGAGTCTTACTGTGATTTAGCATTAGTTTATTTTCTACAAGCCATGAATTTAGGTCATGAACTCGGTTTCAAATACCGAGTCAATGTTGCATTCAACATTCTCTAATAGCAAGCTAGTGTCATCACCAAACAGAAATATTTCAGAGTTACCCGTAATACTAGAGGCCATATCATTTACATACATAAGGAACAGGAGTGGACTCAACACAGATCCCCACTTGACTGTACCCCACTCAGGTCTCACATCACAGCCATTCTCAACATTGTAAATAATTACCTTTTGCTGTCTGTTGCTAAAGCGAGAGGTGAACCAGTTGTGAGCTACTCCCCGTATTCCGTAATAGTCCAACTTCTGGTACAATATTTTGTGATAAACACAATCAAACGCCTTAGTGAAATAAAAAAAAATATGTCCAGCATTCGAAACCTTTTGTTTATCCCATCCAATACCTCACACAGAAAACAGAATATCACATTTTCAGTTGTTCAACCTCTTCTAAAGCAGAACTGCAAATTTGATGGCAAATCGCGTGATATAAAATGATCAATGATCCTTACATACACAGTCTTTTCAATAATTTTAGTAAACACTGATGGCATAGAAATAGGTCTAAAATTATCTAAATTATCCCTTCCTCCCTTTTTATAAAGCGGCTTTACTACTGAGTACTCTAATCGTTCAGGAAACTGACCATTCCTAAAGGAAAAATTAAAAATATACCTGAATACAGGGCTAACATGTGCAGCACAGTACATTAATACTCTGCTAGGGACTCCATCATAACCCTGAGAGTCCTTAGTCTTCAGTGATTTAATTATTGACCCAATCCCCCCTTGTATACATCATAGATGAGTATTTCAGACATCAATCTCGGAAAGGCATTTTCCAATAAAGTTATATGTTTCCCTGTAGAAACCAAATTTTTATTTGATTCACCAGCAATGCTCAGAGAATGTTTGTTAAATACTGTACATGTATCTGGTTTATCAGTAGCAGAAATACAAACAAAAATATCATTTCCGCCCTTTTTTATTGCTCATGAAACCCACACATCGCATGTTGTACCACCATACAGCGGGACCTTCAGAAGTGGTGATTCGGATTGCTGTGCACACCGGTACCTCTAATACCCAGTAGCACGTCCTCTCGCATTGATGCATGCCTGTATTCGTTGTGACATATTATCCACAAGTTCATCAGGCCACTGTTGGTCCAGATTGTCCCGCTCCTCAACGGCGATTCGGCGTGGATCCCTCAGAGTGGTTCGTGGGTCACGTCGTCCATAAACACCTCTTTGCAATCTTCCCCAGGCACGTTCGGTAGGGTTCATGTCTGGAGAACATGCTGGCCACTCAAGTCGAGCGATGTCGTTTTCCTAAACGAAGTCATTCACAAGACGTGCACGATGGGGGCGCCAATTGTCGTCCATGAAGACGAGTGCCTCTCCAATGTGCTGCCGATATGGTTGCACTATCTGTCGGAGGATGGAATCCACACATCGTACATCCACTACGGCGCCATCCCTAACCACCAGCGGTGTACGTCGGCCCCATATAATGCCACGCCAAGACAGCAGGGAACCTCCTCCTTGCTGCACTCAATGGACAGTGTGTCTAAGGCGTTCAGCCTGACCGGGTTACCTCCAAACATGTCTCCGACGATTGTCTGGTTGAAGGAATATGTGACACTCATAGGTGAAGAGAACATGATGCCAATCCTGAGCGGTCCATTCGGAATGTTGTTGGGCCCATATGTACCGCGCTGCATGGTGTCGTGGTTGCAAAGATGGACCTCGCTATGGCCGTCGGGAGTGAAGTTGCGCATCGTGCATCCTATTGCGCTCAGTTTGAGTCGTAACACGACCTCCTGTGGCTGCACGAAAAGCATTGTTCAACTCAGTTTGAGTCGTAACACGACCTCCTGTGGCTGCACGAAAAGCATTGTTCAACATGGTGGCGTTGCTGTCAGGGTTCCTCCAGCCATAATCCGCACATAGCGGTCACCCACGGCAGAAGTAGCCCTTGTGCGGTCTGAGCGAGGCATATCATCGACTGTTCCTGTCTCTCTGTATCTCCTCCATGTCCGAACAACATCGCTTTGGTTCACTCCTAGACGTTTGGACACTTCCCTTGTTGAGAGCCATTCCTGGCACAAAGTAACAATGCAGATGCAATCAAACCACTGTATTGACTATCTAGGCATGGTTGAACTACAGACAACACGAGCCGTATACCTCCTTCCTGGTGGAATGACTGAAACTGATCAGCTGTCAGACCCTTCCGTCTAATAGGCGTTGCTCGTGCATGGTTGTTTGCATCTTTTGGACGTGTTTAGTGACATCTCTGAACAGGCGAAGGGACTGTCTGTGATACAACATCCACAGTCAATGTCTGCCTACAGGATTTCTAGGAACTGGAGTGATGCAAAACTTTTTTTGATGTGTGTATTTTTACTACGAACGCATTTTATATCGTCGACATTGTGCTGCTGGCCAGACACTTCCTTCACAACTGACCGTATGGTTTTAATTTTATCCTGTGAATTAGCTATTCTATTTGCACACCATATATTCTTTGCCTTCCTAATAACATTTTTTAGCATGTTACAATACTGTTTGTAATGAGCTACTGTAGCTTGATTGTGACCACTTCTAACATTTTGACATAATTCCCGCTTTGTCCTATATGATATCCTTATTCCGCTAGTCAACCAACCGGTCTGCCTTTTACTGCTAGTTTCCCGTTCAGAACGTTCTAATGGAAAGCAACTCTGAAAGAACATGATAAATTTGTTAAGGAAAGCATTATATTTATCATCTATGTTATCGGCACTATAAACATCCTGCCACTCTTGTTCCTTGGCGAGGTTTAAAAAACTCACTACTCCTGTTGGATTCACTTCCCTACATAGTTTGTAATTATATATGACCTTTGTTTGAGTGCAAAGGCCTTTTAGTGTTAAAATTTGTGCATCATAGTCTGAAGGTCATTCACCGTTTTACTAAGAGAATGCCCATCTAGTAATGAAGAATGAATAAAAATGCGCCTGACGCCTCTTAGACACTCCGTATACTCTTAGCGTCCTCAGGTTACTGTGAAGATGACGCAGGCCACGTCGTTATAAAGGTATGTCGAAGTACAAGGGAAATCGGCGCGACGTACAAACATCAGCAAGAGGCCTTCAATGTCAACAAATGAAAAGTCCAATATTGAGTGCTAACGCGGTGTTGACTCAGAAGTATTAGACACAAGAGACAAATATACGGCCTGCAGAGAAAAACATGACAATAGCTAGTTATACCATGGAATAGACCGTTCAGGAGGTACGAGTATAAAAAGAAAGCCAATGAGAGACGAATGCTATTCGAAAGAATTTTTGAGACCGTGACAGTGGTTCGCAACACGACACGTCATTAAAGCTCTTGAGGTCATGCCGATTATTTCTTCGAGGATGTCGACTTTGTTGCGTTGTTAGCAGCGTAAGTGTATTGCACAAGGGCGATCAAAAAGTTTCCGTTGGAAAGCCGTACAGCCCAGAATCAGTACGCCAATCAGGCAAAATCGCCGTGAACAGAGAACCAATCCTCCAACCGACGCACCATTTGGTTGAAGATACCCGTTCGGTAAAACACCTTGTCCTGCTGCATGAAGAAGTCCGCAACTGCCTGCTGCACACCCTCGCCGACCCTCGTGCGACAGGAAAGGTAGACCCTTCAAGCGGGGAGTTCCAAGTCAGCAGAGAAAAGCCCAGGTAACTCCTATACACAAGGCGGGTAAAAGAACGGACCCGCAAAATTACAGACCAAAACCTTTAACATCAGTTTGCTGCAGAATTCTAGAGCATATTCGGTGTTCGAATACAATAAACTTATTTGAAAAGCAAAAGTTTCTATCCATCTTGCCCCTTTCCCACACGATATCCTGCGAACCATGAATGAAGTGCAAAAGGCACATTCCTTATTCCTAAATTTCCGGAAAGCGTTTTACGCGGTGCCCCATTGCAAGATGTTAACGACGGTACGAGCATGTGGAATACGTTAGCAGATATGTGAGTGGCTTGAAGACTTCAGCTGTTTAGGAAAGCTGATCCAGTTGCTGTAGAGACCTTTGTAAACCTAATCAAGGAACAAGAGTGGCAAGATGTTTATAGCGCTGATACAGTAGACGATAAATATAATGCTTTTCTCAAGACTTTTCTCGTGCTCTTTGAAAGTTGCTTTCCGTTAGAACGTTCAAAACAGGGTACTGGCACAAACGGGCAGCCTGGGTGGCTGACTAGAGGGATAAGAATATCTTGTAGAACAAAGTGGCAATTATATAAAAACGTTAGAGACAGTCAAAATCTAAATGCAGCAGCCCATTACAAACAGTACTGTAAGGTGCTTAAAAATGTTATTAGGAAGGCAAAAAGTATGTGGTATGCAGATAGAATAGCTAAGTCTCAGGATAAAATTAAAACCACATGGCCAGTCGTAAAGGAAGTGGCTGGTCTGCAGAGACAGGTCGAGGATATAGAATCAGTGCGTAGTGGGAATGTCCGTGTTACTGATAAGTCGCATATATGTACAGTATTTAATAATCATTTTCTGAATATAGCAGGTGAACTAAATAGAAACCTAGTCCCAACAGGGAATCATATAGCGCTCTTAGAAAAAAGTGTTCCGAGACTGTTACCTGAAATGCTCCTCCATGATACTGACAAGAGGGAGATTGAGTTAATAATTAAATCACTAAAGACCAAGAACTCTCATGGATATGACGGGCTATCTAGCAGAATACTGAAGTAGTGTTCTATGTATGTTAGCCCAGTACTTAGCCATATCTGTAACTTTTCCTTTAGGAGTGGTCGGTTTCCTGACCGATTACAGTACTCGGTAGTGAAGCCACTTTTTAAAAAGGGAGACAGGGATAATGTTGACAATTATAGACTCATTTCTATGCCATCGGTGTTTGCTAAAGTTATCGAGAAGGTTGTATATACAAGGTTACTGGATCATTTAAATTCACATAATTTGCTGTCAAATGTTCAGTTTGGTTTTAGAAATGGTTTAACAACTGAAAATGCTATATTCTCTTTTCTCTGTAAAGTTTTGGACGGATTAAATAAAAGGTTGCGAACGCTAGGTGTTTTCTTTGATTTAACGAAGGCTTTTGACTGTGATGACCACAAAATATTACTGCAGAAGTTGGACCATTATGGAGTAAGGGGAGTAGCTTACAATTGGTTCGCATCTTACTTTAAGAACAGAAAGCAGAAGGTAATTCTCCGCAATATTGAGAGTGGTAGTGATGTTCAGTCCCAATGGGGCACTGTTAAGTGGGGCGTTCCCCAAGGGTCGGTGCTGGGGCCACTGCTGTTTCTTATTTATATAAATGATATGCCTTCTAGTATTAGAGGTGATTCAAAAATATTTCTGTTTGCTGATGACACCAGCTTGATAGTGAAGGATCTTGTGTGTAATATTGAAAGTATCAAATAACGTAGTTCATGAAATAAGTTCGTGGCTTGTGGAAAATAATTTGATGCTAAATCACAGTAAGACTCAGTTTTTACAGTTTCTAATTCACAATTCAACAAGAACCGATATTTTGATCAGACACATTATAAGCGAGACGGAGCAGTTCAAGTTCCTAGGCGTTCGGATAGATAGTAAGCTGTTGTGGAAAGCCCATGTTCAGGATCTTGTTCAGAAACTAAATGCTGCTTTATTTACCATTAGAACAGTATCTGAAATAAGTGACACTTCAACACGAAAAGTAGTCTACTTCGCATATTTTCATACGCTTATGTCGTATGGTGTTATTTTTTGGGGTAATTCTTCTGATTCAAAAAGGGTATTTTTGGCTCAAAAACGGGCTGTTCGAGCTATATGTAGTGTAAGTTCGAGAACCTCTGGTCGATTCCTATTCAATAGTCTGGGAATTCTGACACTGCGCTCACAGTATATATCTTCTTTAATGTCGTTTGTTGTTAGCAATATTAGCCTATTCCCAAGAGTTAGCAGCTTTCATTCAGTTAATACTAGGCAGAAATCCAATCTGCGTGTGGAATGCACTTCCTTGACTCTTGTGCAGAAAGGAGTGCAGTATTCTGCTGCATCCATTTTCAATAAGCTACCACAAGAACTCATAAATCTTAGCAGTAGCCCGAACTCTTTTAAGTCTAAACTGAAGAGTTTCCTCATGGCTCACTCCTATTCTGTCGAGGAGCTCCTGGAAGAGCTAAAAAATTAAGCAAATTCCAGTGTTACATTGTTGATTTTTTTTATTTAAACTTACGACTTGTCACCTGAATATGTTTTTTTATATTTCATTTTATCTCTTTCTAATATCGTGTTATAATTCCATGTATTGACTCGTTCCATGATCATGGAGACTTCTCCTTAATTTGGTCCCACGGAACAATAAATAAATAAATAAATAACAGAAACCAGTATGTTGCCTCCGACTGCGAGTTTTCATCAGAGACAAGGATATCGTCAAGAATGCCCCAGGGAACTGTGATGGGCTTACTGCTGTTCTCTGTATACATTGGTGTTCAAAATTAAAGCAACAAACGCAGATTTTGCAAGGTTGCGTTTATTTCGCCATAAAACAGTATAAACAGGTGACATTAAAGTGGAATACAGAAGGTAATCAACTGCAACATGCATAACGATAGACAAATATTTTCTTCATTTTTTCCCACTGTTTTGCACCAGCATTCTGAGAACTGGTTAACGTGCTCAGTGTGGGGTGTGACCACATCTGGCACCAAAACAGACCCAACGAAGACGGGACATGTTGCGGCAATAGCGCCCATTCTACCTGCAGAGCTGCTCACAGGTCTGGGAGAGTGGTTGGTGGATGCTGACGGGATGCAAGCCTTCTCCTTAGTTCACCCCTAGACATGCTCTATGGGATTGAAATCGGAAGAACGAGTATTCCACGCCATGAGTGAAGTATTTTGAGTTCCCAAAAAAAGCCTCAACCACCCGCGCTCTATGGCGTCGAACATTATCGTCCATCAATACGGAGTATGGGCCCTCAGCACCTCGCACCAACCGCAAATCAGTTGCCAAGCTCTCGTCACGATACGTGACAGCAGTAAAATCTTGTTGATTCACCCATACAACTTCATGAAGAGGTGCTCGAGTGATCAACATAATCTCTACACCCGCCATTAAGGATCCTCCTCGATATCTACATCTACATCTACATTTATCTCCGCAAGCCACCCAACGGTGTGTGGCGGAGGGCACTTTACGTGCCACTGGCATTACCTCCCTTTCCTGTTCCAGTCGCGTATGATTCGCGGGAAGAACGACTACCGGAAAGCCTCCGTGCACGCTCTAATCTCTCTAATTTTACATTCGTGATCTACTCGGGAGGTATAAGTAGGGGGAAGCTATATATTCGATATCTCATCCACAAACGCACCCTCTCGAAACTGGATAGCAAGCTACACCACGATGCAGAGCACCTCTCTTGCAGAGTCTGCCACTTGAGTTTGCTAAACATCTCCGTAACGCTATCACGCTTACCAAATAACCCTGTGACGAAACGAGCCGCTCTTCTTTGGATCTTCTCTATCTCCTCTGTCAAACCGACCTGGTATGGATCCCACACTGATGAGCAATACTCAAGTATAGGTCGAACGAGTGTTTTGTATGTCACCTCCTTTGTTGATGGACTACATTTTCTAAGGACTCTCCCAATGAATCTCAACCTGGCACCCTCCTTACCAACAATTAATTTTATATGATCATTCCACTTCAGATCGTTCCGCACGCATACTCCCAGATATTTTACAGAAGTAACTGCTACCAGTGTTTGTTCCGCTATCGTATAATCATACAATAAATGATCCTTCTTTCTATGTATTCGCAATACATTACATTTGTCTATGTTAAGGGTCAGTTGCCACTCCCTGCACCAAGTGCCTATCCGTTGCAGATCTTCCTGCATTTCGCTGCAATTTTCTAATGCTGCAACTTCTCTGTATACTACAGCATCATCCGCGAACAGCCGCATGGAACTTCCGACACTATCTACTAGGTCATTTATATATATTGTGGAAAGCAATGGTCCTATAACACTCCCATGTGGCACGCCAGAGGTTACTTTAACGTCTGCAGACGTCTCTCCATTGAGAACAACATGCTGTGTTCTGTTTGCTAAAAATTCTTCAATCCAGCCACACAGTTGGTCTGATATTCCGTAGGCTCTTACTTTGTTTATCGGGCGACATTGCGGAACTGTATCGAACGCCTTCCGGAAGTCAAGGAAAATGGCGTAATGGCACCTACCTGGGAGCCTGTACCTAATATTTTCTGGGTCTCGTGAACAAAATAAAGCGAGTTTGGTCTCACACGGTCGCTGTTTTCGGAATCCATGTTGATTCCTACAGAGTAGATTCTGGGTTTCCAGAATTGACATGATACGCGAGCAAAAAACATGTTCTAAAATTCTACAACAGATCGATGTCAGAGATATAGGCCCATAGTTTTGCGCATCTGCTCGACGACCCTTCTTGAAAACGGGAACTACCTGCGCTCTTTTCCAATCATTTGGAACCTTCCGTTCCTTTAGAGACTTGCAGTACACGGCTGTTAGAAGGGGAGGGGGGGCAAGTTCTTTCGCGTACTCTCTTTCCACTATGTTTGACTCCAGAAAAGCGTGTTCCACGTGCCCTTCAGATGCGAATCCTTCGAGAACTACTCTCCACATCAAATCGGGACTCTTCTGGAAAAACAACATTTACCGACTGTTAGCTCTAGGTGGCATGTTGCTGGCTCCACCCTAAACATTCCCTTCTGTGAAGACACGCGAGAGGTAAACAGACAGCAGGTCTCCAACAAAAAAGGCCACTCAACCTTCTGTACACCGTTTTCCTCGATACAACTCCTCCAGTGGATGCTGCGAGGTCAGATGCCAGTTGCAGTGAAGTAGTAAGGCGGCGCCGTCGTGCCCTTACAGCCAAATAATGGTCCAGTCTCTCTGATGTCAACGTGGTCGGCCCCATCGTGGTCTGTAGGATTCAGTTTCGCTCTCTATAAACTGTCACCTCATCCGAGAAACGATTCGCAATAAGCGATCTGGTCACATCAGTTTCCGACTCTCCTGCTTCCATTCTTCTTACGGTCCTCCACAGCAAAGAGTCAGTTAGTGCAACACTGAGCCGTCTAATTGGTGTGATGATTGGCAGCTAAATCTGAATGAAGAAAAATGTAAGTTAATGCGGATGAGTAGAAAAAACAAATCAATAATGTTCGAATATACAATTAATACGTCGATTAAATATCTGGATGTTACACTACAAAGGGATATGAAACGGAACGGGCCTATAAGGGTTGTAGTAGGGTGGGCGAATAGTCGACTTCGGTTTAAATAGCAGAATTTTAGGAAAGCGTGGTTCATATGTAAAGGAAGCAGCACATAGAAACTAGTGCGACCCATTGATAGGTATTGTTCAAGTGTTTGGGATCTGCACCAGGTTGGGTTAAAAGAAAACATTGAAGTCGTTAAAGGCTGGCTGCTAGATTTGTTACCAGTAGGCTCGAAAAATACGCAGATATTACGGAGATGCTTCAGGAATTCAAATAGATATCGCTGGAGGAAAGGCGACGTTGTTTTTAGGAGGACTGTCGAAAAAATTTGGAGATTTGCCCTTTGAGATTGACTGCAGAACGATTCTACTGACGCCAACTTACTTTCCACGTAAGGACCACGAAGATAATATGGTACAAAGGCTCCTACAGAGGCATATTGACAGTCCTTTCTCCGTCGCTCTATTTGCGAATGGAACAGGAAAGGAAATGCCAAGTAGCGAGCAGTGCAGGGCACTCTTCGCCACCTGCCGTAAGGAGCATTGTAGTGTATGTATGTAGCTGTAGATAGCCTTTTTTTAAGGGTGTGAAGGGGTGAGAGAGGGGCTTGGGGAGAGAGCAGGACTATAGTGAGGTTGCTCGAGTGTCTTCCACTTAAGTTGGTGTAAGCTTCTGCGGTACGAGATTTGCGATACGGGAGCGTCTTGTGTCAAATCGTGACGAGTACGGAACTTGGTGCACCATTCCACAACAGTGGCTTGCGACAGACATGCTGCCCCACACAAGTTCTTCATTCCCCAGTGGATGTATACCGGTATTTGTCCTTCAGCAGCCAAGAAAATAATTACAGCTGGTTGGTCTTGTTTGGGCGCATTTGGTAATAACTTACCTTACGCACGTCGGAAAGACAACAATGCCATACTAATTCCTTGCAACGGTCTCCAGCGGGAACTTTTTGATCGCTCTCTATTCTTTATCCAAAACAACATCAGAATGTGACTGGTCCTCACTTAAACATTCTCCTAAAATCGATAATGAGACTAATATTGATTGTTGTGCTCCGTTACCTTGTTCTGATCCCGACTGCGATTTCAGCACTAAAATAATTTCTTGTCCCAAATTTTAACAACAATATTAACTACAGCGTTAAAAGCTGTAGATCCACGTCCATCGAGAAACGCATTAATCGTGCCCTATAGGGAGAACGGTGGATGCTGGGAGCGGAACCGAACAGAGGAATGTGGCCATACCGCTTTGGACATACATAAATTTGCTTCGAGTCGCTACTAACCTCATCCAAGAGGACAAAGCAGTGCAGTCTACCATTACACAACAGCGTTCACGACCAGGTGTCTTAGCTGCTGGTAAATCCACGAAACTTTTCCGTTCCGTTCCAAACATCTAGTCCAGAGCTGAGCTGTACATTTTGAGAGGTGTTCGTGATTCTGCAGAGGGTTGCCCACTGACGGGTGGAACGTTGTAGAGCGACGTACATACTGTGGGAAAAAAGACGTGATCGGCAGCGATAAACCTTTCCAGAGACAAAACGTAACTATCGAATTGTCGTTTGAGAAAGATAAAACTTGCTTATTGATGTAGAACAACTGACCATGTATCACAAAGTTTCACGGCTATATACTTCGATGGCTACTCTATATAGCCATAGACTTTAGAACGTCTTCGTGAATAAAATATTCATCTCAGTAAACTTCAATAATGGAAGAACATCCTCTGCTACAAGTGACTTGCGTTTCTTCAGCTGTGTATTAACGCTTCTCTTGGTAGTTCCAATGTACACTTTATCATATATGCCCTGCATGTCGACAGAGGAGGACGTTCATCCTTTACGTACCTGAGACCTTGACATATTTTCTTCGTTGATCTAAAAACTGTTATTGCGTCGTAAAACTCTATGTATCTCTTCTCTGAAATAGCTTGTCTGAGAGTCTGCTTCAATATTGTAACTCGGAGTACTGGTCTTCCGACTTGCAAATTCTTTTATCTTTGTGGACAAGCATTCCAAACACATTTTTTGTTGTTGGCTATGGGTGGAGTTCTTATGCAAATATCCGTCGTTATGTGTCACTTCTCAGAAACTATGTTCCGACCGTCTACAGGTCCAACTCATGACTAAAACATTAAAGAAGAATGTTTTGCTGTCATTTACCATCGACATGGTAAATTGGAGTTTTGTATTATTATTATTATTTAGAAAGTAAAAGTTTTCTTCCAAAACTTTTTTACCATGTGACCAAAGATTATCGTATATTATCCACAAACGGAACCATCGCAATAGTTTCTTGTTTGCTTTTTCTAGAGCTGGAAATTCGAAGTTTTGGCAATAAAAAGTAGAGATACCAGGACCAAACGAATTAACCATTGCGACACCAGCTAGCTCAAAAAAGTCATCGTCTCATTGAAACTGGCAAGAAGTAAGAAAATGTCTAAATAGAGAAGTCAAATCCCTTAGGAAAACGTCCACTGTACACATAATAGTTTCGTTACCTGGAGCTATAATAGAGAAAGGCAATATGTCGAAACTTACCAGAATATCTTCAGGAACCACATTAGCCCATCTAATTTCTCAACGAAATGACCCGAGTCTTTTACATATGTGCCAGTTAGAACCACATATTTGGAACACTGACTCATATATAAAAGACTTGGGGATTCCACAAGAATGAGAATGTACGTCTGGAGCGCAGTTTTGTTTACAAGTGAAGCAAACAGTGTGGAAAAACCAGAAAGGAAGAGAATCTAAGACTATGGGATGTGGGACTATAGAAACATGATGAAAATTAGGTGGGCTGGTAAGAAATGAGGAGGTTCTCCGAAGAATGCGAGAAAAGGAGCATGTGGAAAACATTGAGAGAAAGAAGGGACAGGATGATAAGACAGGTTTGAAATATCAAGGTATAGCTTGCACGGTACATGAACGATCTGTATAAGGTAAAAACAGGGTGCAAGTGGCACTCTGAGATGAAAACGTTGACACGAGAGATCAGTTCGTGAAGGGTCGTATCAAACGAGACAGAGAGCTGGTGATCCAACAAAAAATAAATTAGAAAACGTGGTGTTCACGAGTCTCGCTGCACGTTCGCCTGCTGCTGGCCACCCAGTTACACGTGTCTGCGCCTCCTCGCCTTATGTGCGGAACGCCGCCGTGAATTCGCTTGTCGTGGAGACTTCCATCCTCTCGGCAAACACTCTGGACGGCTCCACTCGAACAGAGAAGCAAACACACTTGCGAGAGCGGGCGGTTGAACGCAAGCAAACGTCGCCAACGCACTTTCCCTGGCCGTGCGTCAAGTGTTTTTAGGCACCGTATTAGTGCAGCCTAAGTGTCTGAGTCTTTCAACTGGCTCAGTAACTCTGTCTTAAGTTGCGTTTTATCCTCCATAAACTCTTTTGTACAATCGTATTTATTTTCCATTTTTATACATGCTTTCAAAGCTAACACATGACGCGATGTTGTAGAATATGATAAAAGGAGACTCGGAAGACACAGTCACATGCATTTACCTTATCAGCAATCGGATATTGACAGGTAACCTGCCATTACATAACGTGTGACAAGACCACTGAAAGTATCTGTGAATCGTTTTGGACAGAGACTGTTTAATGCTATGGAACAAAGAATGATCACGGTTTAACATCGTTGAGGTCGTTAGAGACGGAGCACAAGCTCGGATTGTTACGAGGATGGATAAAGAAATCGACCATACTTTCTCAAATGAACTATCAAGGTATTTGCCTGGGGTGAGTTAGAAAAATCATAGAAAACCTAAGACTAGATGTCCGAAAAAGGATTCGAACCGTCGTCCTCCCGAATGCGAGTCCAGTGTTCTGACCCCTGCGCCAACTTGTTTAATATTATGAATGGAAGAGACAACAGTGAGGCATAATTCATGTAGCAACAGCATATCAGACTGTTGCCTAAGTATCATTTCTGAAGTTTGCTGCATTTGCTTCAAGAAGTCATAATGACATTTCATGGAGTTCAAAATCAGAACTGTCGGGAAACAGTTAAGCTTTCCTGCACATCATAATGAGGCAGTCGTTTACTGCCTCCCCTAAAGTAGTGCCACCCTACTTTGCGTGACACAACTGGCTTTTATTAGGGGAAAAAAAAGGTTTCAAATGGCACTGAGCACTATGGGACTTAACTGCAATGGTCATCAGTCCCCTAGAACTTGGAACTACTTAAACCTAACTAACCTAAGGACATCAGACACATCCATGCCCGAGGCAGGATTCGAACCTGTGACGCAGCGAATAGCCTGCAGCATTGTATGGCTGTGGTGTCGCTCATAATGACGGGTCTGTGTATACGAAACGCAGTTTTCTGTGGATCTCTGGTGCAGTTTGCGACTGGGCGGCAGAAATTTGATGATCGCATGAAACTCACATTCGATGGTGGACAGTATCAGTGCGACCGTTTACTGTCACCTCTTTCACACAAGGGTATTGTTCTTCTAGCTTGCAGTCCAAAGACATGTTTGACGCAGCACTCCATAATATTCTACCCTGCGAAACCCTCTCCACCTTCGAGTAACTACTGCAACCTGCATCCTAATGAGTCTCCTTAATGTACGCATCTCTTGGTCTCCCTCTACGGTTCGTCCCCCTCCCCCACACAACGTACACTGGTGATCCCACGACATCTCAGAATGTGCATATCAACAGTTCATGTCCCACCAATTCTATAATGTACCATCTCATCACTTACGCGATCTAACCATCCAATCTTGAGCATTCTCCTGTAGCACCACATTTCAAAAGCTTCTATTCTCTTCTTGTGTCAACTGTTTATCGTCCATGTTTCACCTCCGTGCATATTACACTACAGACACCTCCGTAAATGACTTCCTTACACTTAAGCCTGTATTCCATGTCAGCAAATTTCTCTTCATCAGAAAAGCTTTTCTTGCCATTACCAGTCCTCTCTACTTCGGCTTCTTTTCAAGTAGCAAAACTTATCCACTTCTTTAAGTTTCTCGTTTCCTAATCTCACTCCCTGAGCATCACCTGATTTAATTCGACTACATTCCATTATCCCCATATCCTCCTTTCAAGACGCTGTCCATTGAGTTCAACTGCTGTTCCAAATCCTTTGCTGTCTCTGACAGAATTACAGTCTCATAAGCAAACTTCAAATTTTTCATTTATTCTCCCTGAAGTATAATTCCGGGTCCAGATATTTCTTTGGTTTTCTTTACTGGCTGCTGTGTGTACGGATTCAGTAACATCAGGGATAGGCTATAACTTCGTCTCACTCCCTTCTCAACCTCCCCTTCATGCCACTCCACTCTTACAGCCACCGTATGGTTTCTGTACAATTTCTCAATAGCCATTCGCTCCCTCTGTTTTACCCTTTCTGCCTTCAGAATTTCAAAGAAAGTATTCCAGTCAACATTGTCGAAAGCTCTCCTTAACCTGTCTACGAGGATAAGTTGTAGTGAGTACTGGCTCTCGTGTACCTACATTTCTCCAAAATCCAAAATGATGCTCCCCGAGATCGGCTTCTATCAGTTTTTTCGTTCGTCTTTTGTAAAGAATTCGTTTTATTATTTTGCAACCATGACTTATTAAACTGACAATTACATCCTTTTCACACCTGTCAGCCAATTGCTGTGGTCGGAATTACGAGGGGCGTTCAGGAAGTAAGCTCCGATCGGTCGCGAAATGGAAACGACTATGAAAATCCGATAAAGCTTTGCACAGATGTGTTGGGTAGTGTCTCTAGTATAACCCCAGTTAGCATCACGTCGCTCTTCTCATTTCTGAGCTCGCAGTGAGTGCGTAAAGATGTCTAGAAAATAGTGTCTGCCGCCAAGTACGAGGGCCTGGTGAGAAATTTCGCCTGAAGCTATGCAGCTAACATTACATAACTGTCGTGCTGTTTCGTCTTCACGACAATTCTCAGCTGCATTCCGCAGGGGCAATGAAGATGCTCCTGCATCGTTTTCAAATGGAAATGTTAGATTACCCACAATACAGTCCGCAATTGTCTCCCCCTGAGTTTCATCTCTGGTCACATGAACCGCTGTCTTTGAAGACAACATTTTGACACAGACAACGAGGTGTAGGCCAGCGTGGAGAATTGGCGGAAAGCACTGGCGGCTGCCTTCTATGATGAGGCTATTGAAAAGCTATGACAAAAGTCTAAGTCAGAACGGCGACTACGTAGAGAAGTAGCTGAAAGGTGTAGCTAATTGTTACAAGTAAAACATTTCTGATGTTCACTGTGGTTTCAATTTGGCAATCAATCAGAGCTTACTTTCTGAACAGGCCTCGTAGAATTATTACGTTCGACTTCAACGCTGAGTGTATTTCGCCTGTCTCATACATCTGGCACAGCAGATGGAAGAGATTTGTCACTGCTAGTCCTCCCAAGACTATCACTAGTCCTGATAGAATGTCGTGAGTGGTAATATTTGTATAGTTAGCAAGGCGTCCTGCAAAAGACGCAAACATGAAGACAGGATTGTCCGCTGATTTTGCAATAGCACCTTTCCTTTACATTTCTCGCCAAAATCAAATCTTTAAAATTGCAGACAATACCCCAGTTTTTACACTCATACAGCATCTCATCAGAAGTACCCAGACACCTATTAGTTGACATTAATAGAGCATGATCCAACTTTCGCCTTTTTAATGGACATTTTCAGTGAGGTGTCTGAAAGTCTGGAGATACAGTGCTCATGCCTAAATCAGAGAAGATAGTAATGTTACGTGCTGGGGTGTAGAGCGAAGTCGACGTCCTAACTCATCCCAAAAGTGTTCCATTGGTTTCAGGTTGGGTCTCCCGACAGGCCAATGTATTTCAGGAATGTCTGCAAACTGTTGTCCCATAAATGAAATATTTCCATGCTGATTTTCTCCGAAATTTTAATCTACTTTAAGTAGTACCCAACCCTATAAAATGTTCTGATATCCTTCTGCATTTAGGGTTTTTTTTAACCACGAGAGCTACCCCATATTATAACACCGTTTCCTGTATACTTCACTGTGGTTTCACGCTCTGATGACGATCTTATCATTCCCAGTGTTAGGCTACGTCTCCAGTGTCAAGTTACACACTTGGCTCACTTATATTCAAGGTCACCCCTACTCCCTCCCTCCCCTCCCCCCTTTACACAATCACTGAAAACTCATCAAGGTCACCGAGGGGAACCGTCAACAAGGCTTATGCAGTTACTCAATAGTGCTCACATTAAATAAAATTGGCGAGAGATATCTCCCTATCTCTCTATATCTCTCACCAAATGTGAGTGCAATGAAACGGTGGGAAACAACAGAGATCAGTGATATGGCTACAATCGATCTCAGACTTACCTATAATGACATCTGGTGTCAGGTCATACACTTGGTCTCCTTGGTGCCCCCCCTCATTCCCCCATTCCCCCATTCCCCGACTCCACTCCCGCTGCTGACCACTGGGGACTGTGATCACTTGACCAGTATTGCATAACTGCCTAACATTTGTATGGGGATTCCCCTAGTTGAGTGATTATCAGCGTTTGTCAGTGGGCAAGGGAGGGGAGGGGGCAGGAATGTTGAGTATGAGGGAGCCTAAGTGTGTAGCCTGTCGAGTATCTGTCCTTGCCTGTAAGCCTGATTTAAGAGATTGCTTATACCTAGGTGGGTTTTATTATACTCCCATTAACTGAGAGAGGGGAGGGACAGTACTTCTACGTAATGAATGTGACAACTATTAAGTAATTTCCTAATACTTGTTGAGGATTCTCTTAGCTTACTGTTGTGTACATAGTTCCGCGTAGTCAGCGCGTACACAACTTTCCCAATAGAGCGCGCCCTGCCAAGCACAACAGCGCAGGCGCAGCGCTCGTCCGTCTCCGCACTACGAGATGGCGCTGCCTTAGAGACGGACCAAATTCAGTTTCCGCCGATCCGCGTATTAATATGTAACGCTGCCAATGAGATTGCTGCTAACGTAGAACCTCTTCTCCTCGCGGATCACACTCGCACAGTGATACCTGAGTGCGCGAGGTATTATAACGAGTGTAAAGACCTCTGATTAGTCAGTCTGCATTAGTGTGCATTTGTCTGTACCAGTCTAAAGTTTCAGTCTGCGCATAATAAGATTACCATATTCCTGTACATAGCCATGAAGATAAATGACTAGACACTTTGTCAAGTATCTGAGATATGTGAGAATAAGATTAACGTACCAAGGCCAAAGGAACTTCAGATTGCCAATTGTAAACAGCATCCAGAATCAAGTTACGTAATATCTATGCTTTGTATTATTTTAATAAATGTGTGTGAAAATTAATCAAGTTCTGTTTAAAGTTGGTCACCGTCAATCTGCTACTCTAAGCGTGCAAGTGGCATTTCTATCGTCTGACCTAACGGCAGAAGATAAACACGCCACGATAAGACCACGAGACATATTGCTGACACTCGCCTACTTCGCTAGAGCGACAAGTCAAATAATCTGATGGTGTGTGTACCGAAGGTCTTAAAGTATGCACACCACACTTACTTTTATCAATTCCTAGTAATGTTATGGGGGAAAGGAATGGGGGTGGCTTTGAATATAAATGAGCCAAGAGTGTAATCTGAGACTGGATGTGTAACATGACACCAGACATGTTATGATCGTTGTCTGAGCTCGAATCTTCATTGTTGTGGTACTGGCACACTGTGGCTGCAAGACATCTGTCAAACCCAAACCTTTCAATGGAATAGCCACATGGTGTAGTGTGATTCAACACTCCAAAGCCTCATTTCCAGTTATCCAGCCTCTACTGGCGTCGATATCAAGCGTCAGTCACCCTTAACAACAGAATTCTGTGGTTTGTGAGGAACTCCTGGACCAGTGTACACTACTGTGTTACACTCACTACACGCAGTAATTGTACTAGCTGGGCTGCTGGCAGCATTTTGGAACTCACAAATGATTCCTTCAGCTGATTTCCAGTGTTACTTTCGTGGTAGCCTCCACAGTACTCGACGGCCTCTGTCTGTCAGTACAAGGTGACATCCTGGTCTTGGTGAAGCTGTTGCTGTTCCTCGAGTTTCCTGTTCTCAGTCACAGTCGACTTGGACCGCTTCGGAAGGGTTGGAATGACCCTGAGGGATTCGTTACTCAAGTGACACCCAGTGACTAGCGCACGGACTCTTCCGGCTGACCTGTTCTTCCGTCGCTGCTTGTCTACTGATAACACAGCACCCTCTGCCTCTTCTTATACTCGTGGGTTCACCTCTCGTCACGTTTCGTGGTCGATTCCGTACGACACAGAGGTATTCTGATACTTACGATCGGACAGTGTACTTGTTAGTAATACTGAATAATTTTTGCTGCTACAGATGGAAATCGATGTATCCGAGAGGAAAAGTGACTCTTCATAATTAACTGAACAAGAAGGTATTGCAACTCACTATAAAAACTGCAAGCAACCTTGTAAGTAGGGCGACCACAGCTGTACGTAGTCATCTTGGGTATTAATAACCACTTCAGCTGTATTTAATCCTTTCTTACCGGATCACTATCGGTATAGTGGCACTAAAAGCCACACCTTCAAGCGAACATATGACTAAAACATTAGAGAGCAAAAGCTCGGAAACTTTCTGTCCCACATTCGTTGTCCGTCAGAACAAAACACCACTAAAGGCGGGATCAGTCCGGTTTTCCGATCTGTACGGAATTCCAACCAGGGGACGCTGCCGCGTGCTCTGTCATGCCGACGGCAAGCTGTTTACTTTCTGACATAATTTAAGCGGTGTAGCAGTGAGTGAGTGCCAGTGGATTATATGGGATCAGCTCAGTAAGAGAAGTGGGGACGTGGTAGAACAGTAGGCGTGCCTGCCACCGCGTCGTGAATCACGTTGCCTGCTTTGGTAGACGTCCAGTTATGGTGATGGTGTCAAGCAAGGGTGCACGAACCAGGCGGCAGCCGTGGTGGCCCACACGCACCAACGTTCGCTGCTGGTAGTCCCTCGGTTCGTCTGGGCAATCAGTTGCTCAGCATCTGCGCGTCTTTTCGCCCCTACACATATCCGCAGACGTCTTCCAACCCTGTCATCTATGGCCCGTGTTGCACCTTTGCCTCGGTCCCAGTTTTGGACAGCGCCATTTTGCCATCCAGGGTATACACATTTATTATAACGTCAGTTGTGGTTTTCCTTTAGCAAGTCGTCGCTACTTTCAGCACTACGCCTGTAGTGCTGCAGCGACGTTTGGCTATTAGAAATCAAAAGACGCCATCGGCAGAGCGTCGCAAGCCGTTCACCTTGGCGCAGCAGACCGAAACTCACGCCATGTCACTTGCGTAACGTCTACACCGCAATGGTTTTAGCGTCTGCATTAAAAGATAGCACCGAAAAATCTGCATTCTCGCAAAATTTGCGTTCAGTGGTTAATTTGTTTCTTTGGAAGACTTCTAAGGTACGTTATTGGTTTTCCCTTTTAGCGTTCGACAGTGTAAAATCGTAAAATTTTCAGGAAAATAAATACGAGGTATAGGTAAAGAAGGATAATATACAAGAACCAAGAGGAAGCAATAAGTATGGAAAATCAAAAGAGAATTCCTCGGATTAGAAGTGACGCCAGACAGGTCTAATGTCTTTCCTTGCAGCAGTTCAGTCTATACACTGAAGAACCAATCACGGCAGTCACAGAAAGGCTCAGAAATGGGATTAAAATTCAGGGTTACAGGCTCCCAATGAAAATGAGGAAAACTTTCACGACCTGTTTAAAGGAATGGACAGTTTAATATGAACTAATTATGGACTAAGAGTAAATCAGAAAAAGACGAATGTATTTCAGAGGATATGAGATTAGCGATAAACATAATACGAAAACTGGGGACCACGCAGTACTCTAAGAAAAATAACGCGTGAGTCACTAAGCAAGAAGGAGATAGGGAGCGATCTAGTATAAGTAAAGAGAGCGTTTCGCCCAAAAATAGATCTATTGGCGTGAAACATAGGCCTTAATTTGAGGAAGAAATTTATGAGAGTTTGTATATGGCGGACTGCAGTGTATGGAAAACCGGAAAGGTACAGAAGTGGCGCGTTTGGGATGTAGTGTTACACAAAGACGATAAAAATTAAGTGTCTGATGAGAAATGATGGATAGGATGACAGAAGTTCAAAACAGTCTTCAAGCCAAACAGCCTTTTTGGACCCGAAACACTCATTTGAAACAGAAATGGAGACGTTGAACAAATCCAGATGAGAGACAAAAAGTAACAAGGGAATTTGAAAGTTGAATTTATACCGAAGAGGAAAGAGTAAATATGGAAATTAAAACATATACATATCAACATTTATTCCGATATGAAAGAGGGTAAGTTAAAACTCAGTTGGCAAATAGAATGATTGGGACCAACGCGATTAACTAGAGGTTTTGGGATTCGTGGAAGTCCTAAAGCTAAGGTTGAAACAATAATATGGATTGGCGCAGTAAAAGAAAATCTGGAGGAAGCAGGAATAACAAAACTTGATACACCAAAAGGAAAAAAAAAATAAACTTAGCAGGAAAGACGACGAAAGAGAAAGAGTGATATGAGCACAGCAGAAAGCTAAAACAGAAATCAGAAAATGTCTTTTGTCGTACGCTGTGTGGTCCAGTAGCGCCTGAACGCGAATAATAATAATAGAAATAATAACAATAAATCCCTCTTCACAAAAATGGTATTTTTCTTTCAATAGCAGAAGCCATCATTGACGCATTGTGAATGAACATGGTGAATTTTAGTGTGACAACAAAAATCCATATCATACAACATTTTTTCACAGTTAACTTTCAATATTTAAAAAACACACTTTTAGCGATGGAATGATACATGTTTCATATATTATGTCAATTAATAATATCGAAATTTCCGTGGTACTGTTTGCGCTCATTAGTATACAACTACGGTAAGATCTTGTTCCTCATATGCATTGTTCATTTCGAAACAATATAGCCTCACTTTTGTTTTTTTAGCATGTGTGTTTAGTTTCACTAATGGATATAAAATGGCCCTGCCTGTTTTTGTTACATTTGTTGTGAGTCTTTGATTAAAATACATCAGAGGAACATTACGGGCTACGTAGATATACTACCCATTGTTTGCAAATAAACTCGATGATTAAGCGAGCATAATGTATGCTGTGTGTATCTGAAAGTGAAAGGTATCAGAATAAAATGTAAAAAGGAAAAAAATACTTAAAAGACTTCAGGTTTATTGGAATGATACAGAGGGTGTCAAGAAACGATTGTAGTAACTGTTGCTTTTCTAGCGATGAAGTAACGGGCTACAACTCAAATAAACAAAACAGTGAGGCGCCATAATTTTCCGGTTGCCATTCGGCCAATAGCCCCTGTTCCAGATCATCCCAGTCCTCAGTCACCAGACAGTTTAGATGACGTCCCACATATCTGTAGTAACACCAAGTCTGTAGCAGAGGAACTCGTTTACAAAGAGTTTCATTGTACCTAGAATAATTCAGAATCGAAACAGTTTACGCAAACCGAGCAAGATTATATGGGATAACGAACGTAAAATTGGAACTGCTTGGTTCTAGACTCAAATGAAAGAAGGTTCTGGCAACAAGAATAGAAGACAGTAGACATTTTCTCAATGTTTCAAACAAGAAAGCGAGTCCATGTTTTTGTCAGATATTGCCTTTTTTTTTTCAGTGGTAGCACTTATGGATCAGTACCTGCTGCCCATTCTGACATACGATAAAAGTTAAGAAGACATTCAGTGGTTTGGTAGGCCGTGGGATCAACATTTTTTCAGTGTAAAGTGGCCTACAAAAACCTTTTTGAATCCAAAGAGAATGGTGTCTGCACGACTCTCATGGATCAAAGAAGGGACATATTAACTCTTTCGTGGTTTCCGGGACACATTTGAACATTATGACGTCTGTATCTCATACTGCCTAGTGCTAGCATCTAACGAGAAGCTTTCTAAACTTGGACCGTACATAGGAGGCTATGAGTGTTCAGGTGGGTGAAGCGTCTTCATAGCTAGCACAGAACTTCTGTCTCATGAAAACTGAATCAAATCGCCCTCTTCTTCCTGTCAAAAATATTTAAAATAACTAGCTGTGTTTTCTTAAACATCATAGACATTGTCTGGAAACATTATTACGCTTCTCAGTCACTCTGTTGGTTTGTACAGAATTTGTATTCAGTGGAAATGTAGAAAACATTGAGCGGTCCCACATGCCGCCAAGGTCGTTCGACTACGCTGCAGAAGTACATATGAGATTCTCTATTTGAAGAAAGACATTAGTGGCTATGTACTTGCCTCGGACGAACAGAGCACACCTGGGTGCAGTCGTGGTTCCGTAGGCAATAGTAAACATGTTTCCATAAAGGCACTGGCCGTCTTGTCTCGCAGTCGGATGAATGTTATAATAGGTATGGCGATTAATTTTGAAGAAATGAACAGTATTCTTAATTTTCTGTGCGTCTCGTTTTCATTTGACTTCCCTTACATTCATACAGGCGATGTACTCTGTGTCCACTGGCTCCTGCTGTAGTCTGTCAACTGAAGCACCTTTCTCTACTGTCTCATTTTTCACAATGTTTTCATTCTCTGTTTTCCCTTGACGTGTGTACACATTTCCTCTAGTCTTTCGTAATAGTTAACATTCATCAAATCGTTGTGTACAAAGACAGAACTGATACTGAATGTTGCACGTATTCTTCTGGTCTACATAATCTTAGTGAACCTGCAGTGAAATCACGTCGGTTTCTATGCATCCTGATGTGTTGGCAAATGTGCCAACACCTTGTAGATAGAGGAGGCCGAAATACACGCTATCTAACGCAGACGGGCGTGAATTCTGGAACAGGATAAGTAGTGAATGCTAATAAGAAAATTATGCAGCTCCTCGAATACTTTTTATTCCTTCATGTGAATACAGCATTCTTGATGGGACATTTCATACGATAACTATCAAACTATGTAAGGCTAATGGCGCCTTGCTAGGTCGTAGCCATTGACTCAGCTGAAGGCTATTCTAACTGTCCCTCGGCAAATGAGAGAAAGGCTTCGTCAGTGTAGTCGCTAGCAAAGTCGTCGTACAACTGGGGCGAGTGCTAGTCCGTATCTCGAGACCTGCCTTGTGGTGGCGCTCGGTCTGCGATCACACAGTGGCGACACGCGGGTCCGACATGTACTAAATGGACCGCGGCCGATTTAAGCTACCACCTAGCAAGTGTGGTGTCTGGCGGTGACACCACATTCCTCCCCCGCAAATCGGCAAACGGTCGTGTTATAAGGCTTCCGCCCGCTGCGGGGAGGACCCCATGTTGACGTATGCGATGAGGTGGGGAGCCTAACAACAGGCGAGGCTGTGCCACCCGCACCCGGCCATTCGGTCCGAGGGGATCTAGGAAACTCCTGAAAACCTAGTCCAGGGTGCACGTCAACATGCGGTGTATGCGCCCGTAAAGAGACAGGAGGGGCCGAAGGGTCGACCTCCATTGCGTCGGGGTATCCGACGCGCGAAGACGCCATGTGGTCCGGAGCGGGCAAGAGTTCCATGGCGGAGGACAGCTGGTCACGGGAAGCGATCGGCGGCGCGTGACCCAGGGAGGCGCTTGGCGGCTGCAGCGAAGCGTCGAATGTGGGCGGCGCCGGCGGGAGAACAGGCGGCGGCGGCGGAGACGGCAGCGGCGCGGCGCCATGGGGCAAAATGGAAGGCATCGTCGGTAACACCTGGGGATGAGACGAGCCAGTAGATGGGTCCCCAGGGCGCTGACCGGACGGCACCGTCGCTGAAAGCAGACGGGGAGCGGCAGAACCCGTGCGACGACAGAGGCGCAGCTGATTGAGATGCCGACGCACCTCACCAGAGGCCCCCAAAACCAAATACATCGCGCGGCCGAGGCAGCGAAGAATGCGCCCTGCGAGCCAACGCCGTGAACCTCGATAGTTGCGATAGAATACAACGTCGCCTGGAGCAAAAGCAGAAGTCTGCCGCTGCACAGGAACCTGATGCGGCGGATGCAGCAAAGACATCAAGGTTCGATGAGGACAACCGTGGAGCAACTCAGCCGGCGAGCGACCATCTCGGGGCTGAGAGCGATACGATGACAAAAAGAGCAACAACGCGTCCTCCCGAGAATGCGACTCTTTCAACTTCAACATCTGTGACTGGAAAGTCCGGAGCAATCGTTCAGCGGCACCGTTTGACTGAGGCGAAAACGGCGCGGATGTCAGATGTTGAATACCATTGGCCTGGCAGAATGACTGAAATTCTGCCGACATGAATTGTGGGCCATTGTCGGAAACAATAGTCTGCGGATGACCTTCAACGCAAAAGATAGCAGACAACGCTTGGATGGTGGCAGAGGACGTCGTGGAAGACATCCGGACAACAAAAGGAAAATCACTGAAGGCATCTACCAGAACCAACCATCGAGCATTCCTGAATGGACCAGCAAAATCTATGTGCAAGCGTTGCCAAGGGGAAGTGGCTTTTGGCCATGCAAAGACTTTCCGCGGCGGTGCGGATTGTTGTTTGGCACACGCCATGCAGGAAGAACACATATTCGTAATCGCAGCATCGATTCCGAACCAAGTACAGTGCTGACGAGCAAGTTGTTTCGTTCGCACTATACCCAACGTCCTTGGTGAAGAAGCCGTAAGACAGAGGACTGTAACGAACGTGAGACCACGACTCCGGACTGATCATTATCAGAACACAACAACAAAACACCACGTCGAACAAAAAGTCTCTCCTTGTGAGCAAAAAATCGGCGAACCAACGGATCCTCGATCCGAGACTTTGACAAAGGCCATTGCGTAGCAACAAAACGCAAAACGGTAGCAAGGACAGGGTCAGCAGCTGTGGCTGTAGCTACACGACGAAAATCAATCGGAAACGATTCGACCACTTCATCAGTTTCCGAATCAATGAACATGCAAGCAAGTTCGGAAGAATCGAATGCTTTATCCTCAGCAACAGGCAAACGGGACAACGCATCGGCGTTTCCGTGCTTAGCAGTGGACCGATACAAGATATCGTAGCGGTACTGCGAGAGGAAAATAGACCAGCGAATGAATTTCTGCGCTGTACGTGGAGGTACAGGCTTGTTCGGATGAAAAAGCGATGTCAAAGGTTTGTGGTCTGTGATGATGGTAAAGTGACGACCATACAAGAAATCATGGAACTGAGTAACACCAAAGACGAGAGCCAAAGATTCTTTCTCTATCTGGGAATAATTTCTTTGCGCAGTTGAGAGCAATTTGGACGCAAAGGCAATAGGGCGAACATGCGAGCCAACTTTGTGCGCAAGCACAGCACCGATCCCGAAATCCGATACATCTACCATCAACAAAAGGGGTTTCTGGGGATCGAATGGCGTAAGGCAAGTATTAGAAAGCAACGCCGATTTCAACTGGCGAAAGGCGCGTTCGCATTCCGTCGTCCAGACGAACGGAACACCCTTACGGCGTAAGCGATGAAGCGGAGCTGAAATAGAAGAGGCATTGCGCAGAAAGCGATGATAATAGTTAATTTCACCCAACACACTCTGTAGCTGTTTCACATTCTGTGGCGAAGGCAAGTCCTGTATGGCACGGAGGTGCTCAGGACTAGGATGTATGCCTTGGGCATTGATGACATGTCCCAGGTATGGTAAGTCACGAGCAAAAAACACACATTTGTCCTTCCGCAAGCGAAGACCATTTTGTCGCAATACCTGAAATAATGTTCGTAGGTGTTCTAAATGCTCGTCGGCTGTCGTTCCGGAGATCACAATATCGTCCAGATAGTTCGCAGCAGTAGGGACCGACGCACAAACAGTTTGTAAATATTGCTGAAACAATGCAGGGGCGGATGCACACCCGAATGGCAGTCTTTTGAATCGGTACAAACCAAGATGCGTGTTAACCACCAAGACGCGCTGGGATTCGGAGTCCACGGGGATTTGCAAGTACGCATCTGCTAGGTCCAACTTCGAAAAGTATTTACCCGGGCACAGTTTATCAAAAAGATCTTCCGGGCGGGGTAAGGGAAAAGTTGCAATCACGAGTTGTGGATTCACAGTTGCCTTGAAGTCTACGCAAAGTCTCAGTTTTCCGGAAGGTTTTGGCAAAATTACTAAGGGTGAGGCCCAGAGAGAAGCTTGCACACGTTCAATGACACCTTGTGTTTCTAAATCGTTTAATGTTCTTGCGACCTCATCACGCAATGCGTGGGGAACATTGCGCGCTCGGAAAAATTTCGGTTGCGCGTTTACTTTCAGTTCCAAATGTGCTTCATAGTTCTTAGCGCAACCTAAGCCCGGTGCAAAAATGTCTGCAAATTCTTCACATAGACGAGAAACACTGTCTGAAGGCACAGTCCGACTCACTGATAGGACCTGATTTACTATAGACATGTTAAACAACTGAAATAAATCTAAACCAAACAAGTTCACTGCAGTAGAAGAACGAAGAACGTAAAATGACACAAGTTTTGTTTGTCCCTTGTATGTTGCAAGAAGAGTGCACTGTCCTAACACAGGGATCTGCTGTCCTGAATAACTTTTTAACTGAACATTTGCACGCAACGGAGGTTTGCCCAGTTGTTTGTACGTGTCGTGATTGAGCAATGAAACTGCAGCTCCGGTATCAAGCTGGAATGGTATGACCTTGCCATTAAAATCCAAATCTACAAAAAGTTTATTGTCTTGCTGACGACAAGAGTGACTGTTTTGTGCAACTTGAACAGACACTGGTACAGAATCACTTGCGACGTGACGGGATTGCCGTCGACGTCGACGCACACTTTTCATGGGACGAACATAGTCACTGTTAGAGAGAGGAACACTGAGCGGAGTGGCATTAACTACATGAATGTCCATGGGCGAAGGTTCCCGAGCCTGAGCGTCCATGGTTCGATTCCGGCGCGAAGCAAAGGGCCTGGAATGGTTGTGAGTGTCCGATCTAAGCTTTTTTCTGGCAAACACTTTGAACATGTCCTTTCTTATTACAGAAAAAGCAAATAGCTTGGCGGGACGGGCAGTTGTCACGCGAATGTCTAGTAGCACACCGCGGCATGATTTCACTGCATTTGTGTGCTGGCGCGGCACACCTGGTTTAGAGCGTGGCGGCAGCTGCTCGGACGTGTGCGAGGGCAGTTTACCGGGCCGCGCAGCGCTCCCGGCGTGCCGGTTAATGTTACACACTGCTGGCGAAGTTGCAAATGAGTCCTGTGCAAGTCAAGCATGTCCTGTCTATCCAATATGTCTATCACTTGTTGAAGGGAGGGATTAACTAGTTTCAAAATCTGCTCCCGTATGCGAACATCAGAAACGTTCTGTGCAATTGCATCACATACCATTGTATCTGAATAAGGGCGTCCACATTCACACTCAAAAGCACAATCCCTTGTAAGGCCTTGCAATGTTGCAACCGGCCGTACGTTTTGTACGAAAGAAAGTATACCTCTTTGCAACTACATTAACTGTTTCTTTGAAATAGGCGTCCAATGCCGACAAAATTTCTTCGTAGGACAGAGTTGCTACGTCGCGTCAGGGAAATAATTTCACTATCACACGGTACGTTTGCACCCCTACACACGCCAATAAATGAGGCTGCCCCTCGTTACCTTGAATTCTGTAGGCGGCGAGATGAAATCCAAACTGGCGTGACCATTCCGTACAGGATTCTTGCGCCGCATCAAAATTGCGAAACTGCAGTGCAACTGCATGTTGTGGCTGTGGGAGCAGTGAAACGGCGGCTGCCGCATCGGTTTGAATGGCACGTTGACCCTGGACGAGCTGTCCCAGGGCATCCAATAACGCCTGCGTCTGCTGATTCTGCAAGCGATAAAATTCGGACAGTACATCTGGCGAAGCCATGACACAAGTAAATGTAAGCAATTAGAAAGAACACGTTTCCCTCGTCGCCAATGATGTGTTGGCAAATGTGCCAACACCTTGTAGATAGAGGAGGCCGAAATGCACGCTATCTAACGCAGACGGGCGTGAATTCTGGAACAGGATAAGTATTGAATGCTAATAAGAAAATTATGCAGCTCCTCGAATACTTTTTATTCCTTCATGTGAATACAGCATTCTTGATGGGACATTTCATACGATAACTATCAAACTATGTAAGGCTAATGGCGCCTTGCTAGGTCGTAGCCATTGACTCAGCTGAAGGCTATTCTAACTGTCTCTCGGCAAATGAGAGAAAGGCCTCGTCAGTGTAGTCGCTAGCAAAGTCGTTGTACAACTGGGGCGAGTGCTAGTCCGTATCTCGAGACCTGCCTTGTGGTGGCGCTCGGTCTGCGATCACACAGTGGCGACACGCGGGTCCGACATGTACTAAATGGACCGCGGCCGATTTAAGCTACCACATAGCAAGTGTGGTGTCTGGCGGTGACACCACACATCCTACGTACGCTATACTTTTGGCATAATTTTTTTAACTGACACAAACAGTTCTAGAAACAATATACACTCGACATCATCTGAACAAAGCTTATTCCTCTGACGCTTGGACACCGTCAACAAGATGATATTTCTTTCTTTCTATCTTTCGCTTACACCATAGTCCCGCAGCGATCGCAGGGTCGGTGTGGTTACAACGGATTTGGCAGTGTTAGTTTTAGGGGTGGCCGGATGCCCTTCCTGCTGCCACCCCGTACCCCCCCCCCCCCTCCAGGAAGGAATCAGTGATCAGTGTACCCCAACTGTCTGCGTCCGAGTGTAAATCGTGAAATAGTGCGAATATGTTTCAAATGTCTGCGACGCGTGTAACTCAGGCGGAACGGGGGGACCGACCCGGTATTCACCTAACAGGATGTGAAAAACCGCCTAAAAACCACATCCACGCTGGCCGGCACACCGGCCCTCATCGTTAATCCGCCGGATTCGATCCGGGACCGGCGCGCCTACCCGAGTCCAGGAAGGAGCGCGTTAGCGCTCTCGGCTACCCTGGCGGTTTCGTCAACAAGATGCTACACATAGTGACAAGAGAATATGGAGACACGGGTAATGTGTAAAGATAGACTCATCTGGTGTAACAACAGTCTCACACGTCTTAATACGAAACATTTTGCTTCTGTAATGAAACGTATCATAAATATCACATAAACATGTCCTCGATAACATTTCCCTTGTAGAATTAAAACGACATATTTACTTTGTTTCTCCGTTCCACTTTTAGCACTGAAAACAATGTATTGAGTTATATTCTGGTTGCTGTGATCTTCCATCCGAGGGTGCACTTCTATACGCTAGTCTCTTCTGTGCAAGCTGCTCCCCCCCCCCCCTCCCCCCAAACCCCAATCACTGCGTAACTTCCTCAACCGGCATCAGTTTGAACCAGTTTCCCTCTGACAACTGGAGGCCACAACTTTGAGATCACGGATTTACTTCAAACTATGTATAGCTTTAGTAGGCCATTAAAACAACATAATGTGCAAGAACTAAGGTGCACTACTTTGGCAATTACGAGGAAAGCGCAAGAGAAGTTTTACGCGTCTGTTGTGTACCTGTTGTATCTGTGCGTAGGTGTCGTACGTTAGAGTTCACGGTGGTTAGGTGTTTGGTGTTCGAGCTTTGTAAGACAAACATTTATGAAGTGACGGTTCGACTCTCGCTCGAACCTTCATTTTTGTAGTACAAGCTGCACCTACACTATTCGTTCTTGCTACATTAGCAACGACTCACCGGTACGCGGGTTAACTGCCAGTTGGTACCTGCCTCTGTGTCTGCAGCTCGAAGCGTCGAGGTGCAAAGCAGTACCGGGTACCTTGCCAAACTACATGTACAAGGGATTTCACAAATCACGACAGGCACACATTTTCAGGAAAACTGACTTCCTTCATTCACTCGTCGATAGTTATAAATATGTTTGCTCTAATAATTTAATTTAATTAAAATTAGAAAGTAGACAAATAACATGAAATTTACTAAAACTTCGTTCAAATACACGTGTATTTTTAATTATATTACGTCTCAAATTAATATAAATTAAATAATATGACAAGTGATGTAGATTAATGTAGATTAAAATGTAGATTAATGTAGATTAAAATTATGTAAATGTAGATTACAAATGTAGATTAAAAGTTAAGTGGGAATCGAACTTTTGCTTCGTATACGTCCGTCTTCCAACGATCCAGCACTAACCACTTGGCCACCATGACGTTAGAGTTCACGTCGAGCACCTACGCGCAGATACAACGGTTACAGAAACAAACGCGTGAAACTTCTCTTGTCATTTTCTCTGAACTGCTGGAGTAGTGAGGGTGTCGCACTTTACTACTTCCACATTACGTTGTTTTAATGACCTACTTGAGGTGTAAGAAGTTTGAAATAAATCTGTCATCCCAACGTCGTGGGCCTCCCCTTGTGAGATTTTTTAATCCCATCCCCGTCTCCCTCCACACACACACACACACACACACACACACACACACACACACACACACACACACACTTCTCGCCGTTCCCAAACAGCGCCTTCACTCCTCAGGATGCGTCCTTTCATCAGATATTTGATTTTAGTCAAGTTGTGTGATAAATTTCTTTTTTCCTCCATTCAGTGCTTCCTCATTAGTTACTCGATCTGCTCACCTGATATTCAGCGTTCTCCTGCAGCGCCACATATCAAAGGCTTCTTCTGTACTCTTCTTGTCTGAACTGTTTATCCTTCACGTTTCACATCTTATAAGGCAACACTCCACATAGGTCTTAACGAGTTTCTCTTTTAGGAAATTGGACTGTGTAAAGGTTAGGACTTTGTACGGGCGCTGATGACCGCGAAGTTGAGCGCCCCACAAACCAGATATCATCATCATCATCTTTTTCGGAAACACTTTCCTTGCCACAGGCAGTCTGAGTTTGACATCCTCGTTCGGCCATCGTCAGTTAGGTTGCTGCCCAAACAGGAAAACTCATCTTCTACTTTAATTGCCTTATTTCCTAATCCAATTCCGTGACCGACGCCTGATTTAGCTCGATTATATTCTATTACCCTTCCTTTATTGACGTTCACCATAAAACCTCTTTTGAAGACACTAGTCATTCCACTGAACTGCTTCTTTACAGTTCCTGCCCCAGTTACGCTGTCATCGGCAAACGTCAAAGTTTTTATTTCTTCTCCCTGACCTCCAATTCCCTTTCGAGATTTCTCCTTGCCTTCCCTTACTATTTGCTCAATGTACACATTAAATAAGACGATGATAAGCGAAAACTCAGAATCATTCCTGTGTCAGCCATTGCTTCTCTTTCATGTCTTTCGAATCTTACAATGACACTGTGGTTTCTCTACAAGTTGTATGAATTTCAACGATTGTATTCCAGCCAACATTGTCAACAGTTATCTCTGAATCTACAAACGCTACGATGGTAGATTTAGCTTTCTTTATGTGGTGTCACCGCCAGACACCACACTTGCTAGGTGGTAGCCTTTAAATCGGCCGCGGTCCGCTAGTATACGTCGGACCCGCGTGTCGCCACTGTCAGTGATTGCAGACCGAGCGCCGCCACACGGCAGATCTAGAGAGACGTCCTAGCACTCGCCCCAGTTGTACAGCAGACTTTGCCAGAGATGGATCACTGACAAATACGCTCTCATTTGCCGAGACGATAGTTAGCATAGCCTTCAGCTACGTCATTTGCTACGACCTAGCAAGGCGCCATTACCAGTTTATATTGCAATTATAAAACATGTGTCGTCAAGAGCGATGTTCTCCAATTATGGATTAAAGTTAAGTATTACATCAACTACGTACTTTATTTGCTACTATTAATTCCCTTAACTGTTCCAGACCTCACGCCAATCTGCGTGAGCTTAAAAGCGTGCATTTCGGCGTCCTCTAGCAACACGGTGTTGACTCTTCTGCCAACACAGCACTTTAATCTGATTTTTAACGGAAGTCATAGAGTTAGTATGGCCTGGCACGTTCCTACATTTCTCTACAACATGAATTCACCTTCCCGAGGTCCGATTCTAACGCTATTTCTAATCACCTTTACATAGTTCGTGTCAATTGTTTGCAATTATAACTTGACAAACTGCTAGTTCTGTAATAGCGACATTTGTGTGCACCTGATTTCTTTGCAATATGAGTTAATAGCTTAACACCTGCCGCTTCACTTGTGCAGTCTGTATCATCTGCACAGATTTTTCTTTATAGACTGTTTAGGTTAGTCACAAATTGCAGCCCCTTTTAAACTTTTCACACTAATTAACGCCATGGACGTATGGTCTTTCCCGGAGGTACTGCTGACCAAAAAGCGATTTTGATAGCTAGAATTAAAGGCTTTTGTTAATCTTCCATTTTGCATTCTTGTGGTCATAGTCCCAAAGAAACTTTCAGTCCCTAATACATACTTCTTTATGTCTAACCCAGACGAGAAATACCACTTTTCATAGATTTAGTTTTAAATTTTTTTAACATATCGAAATATTTTCTTGAGAACTTTGATCCACTATTTCACCCAATTACGTGTTCTTTTTTCAAAAACAGAAAATCACGTTTTTTTTATTAGTAATCGCGAAAACAAACACAAGTTTTCATACTTGTAGCTTTGAAACTACTTCGGTAGTCCTTTACTTATGATTTGTTTTCGAAAAAATTTCACCAAATTTTTCACCCCCACAGAGTTAAATGTCCAAAAATGCTCAAACATACATTTCTTTGTTTGTGACCGACAAACCAAATATCAGTGTTTCGTAGGCCTAGCTACAAAATTGCCTAAATAGCGACATATTTTCAGAAAACCACTCATCACCTATTTCAACCCCTTTTAAAGTGGGGTGTGGGAATTTTGAAAAATCCCTTCTTAAATGAGCCCTACAGTATAACGTCAACACCCTTATTAGTTTCAGATCATCCACTGGATGAGTATAGATTGGGTAATTTGTGGAGCATTTTAAGAACATGTAGTTTTTTCAGGTATATCAATTGTTGTGATGTATCTCCTGAACTGCGTGTCGCACAGTGATATAATTCTGCAGGTACATTCAGTGGTCTATGTGAATTTGCTGGAAATAGTTAATAATAAAGAATCAATAAATTAAAACGTCATGCTTGATGTTGATGTTATACTACATGAACAATGAAAGTGTGGCCTCGAGTACATTGTGTGTGTGTGTGTTTGGGGGGGGGGGGGAGCGAGGGGGGGAGTGATAGCAAGAAAATGTTTTTAAATTATTTGAAATTATGTGTAAACTTCTCCCATTGTCAAATAGTGGTTTGGGTAATTTGAGCGCGATGAGTTACTCTGTCTCGAGACATGTACACAGTTTGCAGCTTTAATACTTGCCTTAGTGTGTTGAAGCCGTGACATAAGATGATAGTTGTTAGTCAGTAGAGAGTGGTAGCATTGTAAAATTTTAAATTCCATCAGCAATATAAATATGAAATAGGATAGCCAAAATTTTGTGGGTCCTGGCAGCCATTAGTAGGCAACCTGAAAACGGATTGGATGATAGTTTTAGCTGATTAGTAATATAGACAAGTGACATGTAGTAACCAGAGCACATGAATAATTCCTTATGGGACGTCTTATTTCAATTTCTTGTTCCGTTTTGTGTTTCCATAACATTAGTCCAGTGGCCTCTGAGAAGTAAAATTAAAAAGGGTTCCATTATAGTGTAGTCGCCACGCTAAAACGTATGTTTTTTAAGCATGAACAAAAAACTATTAAAATTCACAAAATCGTAACCATACATATATCTTTAACATAATGAGAGTTTTTCGAACAAAAACATAAAAGTTATTCTCTCAGCACAATGTGGTACCGATGTACATGGAAACATCATATGTGTAAAAGGACCAAAAGAGTCTCACGAAAATTCAGTATTACACTGATAATTTTAATGGTTAAAAAAAAAGGCTGCACACAATCACCCTTCAAAAATAGTATCTCAGCGACTCTTCCAATAGCTCAAAATTGTAATCTCCATTTTCTAGAAAATTGCTAAATATCCCCCTCAACGCCTGAGGTTTTCTGGACTTCCTACCAAACCACACGTCAGCGCCGGCACGAAAGACTGTCCCTGAAGTAAGCGAACGCTCCAGTGAATTGGGCTGAGACACACCTGTTTGCTCTAGGACAGGTGCAACACACGCGCAAGGCCGAAAAAAAGTCATACGGAGGCGAGGGGGTTGATGCTTTACCAGACAGGCGCGCCTCCACTGAGGAAACAGTTTCTGTGAGTCTGCAGACCCCTCATCATGCGAGATACTGCTAGTGAGCGTTTGAAACCTCGTATATGTGGTAACAGTCAATGTTAAAAAACTACGATTGAGTACATTTCACATATTTTTTCCTTTATTCTTTGTAAAACAAAGATCACTTCAAGAAGAATTTTTCGCACTAAAATGGAGAGAGATGTTGTTTGAATTCTTCATATTTTAAGACAAGTGAGCAGGCGCTATTCGGATCAGGGCTGGCCAAACAGCGGTCCGAACGCCACGGTGAGGGGGGAGGAGGGGGAGGGATAGCAGGAGAGGAGGGGAGGGAAGCAAAGCAAAGCGAGGCTGCAGCCGGACGCCGCCAAAGCCAGGCAGGCGGTTTGTCGCAGTTTGTCAACACTACCAAATTGTGTTAAATTAGATTTACGTTCTGAATTACGAACGCCTTTGTGTCTATGCACTTGTTCCAAAAATGTCACAGCATTCAATGCTGAATCAGAAATGCTGTCTGAACGCCATTCAATGTCCTAAGTACATAATCGTACTATTACGAGCTAGAAAAACATTCATTGGAACATCTTCACAACAACAGGCAGAAAGACGATATGATTAAGGAAAAATCTGAGTTAAGGGAAAATACGTGATAAAATCTTTTATGTTCGTGTTCACCAATTATTTGATGTCATCATGTCTTTTAATGCAAGCCGAAAATGATGTGCTACCAGATATGATGGACAAGACTGAAGCCTGTAGCAAAATCAGCTACAATTTCATGACACAGAACATTTCTTATAACTCAAGGCAGTCATGCCTCCACCAGACATGACTCTCTACGTGTCAGCAATTGAAAAATTTCGTCGTAAGTTTTCAAATCAGATTTCAGGACTTTCCATGTCGAAGACTGATTTCGATTTAGTTTTCAGATCGCTCTCGCTTGTGGCTGCTGATGTACTATCATGCGAAAAAGTATACGAACGACCAGAATTGTGATCCACCTGATTTGCATGCAACCAACGTAACGTAGCTATCTAACGGGACCTCTAATCACTTTGCGGTACAGTCGTTCGACTATACAAAATGGATACCACGAGAGACCGCTAGACAACACTGTTCTTTAAGGCAATCAGTGCGATGTAACATCACAACATGATACTGCAAAAACTAGAAAAACACGTAATTAGAAATGAGTTAAACCCTAACGCTTGTACAGGTTGCAATGATTTTCAAAAGCGTTACCATCTCAATACAGTCGGAAACAACTAATCATGGCACATAATCTATGTATCAATCCTTAAACAAAGTAAATGTTTGTATGAACAAGATATTCTGAGACAATGTTTGTACTAATAAA
Source organism: Schistocerca serialis cubense (assembly GCF_023864345.2). Lineage (NCBI taxonomy): Eukaryota > Metazoa > Arthropoda > Insecta > Orthoptera > Acrididae > Schistocerca > Schistocerca serialis. Next base: position 489,197,947 of record NC_064646.1, on the reverse strand, counting down.
CGTGCATGACAGTTCAAAGTATTTTTCCTCTGTATAAGGCCGGCCGAAGTGGCCGACCGGTTCTAGGCGCTATAGTCTGGAACCGCACAACCGCTACGGTCGCAGGTGCGAATCCTGCCTCGAGCATGGATGTGTGTGATGTCCTTAGGTTAGTTAGGTTTAAGTAGTTCTAAGTTATAGGGGACTGATGACCTCAGAAGTTAAGTCCCATAGTGCTCAGAGCCATTTGAACGATTTGAACCTCTGTATAAGGTTTCCCCGCACCTGCTAAATCTCCCAGTGACGATTGGTTTTTGTATAAACTGGTAGTTAAAGGAACTAGTTAAAGAAAACGCTATAAACAGCCGTGAACGCTCTATAGAATCCGCAATGGGCATTACGTTCCCAGGCCTCATATTTAATGTAAATTTGAGACGTAGAAAATTTTGGTAATGGAGTGGAGGTCGAATTCGGTTCTCTATGAATGGAACGTATCTGTGTTGGTATCCTGGTCCAGCACAAAAATATTTATAATTTCCTTGTAAGCCATAGTGTGTGCATATCGAAGTATCAGCGAAAAATAATTTTCAGTTTTAATGTCCCTTCATGAATTATCAACAATAACGATAGCTGCCATTATTTCTGGTCAAATATGTAAGCATCTTACTACTGGTGAGCAAGCAGTTAATAGTTTATACGTGTTTATGGATGGATAAGGGCAGAAAATGAGTGTCTCGTTATTACATATTGATAAATCTCGCTGCTGGTGAATTCGATATTTAACATTTGACTTTACTTAGTTACCCACCCTATATCATGCTGGGTACAAAATCCTGTCACACAATTTTACATCACACCATTGCAATTTTCAACAAGTGCTCACGTGGTTACTTTTGAAGGGAAGTGTATTAAACGTCTTTCGTGGTTAGTTAACAGGGAGATAAAGGTCTTGATTTAGCACAAAAAATTTCGTCATTTAGTTTCAAGTTCAGATGTGCTAACTGATAGCTTACAAATCAATCGTTCGACAAATAGTTGAAAGCTACTCATGATTCTAAAAGCCAAACAAGACCAACACCGCTAGTTACACGGTTATTTAGCAAGCACGGCAGCTTCAGAGAGAAGCTTAGTCACTGCAACAGAGGGATCTGACATGGCGGTATGCACAGCTGTATAATACCGAGAGCTTACGACTCATGAATAGTCAGCTAATATATGGATTCCTCCTACTTACATCACGTGAAAACACCATGGGGATAAAATTAGAGAGATTCTTGCGCACACACAGGTTTACTAGCAATCGTTCTTCCTTCTAAATATTCGAGCCTGGAGTAAACAAATGATATGATAGTGGTTTATATAGTGCCCTGTATCACACACCTTAGTGTGGCTTGTGAAATATAGATATAGATGAAATAATGTGTTATTTGAAGTTTATGAAATGTCTTTGTTGATGTTCGCGTTTTGTAATCAGTATCATGTTGTGGTTTCATTTGTTTTATGTGTCAGCAGTAGTGTCAAAGAAATCCTACGTATTAAAATTTATTTTCACGTATTAAATAGCAAAACATATATTATTTACTCATTCTGTTAAGGGGCTCCGGAAAGGCTCAAAATCATGAAAAGTTCAATTTTTACTTTTTTGCGTTTTCTGAATCTGCAGACTATTACCTTTTAATAGATATATAATTTATTCAATTCCGAAGACTACAACTATTTTTAAATTTTTTTTTTAAATGTGTTCTACGTGGGCGTGACCCACTGTGGCGCTGTTAAACTGCTGTCAAATGGTGTTATTATTAACGTCCGTGTTCATCAGGTACATTTTAGTGATGTGAGATAAAGTATGTGTTGTGGCTAACCTGTGATGGTTCAATATATATCGCTGGTGTGATTGTCGATTGTTTCATGTTACTCTGTCGTTATCTCGAAAATATTCGTAATTAATTCTGTTTCTTGAGTCTCTGTTTTGTTGAAGTATAATAATGAGTAAAAATAAAGTTATTAGAAATCCTCTGAAGGCTTTTAAGAAAAGGAGAAATGTTGGAAAGCCAAAGGTATGTGTTATTACTGTAAACAATAAAGACGATAACCAAGTGAGTGAACCTAACCTCTCAAGTACACCTGCCCATAGCAGTCAAAGTGGGAAAGAAAATACTTCACAGAAGAAGCCTGGTTCAATGAGTGAAAACTATGAATGTTTTATGGGCGAATCGGATGTGAATGAAATATTTGATATGTCGGTTCTCAAAGGAATTTTTTCAAACTGTGTAAGATGTATTCATTGTAGTGAAGTTGGTCTGGAACTCTCCATAATAAAGCACGTAGGACTTGCTAGTGAAATACAACTGAAATGTGATAAGTGTTCATACATGACCACCTTTTGGAACAGTGTTGCAGTAACTGCAACTGAAGAAAATGGTAGCAAAATCTACGAACACAACAACGAGCGATGCTTGCTTTAGACAAGGAACGCCTTCGGGCTGCAGACAGGGCTGTAAAGAATCTAGAAATACAAGCAAGAGTAAACAGGAGGAGGAACAAGAAGAAGCTGGAGGAGGAGTTTGCAGAGGACGAAGATAATCCATCCTATGGACATGGAATGCACTAAAAAGTTAATCTTTGTTGCTCGATTCCCAAAACTTTTATTTTCTCATACTAATTACATGTTTTCTAAGGATCTTCCAAACATATTTGTTTCAAACTTTCAGTAAATGTTACACAGTACCTTCTGCATAATTTAACACAGCCTTTTTCCAAAAAAATGTATATTTTTGAATATACACTCCTGGAAATGGAAAAAAAACACATTGACACCGGTGTGTCAGACCCACCATACTTGCTCCGGACACTGCGAGAGGGCTGTACAAGCAATGATCACACGCACGGCACAGCGGACACACCAGGAACCGCGGTGTTGGCCGTCGAATGGCGCTAGCTGCGCAGCATTTGTGCACCGCCGCCGTCAGTGTCAGCCAGTTTGCCGTGGCATACGGAGCTCCATCGCAGTCTTTAACACTGGTAGCATGCCGCGACAGCGTGGACGTGAACCGTATGTGCAGTTGACGGACTTTGAGCGAGGGCGTATAGTGGGCATGCGGGAGGCCGGGTGGACGTACCGCCGAATTGCTCAACACGTGGGGCGTGAGGTCTCCACAGTACATCGATGTTGTCGCCAGTGGTCGGCGGAAGGTGCACGTGCCCGTCGACCTGGGACCGGACCGCAGCGACGCACGGATGCACGCCAAGACCGTAGGATCCTACGCAGTGCCGTAGGGGACCGCACCGCCACTTCCCAGCAAATTAGGGACACTGTTGCTCCTGGGGTATCGGCGAGGACCATTCGCAACCGTCTCCATGAAGCTGGGCTACGGTCCCGCACACCGTTAGGCCGTCTTCCGCTCACGCCCCAACATCGTGCAGCCCGCCTCCAGTGGTGTCGCGACAGGCGTGAATGGAGGGACGAATGGAGACGTGTCGTCTTCAGCGATGAGAGTCGCTTCTGCCTTGGTGCCAATGATGGTCGTATGCGTGTTTGGCGCCGTGCAGGTGAGCGCCACAATCAGGACTGCATACGACCGAGGCACACAGGACCAACACCCGGCATCATGGTGTGGGGAGCGATCTCCTACACTGGCCGTACACCACTGGTGATCGTCGAGGGGACACTGAATAGTGCACGGTACATCCAAACCGTCATCGAACCCATCGTTCTACCATTCCTAGACCGGCAAGGGAACTTGCTGTTCCAACAGGACAATGCACGTCCGCATGTATCCCGTGCCACCAAACGTGCTCTAGAAGGTGTAAGTCAACTACCCTGGCCAGCAAGATCTCCGGATCTGTCCCCCATTGAGCATGTTTGGGACTGGATGAAGCGTCGTCTCACGCGGTCTGCACGTCCAGCACGAACGCTGGTCCAACTGAGGCGCCAGGTGGAAATGGCATGGAAAGCCGTTCCACAGGACTACATCCAGCATCTCTACGATCGTCTCCATGGGAGAATAGCAGCCTGCATTGCTGCGAAAGGTGGATATACACTGTACTAGTGCCGACATTGTGCATGCTCTGTTGCCTGTGTCCATGTGCCTGTGGTTCTGTCAGTGTGATCACGTGATGTATCTGACCCCAGAAATGTGTCAATAAAGTTTCCCCTTCCTGTGACAATGAATTCACGGTGTTCTTATTTCAATTTCCAGGAGTGTATAAATAAAATATTGCAAAAAATGTTGTGAATTTTCATTACAATTGAAAAAAAAATCATCTTTAATAACTGAACTAAAATTTTGTAAAATCCCTGTGTTAAGTTGTAGCCCATATTCCAATAAATAATCTGTAAAAAGTTCAACTTCCTACCTCAAATACTTTGTGAGGAAAGATGTAGTTTATAAACGTTATTTTAAAATTGCAAGTATAGGGCGTTCCGGAGCCCCTTAACGGTGTCAGGTGATACTACAGAACCTAATGGCTTCTGGAGAATAATTTTTTTTAGTTTGCAGTTCTTATAAGACATAATAACAAAAATTGCTGCGACAGCTACTTAAAAGGAGGGCCCCGTAAATTACTCCCTCGATATTTATATCTGATGTCCAAGTTGCAATCGGTAGCTAATTGGCCTTTACATTCGTTAATTCAGGTCCCCATCAAAGTGGTAGCAACCGGCGCTAGCGCCAACGCCGGCCCTGCCACGTCTGTGTTGCGCGAGCTTGTTCTGCGGTTACAAGCTGAAGAAACTTTTCGCGTTAGCAGGCGTCTCCTGCCTGTCACCAGTCTAATGGAGAATTGGCAACATTGCAGCATACATTTGGCAGCAATGTGGCGTTCGAATTACTTCCTGGACTGGTGCACAAGTTTCCTTCTAAATTCATTCACTAATATCTTATCAGTCTCATTAAATATCCTGAATGATTCTATCTGAGAGGATGATGTAGAAGGTATAAAATGAATAATTTTGATTCCAGGAAGCTCGTTTCAACAGAAACTGCAGATGGTTTCGCTATTTACGTCGCTGTTTAGCTGACGAATCTATGTTTGAGGCGACAAGCAGACAAAGTTTGTTGCAGATGGCGTAGGGCTAAAGTGTTTGGACATGAAATTGCAAACTGCGTTTGCTGTCGGTTCAAATACTGGTGGTAACAATACTATGTCCTCCTCTGTAAAATAGAATCTCGAAGGCAGATCACCAATCAGTAAAGACATCGAATGGAAACCTGTCCACCCCTATTCTCTTGTCCGTGGATGTATAAACACAACATTTACAGCATTGCACACATGTCAATCCCTTTTTTCCTGCTGATGTCAATAATATTGACTTAAGTGTGGCACTGAATGATTTTTTAACTTTTCCTTGCTAATTCGTAATGATTTGGGGTATTTTGCCTCAAGAAGGCAGACTTTACTGTACAGTTATCATGATAAGTTTTAACCAATTTTTATTACTATATTGCATACTGCATATGGTCTTTTCGGTAGTTTATTAAACATGACACACAAAAATGAGGGAGATATTAATCAGCAGCAGCGTAACTTCCATATGTGTCACAACCGTCTGAACAAGTCATCTGTAAAGCTTACACTTAACATTTAACGGCAGACATTAACATCCCTGCATTTTGAGTAGTGTTTTTCCTCCAAATTTCGCATTTTTCAAACACCGTCGCTAAGCGCAAATAAATAAAGAAAAGCAACACGATTTCTGCTCTCAAATAAATGTTTCAGCAATTAATTTAATTTTAATGTGATTAACGAAGAACTGGAGATTTTTGACATCAAATCGAAAAGCATTCCCTATTCATGGAAGGAACAACATAATTACAATATTTGGGCAGATGGCTCTAAAAATGATCAAATAACATATACCTTTCCTTCAATCACATGTGTAATAGCAGCATAATGAAGATAGTCATGACAGCAATCATCGAATTATCTGGTATCACGCTGCAGTTGTATTTCTCGAACTAAAACATTAGTTGTCCTAGAAAAATTTCATATTGGCATCAAATCGGAGCTATGAAGACTAGACTGCTCCTTTATCACGCAGTCATGAGATTAGAATAATACCCGCATTAGAAACTAGCAGATAATTATCCAGTTAATCGAGAGAGCCGGATTTTTTTCACAGCGCCCAGGCGCATCGTCCGACACAACAGCACAATCAGGACGCTGCTGTCAGTTGCAGTGGTCTGTTGGGCTGATTGTAGTTTGATAATTGCGAGGTATAGGTTCGATTCTCACTCATGGCGTCCATTTTTAACATTCACGAAAAGATCTAATTCACCTATGGTAACGCCAAGTCCAGAATGTTAGGTCACACATTAGCTCAGAATCCACATTAAATACAATATCCCTTCACTACCAACAGACTCAGCGCCTTTTAAATGGCGTCATAACGAAGGAGGCAGCCGCCGAAGGCACAAACTCTGTCGCCACTAAACTTGCACTAAAAACTTTATTTCATTTAATTTAGGAACGATTATTTCGTTCACAGTGCTCATATTTAATTTGAACTTGAGACGTTGTAATTTTTGGTCCTCGACTGGAATTCGAATTCGGATCTCTAGGAATGGAACGTATCTGGGTTGCAATCCTGGTCCAGCACAAACATATTCATAATTTCATTTTACGCCCTAGCATGTGGACACTGACTGACCACCAAAAAATAATTTCCATATTTAATGTCTGTTCATGAATAGTCAGCAATAACGATAGGTACCGCTATTTCTAGTGAAACATGCGAGCATCTCACTACAGGTGAGCAAGCAGTTGATACTTAACGTCTATTTATGGATGGGAAACAGCGACAGTACGCCCCGGTTTCGATTGCCGGGAAAGCAAAACAAATTGTACCCTCATCTCACATTGATACAGCTTGCTGCTGGTAAATAAATTCGATTTCTAACATCTGATTTTACTTAGTTAACAATCCGATAACATGCTCGGTAGAAAATTCCGTCACAACATTTTAAATCATAGCATTCCAATTTTCAGCACGTGCATACTTTGTTACTTGTGAAGGAGAGTATATTAAACGTTTTGCCTGATTAGTTAACAAGGCGATAATGGTTTTGATGTAGCAGAAATAATTTCCTCATTTCGTTTCAAGTTCAGATGTGTTAACTAATACTGGTGAAAACCTTTACATTTCACGTCTCTTTACGGTTAGTCAGCGTTGATGATCGTTGCCTTGATCAAGTTCCGGGCAGATGCGAAAGTGTATTTTATTTAGTAGCGGCTACGTCTGCTGGGTTTCCGTCCAGATCCAGAACAAAAAATTTGGTCATGTCATTTATAGTTAAAACATGTGGGCAAATAATTCCTCATGAATAATTAATACAGTGATGTTACTGATTATACTCGATTAATATTGCGGTTTCTATAGAGCGTTTACAGCTGTTTATCGCGTTTTCTTTAACTAGTTCCGTTAACGACCAGTTTATGTAAAAACCAACAGTCACTGGGACATTTAGCAGGTGCGGGAAAGCCTTGTACAGAGGAAAAATACTTTGAACTGTCATAGACATTTATTACTCCAAACAGTGTCTCAGAATATCTTGTTCATGCAAACATTTACTTTGTTTAAGGATTGATACATAGTTTATGTGCCATAGTTAGTTGTTTCACATTGTAATGAGATGGTAACGCTTTTGAAAATCATTGTAACCTGTACAAACGTTAGGGTCTAACTCATCTCTAATTACGTGTTTTTCTAGTTTTTGCAGTATCATGGTGTGATGTTACATCGCACTGATTGCCTTAAAGAACAGTGTTGTCTAGTGGTCTCTCGTGGTATCCATTTTGTATAGTCGAACGACTGTACCGCAAAGCGATTAGAGGACCCGCTAGACAGCTACGTTATGTTGGTTGCATGCAAATCAGGCGGATCACAATTCTGGTCGTTCGGATACTTTTGCGCATGACAGTACCTCCTCATTACCTCCGACTTGAGCTGACAGACGTGTAGCGTACCACCCAGCTCACCCAGCCCACCCAGCTCAATGCCCTGTTAATTCAATCCAGGAATTTACAAGAATCTTATAAAATGTTACGCCAAGAGCCATATCCTCGACTGCACGGACAAGTCAATGTGTGCAAACGGTTTTCTGCTGTTCTGAAACGTTTGAGTTTAACAGATTTTCATCTGCGAACCATAGTTCAAGATATGTTATATACTAGCTTTGCGCCCCCTGCTTCGTTCATGTAATCTGTATGGTCTGCACAGATTTTTTTGCTAGTTTTTCTTTAATCAAATTTTTATGTTGTTCGCAAATTACAACACCTTATAAACTTTTAACGCTAGTTAAGGTCATAGAAACATGGACTCTCCGAATGTATCTCTGACCAAAATGCGATTCTGGCAGCTGGTGTCCGAGGTTTTTGTTGATGATGCCTTTTGCATTTCTTTATATCTAACCGAGAAGTGAAATTTAAATTTTCATAGATTTATCATGTAATATATTTTAATATAATGAAAATTACCTCCCTAGTTCATCCCCTAAAAGATTGAATTTCCAAAAACATTTGTAACAAAGAAATCAAACACTAATTTTCATAGATTTATCTTTAAAACTGCTTTCACAATGAAATATTCATATATTTTCTGCAATCTATTTCGTTCCATTACTGGTGCGTTTGCAAAAATAGTGACATGTGTATTTTGTTACAAATTTTCATATATGTAACTTCAAAAATGCTTGCATAATAAAGTGATTCCACAAAGAATTTCATCCCCTATTTCACCCCCATACAGACTGAATTTGAAAACAAAGCATATTTTTCTTTTTACTTGTGACTGAGAAGTCAAATACCAGCTTGCATTGATGTAACTTGAAAAATACTTTAATAACTCGTTAATAATGATTTATTTTCTAAAAGAGTTTCACCCACGATTTCACACCCATAGAGGTTAAATTTCCCAAAACGGTCCAACAGCTTCTTTTTTTTTTTTTTTTTTTTTAATTTATGATCCAGAAAACAAATAGGAACTATCGTAAGTATGGATACAAAATTCCCTTAATACCGATATGTTTTCAAAAAAACATTTCATCGCCTATTTCACCCTCTTAGAAGTGGAATTTCGAATAATTCCTGTCTAAACGATACAAACGGTATAAGATCCACACGCACTTGAGATCTCAAATTTCCATCCTTAGCCATTTGGGCTGCACGATGATCAGTCAGTCAGGCCGGACACTTGGTTCCATTTACAGACATTACGTCCTTCTCAGTCTGAGGGGGTTTCGCTCGTCTGACATACCTTGCATACGAGGTTCTTTCGTCAGTGCTGGCTCTCCCAAAGACCACAATAATTCTGAGGATACGTCGTCTGTTTCGCTTATTTCGACGTGTATTCCGAGAACTGTGGGAGTGCCGTGGTGCTTCTGCGTTGGTCTTGAGGCCGGCAACTGCGCTCGGGCTCCTTGTAGGCGTGCTCTGGCCGCGGCTGTTCCGCCTCGCCTCCGCCGCGTTGTGTCAGCCGAGGAGGAACTTTGGCTCGCGAAGGTCCAGCCAGCTCTCCAGGCCGGTTTGTCCAGTCGGCGGTCCGCAATAACAAATTAAGGAAAGGAGATTTTCCAGCCGGCCGGTGTAGGTGCCGGGACGGAAGGCAGCTGCTTCGCTGCGGGTTCCTACTACAGGGACACTTGCACGACGGTCTAGGCAGCCAGTTTTCTTGCATCTAAATTAAGCCGTGTCTACTGCAAACCTATTGTAAATAGTGACAACGGCTTGGAAAGCGTCACAAGCGCCGAAGGGTCAGTGCTTTCGTTCCGGTCATTACTTGCGTACTGCTGCCATAATTACTGAGGTGCAGTGTTTCTACTCAGGGACCATATACATTGAAAGCATCGATTATGGCTGTAAATCAGTTGAAATCGATTTGCAAAAGTAAATAAGGAAAACATGATTTTGCGACTGGTTGCTGCTTATTTGGTAACCCATGAAAAGAACAGTGTAAACAACAGCACTCAGACGCCTCCTGGAGCAGGGCGGGGAGGGGGTGGGGGGCTGGGACCTGGGACTGCCCTCGAACTCGATACATTAACGTTCACTTGATCCGTCGGTAACACCACCAAGAGACAGTCACGGACCGACCGACCAAACGACTTGCTAGCCACCAATCGGTACATGAAAACTCGAAGACCAAAGTGTTATGGACGTGATTAGCCACAATAAAATATGTATTAAGCTGTCAAAACTACACACCGTGTTGGACAGCGACGACAGGTGAGGAAAGGACAGTGCCTGAAACTACGTTAGTGGCCAGGGCAGGTAACCGAGACACTAACGGCCACAAGGCAGAAAATTCCGCTGATACACTTGAATTGTAGTGAACCAATATAGTTAATTCCACCGCATGGCGGCTAAATTTCAGCAATACAAACACTCGGTGTTGCTCACAGAAAAACCTCCCCAACAGCGGACCACCGAAACGAACCACACAACAAGAATGGACGTGGCTTGGGTAGCTGAAACCACTACTCATATTTGATGTCCTGGGTTGGTGAACCACTAAGCTCGTAGCGATCGGACAGCTCCACACACGCTGCGACACTGCGCAGGGCCCGGCAGCGGACCCAGCCGACTGCGCCGCCCGGAGATATCCTCCCTGGTCCGCACCAACCAACCGACTCCAGCAAAATGCCGACAACAGCTAAAATAGTCGTCAGTGGCAATAACGCCAACTACACACAGAACATGATAAACACTTGCACGAAGACCTGAACGATACCCAACAGTCACTAAGCACGCAGGAAGACAAATCGGGAGTCGATGCACACACACACAGCCGACTCATGAACGATCGGCGAGCCAAAACGCGTCTTCCTGTAGGACGAGCGACAGACGATCCACCAAGACCGCGGCCCGGCTCAAGTGATGCGCGGCGGCAATGGTCGGGCGAGCCACGTCGACGCAGGCCTCACTGCTGCTCCAACCCGTCTGCACTAGTGCCGCATTGCAACTGCTGACTGTCAGGTCCGGACTGCCCCCCAGACGCGTTCCAACTGACAGGTAGCCCGAACTCGCGACCCGACCTCCCTTACGACATACAACGACCTGGAAGTAATAGCACTCGAGAAAAGATACTACGAGAGGGGATATACCGATACGCACTGCTAGCACCGCTCACAGTCAGGCAAAGCAACAACTCAGACACAGTAGTGATTTAAAATAACGTAATGACGTGGAAGTACGTTAAAAACAGGGTGTAAAATACAGAATCAAAACATACAAAGCGGATCGCAAGAATCGTCATGTGAAACTTGTGTAGAACAAATACGATGTACGTACCTCTGCAGCCACATACCCTTGTAATGACGGGATCCCAGTGTCGAGTGCCGGTGAAAACACACACGATCTCAACTTTCCTTACACCTCGCCGTTGCAGACAGACGTCACACCACGACATAGACACAAATTTGAATACAGCGAACAGACACGTCTCTCACCGAACAGTCAGTTCATAATTTTGTGAAAAAAAAAAAAATGCGGCAGCAGGGTGGTTTGAACAGGGATCCCCGACTTTGCAATCCACCACCATGACCACATATCCATGACGCCTTGGTTTTTCCAGCTCGCTGAATGTTGCACATCGTGAGTTTGGACCGTTCACAGTTTCTATATTGCTTCTTTTTTCACAGTTCAGTACACCTGACTATATTCATGCTTGATCTGTGTGCAGATTTTTACTGGCTACCCGCTGCCCCATCTTATATACAGGGCAAATATCTCACGAAATAAGCATCAAACGAAAAAACTACAAAGAACGAAACTCGTCTAGTTTGAAGAGGGAAATCAGATGGCGATATGGTTGGCCCGCTAGATGGCGCTGCCATAGGTCAAACGGATATCAACTGCGTTGTTTTAAATAGGAACCCTCATTTCTTATTACATATTCGTGTAGTACGTAAAAAATATCAATGTTTATTTAGACCACGTTTTTCGCTTTGTGACAGATGGCGCTGTAACATTCACAAACGTATAACTACGTGGTATCATGTAACATTCCGCCACTGCGGACGGTATTTGACCCGTGTTAAAATGAACCGTTTACCAATTGCGGAAAAGGTCAATATCGTGTTGATGTGTGGCTATTGTGATCATAATGCCCAACGGGCGTGTGCTATGTATGCTGCTCGGTATCCTGGACGACATCATCCAAATGTCCGGACCGTTCGCCGGATAGTTACGTTATTTAAGGAAACAGGAAGCGTTCATCCACATGTGTAACGTCAACCACGACCTGCAACAAATGCTGATGCCCAAGTTGGTGTTTTAGCTGCTTTCGCGGCTAATCCGCGCATGAATAGCAGACAAATTGCGCGAAAATCGGGAATCTCAAAAACGTCGGTTTCAGAATGGTACATCAACAACGATTGCACCCGTACTATATTTCTATGCACCAGGAATTGCATGGCGACGACTTTGAACGTCATGTACCGTTCTGCCACTGAACACAAGAGAAATTACGGGACGGTGACAGATTTTTTGCACGCGTTCTGTTTAGCGACGAAGCGTCATTCACCAACAGCGGTAACGTATACCGACATAATATGCACTACTGGGCAACGGAAAATACACGATGGCTGCGACAAGTGGAACATCAGCGACCGTGGCGGGTTAATGTATGGTGCGGCATTAAGGGAGGAAGGATAGTTGGCCCCCCATTTTATCGATGGCAATCTACACTCCTGCAAATTGAAATAAGAACACCGTGAATTCATTGTCCCAGGAAGGGGAAACTTTATTGACACATTCCTGGGGTCAGATACATCACATGATCACACTGACAGAACCACAGGCACATAGACACAGGCAACAGAGCATGCACAATGTCGGCACTAGTACAGTGTATATCCACCTTTCGCAGCAATGCAGGCTGCTATTCTCCCATGGAGACGATCTTAGAGATGCTGGATGTAGTCCTGTGGAACGGCTTGCCATGCCATTTCCACCTGGCGCCTCAGTTGGACCAGCGTTCGTGCTGGACGTGCAGACCGTGTGAGACGACGCTTCATCCAGTCCCAAACATGCTCAATGGGGGACAGATCCGGAGATCTTGCTGGCCAGGGTAGTTGACTTACACCTTCTAGAGCACGTTGGGTGGCACGGGATACATGCGGACGTGCATTGTCCTGTAGGAACAGCAAGTTCCCTTGCCGGTCTAGGAATGGTAGAACGATGGGTTCGATGACGGTTTGGATGTACCGTGCACTAATCAGTGTCCCCTCGACCATCACCAGTGGTGTACGGCCAGTGTAGGAGATCGCTCCCCACACCATGATGCCGGGTGTTGGCCCTGTGTGCCTCGGTCGTATGCAGTCCTGATTGTGGCGCTCACCTGCAAGGCGCCAAACACGCATACGACCATCATTGGCACCAAGGCAGAAGCGACTCTCATCGCTGAAGACGACACGTCTCCATTCGTCCCTCCATTCACGCCTGTCGCGACACCACTGGAGGCGGGCTGCACGATGTTGGGGCGTGAGCGGAAGACGGCCTAACGGTGTGCGGGACCGTAGCCCAGCTTCATGGAGACGGTTGCGAATGGTCCTCGCCGATATCCCAGGAGCAACAGTGTCCCTAATTTGCTGGGAAGTGGCGGTGCGGTCCCCTATGGCACTGCGTAGGATCCTACGGTCTTGGCGTGCATCCGTGCGTCGCTGCGGTCCGGTCCCAGGTCGACGGGCACGTGCACCTTCCGCCGTCCACTGGCGACAACATCGACGTACTGTGGAGACCTCACGCCCCACGTGTTGAGCAATTCGGCGGTACGTCCACCCGGCCTCCCGCATGCCCACTATACGCCCTCGCTCAGAGTCCGTCAACTGCACATACGGTTCACGTCCACGCTGTCGCGGCATGCTACCAGTGTTAAAGACTGCGATGGAGCTCCGTATGCCACGGCAAACTGGCTGACACTGACGGCGGCGGTGCACAAATGCTGCGCAGCTAGCGCCATTCGACGGCCAACACCGCGATTCCTGGTGTGTCCGCTGTGCCGTGCGTGTGATCATTGCTTGTACAGCCCTCTCGCAGTGTCCGGAGCAAGTATGGTGGGTCTGACACACCGATGTCAATGTGTTCTTTTTTCCATTTCCAGGAGTGTATATGGTGCAATGTATGCTGATTTTCTACCTAATGTTCCACCGATACTACTACAAGATGTTTCACTGCATCGCAGAATGGCGATGTACTTCCAACATGACGGATGTCCGGCACATAGCACGCCTACGCTTTAAGCGGTACTCAACAGCATATCTCATGACAGGTGGATTGGTCGTCGAAGCACCATACCATGTTCCGCACGTTCACCGGATCTGACGTCCCCGGATTTCTTTTTGTGGGGAAAGTTGAAGGACATTTGCTATCGTGATCCACCGACAACCCCTGCGAACATTACGGAAGGCGAACTACTCGCTCTTGAGAGGAATGTCGTTACACGTATTGCCAAATGCAGTGAGGTTGACGGACATCATTTTGAACGTGTATTGCATTAATATGGTATTTACAGGTAATCACTCTGTAACAGCATGCGATCTCAGAAATGATAAGTTCACAAAGGTACATTGGAACAACCGAAATAAAATGTTCAAACGTACCTACGTTCTGTATTTTAATTTAAAAAACCAACCTGTTACCAACTGTTCGTCTAAAATTGTGAGCCATATGTTTGTGACTATTACAGCGCTTTGTGATAAAAGCGAAAAAATGGGTCCAACTAAAACATTCATAATTCTTTACATCCTACACGAATGTGTAATAAAAAATGGGGGTTCCTATTTTAGAAAACGCAGTTGATATCCGTTTGACCTATGGTAGCGCCATCTAGCGGGTTAACCATAGCCCCATCTGGTTTCCCCCTTCAAGCTAGACAAGTTTCATTCTTTGTAGTTTTTCGTTTGACGGTTATTTCGTGAGATATTTGGCCCAGTCATGATACATGGTGAACCGTGAATTTACTTTCAAAACTTTTTCTTAAGAATTTACTTTATTTACTAGCGATTCGTCAAGAACATTAATACATTTAATCACACTATGTGAGCGTGGAAGTAGTTGCCAGTAGGCAACTGATGAAAACAAATAAAATTTCTTTCAACAAATGGAAATTATTCCCGAAAGCCTTTTTTTAGAATCAGATTTAAAATTATAATCAAAAAGCACCCTCTAAATATCAAGTTACAATTTATTCAGAGGCAGAAAAAACAAATTTTTTACAGTATGAGCTTTCGGGCTGAGAATCTTGCCGCTCCCTTTTGACACGGCCGTAGTCACGACCGCCCACAACAGCCTCTGAAAGACTACACTGGTGCAAATCTGCAACACACCAGATTACTTTAAACTAAAAATATTTTAACAACTCACACAAGCGCATAAAATATGCACCCAGTAGGAGGGACAGAAATGGTACAAAACACTAACATTAAAAAATTAACTTGCCACCGAAGGTGGAAGGGTGGCAACTTTATATACTAAAATAATCATTTAAATGAAAATCCATGAAATGCAGTCTTACATAAAATATACAAGGTTAGCCAAAAATGCTCTACCTCACATATAACCCGCCTCTCAAGATGACAGGCAAGATAAAAACATATTTCAGGAATTCGGCCGTTACACTTCAACAATAAATTCGTTAACACCGAATCTGACAACATGACAGAGGCAGCTGGTGACGTACGGCAGACCGACAGACAGACAGACAGACACTAACTACCTAACAAATGCGGACGAGAGACAGACGAGCAAGCAATGAAACAACATATCACCAATCACTTAACTTCTAATAAACTGCGATTTCTCGAGAAGACCTGGCGCAGCACCCCCATATCGCTCTCCCGAACCGTCCGCTGCCAGCCGCTTCAACGGACGCAGGAAGGCGCGCCGATCTCCCGTCTCACGGCGTCGCAGCTCGCACCGGCCAGACTGATGTCGTGGGTTGACTCCTGTTGCTCTCGTGTCGGCCACGAAGTCACTACCCCTCGCTATACGGCGCGGCCCACTGGACTGACGTGGCGACATCACATGCGCCGACGCTCAAAGCGGACAAGTCATCTTGTGTCCCAGTTCGCGACCGACCGAGCGACCTATCCAACTGCCAATGACCATTTCCTGAACAAACTCGAGCAGACTGGCGGCCTAACACATACTCGCACTCCGGACGACAGACAGACACTGACTGCCCCACACTGACCCGGCTGACCAACTGACCAGACTCGCCGCCTGGCGAGCTCATAGCGCCCCTTTAATGCACGTGAACAGGCTACCTCTCCCCCTTTCACTCCAGAGGGAGACACCAAAGCTGCGACTGCCACAGCGGCGCCACCGCCAGAAACGGAGGGCGACTGCTTCACACTACGCGCTGCGGCGCGCCCTTCCAAACAGCAATTTCTTTTCCACGCCTCAAATGGACCACCCCTAATTTAAAATGCTGTCACTGTCTACTGGTGAAAAGGTATAATTTTACGTCGAGAGTTTAATACCACAATTCGAGTTTTTAAAGTCGGAAACTGCGTGTAGGTTTGAGGTGGTCTAGCTGGTGGCGTGCAGACTGTCCTCAGTTTATTCGTCCGGCATTTGAGCACTCTGTGACTTCCATCACAATTTAAATATAATTTCATATCCTTTCTACGATTTCTGTCGCGTTAAATGTGTGTATTTAACACATTAACTTATTTTTAACATTAACTTGATGTTGAAACTATTTTGCGCATGGGAATTCGATTCTTTAACGTGGGACATGTCAGGTAGAACACCGTTACATTTAAGCTAGTGTTACTTTTACCATTTGAGGGATAACTGAATCAAATTTTGCACATGTTGTCATTAGGGTATTGGCTATAACACAGTTTTTTTTTCAATTTATTTTGTGAAATGATTTGGTCAGGACTTTGCTGTATAACACATGAGGAACATTTTCTCAAAGATTACTTTACTTCTCACTTTGAAAACGTGATAGGTTATTCTTAGTAATTAGACAAATAAATGTGTGTCTAGTTTTTAGTAATTCTTAGAACTGTTACAACAATTTTTTTAATTAGTGTATGACACGTAGAATTTTACATTTCACAACAAGTAAAAGACATTTGACGGTAATGCACTTTAAAAACTTTTGTGCCGCAGGAAATTGTGTTACAGTATGTACAATGTCTGTCGCAAATTTTACCTTTTTACCTGCAATGATACAGCAGAAAACGTTACTTGTAGACTAAAAAATAAAAGCTGCGAGAAATGCTGAGAGAAAAGGATTTTATTAGCATTTATGCTAGAAAGAAGTACCTTAATGTTGGCCATAACGATGTATTTCTGGTCTTTTGGTCTTCATGCAGCTCTTTTCTTCTGGTCTGACCCTTCTTGCGTCCGGTTTCGGCAATATCCTCCACTGGTATTTCAGAACTAGCAATCATCATTCTTCTTCAGTAGGTTTTCAGCGAAGCAACCTGCATCAAATCCTAGTCTCATAAGGGTTCTGATTTTTTCACTTACCATCACTTAGCACTCGACAAATATCATACGAGGAAATTTTAACAATAATAGACCAGTAAATTGTTGCCTTTGGAGTCTATTCTAAACGAAGTTATTAAAGCTTTCGTTCGGGTTTTGTGTTTCATAGTGTGTGGATTTCTGTAATAAATCGTAATTAATCGGATCGTAAATCAGGTCACAGTCCTCTATAGTCTACAGATGTATTTTCTGATGGCAGGAAACAATAAAATATCGCAAATAAAGGGAGAGCCGTGTAGCAAAGTACTCGTAGCACTGTGGACTGGTTGAAATAAGGTGGCTTTAACATCATTTGTTGCACGAATTAAACTCTGAAAACTGGAGACAATATTTCTGACTTGGTACAGAACTGTCTGTTGGCTAAAAAGCTTTCGAACATTGAGCCGTGGTAAAAATTGCTGCTTTGAAGAGAGCGCCGCAGCGCGTAGTGTGAAGCAGTCGCCCTCCGTTTCTGGCGGTGGCGCCGCTGTGGCAATCGCAGCTTTGGTGACTCACTCTGGTGGGAAAGGGGAAAGGTTGCCTGTTCACGTGCATTTAGGGGGTGCTATGAGCTCGCCAGTCGGTCAGTCTAGGTCAGTCTCTCGTCCCCAGCTTGCTAGTCTGTCTCTCGTCCGCATTTGTTAGGCAGTTAGTGTGGTGTCACCGCCAGACACCATACTTGCTAGGTGGTAGCCTTTAAATCGGCCGCGGTCCATTAGTGTACGCCGGACCCGCGTGTCGCCACTGTCAGTGATTGCAGACCGAGCGCCACCACACGGCAGGTCTAGAGAGACTTCCTAGCACTCGCCCCAGTTGTACAGCCGACTTTGCTAGCGAAGCTACACTGACCGATACGCTCTCATTTGCCGAGACGATAGTTAGCATAGCCTTCAGCTACGTCATTTGCTACGACCTAACAAGGCGCCGTATTCAATTGATGTTTATTATGTGAAGCATGTATCATCAAGAGAGATGTTCTACAATTGTGGATTAATGTTAAGTATTACATCATCTACGTACTTTATTTGCAATTCTCAAGATATTGTCCTGTTACAGACCTCACGCCAGTCAGCGTGTAATTAAACGCGTGCATTTCGGCCTCCTCTAGAAAAACAGTGTTGGCTCTTCTGCCAACACTACAGTTAGTGTCTGTCTGTCGTTCGGAGCGCTAGTATCTCCGTCGTTCGGATCAACCTTTAAAGCCGGCAAAATGAGAGTCTTTCCACTCCGCCGGTCGGGGCTTAGTTCCTGCATCTCAGTCTGCGTGTTACGTTGCCAGTCTGCTCGAGTTGCTCATGCAATGGTCTTTGGCGGTTGGATCGATCGCCTGGTCGGTCGCGCACTGAGACACGAGATGACGTGTCCGTCTTGAGCGTCGGTGCATGTGAGGTCGCCACGTGAGTCCAGTGGGCCGCGCCGTATAGCGAGGGATAGTGACTTCGCGGTCGACACGACAGCAACAGGAGCCACCCTACGACATCGGTGTGGCCGGTGCGAGCTGCGACGCCGTGAGATGGGAGTTCGGCGCGCCTTCCTGCGTCCGTTGAAGCGGCTGGCAGCGGACGGTTCGGAAAAGCGATTTGGGGGTGCTGCGTCAGGTCTTCTCGAGATATCGCAGTTTATTAGAAGTTAAGTGATAGGCGATATGTTGTTTGATTTGTTAGATTCTACTTGTTTTCTTGGTGAGGTCACCAGCCGTTTTGCTTTGGGGTCGTCCCACCATTCTTCTTCGTTTGCCCACCCGCGGGAAGGTGGTTGTTTATAAATTTGGTGGTCCGTTTTTCCCTTGTGGAGTAGGGGCAGGTTAGAGCAACCTGCGGTTCGGGTTGTTCGGTAATCTCCCTATCAATCTACCGTACGTTAGTAGCTGCCTCTGTCATGTTTGTCTGGTTTGGTGTGTTAACGAATTTATTGCTTGGAGTGTGACGGCCTAATACCTGAAATATGTTTTGGTCTTTGTAAACTTTGATATTATTGCCTATGATCTTGAGAGGCGGTATCTGTGTACTGTAGAGCATCTTAACTATTGTTTTTCCAACCTTGTAGAATGATATATAAGATTGCATTTCATGGGCTTTTATTTAAATGATCATTTTAGTATATAAAGTTGCTACACTTTCACCGTAAGACTTTTGTTAGAAGTTAAAATGAAGTTGCACCTTCGGTGCCAAGGTCAAAATTTTGTTTGTGTTTTTTACCATTTCCACCCCTTCTACGGGGGGGGGGGGGGGTGCATAATTTGTGTGCTTGTGTAAATTGTTAAAACTCTTAGTTTAAAGTAATCTGGGTTGTTGCATATTTGCACCAGTGTAGTCTTTCAGAGATTGTTGTGAGCGGTCGTAACTACGGCCGTGTCAAAAGGGAGCGGCAAGGTTCTCTGCCCGAAAGCTCATGCAGTCAAAACTTGTTTCTTTCTGCCTCTGAATAAATTGTAACTTTGATATTTAGAGGGTGCTTTCTGATTATAATTTTCTGTTCCTTTTAAAGAATGCATTTATGCACTATTAATGTGAATAAAATTCCCATTTGTTAAAAGGAATTTGGTTATGATTTCATCAGTTACTCCCTGGCAACTACTTCCATGCTTACATAGTGTGATTAAATGTGTTAATATTCATGATGAATAGCTAGTAAATAAAATAAATTCTTAAGAATATTCTTTGAAAATAAATCACGTTTCAAAATATTTCGCAAATATTTCATACATTTCCTCTTAAAGAACCGCCGTTGGGACGCTTACTGGCGTAGCCTAAACCGCTGAAGCGCGCACTGCTGAGTTAGCGGCTGGTCCTGTCGCTGACAGGTCGACACCTCCACGGCCAGCAAGCTGTCTGCCACCCGGCCAGCTTCCTGGCGTCCCGAGTGGACCGCTTGGCAGGCCTCCAGCTGGAGGCTCCAGGTTTCCAGTTCCAGGCCCCCTTGACCCTGCAGTAAAGGAAGCGCGCCCGAGCGAAAATGTGGCTCCGGTCACGCTTGGCCGGTCTCGACGCCTCACCTGTTCGCTGTCACTGCTTGGCAATCGCGCACCTTTTTATCGTCAGCTGTTACACAATGCGGCTGTTTCTAATGAACCTGTTCCCGACTTGCCTTTGCTGGAGTCCGTAAACATTCGTATGGTAATTTATACGAAAGGAATGACGCATATAGTGCCGTACCTATTGCAGGACACGTCGATGATTTAGCTCCTAAATTTCCCTTTCAGCGTTATCTCACTACATGGTAACAATTTATAGAACCTGTACTCTTGCGTGTGGAAAATACTTTGCTGCACTGGTCGTTTCTCTCCGCCTCCACACAATATTAACTCATGTTTATTATAGAAGTTTCAGCCTCAACATTATTTTATTTCAGTTGTATAACCAATAGAGGATATTTATCTAAGAATATATTAGTCGACGGCGATATTATCGCACTTGGGAGTGAGGTTGCGTTTCATGAAGATTCGCTGAACAACTACTTTATGGTGTATTTGCAATGTCTTGAAAGCATTCCCATCACTGCACTTGTTTACAGTAACGTCCCTTCATGTTTCCAGTAACGGCCACTGAAGGCCAAGAGCAGAAACATCGTGGTCGTGTAGCAGCATTCACGAAAGTTGGATCTCGAGAATTATGCAGTCCAGAAATAAGCGGTAAAGGCCAGATTCAGATGAATTTTGAAAAACAATGGTCAAACGTTTCGTGAAATTGTTTGAAAGTAAGAAATATAATACTCACGTCAAAAAAAGTTTTGCATCACCCCGGTTCCCAGAACTCCTGTAGATAGACGTTGACTGTTGATTATCACAGACACAGTTCCTTTGTTTCTTGAAAGATGTCACTAAACTCTCCCAAAGATGTAAACAACCATGCATGAGCAGCGCATATTAGACGGAGGGGGTCCCACAGCCGATCACTTCCACGCATTCCACCAGGAAGGAAGTACATGGCTCATGTTGTCTGTAGTTCAACCATGCCTAGACGGTCAATACCGCGGTTCGATCGCGTCCGCATTGTTACTTTGTGCCAGGAAAGGCTCTTAACAAAGGAAGTGTCCAGCGATGTTGGTCGGACATGGAGGAGATACAGAGAAACAGGAACTGTCGATGACGTGCCTCGCTCAGGCCGCCCAAGGGCTACTGCTGCAGTGGATCAACGCTACCTACGGATTATGGCGCGGAAGAAAGCTGATAGTAACGCCACCGTGTTGAATAATGCATTACGTACAGCCACAGGACGTGGTGTTACGATTCAGACTGTGCGCTATGGACTGCATGATGCGCAGCTTCACTCCCGACGTCAAGGTCCAATTTTGCAACCACGACACCATGCACCGTGGTACATATGGGCCCAACAACATGCCGAATGGATCGCTCAGGATTGGCATCACGTTCTCTTCACCGATGAGTGTCGCATATTCCTTCAACCAGACAATCGTCGGAGACGTGTTGGGAGGCAACCCGGTCAGGCTGAACGCCTTAGACACACTGTCCAGCGAGTGCAGCAGGGTGGAGGTTCCCTGCTGTTTTGGGGTGCCGTTATGTGGGGCCGACGTACGCCGCTGTTGGTTATGGAAGGCGCTGTACGGTACGTGAATGCCATCCTCCGACCGATAGTGCAACCATATCGGCAGCATATTGACGAGCTTGTGAAAGACTTCCTTCAGGATAACGACATCGCTCGACTAGAGTGGCCAGAATGTTCTCCAACATGAACCCTATCGAACATGCCTGGGAAAGATTGTAAAGAGCTGTTTATGGACGACGTGGCCCACCAACCACTCTGGGGGATCTTCGCCGAATTGCCGTTGAGCAGTGTGACAAACTGGACCAACAGTGCCTTGATGAACTTGTGGATAGTATGTCACGACGAATACAGGCATGCATCAGTGCAAGAGGATATGCTTCTGGGTATTAGAGGTACCGGTGTGTACAGGAATCTGGACCACCACCTCTGAAGGTCTCGCTGTATGGTGGTACAAGATGCAATGTGTTGTTTTCAGGAGCAATAAAAAGGGCGGGAGTGATGTTTCTGTTGATCTCTATTCCATTTTTCTTTACAGATTCCGGAACTCTCGGAACGGAGGTGATGCAAAACGTTTTTGATGTGTTTGGATTACAAAAACATTTGACATGTCTTCGAACGATGCTCGAAATCATAAACATTGAACTTTAAATTCTCAGTCACACTTGATTTGCTCTATAATTTAGAATTTTAAAGAGCGCTTGAGTGCAGTCTGTGAGTCGTACACTTGCTTACGAGCTAGTGGTCCACGGAGAGGCAGCTAATGTGACCTGCGTGCGCTGCCCTGCGGAAGGAACACTTCGATGGATGTGCGAGAACATGGAAAAGAGGAGCAGAGAATCTAGTGTTCCCATTTTGAAAGTAAGGTAAGGACTACATTGCCAAACAGTTTTGTTTTTCTGTTTTAACCTCGAGTTATTTTGAGCTGCATTTTGTGTAGGATTAATTTAGACAGCCAAATGATGTGAACGTTGAACCGAAAACGCGTTGCGGTAAATGAAGTTCCTAATATTAGAGCATGTGTACAGAAATATTTATAACGAGCAGCTTCTTCAGCATCCGCTACGGTCGCAGGTTCGAATCCTGCCTCGGGCATGGATGTTTGTGATGTCCTTAGGTTAGTTAGGTTTAACTAGTTCTAAGTTCTAGGGAACTAATGACCTCAGCAGTTGAGTCCCATAGTGCTCAGAGCCATTTGAACCATTTTTCTTCAGCATCGACCACTATCGCCGAGATGTATGACCACCATGTTGAAATTTGCGTTTGATCGACTGCTTTTGAGATGAAATTTGTTGACTTCTTTACCACAACACCAAGTGAATCTGGCATTCGGCACCTTCCTAATTCTCAGAAGGAGGATCTGCTATCTACGGGGCATCACAGGTTGGTATTCTGTCGATCTCTAGTTCATCAGAGACAGAACACAGGCTCTGCTGCAGAAGGGTTGTGGTATCACACAGTGGTACCACACAACTGGCATCTCTAGGCCGGCAACAGAACTGCAGATTTCCATCTGACGCTAGTAGCAGCTGCGCGGGATCTGGCGGACCCAGTGGTGCGCGCCTGCTGAGCAACACCTCCGGCCTCCGCTGTCGCATAACACGACGGCCGGCAGCAGCTGCTCTGTCCACTCACACTCGGCGCCTCATTACGTCGTACATGCACAGGACAGCGACCCTCATCCTAGTTGCTATCGCATGGTTCAAATGGCTCTAAACACAATAGGACCTAACAACTGAGGTCATCAGCTCCCTAGACTTAGAACTACTCAAACCTAACTAACCTAAAGACGTCACACACATCCATGCGCGAGGCAGGATTCGAACCTGCGACCGTAGCAGGCGCGTGGTTCTGCTACCGTATGAGCTGGTGCCAATTCTTGCTGCATTATTTGTAGTGAGTCTTAATATGCTTCAAGAAATACAAGTTAAAAAAATCTTTTATTTGCTGTGTTATCTTGTTCGTTTGTCATATTTGCTTCTGTCCAGCTTTCCTACGACGAGAGTTGTCACACCATTTCGTAGCCCACCTCTCCTTACCGTTGTGTACAAAGTCGTACACAATAAGGATAGGGGAAAAAATCTTCTGTGATGTTTCCAAAGGACCTCCCCAATTGCGTAGCATTCACTTGTATCGATTTAGATGAAACTCAAATAGTTAGACTAAAATTTTAAGTTATCCAGTCAGACTAAAATTCCAGTGATGTATCATCAGGCCAACTCATTGGATCTCTAAGGCGCTAAAAAATCAGTTTTTGGTTATTTTGAAGTGTCCTTGAAAATTTATAAGAGCTTTCGATTGTAAGATACCATCTACTAATTTTTGACGGGACTATACACCACTCAGAGGCGAAAACTTTTGAGGTCATCGGTCCCTAGGCTTACACACTGTTTAATCTAACAAACTATCTTATGCTAAGGACAACAAATACATCCATGCCCGAGAAAGGGCTCGAAGCTGCGACGGGGGTAGCCGCGGGAGTCGTGGCAAGGCGCCTCCGACCGCGCGGCTCACACACACGGCGGTCAGAGGCGACGACCGCGTAATCAATAGTGTTACGATAACTGCCTTGCCATTCCTCGGTTATTTCTTATGGTACATCAGACACCCTGATGTCATTTTATAACTATGTCCCGTATCTAAATGATACGAGAGGAAATTTTCGCAAGCGATCTTACACAAGACTGCCTCATTAGTTTTAGTTCATGCGCAAAAACAATTGAACAGATACCTGGTATTTTAAATGGAAACATGCACTCTATCATTTGCACAGGGCGTTCAAGGAAACGGTGGTTCTTTTTCATAAAGAAGTTAAATCAGTTGAAAACTAGAAAATAAGTCCGTTCCAGATACACCACTTCTCTGTCCTAGCCTTATAGCATGACCACGTGGCGTCGGCATGTTATTCTGGATATGCCTGTGTTATGCACTTGTGATCCAACCCTTCCCCCTCTTTCTCCCTACCCCCTTCCCCCTGCCCCCCCGTAAAGGAATTTCGGTACCCCATCTTGCGTGCCTCTAAAACTATACCGTGCGAAATTGAGAACTTTTTCTAAGTGGTTGGGAATTGTGGATTTTCTGTGCGACAGCCAATGTCATTCGTCCAACCAGGTGGCATGTTACAATGATCCATGGTCCAATTGCGATGATACTTTGCACACAGCAATAGTATTTTACGATGTTGTTGGCTCAACACGGGCACACTTCGTGGTTGTCCACCGCGGCGCGATGAACGGTGTGCCTAGAACACGTGTGCACGTGCGTGCGCTGTCACTTTACAGTGGGCAAGCCTCCCTCCCTCACTTTCAGTGGTGAGGTGTGGACGTCCAACGTCTTATTTCCTAACTGCGGCTTTCACTCTTCTTCAAGCACTTCGTACGGATCTTCACGATAGACGCAAATGAACAGAGCACGAGCGGTGCTTTTCCGGAGATGCTTCTTCCTAGGACGCTTAGGGCTGGGGAGTTACACATTTGCCACCCGTATCGTCACTAGAATGGTTCTCCATTCCGCTCCAGTTATATACAATGAAGAAAAAAGTCGCAATTTAACGTAGAGTAATGAAATCCCTGGCATTCGTTTGTCTGTCTAACAAATTTAAGTGATTAAATTTGCAAGATCACAGGTTTATGCGCCAGAAGTAAGCGATTTCAAATGTGAAACGCTGGTACATTAATAATCGGTGTAACCGCCAGAATTTTGAATGCAACTATAGTATTCTACAACTGTCGGATGCCAGTTTGTGGGATTGTGATCTATGAGTGTTGCGCTTGCTCGGTCAATACAGGGATGATTGATGCTATTTGTGGATGACGCTGGCGTTGCCGTCCGATGATGTCCCATATGTGCTCCATAGGAGACAGATTTGGTGATTGAGCAGGCCAAGCCAACATGTCGACACTCTGTAGAGCATGTTGGGTTGCGTCAGCGGTGTGTGGACGAGCGTTATCCTGTTGGAAAACACCCCCTGGAATTCTGTTCACGAATGGCAGGCAGCACAAGAGGTCGAGTCACCAGACTGACGATCAAATTTTCAGTCACGGTGCGTGGGATAGCCATGAGGGTGCTGCCGGTGTCATAAGGAATCGCACCCAAGACTGTAATTCCATGAGTAGGTCCAGTGTGTCTAGCACGCAGGATGGTTGCAGGCCCTCGATTGCCGTCCTTCTAAGCAACACACGACCATCACTGGCACCGAAGCAGAACCAGCTTTCATCAGAAAACACAACAGATCTTCACCCTGCCCTCCAATGAGCTCTCGCTTGACACCACTGAAGACGCAACTTGCGGTAGTTTGGGGTCAGTGGAACTCACGCTTCAGAGCTAGTGGCTCGGAGCTGTCCTCGAAGTAACCGATTTGCAACATTGAGTCACCGTGGTGCCAGCTGTTGCTCAAAATGCTGCTAAAGACGCAGTCTTAGGCCGAAGGCGGTGGTCTGCCCTCTAGATGGTGCCACTTGACCGCCTGTAGCCCTATCTTCTTGCGAGCATACATTCTCGTTGTTCCGGCATTCTCCAGCACCGGCACACCGGTCCCGAACGTTAGAGCAGAGAGGGCTGTGAAGAAGACGTCAGCCGATTTTACGCGGACCAGCCCCTCTCTAGGACGACCACGGCAGCGCCCTCTATGCGAACATAAGCGCTGCACCCGAATGGCCGCGGCCCAGTTGAACAGAATTCAGGGGTGTTTCCCAACAGGATAACGCTCGTCCACACACCGCTCACAGTTCTACGACTTCCACAGCGGCATCAAGAATAGGCAATTCTATAGCAGCGACTAAGGAACTGTATTGCTTCTCTTGTATTACGAATTGTATATACTGAAGAGATTTCTTATTTTCGGGGTGGCCGATCGGTTCTAGGCGCTACAGTCTGGAACCACGCGACGGCTACGGTCGCAGGTTCGAATCCTGCCTCGGGCATGGATATGTGTGAGGTCCTTAGGTTAGTTAGGTTTAAGTCGTTCTGTTCTAGGGGACTGATGATATTAGAAGTTAAGTCCCATAGTGCTCAGAGCCATTTGAACCACTTTTTTTTTCTTATTTTGTCTGTCGCCCTTTGCCTGCGACACATCTGTATTTCACAAAGTGAGGTATTGTAATCATTTCCTTTTTTAATAAACTTAATTAATACTATTTGCTTGAACTGTTGTCTAGCGATCCGAGATAGTAGTTTTCCTGGCAGGCCACAACATTCGTGACTACCGCTGGTGGCAATTATGTAAAATGGTTACAATCCTGCCAAATCTTTCTGCATTACCGCGGAACGAACATCTAGCTCGCCGTAGCCCTATTCCAAGAAGTCGTTCTGTTGTGGCGTAACAAGACAGCTACGCCACAGTGAAGTAGCCGAAAGGCACGGGTTAATCTCACGTAGGCTAGAGAGAGGTCTGAAACAGGATACGTAATGAATGGTAGCAAGAAAAGGACGTAGCTGCTATAATACTCAACTTTTAATCCATCCTTTGTATACAGCATTCCTTGATGATACAAGTGAGACTCTATCTTAAAATGGTTAATGGCGCCTTGCTAGGTCGTAGCCATTGACTTAGCTGAAGGCTATTCTAACGGTCTCTCGGCAAATGAGAGAAAGGCTTCGTCAGTGTAGTCGCTAGCAAAGTCGTCGTACAACTGGGCGAGTGCTATTCCGTATCTCGAGACCTGCCTTGTGGTGGCGCTCGGTCTGCGATCACACAGTGGCCACACACGGGTCTGACATGTACTAAATGGACCGCGGCGGATTTAAGCTACCACCTAGCAAGTGTGGTGTCTGGCGGTGACACCACACGTTCAAACTCGACGATGTGTAGATAATGGCGTCTTTCTTGCCTTAAAGGCATTCTTGACTAATATCAACTCGCCACGTAGAAGGTCAAAGGTATCTAACACAAATTTGATCTGCACACTCGTAGTGGCGTTGCTGTCGTCACTCTTATGCAGCAGGCATGAAATTTGAATAGATATCATTCAGATGCAGAAACACGCCTACAAACTTTCATTTATGTCCCATAACTCCTTCTTGGCGCTGAGGTCCTTTTTTCCTTACCGCGTCACGTCCCCGCAAGGTCACCAGGCTGCTATGAATGTCGCAGTGGACGGTGGTCGCGGTATTTAGGCTCACCGGTGTGCATGTGGAACCAGGTACTTGCTGAGGTACGGGCCACTTTGCTAAAGTCATGAGCAAACAGCACTTAGTGACGTTGGCTGCCTGTTTTGTCGTTCACGTCTTACTTACTAGTCGTGTTTGTCTTTGTGCTTAGTCATAGAACGGTAATATTATTGTCAGACATAGCACTTAACAGGTTCACCGTACATCATTTATTCCCTACATATTACTTTGATTTTTTGCTGTTATCGGAATAATGTTAGTGAAGTGTGAACAAAGCAACCAATGAGATGGAGTTCTGTTATTCCAACCGAGCGACACATGACCGTTATGTCTGCTTTCTTGGACACTGAGGTGGCTAGTAATAAAACAAATAGGCCAGCCGTGGTGGCCGAGCGGTTCTAGGCGCTACAGTCTGGAACCGCGCTGCTGCTACGGTCGCAGGTTCGAATCCTGCCTCGGGCATGGATGTATGTGATGTCCTTAGGTTAGTTAGGTTTAAGTAGTTCTAAGTTCTAGGGGACTGATGACCACAGAAGTTAAGTCCCGTAGTGCTCAGAGCCATTTGAGCCCATAAAACAGTTAATTAAAATACTCTAAATAAATAATATTCTATTAATTGCAACAGAATTTATCTTTGCTCGCAAGGCTCGGCTGCAGCTATGAAACTGCACAGTTGGACTTCTGGTTCAGGATACTCTAAACGAGCCACGATTACTGGGTAGCAAATTGACATAAGTTTGGAATGGCCGTGCTATGTGTTCACTACAGTCACTAGAAAACAGAAGTTCTTAGTCGCTTGTTGACACAGTTGTGATAGCCTTCGCGCGTAGACACGGTTCACAGGAGACGGAAGTCTCTTCACTCACCGATTGTTTACACAGGCTGTGTCATGCCCACTATGCAGCGCAACTAGTATACTCCATCAGGAACAAAGTAAGAGCATATGGACTATCAGACCAATTGTGTGATTGGATTGAAGAGTTGCTAGATAACAGAACGCAGCATGTCATTCTCAATGGAGAGAAGTCTTCCGAAGTAAGAGTGATTTCAGGTGTGCCGCAGGGGAGTGTCGTAGGACCGTTGCTATTCACAATATCCATAAATGACCTTGTGGATGACATCGGAAGTTCACTGAGGCTTTTTGCAGATGATGCTGTGGTATATCGAGAGGTTGTAACAATGGAAAATTGTACTGAAATGCAGGAGGATCTGCAGCGAATTGACGCATGGTGCTAGCAATGGCAATTGAATCTCAATGTAGACAAGTGTAATGTGCTGCGAATACATAGAAAGAAAAATCCTTTATCATTTAGCTACAATATAGGACGTCAGCAGCTGGAAGCAGTTAATTCCATAAATTATCTGGGAGTACGCATTAGGAGTGATTTAAAATGGAATGATCATATAAAGTTGATCGTCGGTAAAGCAGATGCCAGACTGAGATTCTTTGGAAGAGTCCTAAGGAAATGCAATCCGAAAACAAAGGAAGTAGGTTACAGTACGCTTGTTCGCTCACTGCTTGAATACTGCTCAGCAGTGTGGGATCCGTACCAGATAGGGTTGATAGAAGAGATAGAGAAGATCCAACGGAGAGCAGCGCGCTTCGTTACAGGATCATTTAGTAATCGCGAAAGCGTTACGGGGATGTTAGATAAACTCCAGTGGAAGACTCTGCAGGAGAGACGCTCAGTAGCTCGGTACGGGCTTTTGTTAAAGTTTCGAGAACATACCTTCACCGGGGAGTCAAGCAGTATATTGCTCGCTCCTACGTATATCTCGCGAAGAGACCATGAGGATAAAATCAGAGAGATTAGAGCCCACACAGAAGCATACCGACAATCCTTCTTTCCACGAACAATACGAGACTGGAATAGAAGGGAGAACCGATAGAGGTACTCAGGATACCCTCTGCCACACACCGTCAGGTGGCTTGCGGAGTATGGATGTAGATGTAGATGTAGGAACTTCCTGGAAGTGGGTAGGATCCGACCTGGAACAGATCTACCCTCCCGACTCTGGCGACGCTATTTCAAGGCAGAGGCCCGGCGGTGGCGCCTGAGACCAACGGTAGGCACGGCTTCTTCCTAGCACCTCACTGCCACCTCCGCGATACCGCTTTGCTGTGCAGTATCTCTGCGGTGGTCATACTTCTTGCGCTTCTCTCGATACTCGACCACACCGCGGTGGGATTTCAACATTGCGTTGTCATAAGCACCGAAAATTGCTATAACTTTACTATTTCTTTAATTTTCTGTACGCAACATCTCAGAGCACAAGACCACCATGCCACATTCCAGTTCTGCCTATGGATTCTAAGACAGAACGCTGAAGACGCGCAGTACACAGGTTGCATTTTGGTCACCGATGAGTCGGAAATCACGCAGCCGCACAAATACCACTATATAAGCCCGTCTGGGTAGAGGCAGATTCCTGATGGAGATCGTGGAAGCAAGGGAACGGTTCGCTTTAATATCGAGGTGTGGGCTGGAATTAGGAGTAACAGATTGGTAGCGCCATGCACTTAATTGGAATTGTTAACAGATTCTGTTCCTTACCAATTTCTGGGCGACAAATTATCCTTGCTATTATAGAAAGGTACCCTTGCAGCAAGACAACGGACTTGGTGTACGAGCAAGAGCGGGCTCCTCCCAATTTTCTTCGTCCCGTTCATCTCCATATGACGCAAACGTGTTAGGAATGGAGGCATTTAAAGATACCGATGCATTCCGGGAGCGTCGACAACGTGCGCTCGTTACAGCTGGAGTGTCCCTTCACGTGGATAAATCAGAGGTCAGCCGCTTGTGTTCGCAAGAGTTCGCGAATATTCAGAAGGGCGAATGAACGATCTATATTACTATGACCAGGCCCAGTAGCACAGGCAACGGAAACTTCGTTTTCAGTATTTCGTGTAATTACTGACCGATTCTAAAAATTTAAAATGCTGTCATGGCCTGTTAGTCACCAGTAGCCTTAGTTATGAGGGATAATGTTATATTAAAGGTTAGACAGATTAAGACAAGAATTAAAGTTACATGTTTATATCTCTTGCGGCAGCATAACTCACGGTTCACAAATTACCCTCGTTGTCTTTATCCAGTATTTGAGAATGAACTTAACAATTTCAAACCTTTCGTGTTGACGACAGTTGGCTATCACAGGAAAGAATGGTCTGTATTTGAATAAGTATGTGATTCTGGAGACAAGTTTCCACCAGCACCATCTCCCGTGGAACACTTCTTTTGTGTCACCAGTCCTCTGACTTTTCTGACGCCGGCCGTCATCAATTCCTCCTCTGCGTCCACCACGTCGGAGTATCACTTACACCGAACATCCCCTGTTATTTTCTGAACGTATTCCAACCTCTCTCTCTACCCATGCCCTTTTTACCCCATTCAGCTCCCTCAAGCAACATGAAAGAAATTCCCTCATGTCTTAACACTAGTCTTATCATGCTGTCCCTTCTTCTTGTCAGTGTTTGCCACACGTTCGTTCCTCTCCTTGGCGATTGCTATGAGAACTTCCTCATCCCTTATCAGTAACCTGCATCCCCCACCCTTGATTCCTTGAAGGACAGAACTCAATAATAACATAGCTTCAAACGTCTGATTACCTACCAAATAATTTAATGTGCAAAATACTCGACGTTAAGCAGGAAAAATCTTTACAGGGAGAAAAAGTTTTGATTTATATATAAAGTTTGTTGGAAGTCACTAAGTTACCTGATTATCAAACACTAGAAGAGTGTACCAGGCGTAACTTGTGCTCAGTTTTAAGAAAAAATTTTATCGCAACTCACTATTTATGAGGTCGTTTCTCCTGAACCCCGATTCTTACAATGATGTAGTTTTGCAGGTGCATTGAGTGGGATATTTGAATATAGTCTCCAAAATGTGTCGCGAATAGAGATAACAGAGTTAGCTACCTTATGCACGGAGGAGGGGGTGTCTCTAATAAATAACTTTTCCGATCGGCGAAAAAATTGTACATCGTTTGTTGAAAGTAGCTCTCATTCTGAAATACTGGACATGGTGTGAATAATTTGCGGGCTACAGACCTGCCTCATCACTTGTACACAGTTTTTAACTCTAATACTAACTGTGTTAAACCTTTAACGTAATATTATCCTTCTAATGAGAAAATTATGATAGGATTTTAAATTTTTACATTCGGTCAATAATTGTAACAAATACTGAAAGACAAATATATGTTGCCCCTGAAAGACCTTAAGTAAGCAACCTGCAGTTGGAATTGCGTGACCTTGTAGCCACTTAATTTTCAACATCCTTCTGTAGCACCACATCTCAAACTCTTTGACTCAGTCATTTTCCGGTTTTCCCACAGTCCTTCATTCATTAGCATTCAATGTGTGCCCCAAACGCACATTCTCGAGAAATTCTTCCTCAATAGCCTCTTCGCCTGCGTTAGTCTACTTTTAACGATCTCCTTGCTCCGTCTCTCGTTATGTTATTTTGCTTCATAGCTAACAGAATTCCTTCACTTCGTCTATTTCGCGGTCACCAATTTCGACGTTAAGTTTGTTCCTAATCTGATCTCTGCTATTCTGCTGCTTCACAACTTCATAATATGAAGAATAACAAATTAATCAATGAAGATAAAGTTCGTAGTGAACCATCTAGTAATCGTTAAAGCAAAGACAAAAAGCTCGTCCCAGGTTAAAGTGCCTCCGCCGGTACCGACGATTTGCAACGAAGTCAGATGAAGAGACACTGGCTCACACGCTTTTGAACGACGTTGAAAATCCGTCTGCGACGAATGAGAGGCAGAGTTGGAAAAAGCAACATTGCCGTTCAAACGAACATTTCGAAGCTACATTCATAGCAGGTTCCAGAGCCATTGCTCGGTTTTGACTAAAAACTTACGTGACACGAGTGACAAAAAAAAATAGTCTAGGAAACTACATAGTATGACAACAAATAAAAACAATTCATTGGAGAAAGATTTTATTTCGTCAAATACAAAGGCCGTAGCGCCCAAATATCCGCTGCCATGTAGTCGAGACAGCTTATGATGTTATTCTGATGTAAGAATGTGACACCTAAATCGCGAAGTAGATACGATAAACGTGCTACTACAGTATGAGATTTCTTTTTCCGCTGATGTTTCCCCGCTACCGACTTTCACTTATCTGGTAAAATTGGATTCACAACTTATATGTAAAATTCATGCACATACAAAACGTTGCAAACCTTTCTACTTTACAATATACGATGGCAGTTCAATAAGTAATGCAACACATTTTTTTTCTCGGCCAATTTTGGTTGAAAAAACCGGAAATTTCTTGTGGAATATTTTCAAACATTCCCGCTTCGTCTCGTATAGTTTCATTGACTTCCGACAGGTGGCAGCGCTGTACGGAGCTGTTAAAATGGCGTCTGTAACGGATGAGCGTTGCAAACAACGGGCAGTGATCGAGCTTCTTTTGGCGGAAAACCAGGGCATCTCAGATATTCATAGGCGCTTGCAGAATGTCTACGGTGATCTGGCAGTGGACAAAAGCACGGTGAGTCGTTGGGCAAAGCGTGTGTCATCATCGCCGCAAGGTCAAGCAAGACTGTCTGATCTCCCGCGTGCGGGCCGGCCGTGCACAGCTGTGACTCCTGCAATGGCGGAGCGTGCGAACACACTCGTTCGAGATGATCGACGGATCACCATCAAACAACTCTGTGCTCAACTTGACATCTCTGTTGGTAGAGCTGTCACAATTGTTCACCAGTTGGGATATTCAAAGGTTTGTTCCCGCTGGGTCCCTCGTTGTCTAACCGAACACCATAAAGAGCAAAGGAGAACCATCTGTGCGGAATTGCTTGCTCGTCATGTGGCTGAGGGTGACAATTTCTTGTCAAAGATTGTTACAGGCGATGAAACATGGGTTCATCACTTCGAACCTGAAACAAAACGGCAATCAATGGAGTGGCGCCACACCCACTCCCCTACCAAGAAAAAGTTTAAAGCCATACCCTCAGCCAGTAAAGTCATGGTTACAATCTTCTGGGACGCTGAAGGGGTTATTCTGTTCGATGTCCTTCCCCATGGTCAAACGATCAACTCTGAAGTGTATTATGCTACTCTTCAGAAATTGAAGAAACGACTTCAGCGGGTTCGTAGGCACAAAAATCTGAACGAACTTCTCCTTCTTCATGACAACGTAAGACCTCACACAAGTCTTCGCACCCGAGAGAAGCTCACAAAACTTCAGTGGACTGTTCTTCCACATGCACCCTACAGCCCCGATCTCGCACCGTCGGATTTCCATATGTTTGGCCCAATGAAGGACGCAATGATGAATAAGTTATTGATGCAGTACGACGTTGGCTCCGACATCGACCAGTGGAATGGTACCGTGCAGGCATACAGGCCCTCATTTCAAGGTGGCGTAAGGCCGTAGCATTGAATGGAGATTACGTTGAAAAATAGTGTTGTGTAGCTAAAAGATTGGGGAATAACCTGGTGTATTTCAATGCTGAATAAAACAACCCCTGTTTCAGAAAAAAAATGTGTTGCATTACTTATTGAACTGCCCTCGTATAATAATTTCTGCTAACTAAAAGTGTAATTTTTCTTTGCGCTTGAGGTTATTACTGTATTCAAAACATTCTATCATTCAACGCCGTGCTGGCTATGAGGTTCGTTCAATAAGTAATGCCCCACTTTTTTCCTCAGAACATGTTTACTGTCACGAGTCAGAATTTGGTGACAATATACATCAACATGCCTTGTCCACGTCCTATTTTTATACGTAGTCGCCTTCACGTTCTATGACCGTACGACGACTTTGTGTAATAGTATGTATTCCCTACTGGTAGAAGTTCTTGTCCTGTTTTCACTGCATGACTGACACTCTCGTCATCTTCAAAGTGTGTTCCCCGTAGAGAATCTTTAAGGGGCCCAAAGAGACGGAAGTACGAGGGTGCCACGTGTGGACTGTAGGGTGGATAAGGCATTCGTGGAATACATCGTGAGGACGTCTTTGAACATCCGAGTGTCTCGATCATCGCAGACGCGCTTGCAGTGCCGGCCGACAACTGCAGAGCCAATTGCCGAGTTGTGATGCGCCGGTCGGCACGAATAAAGGCATCCGCACGATTCAGCATCTCTGGAGCAGTGGCTGTGACAGGACGTCCCGAGCATGGCTGATCGTGGAGCTCTCTTTCTGCTTTTCCTGAGGCTGCATCGCCATACACTGCACACATACGTTTATGGATGTTCACTACGGTTTCTTTTTCTGCACACAAGAATTCAATAATAGCACGCTGCTTGTCACGTTAGTCGTGCGTAGACCCCATTTTCACACTGTACTGCGGCTCTGCCATCTGCCAGAACGGTTCGAACCTTCACCGCCGCACCGACCGAGGTGACGCAGTGGTTAGACACTGGACTCGCATTCGGAAGGACGACGGTTCAATCCCGCGTCCGGCCATCCTGATTTAGGTTTTCCGTGATTTCCCTAAATCACTCCAGGCAAATGCCGGAATGGTTCCTCTGAAAGGGCACGGCCGACTTCCTTCCCCATCCTTCCCTATTCCGATGAGACCGATGACCACGCTGTCTGGTCTCCTTCCCCAAACCAACCAACCAACCTTCACCGCCGCACAAAGTAAACGTCAGATGTGGAGCACCATACACTTTTGTCTGTGTATATTAATGGCTTTTCGTCCGACCCCGGTAGCTGAGTGGTCAGCGCGACTGAATGTCAATCCTAAGGGCCCGAGTTCGATTTCCGGTTGGCTCGGAGATTTTCTCTGCTCAGGGACTGGATGTTGTGTTGTCCTAATCATCATCAATACATCCTCATCGACAAGCAAGTTGCCGAAGTGGCGTCAAATCGAAAGACTTGTACCCGGCGAACGGTCTACCCGACGGGAGGCCCTAGTCGCACGACATTTACTATAGCTTTTTAAAAGAACGTGGGGCATTACTTACTGAACGACCAGCGTACAAGGCGTCGTGAGAGCTTTGAATTATGAGTGTTAATTTTCAAAGAAATGTGCTCCAGCACAGACAAATAAATAAAGCATGTGTCCAGTTAAGTACGGCTGAATAAAAGTAGGAAGTCCTTAACTTGCATTTGGTTCTTGCTACTGCTCAGTTTTTTAAAGTTTTGCTCTCAATTACCATGTTCATGCTAGTAGTACGCCTCGTACACTCATATGGCGATAGGTGGGAACAGCTAATGCAACCAGGAACAACCCGGTCGTTTTGGTAGTGGAGGAGGAGATTAGCGTTTAACGTCCCGTCGACAACAAGGTCATTAGAGACGGAGCACAAGTTCGAATTAGGGAAGGATGGGGAAGGAAATCAGCCGTGCCCTTTCGAAGGAACCGTCCCGGCATTTGCCTGAAGTGATCTAGGGAAATCACGGAAAACCTAAATCAGGATGGCCGGACGCGGGATTGAACCGTCGTCCTCCCGAATGCGAGTCCAGTGTGCTAACCACTGCGCCACCTCGCTCGGTCGTTTTGGTGGTCCTGGTGTTATTGTTAGGGTGATAAGGGGGGGGGGGGGGGGAGGAGGAGCAGGGGCATAATGTTGCGTGGACGAACTGACCTCCAGATTTTTCGACGTGGCACACACACATGTCAACGTTATTGCGACACTCTGGGTCTCTTCAGGTACGCATTCGACCTTGTCTTCATTTTTACGGATGACAATGCGTGACCACATCGAACAGAGCTCTTGGAACGAGAGGATATTAGGCGTATGGGTTGGCCTGACGGTTCCCGCAGCTTAAATCCCGTCCAGATCGTTGGGGAGACACCATCCAGCAGCTTTAAGCTGCGCTGGTCGACGGATCGAGCGCTCAGCTACAAGAAGTCCTCACCAGCCAGCACGGGATCACGTTACAGAGCTTGCACTGGTGCCCATGACCCGCCTTTTGTAATGTCCAGGAGACCCTTATAAATCGTGGTGACTTCGGTGTCATTATCGCTTTTTAATGAAAATGTCGTTTTTGTTCGTCTCATTGCGTATTTCTTTCCGTTACCCTCTGTTCTCTACTATAGAAGTTATATCTATGCATGGCTCAAGTTTCGTAGAGCATGGCGCAGGGAATGGCAATTGAATCTCAATGTAGACAAGTGTAATGTGCTGCGAATACATAGAAGGAAATATCCCTTATCATTTAGCTACAATATAGCAGGTCAGCAACTGGAAACAGTTGGTTCCATAAATTATCTGGGAGTAGGCATTAGGAGTGATCTAAAATGGAATGACCATATAAAATTAATCGTCGGTAAAGCCGGTGCCAGACTGAGATTCATTGGAAGAATCCTAAGAAAATGCAATCCGAAAACAAAGGAAGTAGGTTACAGCACACTTGTTGACCCACTTCTTGAATACTGCTCACCGGTGTGGGATCCGTACCAGATAGGGTTGATAGAAGAGATAGAGAAGATCCAACGGAGAGCAGCGCGCTTCGTTACAGGATCATTTAGTAATCACGAAAGTGTTAC
Organism: Schistocerca serialis cubense; assembly: GCF_023864345.2. NCBI lineage: Eukaryota > Metazoa > Arthropoda > Insecta > Orthoptera > Acrididae > Schistocerca > Schistocerca serialis. The sequence goes on along the minus strand of NC_064646.1, from coordinate 489,160,410 downwards.
AGAGATGATAGATAGACTCCAGTGGAAGACTCTGCAGGAGAGAGGCTCAGTAGCTCGGTACGGGTTTTTGTTGAAGTTTCGAGAACATACGTTCACCGAGGGGTCAAGCAGTATATTGCTCCCTCCTACGTATATCTCGCGAAGAGAGCATGAGGATAAAATCAGAGAGATTAGAGCCCACACAGAGGCATACAGACAATCTTTCTTTCCACGAACAATACGGGACTGGAATAGAAGGGAGAACCGATAGAGGTACTCAAGGTATCATCCGCCACACACCGTCAGGTGGCTTGCGGAGTATAGATGTAGATGTATATGTACATGTAGATGTTACTTGCCAGTGACATATCACACGAAAGTTACTTTCGTCCTTAAGTTTTGCACACCAGTGTATTTATCGCCACGAAATTAATATATAGAAAAGGAAATAAGAAAAGTGTTTCGTTTCGTGATTGGATTGAAAGAAAGACGTTAGTTCGGTTATTCAGCGACCTTACTAAAAAAAAAATATTGTAGAAGACCGAAAAAGTTACATCAACCATCTGAGAATGTCACCAGAATCGTTCAAAACTTTTTTCAATGTAGTTCATAATGTGACAGAAAAGAAAATGGTATAATGCGGGAAGTATTTTCTCTATAACTGAAACTACAGATCAAATTGCGTGTTTAGCCAAGTGGGGATCCGCATTCGTCTCTACAATAGATGATGTCTGTTCCACAGTCAAATATTTTACATGCTTGCATTTATCATAATACGTTTGTGTATGTATTTGTAATGGTATAAATTTTGCACTTCAGCTCAGATATTGTCAACCAGTCAGTGTCCAGGTCGTGTAAGACTGCCTCAACCGAATCAGTACGTAGCAGCTTGTTTTTGTTGTGAACAACATTAAAATCCAAAAAAACATCTACTCTTGTTATTGATATCTAAGAAGCGAACAGTTTACTCCGTTCCCCTGTTCGTATTTAGCGTTGTTGACATGCTAACGACACGATGCCTAAACTCTAACCGCGCACAACTGCTATAGTTGACTCCGTGTAAGTCGCTCCCTGAAAATTGCCAGTGGGTGGGCGCGGCAGCTTTTCAAAGCTGCTTCAGCCAGTAACAATGTGATTTTGTTAACGTCTCTATGGCAACGCCACAGTGTTGTCACAGCTCCGTAGACGGCTACTCTATAAAAATATCGGCTGCACATTGTAAATATACTGGTGGTTTCAGAGCTGTGTATTGAAATATTGATTTATTATTAGATATTCTGTACATCAACAGCATAGCAGCCTGCCTATCCCCCTTAGAGCAAGAATTGAAAAGAAACCGTTCACGCTTCACGATAACTACTTTGCTAACAATGGTAACTGTAGGTAACTGGCACAATAGAAGGTGTCCGATGGGTCCGTCGTTCCGTTCCGTCACACATCGGATTTATTCGGAACGCTTCATGTCGACTTCCCTGTTTTTTCATTTCTGGCAGCGCATTGTAGAGACAAAATTGAGTGGTGAAGCTAGATGTTGCAGTTCCTGTTGGCAGCTCCGCCAACCGTAGAGACGAGTCTTGTCATTCACATTTCTGTTCACTATTTTCAGCAACTGTTTTTGAAGCATACCGATTTGATGTAATAGCACCCTAGTTGCATTAAAAATTGTTTCTTAGCGCACCTGCTGTGCTATTTCTTCACATCTGAAATCTTGTTATTGCATTCACACCACCACTCCCCAGTACAAGCGGACTTCTTCTTTTGAGCCACAATACTTGCTTCACGCGGCCAGAGAAAAACATTTCACATTATGGAAGTTCAAAAAGTATTAAGATAACACAGCGGAAATAAAGTTGTGCTCTACTGCAATTTCAAAGAAGATCTTGAAATATTAACCAAAAATATTAAAATAAATTTAATGTTGTTGTTGCGGTCTTGGTCCTGAGACTTGTTTGATGCAGCTCTCCATGCTACTCTATCCTGTGCAGGCTACTTCATCTCATAGTACGCACTGCAGCCTACATCCTTCTGAATCTGCTCAGTGTATTCATCTCTTGGTCTCCCTCTACGATCTTTACCCTACACGCAGCCGTCCAATACTATATTGGTGATCCCCTGATGCCTCAGAACAGGTCCTACCAACCAATCCCTTCTTCTAGTCAAGTTCTGCCACAAATTTCTCTTCTCTCCAATTCCAGTCAATACCTCCTCATTAGTTATGTGACCTACCCATTTAATCTTCAGCATTCTTCTGTAGCACCACATTTCGAAAGCTTCTATTCTCTTCTTGTCCAAACTATTTATCGTCCACGTTTCACTTCCATACATGGATACAGTCCATACAAGTACTTTCAGAAACGATTTCCTGACACTTAAATCAATACTCGATGTTAACAAATTTCTCTTCTTCAGAAACGCTTTCCTTGCCATTGCCAGTCTACATTTTATATCCTCTCTACTTCGACAATCTTGTTATTTTGTTTCCCAAATAGCAAAACTCCTTTACTACTTTAAGTGTCTCACTTCCTAATCTAATTCCCTCAGCATCACCCGAGTTAACACGACTAATTCCATTATCCTCGTTTTGATTTAATAAATTTAATATAAAATAAAAATATCAGCAGTCGACATTACCATTTTGACATCGACATACCAGAGGAAACAGTGTCTCCAAAATATTTCGAGGCCTTTGGGAAAATATCGATATTTTATCGGCTGCCTTAGCCGTTATACAGTTTCTAAACTTGGTTCCGCAACTTAGTGTCGTCATGTGTACCATCCTCCGTAGTGGCGATGAACTTGGCGTTCCAACGTGACCGAGGCGCAACAGGTGAAACGCTCGTGTGGCCCTGTGCGTAAGAGCGCCACTTTGGAGGAACGAGGCAACTCCACCAGCTTCCCTGTCATTTACGCAGTGCCGCTACCGTACAAGGAGCGGGCAGCCAATCAGCAGCGTGCATGTGGTGCCGGACGGCGTGCGGCGTGACCTATCAGGGAGAGGCCTGGAAGGCCGGCCGTCCCTGGGTGCTGGAGGCTGGACGCCGCTGGAGGCTGGAGGCTCGGGCTGGACAAGGTTGCGGTCAGTGCGCGGAGCTGACCACGGCCACCTCCTCGCGGCGAGGACGCTCTCGCTTTCTCCGGCGACCGCATCCTCCCTGGAGCCGTCCGTTTCGGCATCTGAGCCGGCGTTGCGCCTCCAGCCGCCGCCACTGGTCCCCGATACGCCCTGGGCCCGTTCACACGACCTCCTCTTACGTCACCGCCGTCGTCCTCACCGCTGTCATCAGTCACCGCCACTGCCGTCATAACGATCTTCGACGTCATCGAAGCGTCACGTACTTAACAATCTACACTACTGGCCATTAAAATTGCTACACCAATAAGAAATGCAGATGATAAACGGGTGTTCATTGGACAAATATATTATACTAGAACTGACATTTGATTACATTTTCACGCAATTTGGGTGTAAGATCCTGAGAAATCATACCCAGAACAATCTTCTCTGGCCTTAATAACGGCCTTGATATGCCTGGGCATTCAGTCAAACAGAGCTTGGATGGCGTGTACAGGTACAGCTGCCCATGCAGCTTCAACACGATACCACAGTTCATCAAGAGTAGTGACCAGCCACTTGCTCGGCCACCATTGACCAGACGTTTTCAGTTGGTGAGAAATCGGGAGAATATGCTCGCCAGGGCAGTAGTCGAACATTTTCTGTATCCAAATAAGTCCGTACAGGACCTGCAACATGCGGTCGTGCATTATCCTGCTGAAATGTAGGGTTTCGCATGGATCGAATCATGGGTAGAGCCACGGGTCGTAACACATCTGAAATGTAACGTCCACTGTTCAAAGTGCCGTCAATGCGAACAAGAGGTGACCGAGACGTGTAGCCAATGGCACCCCATACCATCACGCCGGGTGATACGCCAATATGGCGGTGACTAATACACGCTTCCAATGTGCGTTCACCGCCATGTCGCCAAACACGGATACGACCGTCATGATGCTGTAAACATAACCTGGATTCATCCGAAAAAATGACGTTTTGCCATTGGTGCACCCTGGTTCGTCATTGAGTACACCATCGCAGGCGCTCCTGTCTGTGATGCAGCGTCAAGGGTAACCGCAGCCATGGTCTCCGTGCTGATAGTCCATGCTGCTGCAAACGGCGTCGAACTGTTCGTGCAGATGGTTGTTGTCTTGCAAACGTCCCCATCTGTTGACTCATGGATCGAGACGTGGCTACACGATCCGTTACAGCCATGCGGATAAGATGCCTGTCATTTCGATTGCTTGTGATACGAGACCGTTGGGATCCAGCACGGCGTTCCGTATTACCCTCCTAAACCCACCGATTCCATATTCTGCTAACAGTAATTGGATCTCGACCAACGCAAGCATCAATGTCGCGATACGATACAGTAATCGCGATAGGTTACAATCCGACCTTTATCAAAGTCGGAAACATGATGGTACGCATTTCTCCTCTTTACACGAGACATCACAACACCGTTTCAACAGGCAACGCCGGTCAACTGCTGTTTGTGTAAAAGACATCGGTTGGAAACTTTCCTCATGTCAGCACGTTGTAGGTGTCGCCACTGGCGCCAACGTTGTGTGAATGCTCTGAAATGTTAATCATTTCATATCACAGCATCTTCTTCCTTTCGGTTAAATTTCGCATATGCAGCACGTTATCTTCGTGGTGTAGCAATTTTAACGGCCAGTAGTGTACTTCTACACGTATTTCCGTACTCAGCAGTGTTAGGTTATCGTCCAGCACATTTGGGCACGGAGTGCGGGAAGAATGATTATTTAAACGTTTATCTGTAGACTGGAATCACTATAATTTAGGCTACGCTGTCCCTACGACATCGCTTCGTACCGGACTGTTCAACATTCCTAGATCCAAAACTTAATTCTGGGTCTTGAAGCCTTGGGAGTAGCGTTCCGTGGAACAACTGACATTTACGTTTTAAGTGTCGGCCAGTACAGAATCTCAGCATTTCTGTAGCGCTTTCCGCCTGCAAATACGACTGCACCTACACCCAGTTTTAACTTGCCACACACGCCTGGAATTTTGATAGTAATAATAGCGATAATACAGGGTGTACCAAAAACAATCACCCGATTTTTAAAAAATCATAAATGTTATTTGAGATACGTGCGTGAACAGCATACTGTTGGGAAGAGCAAAGTCTCGAGTTTTTTATGGTTCCCGCTAGGTTGCAGCAGTGTACGCCCTCTTGGGTTTTAGTAAGAATGGTGTCGGGACAAGAGAAAGCGTTTTGCGTTCTACGTTTTGCGCAGTGCAGGTCAGTAACAACTACTCAGCATGACTTTCGTACGAGGTGTGGTGTGCATCCTCCTACAGCACAGAGCATTAGACGATAGTATGAGAAAGAGGTTGTCTGTGTAAAGGCAAATCGCCGGGCCATCCCCGAGTGTCTGACACAGAGGCCGAACGCATCCGCCATAGTTTCACAAGAAGTCCGCAGAAATCCTTTCGCCGTGCAGCTCGGCAACTCAACATGCCTCCGACGTCCGTCTGGCGTATATTTCGTCGGCGTTTACACATGAAACCATACAAAATTCAGCTAATGTGTGCGATTCGTATAATTTCGTTCTTGGCAAGATGGAAGCTGACAGTTTTCTTCCACGCTTAGAGTTTAGTGACAAAGGAACATTTCATTTAAATGGAAAGGTGAACCGTCATAATGTGAGAATATGGGGCACGGAATAAGTTGTGCAACATGAGAGGGAGTCCCCAAAATTTAATATGTTTTGTGCAGTTTCACAGGAAAAAGTGTATGGTCCATTTTTCTTTGCCTAGAACACAGTTACACGAACATATCTCGATATCCTTGAGAACTTTATTTTCCCTCAGTCGATCTACTTCATTTACCAACAGTATGGGGCACCGACACACTGGCACCTGGAAGTGCGGGAATTTTTAAGTCACTGGATTACTGGACAATGGATCGGTCGCACTGGATCAGATGATTCAGCCCTACCTTTATGGCCTGCAAGGTCACTGGACATGACTGTTTATGTGCCTATATTACGAACAACAACGAATGAACTGGGACATCGCATAACAGCAGCTGTGGAAGCTGTAACTCAAGACATGCTCGCTGCAGTGTGAGAACAATTCTAATACAGCATTGACATATGCCATGCATCTCAAGTGGGACATATTGAACACCTATGAAAAGGTATGGAAAAAAACTTTTTCCGTTCATCAAAAATCAAAATTCATTGTGTATGTTTATTAGTTTCAGAAATACAGACGTGCCAAATCGTATGATTCTTTTTGATACACCCTGTACATAAAATATTTTAATATAACAATGTTATTTTTTTTAAATGAGTGATGAATACGAGGAAAATTTCTTAAGTAATGCACACATTTTTTTATTTACACAATTTTTTATTTATTTACTTTTCAATAACTCTTTACAGTCTTTCAGTATAGTCTCCCTGCTTCTGTATGACTACATCGCAACGTACCGAAAGCTCTATTAATCCCTTGCAGGACACCACTTTTGTCCGCCTGTCGAATGGGTCGCATAGCGGATAGAAAGCTCTTCCGATGAAATATACAACTTATACCCATAGGTTATTTTTCAATAACGGGAACAAGCCGAAGTCTGGGGGACTCATGTCCGGGCTGTAGGAAGTATGCGGCAACAGTTCCCATCAGTATTCACACAGTTTTCGAGCTACAACATTGCCGATATGCAGGCAGGCTTTGTAGCCACGAGCAACTGAGGTAGGCTTTCGTCATTTTTCTGCGCAGATTTTATAATAATACACTGCTGTGGCACTTGTCCTACATGGAATTCTATCTATGACGATGATGATTCCTTGCTGATTTTAAGTAAAAATTTGCTTGAACTTTGATTCAACGCATCGAAATTCTTTGGGGACGCGAAAAATCTCAAGCTCTCCACTCATTTAATTGTGATTTCAATTCGGGTTCAAAGCCTCTAATCCACGTTTCTTCAATAGAGACAATTCGAAAATCCCTGACCTTTACGATGGAATCGTTGTTTGAGGAAAGTTGCAATGTCAGGCGTTTCTGCTTCTCTTCAGCAGTCAAATAGTGTGGGACCCATCTCGCAAGAAGTTTTCTCTCCTTCAGACTATTGGTCAGAATACAGAATACTGATGTCGGGGGAATACCCGTGGCTTCAGATGGCTCCTCACAAGTTGCACTTCGACCTTCTTCAAGAGCATTTGCACTAGTTTCACACTTCGTTCACCTCTTGACGTTTTTGGCCTTTCGGGTTTTTGATTATGGCTTTGCTCACACGAACATCACGAGAACGATTAACCTAACGTGAAACTGTGCCACAGTCCACTGTGAACTCACCACAAACTCCATCAAACGCACTGTGTATTTCTGTCGAGTTTTTACAGCGTTTCGATGTTGAGGTACCACGTCTGGTCTTCCATAGCCACAGTACCCGAGACCCCTGCAGGGTCCATTTCTGCCTCTCGCCAATTTTATGTTAGAGTACACAGCGAAACAAGAAAAACACGCGCTACTTGCTCAAGCTCCCAACTACATCTGACGCAATTTTCATTGTTGCTGCATCAAACAGTCCACAGTAGTACCATCCTGTGCATTACTTATTAAACGTCCCTCGTTCATCGTAATAGCGTAACATCTAACAAATTTCATTTCAGAACTAGTTATAAATAAATTAGAAGCAGTCTTGATCGCTTAACTTTTTTAATGGTGACCGGTTTCGATCTTTTTATCAGATCATCTTGAGACATACAATAGACAGTAATTTATATTAACATATAAAGGCCGAAATCATATATTCATAAAGCAGTAATTGACGCTGATATACCACGAATGTCTGCCGGGGTAGATGTCCCAAAATTTGGGAAACACATGTGTCAATCAATTTATGTAACAACTATAATCGCAACAAACTTCCATAACTCCGGCGTCTTTATAATTTATGTGATATAAAATCGAATTGTTCACTATGCATTATCGTTTTACCACTTGCCATTACTGATGTGAAAGACTGCACATTGGAGGTCTCTAGTTTCCACCTACGTTTTCTAAAGATCAGTTTTTTTTACTTCCTTTTCTCTTTTCAATGGGACGTCTTTCGTATTCTGATTTGGCTTCCTCAACTTCCTTCTACTCATAAACATCTCATATCTGCTGCTAGGTGCAGGAACTGACAGCCTTTCAATGGCTGAAGGGAGCTGCCTGGAACGTGGAAGGGCGTGGTGGGAAATTGTAATTGTTATACGAATATATACAAAATTTACTGTCAAAATCATTTTTTTATTCAATTAAAAGTATCGACTGACGAGAATGTCCCCTACGCTTTACTACCTCGCTGAGTTTGACCCGGTATTAATTCGTATTGAACTTGTCTCCCTTGCGCAACACGATCTGACTGAATACTGTCAAGAAAGCAAGAAAAGTACACAACTCCCAAATGAATCTGACAGCATTCGAATACAGCACAATGGCATGGAACTCAATGCATTTATTGTATGTAGGCCTTATATTCTGCCGAGGTGCGGTATCACCACATCCAAAGCGACAGTAATAGCTGCTGCTGCTGGCTGTCTGACGCTCGCTGCAGCTCTGCAACTTGCTCACTCACCTGGACTAATATTGTCCGTAGTAGTTCTTTCTGTGAACTGCTCTGGCGCCGTAAGGTGTGCGAGTTATATCAGCTGCTTGCCCACCGGCCAGACAATTACTACAAACACGCGAGAATAAAGGGCACTTCAAATGTCCAATTGCTCTTAGAGCTTCTTAATTTTCTCACTCTGTTTTCAGAGTGACGAATATACAGCTCATAGAGAAGCGCTGGTACATCTACTCGACATTCAGTCGGAGTCTAGGTGCCTCTGTATTGTGTATAAAATAGTACACCGGAGACACTTCCTCTCCGCTCACGGAGAAAGCTCAGAAAGGATTGCCCTTTACACAAAACTCAGGCAACTCCACTATTGCAAAAGAACAGCAGAAGGACGGCACGTTGCTGTCTAGTCACAGTGAAAGGTATGTGCTAACGTCTGATCAGGGTAGCTTCAGAAAATAGTCGGTAGTTGCCAACCGCAAGGTAGAACGAGTATAATATCTTTATAATATCTTTGAGTAGGAGGATCTTTGATGGTTAAGATAGCCGGGTGCGCGCAGCTAAAAAAAAAAAAAAAAAATAGAGGTTTAAGGGAGGAGTCGCAGCTAGGCACCCGGAGGAAGCCGACGTGTGGTGACAGCGTTAAGGTAGGTCGCTGCCCCTGACCAAACGTTAGCACGTAAATGAGAGAAGATATATAATCATTTTAAATTGGTTTTTGCTAGATAATGTTCAGAGTTAGGATTTGTATGTCCAAGGTTTGACACAGTAAGCGTTTGGTAAAATTTTTTGTAAGAGTGATTCGTGCTACGAAAATGTTTGAAATGGTGGGTTTTGTGTATGACTTAAAATTTTAGGAATATATATATTGAGATCAACATTGTGCTTAAATCTAACAGCCTGAATCATAATCCACATCCTTTGCTTGTATTGAATATGAAAATGAGTAGTAAAGTAAAGTTACCCACCAATGAAAGAACAAAGTAAACATCAGGGCCAAAAGTTAATTTTCCAGTACCATCTTAATGCCATTGCACAAACGGCATTATTCTCTTAAACTTGATTGCTGAGTCAAATACATGTTGAATTTGTGGCAAAATGGAGGAGTGCAAGAAACAAGTTCACAAATGCAGTCAGATGCGGGTTTGCTGAATAATTAATTTAGAACAATTTTATCACCGATACTTTCACGGAATAAGAGGATACAATTTTGGTGAGATACTTTCAACAGGACATGTCTCCAAACGAGTGCCCCCTTCCTACTTCGTGTTGTACAGCCTCCAGCCAATCTGTGCAACTCCACATAGCAGTTGAGCGGAAATTTTCAGTAAAACTCCCACTCCGGCCTAGTTTTTCAGAAGAGCCAGTCGCTTTTAGCTTTTTTTTTTTTTTAATTTAAGCTGTGGACGTTGTACTGCGGCGTCTAACCGCAGCAGGCTCCGCTTCTCACTCCACCTTCTGCAAACTCCCGAGGCCCGGGCCCGTGTAGACGTGTGCTGCTAAGAGACGGCTTCCAGCCGGCACGCCCGCGCCCCCTGCCGTGCCGTTGACTCCGGAGCGTCGCCACTCTGCAGTGACACCGCACTGAGGAAAGCCCGCAGAAACGCTGTCCCGTCCCTGCCACGCACGGCAGAGGGGCCCGCTGGTTCACAGTGCCTCTCTTCGTTTCCTGCGGTTTCTCGGCAAAAACATTGTGCCGTATTCTGACGGCCAGTTATCCCTTGCGCATGCGATACAGGCGATTAGTAACGTCGTCCTCACTGGTTACGTGTATCCGTAAGAGCGTGCAAAAATGTAACAGGGCGTAGAGAATCCTCCACTGAACACTTTGAGGTAGGGAACCTGGGATCGGAGAAGCCAACCTAAAGAGATACGGAAGTAAAACTGCCTACAGCTGTTTCTAATACTATTAATGTTTTCCAGCTTATTTACAACCAACATGCGTACAAGTTTATACGTACTGTGCTGTTTATTTTAATGTACATTCTTTGTTTCCTGCAAGGAAACAAGGTGGACGAACCTGATTACTAGGAACTCTACCTGGCTGTCTGAATAACCACCTGTCCTTGAGGTTCGTGCAAAGAGTTCTGCACCGGCTGCTGTGGCCGAGCGGGCCTAGGCGCTTCAGTGCGGAACCACGATGCTGCTACGGTGGCAGGTTCGAATCCTGCCTCGCGCATGGATGTGTGTGATGTCCTTAGGTTAGTTAGGTTTAAGTAGTTCTAAGTTCTAGGGGACTGATGACCACAGATGTTAAGTCACATAGTGCTTAGAGCCATTTGAACCATTTTGAAAGAGTTCTGGCTGAGTTTTTGGAGAACGTACCCTTGGCTGCTCGTGATATGGATACAACGTGACGGTGCACCGGCTCACTTCATTGTGGGTGTCTTCAAGGTCCAAGGGCGCCTTGCCACGGATCGCGCGGCTGCCCCCGTCGGAGGTTCGAGTCCTCCCTCGGGCATGGGAGTGTCTGTTGTCCTTAGCGTAAGTTAGCTTAAGTATGTAAGAATAGGGACCGGTGACTTTAGCTGTTTGGTCCCATAAAAACTTACCACAAATTTCAAAATTTTCCAATTTTCTGCAACCAACTCAGTGCTGAATTTCCTGGTTCATGGCCTGTGAGGTCACCTGACCTGAATCCCCTTGATTATTACCCGCAGGAGCGCCTGCCCGTGGCCTCCAACACGCACGCGCTCGGCTTCTGGCGTATGAAGTCCGTGCTGGACCCGCTTGTGAACACAAACACGTTCTGCCTACCATCTTTTTTTGGTTGCTTTCTCCCCGTTTTCCTGAAGCTGTAAACAGAGCAATCCCCCACAGCCGCTGTCGACGTCGCAGGTCGTAATCATCGTGCTGAAGTAGTGCCTCACTTAGTGGAGACGTGAAGCTCTTTCCGAGCGCTGCCATACGCGCTTCGCGGTTGTTCCTGACGTCTGCAGTCCTCCGACTCATCACATTCTAATACGGTTTTCATTATTATTCGCTTCGGCTTGCAAGGAAAACAGCAGCAGATTTTCCATTGCGTCTACGGTGCCTGTTATGATTCACTGAACGAGAGGATCCGCGTATATGACTGGAAATTCTGGAGTATTTCCACTGCCTTGTATCACCGGTATATGTGCGCTCGTTTCCGGTTAATGAGGTCACGTAATTCATTTGGTTATTTCGTTCCCGCGAAAGTAAACTCAGTATTTCTAGGACTCGGGAGTGTCAAATGCTTCTTTGGTGTGCGTGTTTTCGTTGAAGGGAGTGGAAATGAGTAATATGTTTTCCAGACAAAAATCCTTATATCTCGGGCATGATCGCCTTGAGACCAGTGATTTATTCTACAACGAAAGTTTATTTACTGACGTAGAGCTTAATGTAATAGGCTGTTACTCAGTGGCGGCTCGTGACCAAAGAGGTCTGGTGGTGCACTTTGCTCACGAAGGAAAACATCAACAAAAGAGAGAAAATCAATACACTGCTCATGTTTTTGTAATGCCTGATATAAGCAGACCGCTCGCTCGTGTCACTCCTGCATCTAATCATAATAAAACCGAAAGGTGTACACAGAAAAAGCATTACTTTTGCAGAAAAAAAGGAATTTTCTGAATTAAAATCAACTGAAAAAATGGTAGGCATGCCTTACTATCGCCGTTCGATTTTACCTCTGAATTTGGGTGTGGTGGTGATCACTTGTACAGGAACTCTATTCTTCTTTCCGTCATATTTGCAAATCTTTCAACTACTCTTTGATTGAAGTCTGCAATTCCTAAAACGAGGTCTCGTTCAATAGAGAGCATTGCGAGTGCTGATAGTCTTTCTTGGTCCATAGTATTCCGCAAGAAGGTTTTGGTGCGTTTCAACGAAGAAAAACAACGTTCTCCTTCTGATGCGGTCACTGGAATTGTGATTATCGCTTTCAGGAGCTTCACAGATACTCTCAGTGTATCACAAAGATTATTGTCTGTTATGTAATCCAGAAAACTCAAAGCTCCACACATGCTTTTGAACTCCTCTCTTCCATAAATAACATACAGTTCTGTTCGAAGTTTCTTTGCTTACAAAAAAGAGTAGCATTCAATAGTAGCTCTGAAAGACGTTTCTGGAAAGCTGGAAGAGTAAGTAGCGAATTTCTCTGGTAGAAAGAGAAAGGCTGCAACTAGATGTCCAGTGAACTTGAATCTTTCCTTTCTCTCGTAACTTATGACATCACATACTTCTTTTGCCTCCCGCAGTAGATTGCACATCGCTGCGCCATCTTCAGTTCTCTATCTTTTATGGTACTCTTGTAAACCTATTGAATTTTCACTCACTCCTTCCCTAATGTTCGCAATTTCATGCTCAAACGCTGTCAGCTGATTTTGTGCATAAGTTGGGTCAATATCACTTTTTTGTAGCTGTTTATACAAAATATCCACATGGATCATGACTTTATGAAAAAATTAAAGCCAAAAAATGAACTTACCATCCTTCAAAATTTTTAGTAAGCCACAGGCTTGCAAGATCGTTTTTGCCCTTGGTTCATATTATTCGTGCACATGATAATATCTTCCCTTGACTGAAAATTCCAACGAGTAGGCACTGAACGTGGCAATCGTTTTCGTACTAATTCGTCGAGAACTTCTGTTATTTGAGGAGATTCTAAAAAGAAGCTGAGAAGTCCCTGAAGTTTACTGAAGAATATTAGCACATTTTTATTAACTGAAGCAGCTTTACTTCTGCTAGTATCTCGTCTCCTACCTTCCAAACTTTACAGAAGCTCTCCTGCGAACCTTGCAGAACTAGCACTCCTGAAAGAAAGGATACTGCGGAGACATGGCTTAGCCACAGCCTGGGGAATGTTTCCAGAATGAGATTTTCACTCTGCAGCGGAGTGTGTGCTGATATGAAACAAATAAATTTCTTTAACCGGAACAAGACCCATAAAACTTAAAATTTGAATATGACTAGGTAAATATAGTCAGGTAAAGTTTTACTGAAACAGTAAAAATGTCCGTACAATTCCCATCAGAAGTGTCGTTGCTTCCAATCAGCTGAGGAACGGATTAAGGGTAAGAACATAGATCTTTTAAGGTTTGGCTACCCAACTTTCCTAAACAAAACTATATGCAAATGACTAAAACAGTTAAGGAGGTGCTTTAATTTTGACCAAACCAATATTCAAATTTACTTACTCAGTTGATTAATCAACAACATTCTTAGAATGATTAGAACTAGAAAATGGCCATATGACAATACCCCTAACATGAGGTTACTTCAATGTTGCGTGTGAATTAGCGATAGACACCAGCAGATCAAGCATTCAAATCAATACGAGAGATTGACGAGACAGGAAATGGCATAGAAACGTACTCAACTTTGCACTGCAATTGAACGTCAGATGCTATAATTGTCCACCGGAAAGATGGCATCACGCGACAACATAGCCGAAGATGTAAAGAAGAGGACAGGGCGTTAAATATCTCTCTGCCCCCGTGGTGCTCTGCTCGCAGTATGCTCGCGTCCGCCGCTGCCAGTTATCTGTAACACAACACATATGAACGGCAGACAATATTCTGAGACATAGTGTAGTCTATCTTATCTAGAGAACAGGTGATCAGTACAACTGAACAGAAACAAATTAGTCTCCGTGAGTTACTTGGCCAGTGCCCGCCCTTAAACTTTGATTAATAAGGTCACTAAAAATCATGCCCTAAAGTTAAGATGACAGGAATGGCAGGCGCACATTTACACGGCGAACTACCAAATGAACTACAAGGTAGAATAGAGGACGTATCTCGGCGTGTCTTGAAACGCCAGAGCCGGACTTACTCACTACCCGATGCACCTCTAGCTACGTCTTTAACCACGCTTCATGTCGGTTGGTTGGGCGTAACCACACTTCCTCAACTGTCGTCAAGATAGTTAGTCACGACACCGAGGTAAGTGATAAGCAACTAAAACAACTGCAAAGGATTTTTAGTACACTGGCATATTCAATTAAGCCGCACGCAACCCACCGAAGCAACACGGTGACTCCAACTCAAACGGCCGGTGTAGCTTGTAACGGAGGAGCTTGTCCTTCCGACCTCTAGGAAAACCAGATCACCATGGGCGGTGGGTCTGCCCTCACGACTCTACACGCCGTAACCGCTGGCCCCGCTCCTCCGTTGTCCGACTCGTCCTCTTGCCGCCCTGCGTGCGTACACAGTCCCACGTGAATCTCGCTCACCGCCGATCCCGACACACCTCCCCAGCAGAGCGTACGCGCTGCCGTTAAATCCGCGCCGCCAAAGATGAGCAGAAGACAAATAAGCAATAAAGTCGACTCAAAGATCAAAATGACGATCGATGGAAAAAGGCGCCAGAAACGCACCAGCTACCACGACACACATATCATCGACATAGGTAAGATTCCCTTCCTGAAAGGAGCTCTGCAGAAACTCTAAACATACCCTCGAGATAAGGAAGAACTACTCCGGAATCAGTATTCCGTTGTTTGTTGGCAGTGGCAGCTCTGACACTGTAGCAAAAACGTAACCTCGTAGCAGGTGCTCAAAGCGGCAGTTTCCAGTGGCAGTGCGTGCGTCACAGAATGTTGCCGCGCCGTCTCCGGTAACCCTGGTGTGCTCATTGCGTAACAAGGCAGCCGGGCCTGCCAGTTCCCCCTTAGTTTCTACCGGGCTTTCATTCAGCAACGACTCCACGTAAGATTACAGCCAAAAACCAAATCTATAGCGATTAGATCCTGATATACATCGCCATCTTCTTCAGAATAAGACGTGAATCTTGAGTGTGAAACAAAGCGCACAACGCGTGTTCATCAAGTCTTACTGACCAGCTCAAAGATCCGCTGAGTCGAGCTGCCAGAGCGCAATTTCGGGCGACCTCACAGCCTGCTTCCATATTAACAAAATGTTCGTTTGTTTATGCTATTTGAAGCAGTGGACGTATGCAAGCAATCACGTTTTCGAGTGATCAAACACAACAGAATTTCCAGAGCTTCTGACAATGTCTCGTGTGGCTGAACTATTTCTCTACTACGTTTAACAACAATTGTATTGACGTTTTCAAAAACACACTCCCTAGTATCAACTTGCGAATTGGTTTCGGAAGTAATAAAATTTTTTTAATCTCTACTGCGTAACTCCCCTGTTACGGAAAGAATTATAATACACTACTGGCCATTAAAATTGCTACACCAAGAAGATATGCAGATGATAAACGGGTATTCATTGGACAAATATATTATACTATAACCGACATGTGATTAAATTTTCACGCAATTTGGGTGCATAGTTCGTGAGAAATCAGTACCCAGAACAACCACCTCTGGCCGTAATAACGGCCTTGTTACGCCTGGGTATTGAGTCAAACAGAGCTTGGATGGCGTGTACAGGTACAGCTGCCCATGCAGCTTCAACACGATACCACAGTTCATCAAGAGTAGCAAGAGTAGTGGCTGGCGTATTGTGACGAGCCAGTAGCTGTATCCAGAAAGACCCGTACTGGACCTGCAACATGCGGTCGTGCATTAACCTGCAGGGATCGAATGAAGGGTAGAGCCACGGGTCGTAACACATCTGAAATGTAACGTCCATTGTTCAAAGTGCCGTCAACACGAACAAGAAGTGACCGAGACGTGCAACCAATGGCACCCCATTCCATCACGCTGGGTGATGACGAATACACGCTTGCAATGTGCGTTCACCGCCATGTCGCCAAACACGGATGCGACCACCATGATGCTGTAAACAGAATCTGCATTCATCAGAAAAAGTGACGTTTTGCCATTCGTGCACCCTGGTTCGTCGTTGAGTACACCATCGCAGGCGCTCCTGTCTGTGATGTAGCGTCAAGGGTAACCGCAGCCATGGTCTCCGAGCTGATAGTCCATGCTGCTCCAAACGTCGTCGAACTGTTCGTGCAGATGGTTGTTGTATTGCAAACGTCCCCATCTGTTGACTCAGGGATCGAGACGTGGCTGCACGATCCGTTACAGCCATGCGGATAAGATGCCTGTCATCTCAACTGCTTGTGATACAAGGCCGTTGGGATCCAGCACGGCGTTCCGTATTACCCTCTTGAACCCACCGATTCCATATTCTGCTAACAGTCATTGGGTCTCGACCAATGCGAGCAGCAATGTCGCGATACGATAAACCGCAATCGCGATAGGCTACAATCCGACCTTTATCAAAGTTATGATGATACGCATTTCTCCTCCTTACACCAGGCATCGCAACAACGTTTCACCAGGCAACGCCGGTCAACTGCTGTTTGTGTATGAGAAATCGGCTGGAAACTTTCCTCATCTCAGCACGTTGTAGGTATCGCCACCAGCGCCAGCCTTGTGTGAATGCTCTGAAAAGCTAATCATTTGCATATCACAGCATCTTCTTCCTGTCGGTTAAATTTCGCGTCTGTAGCACGTCATCTTCGTGGTGTAGGAATTTTAATGGCCAGTAGTGCACTTAACATTTAGTCTGTTTAGGGGCCTTTTTCATTTAATATGAATGTTTCTTTTATTTTATATTTCGTCCACGTCGCAACTCATTTTACAGTACTTTCCTCTCAATTTATTGTTTTGCAAACAACACCCAGACGTAATGTGAACTAATTTACGATCAGTTCTCTCGCCACTGCCGATGAAACCAGACGGGAAGCTAGAAATCACATTGAAGTCCACGTCACAGCCATTGAATACTGCAGCCATTTTTGGACAGGCACCAGGAGTGTGACGGAGTGGTTCGAGTTCCAATTGACGTGCTGACCCCCCAACTTGCCAGATCTGATCTTGATCGAACACATCTGGGATGTGACTGAACGTGGTCCGCATTATACTGAGGCAGTACGCCATTGCTCCTGTTTCCTCCAGGGCGCTGTCATCAGGAGGCTGCTTGGAAGCAAAATTAATAAAGAATTTTGTTACTCAGTGAGCATCGTTGACTCCGCACTAGCAAATTTGGGAGAGAAACAGCAGCCCTCACAAATATCAGCAGTGTGGAATTTCTAACCTCACGGATCCAATAGGAGCGAGGGTTCGGTCAAAAACTTTTTTTTTTCCAGGCCGTGGCCTACAGGCTGCTCTGCACCCGTCTTGTGAGAGAACAGTGCAAGGCAGCCTACATGTGAGGGGCAAGAAACGGTTTTCCAGGTCCCGATGTAAAGGCTGCCCTGCAGAGGGGCGTTTTGTACTGGAGGGGTATCAGACTGCTTTATCAACCTGCATTGCATGGCGGTCTGTACATCAGGACGAAATAAATGATTTTGAAGCCCCTACACGACACGTGGGTTGTTGGAGTCGTATTGGTCTTGTTTATTGAGTTGTATGGCAGGGGCTACATGTTCCGATGAGCATGATTGGGAACAGGTTGAGGTGGATAGAGGAGGCGCAAGGAGGAAATGGACAGAGAGGGGAGAGTAAAGGTTGATGCATGAGGCAGGTGGAAGGTATAGAGCAGTTATTGGGCAGGTGGAGAAGATGGGGATGAAAAGAGAGGGAGTTTGGAGGTAGTCAGATAGGGTGGTGGAAATGGATAAAGAAATGAGGAGGAGGAGATGAAGAGACAGAGAGAGTGGGGAGGAGCAGGTAGACAGATGGAAGAAGGAGGGAGGAGGAGGTATGTTGAGGAGGTGTGTTGGGTATGTGTATCGAGCGTGTATACAGGCGAAGTTGTGAGTAAAACACTGTGAGAATCATTCGAGAAGTCCTGAAAGTTAAAATATTGTGGACGTTGTCATAGACCAGAAAATGAAACGAACTTTTGCTAGCTCTATAAAAAAATTTAGTTTGAATAAATATATGCCAGTCTTCCCCCCCCCCCCCGAGTTCTGCCTAAAGTTCCATCTGATTCTAAGTATTTCTTGAAGTTCCACCGGAATATAAGTATTTCGTTGTTATGTGTTTGAGCAACATTGGCCAACAATAATCTGGTGGAATAGTGTGTCTAAATCACTGGAACGCCGATTCCTAGCCAAGTAGACAGATGCCAAACTTTACGGCCAAAATCGTTCAGACGCTAGAGGACCAGAACTGAAAATTTCAACATTAGGGGCAAATGGTGAGTTTTGCATCCCGCCTGGGAGGCGGCGCATGGGTGGGAACGGGAAACGGTAATACAAGTCGTTACTGCAAGAAAATGGTTTACTAGTGCAAAAACAAGGTGATAAACGATTACATAACTTTGTACGTAGGTGCAATGCTGAAGCGAAGTGTCCTGGCTGGCTGCTCTTGATCAAATGGGCTGAAACTGGAGCGGAGCTCTTAGAGCTCTCCCGCTCCGGATAGAGTGCGCTGTCGTCGGTGACTCGTAGTGCCAGCGTGAGAAACTATTCCGTGGCATCGTTGCTATCGATACCACAGCGAGGAATGAATATTTCAAGTCTAAAAGAGCAGTGCGTTCGAAGCATAGGTGAGACGAGTGGTCGTATTTCTGTAGCAAACAACCACACGCCGAATAGCTGTTGCTGGCGCTGCTTTGAAAGTAGTATATCATCGTTATAGGAAGTTGCAGACGTGCATTTAATGCACCAAGGAGAGTCAAAAATTATGTGCAATTCCGCCATAACTCACCTTTAGAATTTTTACACTGCCTTGATGCGCATCCACGCTCACATATGGTACCACTGCAGTCATGTAAACACACCATTCGATCCCGACCATATTAGCTGAATTCTGTCAATGACAGTGTAAACGTGTCCGATCTGATAGTACTTTGCACCGAGGAGAAAAAAAGGGCAGTGATTCTGTTTCTTTCGTAGGGAGGGACGTAAGCACTGAAATTCGTCGTAGACTTTCACGACAGTTTGGGGCAGTCCCGTGTCATGTTTCTCCGTGGATCGGGTGTTTGAGTGACCGGACGAGTGTGACACGTGTTGAGGAAGCAAGGCGCGCAGAAGCGTCCACTCTGGTCCAAAACGTTCAGCAAGCTCAAGAGATGGTTTTTGTGGTGTCACCGCCAGACACCACACTTGCTAGGTGGTAGCCTTTAAATCGGCCGCGGTCCATTAGTATATGCCGGACCCGCGTGTCGCCACTATCAGTGATTGCAGACCGAGCGCCGCCACGCGGCAGGTCTAGAGAGACTTACTAGCACTCGGCCCAATTGTACAGCCGACGTTGCTAGCCATGGTTCGCTGACAATTACGCTCTCATTTGCCGAGACGATAGTTAGCATAGCCTTCAGCTACGTCATTTGCTACGATCTAGCAAGGCGCCATTTATCCCTTGCTATGTATCTAATGAAACATGTACAGTAACGAGAGATGTTCACCAATTGTGGATTAAAGTTAAGTATTCTACCAGTTACCTCCTGTTTTGCTAGTCTTATTTCTCTGACCTGTTCCAGACCTCACGACAGTTTGCGTGAGCTTTAAACGCGTGCCTTTCGGCTACCCGTCCTAGTGGATTGGCTGTCGGGTCAGTCCACTACAGTTTTAACCAACAGTCGAGTTACCATCGACGTGGTCTTTGGTCATTAGTGATGTTTCCGCCTGTCAAATCATCCACTGCTTTCATGTGTGTGTGTGTGTGTGTGTGTGTGTGTGTGTGTGTGTGTGTGTGTGTGTGTGTGTTCGCGCGGTTTAGGGGCACTCAACGAAAACGTTATGAGCTCACTAAGTTTTCTTAAGTTTCTACACAACGGACACCGAGACAGCTTACTGATGAATTCCTTGTCGAAAATGTTGACTTCCGCCAGCGCTTATTCTACTGTTTCAACAGGGAAGGCGACTCGTTACATCGAGCATAGTCTCCGACGGTGAAATATGAGTTCACTACTATGCGCCAGAAACAAAACGCCAGAGTATGGAATGGATCGGGCAAAAAAAGTAACGATCAGTCATCAGCCAGAAAATTTATGCTGAGAGTAAGTAACAAAGGTAACAAAGGGAACAACCATCAAAACAGTGTCTCAGAGTGAATTGTAAGAAACCAAACTAAACTCAACAATTCACAGCACGCGATGATGCCTGAAGGAGTTGTATGAGAACGCTCGCAAGCAAAAACCTTCTTCCTGGCAGAAATAAGCAGCGTTGTGGGCCGCGGCACGAAGTGAATTGAAAAAAAAGGGGAATATGCTGAAAAATAATGTACAAGTCAAACCACCATTCTTGGTCAAATGTTTGAACGGAGCAGAAACAAGATGCGGTGGAGATAACACAATGGATTATTGTCCGATTTTTTAGCTAAACGAAAAGTTGGAAATAGACAAACGAGATAACGAATTGATCAGCGTCAGGTCTAGTTTAAACGTTTAATTTCTTGAAAGTAATAAGAAGAATTAACAACAAAACTTAACTAGTCATTTCAGGGACGATTGGATAGCGGTTTCTTATTCGAATTCTCATAGCCAAACGAAAAGCGGGAAATGGAAAAATGAGGTATCAAATTGACCAGCGCGAGGATTGCTTTTGCAAAAAAAACGTATAATTGCTTGAAAGTAATAATGATAATTAGGAAAAACTTAATTAGCGATTTGAGGAAAAATATTTGTCCGAATTTTCATAGCCATAAGAAGAATGAGAA
Organism: Schistocerca serialis cubense; assembly: GCF_023864345.2. NCBI lineage: Eukaryota > Metazoa > Arthropoda > Insecta > Orthoptera > Acrididae > Schistocerca > Schistocerca serialis. The sequence goes on along the minus strand of NC_064646.1, from coordinate 489,139,311 downwards.
ATGAACTAATGGAGTGTCAGATTCAGCAAGGTGAGATGTAGTTTTGTAAGATAATATTTAATTTCTTCAAAATAATAAGGGAAAGTTAACTACAAAAACTTAGTTAGTGAATTTTGGGAAACTTGAAATTCGTGGTAAGCTTCTACGGGACCAAATTGCTGAGGTCATCAGGCCCTAGACTTACACACTACTTAATCTAACTTAAACTAACTTATGCTAAGAATAACGCACACACCTATGACCGGGGGAGGACTCGAACCTCCGACGGGGGAAGCCGCACGAACTGTGACAAGACCCCCTGCACGGCGAAATGTTGGGAAAGTTGAAGTTCTTCACCATCAGCTGCTGCTTCGCTCGCTACGGAACTTCCATCATTAGCAGGATGTTGGTGGGTAGAGTTAGACACGTAATAGAAATCAGTGCTAAGGGGCATGCCACTGACAGTGTACGTCGGCGCCTCCTTAAAAGTCGGCGCACTCGCGGAACCTGGGGGAGAACGCCAGAAGACTGTCATCCAGGTCTCAATGAGATAGATGGGCCATACCTGCGCCAGAATCATCAGAAAAGAAGAAGCTACGAATCAATGAAGCCAGGACATTATTCAGTTGGACGAGTCAAAATACTCCGATATTCAGGGAATGAGCGCACGGGAGCACAGGGAGGAACGGTGCACTTCGCCTAGCCACCCTACAAGTGGAGGTGGTCTGGTGTTGCCTCCTACGACCTGTTACGAAGGGTCAAGTGGGTACTTGTGTCGTGTGGCTGAATGCGATGGGTGAATGAACTGTGTAGTGCTAGATTCGTGTTGTTTTAGATGAAGGGAAGCAAGGATGTTAAAATTTTCTATCACCGGAATTTGAAATAGCGTCTACATCGATGTCCACCCACATACTCCGCAAGCCACCGTACAGTGTTGGCCGGAGGGTTCTATGTGCATCTAATGAACCGCGCGGGATTAGCCGAGCGGTCTACGGCGCTGCAGTCATGGACTCTGCGGCTGGTCCCGGCGGAGGTTCGAGTCCTCCCTCGGGCATGGATGTGTGTGTTTGTCAGGATAACTTAGGTTAAGTAGTGTGTAAGCTTAGGGACTGATGACCATAGCAGTTAAGTCCCATACGATTTTCACATACATTTGAACAACATCTACATGATATTTCCTTTCCTGTTACACTCGCAAATAGAGCGAGGGAAAAACGATTGCCTGTTGCCTATGAATGAGCCCTAATTTGTCGTATCTTCTGGTCCTTACGTGAAAAGTACGTTGGCTGCAGGTGAACCATTCTGTAGTCACCTTCAAATACCGTTGCTCTAAATTTCCTCAATAGTGCTCCTCGAAAATAATGTCGCCTTCGCTTCAGAGAGTCGCATTTGAGTTCCCGAAGAGTCTCCTAATACCTGCGTGTTGCTAGAGCCTACCGGTAACAGATCTGGCAGTCCTTGATTCAAATGGCTCTGAGCACTATGGGACTTAATATCTGAAGTCATCAGTCCCCTAGACTTAGAACTACTTATACCTAACTAATCTAAGGGCATCACACACATCCATGCCCGAGGCAGAATTCTAACCTGCGACCGTAGCGGACACGCGGTTTGGCAGTCCCCCTCTGAGTTACTTCGATGTCTTCATTTAATCCGACCTGGTGTGGATCTCAACTATTCGTGCAGTAGTCAAGACCAGATCGCAGTAGCGTCCCATACGCGGGGTCGTTTGTAGATGGATCACACTTTCCAAAATTCTCCCAATAAACCGAAGTGGGCCATTCGCCGTCCCTACCAAAATAGCCACATGCTCATTCTATTCCATGTCGCTTTGCAACGTTAAGGTCCGATATTTCAACAACGTGACTATTTCAAGCCGGAAAGCAGGAATGCTGTATACGAATGTCTAAACATTCTGCGTGGTGTCTGTTTGTTCTATATCGTGTCTCCCTACCACTTTCGCGCAACGACGCTCTGAGCATGTTTTTTAGGGAATTGACTAGTTTGAACCTGGGACCTGTTGCTGGTAAGGAGACGACAGTCCACACATGACAAGCAGAATTCAGACCAGTTCAGTGAGACTAGCGATGATATAACCAAATACTTAATGATTTCAGCGTCAGCTCCACTGCACTCTGTAAAACAATCTTAATACTAACTAAATTTAGTGGAAGGGGTTCAAGGCTTTCCTATTTTTAGTTAGCTGGTAAAATAACGTCGAAAAAGCAGTTAAGTTTACCATTGGAAATTTTATTCTACTCACAAAACATCGTTTATAAATTGCACTATTGATAAAAGGAAATGTTTTAATACAGGATGGTAAAAACCAACTGCATTCAACAAAAATGTGAACGAATATTCCCTGACTGGGTTTCCAAGCTCTACAATGAATCGAAGGATGACCTATGCCATATCACATCTATAATCTAGGTTTAAATTAAGTTTCACAAGAGAGAAAATTATCAAAATGGTCTACAGTGATCCTCAATTATCTTTAATTACTTATCTAGCTTTCCGTAAATTACAGTGGCTGATGTGGCTTCTCAATAACTACATAACAGAAAAATCATCGCGTTTCAGATTTTTACTTCAAGTGGCAAATGTGAACTCCATGAGCTTTAATTGACGATCGACACTAGTATTACGCAAAAAGGGGATGTAACAGATGAGACTTCTGCAGTTCTGAGTGAAGCCTTATGGGCTCAAAAATGCAGCATCGCGTGCGTTCATTACCTTGTCGGTGTTCGTCAGGGGGCGGCGAACAGCACAGCTCCGCTCACCTCGCCGTCTCGGAAGCAACTCTCTCCTTACTTCTCCTTACTATAATTTACCGAAGTTGGTTTAAAAAAAAACTATCTGGCTGTGTTTTCATCTGACCAATCAGGGTCTCAATGTTAACCTTAAGCTCCGCCTACAAAAATTCTGTCTATCCAATGAGAAACGTTATACTTTTCGTGGTGGGGCAATGTTTTTAAAGTTTGCAACGTAACAGAGACGCGAAAAAGTCTCACGCTAAAACTTGCGGGTGGTGTGGCCATTTTTGTGTTATCGTAAGATCCATACTGTTTTTCTGGAGGGCTCTAGCTTTTAACATGGGCTGGGGGGTGGTCCTAACGTAACAGAGACGCGAAAATGTCTCGCGCTAAAAACTTGCGGGTGGTGTGGTCGTAGCGGTTAGCTGGCGACGTGGGTGTCCGTCCCTTATCGTAGGGCCTTCTCGCTTAACACGGTTCTGCTCTCGGCTTCTGTTCTCGTTTCTCCCCTCGGAACTGCGTCTGTCTCACGGTGGGAAGGTATGACATGCATTTAGGCATTCTTGTGTTAGGCTGTGGTATTCCATTTAGTCACTCGTTACTCGTATTACATTGGTTAATTTAATGTCACGATTTATTCGGAGCTATGTGACATACTACTGGATTTGCTTATCATGTAAGGGTTTTCATGGAAGGTGTTGGATTTGCCTGACACCTTACAAATGTTAAGGGTTTGTTTTTCCCACTCATTTGCGTTAATTTACATTTTTCTGGATGTAAAGCTAGCTGCCATTCATTAGACCAACTATAAATACTGTCTAATTCATGTTACATCCTCCTACAGTCACTCAACGCCGACACCTTCCCGTGCACAACAGCATCATCAGCAAACAACCGCATATTGCTGCCCACCCTGTCCTCCAAATCATTTATATATACAGAGAACAACAGCGGTCCTACCACACTTCCCTGGGGCACTCCTGACGATAGTTTTGTCCTGATGAACACACGCCGTCCATGACAACATACTGTGTTGTGTTGCTTAAGGAGTATCCGAGGTATTCACACATTTGGGATCATATTCCATAAGCTCCCACAGTTGTTATCAGTGGGGCACCGCGTCAAATGCTTTCCGGACTAGAAATGTGGAATCTGCGTGCTGCCCTTCATCCTTAGTTCACAGTACATTATGTGAGAAAAGAGCAAGCTTAGTTTCGGATGAACGATGCTTTATTAAACCACGCTGATTTGTGGACATAGGTTTCTCGGACACAAGAAAATTGATTATGTTCAAGGATTCTTCATCAAACCGATGTTAGGAATATTGGTCTGCAATTTTGCAGGTCTTTATTTACCCTCCTTACCTAGAGGAGTCACTTGCGCTTTTTTTCCTGTCCCTTGGGACTTCGCGCTGGGCGAGATATTCGCGATAAATGCAAGCTAAGTAAGGGTCCATTGGCGTAGAGAACGTGCGTTAGCGACCTCGGCTACGGATGCTGGTCAGTCAGATAAACATTGTGAGTTCAACATGGAAAGATGGGTTACTTTCTGCTCTTGGTCTTGCCAACTTGACTACATGACACACTGTAGCTAAGAAAGAGTAAATTTTACTCGTAGAGTTATATATCTTCGTGTTCGTATTTGAAAAAATGTACCCCGTCCGCTACGGTCGCAGGTTCGAATCCTGCCTCGGGCATGGATGTTTGTGATGTCCTTAGGTTAGTTAGGTTTAACTAGTTCTAAGTTCTAGGGGACTAATGACCTCAGTAGTTGAGTCCCATAGTGCTCAGAGCCATTTGAACCATTTGTACCCCGTATCCGCAGAGACAACAATTTACATAGCCGCTGATGGTGTATATATCTGTACGAAATTGCGTCTACTTGGCACCGTTACTTTGTAATAGTTCTTTACTTACGTGACCATTATGGCACTCCAACCCCAGTTCTCGATACCAGTAATATATAATACTACCAGTAATATATAATACTGCTTTTCTGCGAAGTAACAGACATATTTTTGTGACAATATTCACATTTGCTTTTATTAATGTATAGGTACTCCGATGTATCGATATATTACAGTGATATGGTTCTTTTGTCTATTCATTTCTATGACACTGTCATAAACTTTGACTTACTTGTAACCGTTTTTGGCGCGAATGCGCACAGAGCAGTCTTTGTTTCACGTTGGCAGAAGTTAAGTTGTTATTTCGCTTTGTAAAAGAACAGTCAAGTCTTGTGTTTGGTTAAAGTGGAAATGAAATATATGAAGATTGATACAAAACTGTTTTCTTGATGATGTGGCAATTAAGAAGAAGTATATGTGAATTTACAAGAAGTTTAATAAAAATGTGGATCGTGAACACCAAGTCAAAAATTACTTCTACCATACCATTTTTCTGATCTGGGATTGTTTGATCATTAAGAATTTCCTGAAAAACGCATTTGTTAGGTCTTCAAATATTGCTAAAATACAGATCTGGACCTTCTAGCAGTCAAAGTGGAATCACCCTAGAAGCAACAAGATAAGCCATAACAACTTCGACGAAATCTACGTGGGAATCCATTCAAGATAAGTGCCAAATTAATGACTTTTTTACAGTGACCTCATTATTTCCATTCTGACGATACTATCCACAGTCAATAACATTGTTGTTGCCCGATAAAGCGAACATATGCTGCGTGAGCAACATTATTAATCTGATTTCTAACCTACTTTGCAAGTGGTGGTATTGTTAGACCTTGTACCTGCTCTACTCCCCTCGTTGATGGGAATACACGACGGTAAGCGTCTGGGCGTCCAGTTATTACATACAGTGCAGAGCCTGCCGAGTTCAGACGCTTCCGACGGCGCCTGTGATCTGCTGTCCACATAATTGGCAAATTGGCCCCAGGCCGAGATGAGTTGCTGAACCTCGTCGTTTGCGTTTGTGATTACGGCAGCAGCCGAGTGTCTTCCGCCCCTCCCTCCAGCAGGTTGGGCTCGCCGAGGCACTTAGTGGGACCCCCTCCATTGTAGGCGGCCGCCATTTGCTGAGCTCGCTCAGGCGCTCGGCTGCCGGTGCCAGAAAGTGCACGGTCATGCGGCGTGGAGTCGCCAACCTCGCATGACCGACTTTTCAAACTGCGAGGTTGCGGTCTCACACTTGGCGTTGGCGAGGTCACGAAATGTGATGCGGCCCAAGTGTGTTGTGTACGTTCAATTACGCTCGTGTGGAGTTCACGACACACGCAATACCGGACTCGAAGCTTCGTTCCTTGAACAGTCCTCCAACGTGCAGCCACCACAACAGCCTCATTCAGTGTACAAGTTTCACATCCAATGCTACTCCAGATACGGTATTAGGCTTAACAACAAGGTAAAAAGTATGTAGAAAGGCTCCTCAGTCCCCTCTTCAATACAGGGCGTAAGTTCGTAAATGGTACCTCGGGGGCCTTCAGCTACACCAAAACCGAGGAGATCGGTCGGTGGTATATGTAGCTATGATATGGAACCACTCACCTCTTGAATCTGATGTGATTTATTGTACCATTAACTAATTTTCGAACCACTGCCTTGTGATCATCAGATCAATGTTTTACAGAAACATCATAGCGCGCGCACACACACAAACACACACACACAGAATGTTTAGATGCTCTTAGTTTCGCAGTAAGTAAACACTATGTAGCTGCACTTGGGCTTAAGGTATCTAACATTTACGATTTAAAGCCAAACACTCCTACATGCTCCTTGTTTACGGTAAAACGAAGTGCAGCTAAATACATTGTGTGTGTGTGTGTGTGTGTGTGTTTGTGTTTCTGTGTGTGTGTGTGTGTGTGTGTGTGTGTGAGAGAGAGAGAGAGAGAGAGAGAGAGAGAGAGAGAGTCCACATTCATGTATGTGCTCACATTCATAAGCAATATTTCCGAAGGTACAATGTTGTTGTTGTTGTGATCTTCAGTCCAGAGACTGGTTTGATGCAACTTTCATCATCTCCCAGTACCTGCTGCAACCTACATTCTTCTGAATCTGGTTAGCGTATTTATCTCTTGGTCTCCCTCTACGATTTTTATCCTCCACGCAGTCTTCCAATACTAAACTGGTAATCCCTTGATGCCTCAGATGTCCTACCAGCCGATCCCTTCTTCTAGTCAAGTTGTGCCACAAATTTCTCTTCTCCTCAGATCTATTCAATACCTCCTCATTATATATGTGGTCTACCCATCTAACCTTCAGAATTTAGTTATGTGGTCTACCCATCTACTCTTCAGCCATCTTCTGTAGCACCACATTTCGAAAGCTTCTATTCTCTTCTTGTATAAACTATTTATCGTCCATGTTTCACTTCCATATGTTGTGACTTGGCAAGACAGCTAAGCCACTATGAGGTAGCCGAAAGGCACGAGTTTAAGCTCAAGCAGGCTGGCGTGAAGTCTGGAACAGTTAAAGGAGTTGAGTCTAGTAAAAAAAGTACGTAGCTTCTGGAATACTTAACTTTAATCCATAATTGGTGAACATCGGTCTGACGGTACATGCATCACAAGATAAATAGCAATTGATAATGGCGCCTTGCTAGGTCGTAGCAAATGACGTAGCTGAAGGCTATGCTAACTATCGTCTCGGCAAATGAGAGCGTAATTTGTCAGTGAACCATCGCCAGCAAAGTCGGCTGTACAACTGGGGCGAGTGCTAGGAAGTCTCTCTAGACCCGCCGTGTGGCGGCGTTCGGTCTGCAATCACTGACAGTGGCGACACGCGGGTCCGACGTATACTAACGGACCGCGGCCGATTTAAAGGCTACCACCTAGCAAGCGTGGTGTCTGGCGGTGACACCACACCATACATGACTACACTCCACACACATACTTCCAGAAACGACTTCCTGTCATTTAAATCTATACTCGATGTTAACAAATTTCTCTTCTTCAGAAACGCTTTCCTTGCCACAACCAGTCTACATTTTATATCCTCTCTACTTCGACCATCATCAGTTATTTTGTTTCCCAAATAGCAAAACTCGTTTACTACTTTAAGTGTCTCATTTCCTAAACTAATTCCCTCAGCATTACCCGACTTAATTCGACTACATTCCATTATCCTCGTTTTGCTTTTGTTGATGTTCATCTTATATCCTCCTTTCAAGACATTGTCCATTCCGTTCAACTGCTCTTCCAGGTCCTTTGCTGTCTCTGACACAATTACAATCTCATCGGCGAACCTCAAAGTTTTTATTTCTTCTCCATGGATTTTAATACCTACTCCGAATGTTTCATTTGTTTCCTTTACTGCTTGCTCAGTGTACAGATTGAATAACATCGGGGATAGGCTACAAACCTGATTCACTCCCTTCCCAACCACTGCTTTCCTTTCATGCCCCCCGACTCGTATAACTGCCATCTGGTTTCTGTACAAATTGTAAATATCCTTTCGCTCCCTGTATATTACCCCTGCCACCTTCAGAATTTGAAAGAGAGTACGATGTAGCACACAAGAATTAAATAAATAAACACTGTATTGTGAGCGAATCTGACAATGACGCACATAGCATTGGTACATTTGCCTTCAGAAAAGCTAACCAACTCACTCTTCAATAGTGAGCGCTTTTATGTATAGAAAATGCCGAAAATTGCAGAAACTATTTCTATCAAATTAAGAAAAAAGTTGAAAAAACTCGTAGAAAGCACGACGGTGAATAAAAGTATATACGTGGGAAAGCACCGTGCTACACAAGCCAGCCTCCAGAGCAAGCCTGTCTCTTTGATCTTTCGATATCCTGAAGGCTACGTATATGCACCGATGTCAGCAAGTGACATTTAATTACACGGTCCAGTCCTATTGTGACCTCCGCCTATGTTTGTCGTCAACGTTCAGAAACCATTCATCTACGGCAAGTGGCAACACTGGCAGTGAACGATCTATAATGCGTTCGGTCGGGTGATTGGAGGGAGGGGGGGGGGGGGGGGATGCGCGAAACAGTTCAGTTGTTGTCTGAATGCGTAAACGGAGAGATTTCTTTCACGTACAAAATGCATGAAGAACGGCTTTTGGGCCAAGGATGGAGGTACTTCCGAAGACACAATTTATAAACTGTTCGTGTGCCGCCGTCATTGATGTATACAGCGGATGGCAAAGTGGCGCTATCCAAAACCGGCCTGGCGCCGAGGCCGCTGTGGTGTACAACAGGGCATAAATGACAGGATCGACGGCTGCGAAGATGTTTACAGGCGAACTGACGTGCAGCTGTTAAGGAAGTGACCGATCAGGCGGACCGAGGGGCTACAAACACTGTCTCCCCAACAACAGTTCAGCGAACGCTAGTGCTTGTGAGGCTCTGCAGATGGCGGCAGGTTCGTGAGCCCAACCTGACTGACGCTCATCGGCGATAAAGTCTGGAAGTTTCACTCCACTACCGCAACTGGGCGTCGACTGAGGGTTGGCAGATCACCTTTTCAGATGAGTGACGTTCCATACTCCTTCGAACAGATGGCCTCAGTCGTGTACGGCGTGAAACGTCTGAGAACAAACACCCACCAATAATCGTCGGAAGGTTGGTGGGTTGGTTGTTTGGGGGAAGAGACCAAACTGCAAGGTCATCGGTCTCATCGGATTAGGGAAGGACGGGGAAGGAAGCCGGCCGTGCCCTTTCAAAGGAACCATCCCGGCATTTGCCTGGATGGAAGCGTTCAGGCCACAGGAGTGAGCGTCATGGTCTGGAGACTGTTTCTGTGGCATTATCAGGGCGATATCTTCATTCCGGAAAGCACAATGGATCAACACCATGTCCATCCCTACATGCAGTTTGCTTTTCTACTACCAGATGTTGCACCTCACTCAGTGTAACTGAGTCGTTCGAAGAGCACCGCGATGAGTTACCGTATTCACAGGACTGCCAAACTCCACGGATTTAAATCCAGTCGAGAATTTCTGAGACGGTTCGTACCATGGCTCGTCGACCCGAAGTCCTGGTGATGGCACTTGGCTCGACATGGCTCCGCATCTCTGTCGGTACCATTCAGAACCCGAGGAAAATGTGAAACGACTTCTGTTGTGTTGGCTGAAGAGCCAAAGGATTAGTAATGTCCTGTTTGACACAGTCACATCGTTTAAATATTTGGGCCTAACGTTGAAAAGCGATGTCAAATGCAATGAGCATGTGACGATTGTGGCAGGGAAGTTGAAAGGTCAACTTCGGTTTATTGGAATGATTCTGGAAAAATGTGATTCACCTGGAAAGGATACCGCATATAGGACGCAAGTGCGCCTAATTCTTGAGTACTGCTCGAGTGTTTGGGTCCCGTACCAGGAAGACAACCAAGCAAATCAGAGGAGGGCTGCTATATTTCTTATCGGTAGGTTCGAAACCACGCAAGTATTACGGAAATGCTTCGGAAACTCAAATGGGAATCCCTGGAAGGGAGGCGACTTTCTCTTCGAGAAACTATACTGAGAAAATTTAGAGAATCGGCATCTGAAGGTGACTGCAGAAAGATTCTGCAGGCGCCAGCATACATTTCGCATAAGACCACAAAGATAAAATAAAAAATTATGGCACATACGGAGGCATATAGACATTTTTCCATCGATCTATAGGCGAGTGGCCGGCCACTGTGGCCGAGCGGCTCTAGGCGCTTCACTCTGGAACCGCGCGACCGCTACGGTCGTGGGTTAGAATCCTGCCTCGGGCATGGATGTGTGTGATGTCCTTAGATTAGCTAGGTTTAAGTAGTTCTAGGTTCTAGGGGACTGATGACCTCAGATGTTAAGTCCCATAGCGCTCAGAGCCATTTTAAACCATTTTATAGGCGAGTGGAACAGGAGGGGAAGTGACTATTGGTGGTAGAGGGCACCGTACAGTGGCTTACAGAGTATGTATGTAGATGCAGATGAAGATGTAGACTCTCTTCCTGCACGTCTCGCAGCGTGCCGCGATGCAAAAGGCGGTTACTCGGGCTTCTGACGGGTGGTCACATTAGTATGACCAGACAGTGCACAGCAGATCGTACGGAAAACGACGCCTGTTTGAGAGATCCTTAATTTGTCGGTGCTTTGGAACAGCGTATACTTACAGCATGGAGGCAGGTGTACTAGAGAAACTGCGAAATCACTGGGATAGAAATGCAAAACGCGTAATGCATCGAGGTACCTCCCAAGTTCTCCTTATTATGTCCGGACGTTGCTCTTCACGTAGCAGAAACACCTGGTTCACTCATGGGAGTGCGCCACAACGTGACGTAAGCCACTCGACCACCGTCATCTCTCGCGTCGCGTCTGAGGAAGGCTCAAGTAAGGACTACAGGCAGCAGTGCGGGTCTGCAGTAAACCAGCAATCTGCTACCTAGCGTGGTGATTGAGGCACTGGTAAGGCCCTGGACTTGCATTCGGGAGTATCTAGATGTCGGATTACTGTGGTTTCCCGAGAGAGCTTAATGAAAATATAGAGTCGATTCCTGAAAGGACAAGGCCGATTTCGTTTGCACCGCTCCCCAGCAGGAAATGGTACCCCGTCCCAAATATGTTCGTCGGCAGGTCGTTAAGCGCTACTCTTACTACCATCCAGTACATTACAGCTGTGCCAAAGCACTGCCCTTGGTGGTCTCCAATAAAATAGCACTCCGTCTTCAGGCCACAAGTGGCCCATCGGGACCATCTGACCGCCGTGTCATCCTCAGGTGAGGATGCGGATAGGAGCGGCGTGTGGTCAGCACACAGCTCTTCCGGTCGTTGCGATAGTTTTCTTTGACCGGAGCCGCTCCTATTCGGTCGAGTTGCTTCTCCATTGGCATCACGAGACTGAGTGCACCCCGAAAAATGGAAACAGCGCATGGCGGTCCGAATGGTCACCCATCCAAGTGCCGGCCACGCCCGACAGCGCTTAACTTCACTGATCTGACAGGAACCGGTATATCCACTGTGGCGAGACCGTTGCCTCCCAGAAAATAGCCTACAATTAAACACTCCTAGTCGAATACACCTATTCTAGTAGATCGAAACCTTACTTACGCCCCTCCCCCTTCCCTCATTCTGAATTGGGCTAAGCAAATGACCTTCATCGCCTGAGTCTAATCGAATGATTACCGAAATAATAACTCATTAGCGGAGAAGGTGTGCAACAAGCTATTTCTACAAACGACTTACTCAACTTTCGATTTAAGAAAGTGTTGAATCCTCATTATAAAGTAGTGCGAAACACACGAAACAGTCAACGAAAAATACCACAAAGTTGTGAGTAACGTGCAGCAGATTAGTGGTTATTACTTTGTATTTACGAAATAGCAAAGAGATCTGCGAAGTCTGGCTATAAATTATCAAAGAAAGACAAATGTAGAAAGAGATCCAAATATCGTTACGGAACTGGCTAATAGATGAAGTATCTCCATTTGCAATCGAAACTATGTAGCGTCCCAGTAATGTTTACTTGCACAGGTAAAATTCATTAAGATGACAAGTTATAGGATTTCAGTGTTTTCAATACCACTGGTGTGCAAACCTTAAAGACGAAACTAATTTTCGCATGATATGACACAATTCGGTGAAAGCTGAACCGTAGAAACAACTGCTACATTGTGGTACAGAAAGTAATTAAAATACACTACTGGCCATTAAAATTGCTACACCAAGAAGAAATGCAGATGATAAACGGGTATTCATTCGACAAATATATTATACTATAACTGACATTTGATTACATTTTCACGCAATTTGGGAGCATAGATCCTGAGAAATCAGTACCCAGAACAACCACCTCTGGCAGTAATAATGGCCTTGATACGCCTGGGAATTGAGTTAAACAGAGCTTGGATGGCGTGTACAGGTACAGCTGCCCATGCAGCTTCAACACAGTTCATCAAGAGTAGTGACTGGCATATTGTGAGGAGCTAATTGCTCGGCCGCCATTAACCAAACGTTTTCAGTTGGTGAGAGATCTGAAGAATGTGCTGGCCAAGGCAGCAGTCGAACATTTTCTGTATCCGGAAAGACCCGTACAGGACCTGCAACCTGCAACGTGCATTATCCTGCTCAAATGTAGGGTTTCACAGGGATCGAATGAAGGGTAGAGCCATGGGTCGTAACACATCTGAAATGTAACGTCCACTGTTCAAAGTGCCGTCAGTGCGAACAAGAGGTGACCGAGGCGTGTAACCAATGGCACCCCATACCATCATGCCGAGTGAGATGCCAGTATGGCGATGACGAATACACGCTTCCAATGTGCGTTCACCGCCATGTCACCAAACACGAATGCGACCATCATGCTGTAAACAGATGCATCCGAGATAATGGCGTTTTGCTATTCGTGCACCCAGGTTCGTCGTTGAGTACACCATCGCAGGCGCGCCTGTGATGCAGCGCCAAGGGTAACCGCAGCCATGGTCTCCGAGCTGATAGGCCATGCTGCTGCAAACGTCGTCGAACTGTTCGTGCTGATGATTGTTGTCTTGCAAACGTTGACACAGGGATCGAGACGTAGCTGCACGATCCGTTACAGCCATGCGGATAAGATGTCTGTCATCTCGACTACTAGTGATACGAGGCCGTTGGGATCCAGCACGGCGTTCCGTATTACCCTCCTGAACCCACCGATTCCATGTTCTGCTAACAGTTATTGGATCTCGATCAACGCGAGCAGCAATGTCACGATACGATAAACCGCAATCGCGATAGGATACAATCCGACCTTTATCAAAGTCGGAAACGTGATGGTACGCATTACTCCTCCTTACACGAGGCATCACAACAACGTTTCCCCAGGCAACGCCGGTCAACTGCTGTTTGTGTATGAGAAATCGGTTGGAAACTTTCCTCATGTCAGCACGTTGTAGGTGTCGCCACCGACGCCAGCCTTGTGCGAATGCGCTGAAAAGCTAATCAATTGCATATCACAGCATCTTCTTCCCGTCGGGTCCACAGCTCGTGGTCATGCGGTAGCGTTCTCGCTTCCCATGCCCGGATTTCCGGGTTCGATTCCCGGCGGGGTCAGGGATTTTCTCTGCTCGTGATGACTGGGTGTTGTGTGATGTCCTTAGGTTAGTTAGGTTTAAGTAGTTCTAAGTTCTAGGGGACTGATGACCATAGCTATTAAGTCCCATAGTGGTCAGAGCCATTTGAACCATTTATTCCCGTCGGTTAAATTTCGCGTCTGTAGCACGTCATCTTCGTGGTGTAGCAATTTTAATGGTCAGTAGTGTAATACGCGATGAATCGAACAGACACGACACACTTTTTCGAAGACAGTAATTACGCTGAAGTCACCTCAAATTATGATGGTCCCGTGGACATCACAAAAGGCGGGGCTAGGATGTGCAGTCACTATGGACTGCAGTGAATGTTGTGCAACGCTCGTCCGTGCTTGGCACGAGGTTGCTGAGGAGTTCCTACGGTAGGACGTTGCGTTCCTCCTGACAGCTGCAGGATGGTCTTTGGTGCGTGTGGACGTACCGCAGTACGTCCCCCGAACGCATCCCACTCGTGCTCCCTGGGGTTAAACCGGTGCAACGAGTAGGCCAGCGCATTCGCCGAATACTGTTGCTTTCCAGGAGCTACTCCAGCTGCGCTATTCGAATTGGTCGGGGACTGTCATCTATGAAAAGGAAGTCAGGGCCGAGTGCTGCCCTGTATCGACGCACATGCAGGACGACTGCGGAGTCAGACCGGCGAGTGTACCGGGGTCAAAGACCTAGGTGTCAGTACACCCGTGCCGTTCTTACTGGAGCACCTCGGTTAACTGCATAAAATTTGGGGGCAGGCTCTTGATGTTACTTCGATGTTAATTCATCTGCACACATGTCCGTCCCACTGTGTTTCCTAAAATACGCCTTCGCTATACAATGCCCAACGTCTCATCGTGTATCAGAGACATACACACATCCGTTCTGCGCTGTGGCTGGTATTGCAGTTCCGTAACGAGGCGAGGGACAAAGGCGTCGCACCCCTCACCGTTTAATCTCTGACAGATACAAGAAAAAAAGCCTAACTTTCCCTTGCATTTCCCTACTGACATGAGTCAGCTTAATATTAATTTACATAGACTTACAAAGGTTGTCAAAAATGATTTTGCGAGGGTGAGTCAAATGAAAACCTTAAATTTGTAATAACAAGTCGAAATTTCGCGCTCTTATCCTGTATATTGGGAAGCATGCTACAAACAGCTTGCTGAATGGCCTGTAGGTGGTAGCATAGTGCAGATGCACACATACCGTCGCAGTATCAGTATAAAGATGGCCGCTCTATTTGCCACCTGCACCAGGGAAGAACAGCGTTCTGTTATTCGGTTTATGCATAGTGAAGCAGTGAAACCTATTGAAATTCATCGACGAATGAAAGTTCAGTACGGTGATGCATGTTTGTCACACAAGCAAGTCTATGAATGGAGTAGGAAGTTCGCAAATGATGCGACTCCAGTGGAAGATGCTCCTCGTGCAGGTCAGGCACAACGAGTTGTGACTCCACAGAACATTGCAGTAGTTGAAGCCATAGTGAAGGAAAGCCGTCGAGTGACACTGAATGGCATTGTAGCACGTTTACAGATTAGTCATGGGTCAGCATACCACATTGTGCATAATGTGCTCCAGTTTCACAAAGTGTCTGCAAGATGATGCCACGGTAGTTGACTCCTGAAATGAGAGAACGACGTGTTGCATACTTGTGAAGACCTTCTTCGGCGCTTTGAACGAGGTGATGGCTTCCTTGCAAGAATCGTTACTGGGGGCGAAAGCAGGGTTCACTTCCACCAACCGGAAACGACCAGAGCGAGCAAGGAATGGCGCCATTCCTCATCACCAAGTGATTTCCATATGTTTGGACCACTCAAAGACGCAATGGGAGGAAAGAAGTTCCGTTCTGATGAAGAGGTACGCCACGCAGTGCATGAGTGGTTGCGCCAACTACCAAAAGAATTTTTTTCTAAAGGAATTTATGCACTTTGTAAGCGCTAGAGGACTTGCTTTGAGCGTGGGGGAGATTATGTTGAATAGTGATACAGCTTTGTACCACTTCTGCACAATAAATAATATTTAAAAAATATTTAAGGTTTTCATTTGACTCACCATCGTATAATGACTTACAGGTGTGAAAATTACCGAACTATCAGTTTAGTAAGTCAAAAATACTAACACTAATGCTTACAGAAGAATGGAAAACCTGGTAGGCCCGACCTCGGCAAAGACCAATTTGGAACACGCGAGGCAGTACTGACTCTACGAGATATCTCAGAAGATAGGGTAAGGAAAGGCAAATCTACGTTTATAGTATTTGTAGACTCAGTGAAAGTTTTTAATAACGTTGATTGAAATACGCTCTTTGAAATTCTGAGGTAGCAGCGCTAAAATACGGGGAGGGAAAGACTATTAACAACTTCTATAGAAATCGGACGGTAGCTATAAAAGTCGACAGGCATGAAAGGGAAGCAATGGTTGAGAAGGGAGTGATGCAGGGTTGTAGCCTATTGCGCATGTTATTCAATCTGCACACTGAGCGATCACTAATGGAAACAAAAGAAAATTTTGAAGTAGGAATTAAAGTCAGCGAGAAGAAATAAAAACTTTGGCGTTTGCCGATGACAGCGAAATTCTTCCAGAGACAAGAAAGGACTTCGAAGAGTAGTTGAACTGAATGGGCAGTGTCTTGAAAGGTGGATATAAGGTGAACATCGTCAAAAGCAAAACAAAGGTAATGGAATGTACTTGAATTAAATCAGATGACGCTGAAGGAACTAGTTTAGGAAACTAGGCACTTGAAGTGGTAGATGAGTTTTGCTGTTTGAACAGCAAATTAATTGGTGATGGCTGATACAGGGATGATATAAAATGTAAACGCAACGGTAAGAAAAGAACAGTTTGTAACATCGAGTATAGATTTAAGTAACTTCCTGGCAGATTAAAACTGTGTGCCGGACCGAGACTCGAACTCGGGACCTTTGCGTTTCGCAGGCAAGTGCTCTACCCTAACTTCACAGAAGCTCTCCTGCGGGAGCTGGAAGGTAGGAGACGAGGTACTGGCGGAATTAAAGCTGTGAGGACGGGTCGTGAGTCGTGCTTGGGTAGCTCAGTTTGTAGAGCACTTACCCGCGAAACGCAAAGGTCCCGAGTTCGAGTCTCGGTCCGGCACACAGTTTAAATCTGCCAGAAAGTTTCATATCAGCGCACACTCCACTGCAGAGTGAAAATCTCATTCTATAGATTTAAGTGTTGGAAAGTCTTTTGTAAGCTATTTGTATTGAGTACGGAAGTGAAACATGGACGATAAATAGTTTAGACAAGAAGACAATATAAGCTACTGAAATAAGCTGTTGCAGAAGAAAGCTGAAGATTATGTGGGTAAGTGATGAAGTATTGAAAAGAACTGGGGAGAAATTATATTTGTGGCATAATCCTACTAGAAGAAGGGATCGGTTGATGCGACACATTCTAAGACATCAAGGGATCACCAATTTAGATTGGGAAGTAAAAGTCGTAAAGGGAGTTCAAGAGATGTATAAAGTAAGCAGATTTAGAAGCATGTAAGTTGCAGTAGTTATTCGGAGACGAAGAGGCTTGCACAGGATAGAGTAGCATGGAGAGCTACATCCGACCACTCTTTGTACTGAAGACAATAAAAATATAATTAGATTGCACTTCTAAAACAATATTGAGGAAAGACGAGTTATATCTGTGTTATAGTATTACAGGACATACGGAGAATTTCACCGAGCAGCCTTTTTGCTCGATTTTTCGTTCGCTTTCCACGAAGCATAGTCACTTGATGAAACCGCAGGACATTTTCCCGTCAAGAGTTGCACCACATCAGTAAACACAGATTCCAGAGTGTCGTTTCTGGAAGAAGCAAAAAAAAACCGGATGAAGGTTTTGTGCTGCAACAGACGTGTAATGAAATGGTGAAATGTGTGGAGTAACATGATGGCTGGGCGACGGCGAGGTCATCGGGGCCGCATGCGGAAATCCCCGGCGCGTCCGCAGACAAAGCGGCGACGCCTGGAGCAGCAGGAATGCTCGAGACGTGTCCACTGCCCACCCAGACAACGGCGCTTACGTCAGCGAACGAAGGAGAGCCGGGGTAGGCCGGTGGCGGTGGTAGGTACAGCCGCGACGCTCCTAACAGCTTCTCTCTCATTTGTTTCAAATCGTTGGGTAAGGTACCGTCTTCATAGAGACCACACACAAAATGTACCTGACCTAATTAGTCGCAAGCAGCCGTCCTTCGTACAGCACTCGGAGATACGCTAATGAGCCAAAACAGGACTGCCGCACGCCTAGCCTGTTGGTCCACCCAGGGGACGCAGCACAGTAGCTATGCCTTAATGGTTCCCAGAGGTAAGCGACACCAGACGGCTACGCACAGGTCCCGTAATTTCCGTGAACCAGAGGCCGCTGCTCGGTGGGCACGTCTTATCAAGCGAATTTTGTGGCTAAGAGATCAACGTCAGTTCACTATCGTGCTCTCCAAGCCACTGCAGCACGATTCTGGCCTTCTGACACAGGCGGTTATCCTCGACCAACACATATAGCAAGAAGAGATCAAACTTCCTGCCAGATTAAAACTGTGTGCCGGACCGAGACTCGAACGCGGGACCTTTGCCTTTCGCGGGCAAGTGCTCTACCAACTGAGCTACCCAAGCACGACTCACGCCCCGTCCTCACAGCCTTACTTCTGCCAGTACCTCGTCTCCTACCTTCCAAACTTTACAGAAGCTCTCCTGCGAAACCTTGCAGAACTAGCACTCCTGAAAGAAAGGATATTGCGGAGAGCGTCTGTAAAGTTTGGAAGGTAGGAGACGAGGTACTGGCAGAAGTAAGGCTGTGAGAACGGTGCGTGCTTGGGTAACTCAGTTGGTAGAGCACTTGCCCGCGAAAGGCAAAGGTCCCGAGTTCGAGTCTCGCTCCGGCACACAGTTTTAATCTGCAAGGAAGTTTCATATCAGCAGAGTGAAAATTTCATTATAGAAACATCCCCCAGGCTCTGGCTAAGCCATGTCTCCGCAATATCCTTTCTTTCAGGAGTGCTGGTTCTGCAAGGTTTCGCGGGAGAGCTTCTGTAAAGTTTGGAAGGTAGGAGACGAGGTACAGGCAGAAGTAAGACTGTGAGGACGGGGCGTGAGTCGTGCTTGGGTAGCTCAGTTGGTAGAGCACTTGCCAGCGAAAGGCAAAGGTCCCGAGTTCGAGTTTCGGTCCGGCACACAGTTTTAGAGTGAAAATTTCATTCAAGAAGAGATCAGATGGTCCGCAAAAATTTTGACGTACTCCACAGGTGTCATTGTGCCTTAGATTTCTATTACAGGTTTCACGGAAGTTCGGCTGAAAGTTCTTCACAGCATGATGCTCCTCTCACTGACCTTTTTCCGTGGCGCAGTGCGAGGATCGAGCAGTCGTTAGCCTGGATAACAACGTATTTGGATGCGACCGTCGACGTAGCGTAACAAGAAATGTGATTCATCGGACCATATGACACGTTCCCGTTGATACGCGGTCCAGTCCCGACGATCCCGGGTGCAGTGCAGTCGTAATGGATGATATCGTTCGGTCAACGTCAACATGTAAGTGTTGCCAGTTGCAGATATCCGTACTCTGAGCAGTATATTCTGAAACACACTCACCTGCACCAGCATTATACCATGTCGTCAGATCTGCCACAGGTCGCCACATAGCCTGCTTCACACAGCGGTTATGCCTCCAGCCTTCACGTTTTCTGACTATGCAAAACCAGGCAGACTTTCTCTCTGTACCATTATTGGTGGACCCATATTAGTGCCATGCACTGTCACAGATACAATGTTAAAACAAAGTTGTCATCATCGAATTGACACGCAAGACAGTCCTCCTATGCCAATAGTTAAGCTCTGCAGCAACCTGCTTTCAAATGACAGGTAGGCCAATTGGATCACAAGACTATCCCTGCAGAAATCCACCTGGTTTCCAAACACACATCGAAGCACTAGAGTGTTAAATGGGCACCGTAAATAGTCAGTACTCTCACCAACCGATTTCTACCATCTCTGCCATAGGGGAAACAGGATAAATGTCTAATGTTGAGAAGGACACGCAAAAAACCGCAAGTTTTGTCTTCTGTGATACCTCGCCATTTCGTTGTTATTAAACGCTATCCCCGGGCAGCTGATGTCTCCATATTGTGATACGAGACCCCACCCCTGCCCACATAGGAGGTGCTCGTTTACCCAGTCGCACCGCATTTCACAAAAACCGGTCAACAGTCGAACCCTTTACAGCCATGCACAGGAAACGCACTTGCCAATTCCTGCAGTTTTCCGCACCAGAACAATAACTGTATTGCAGTGAACACATAGTGTGTTGTGGGGCGATCACTCTGTTGTAGAAATAATTCAAAAGCCAAAATCGCTTAAATACTGTTTACTAGATGGCCGGTTTCAACACACTAAAGGTGCCATCATCAGATCTGTGAAGAGTTACACTACATACATTACTATTAGTACAGTACCACATACCTGAATGTAGCTTAATATGTATAAATCATTTGGATATAACGATACATGAGGCAGACCAGCTGATATAAAATCATTGTCGCAGAAATAAAAATTAAAAAACAACTGCTCTCATGGTCATACTATTCCATCAGATATATAAAACCGAAGTCACAAGATAAAACTGTTTGACACATGACCGCAGCTCGACTAACGACGGTCGGCCTCACACTGCCCTCTTCCCCGCCGGTTTGCCTGCTGCGAGTCTAGTGGTTCACAACCGGCCACTAGATAGCGCTGTCCCAGCAGTGCACACACAGTCCCACGCTATAACCACTCATTACTACAATACAACTACTATTATTGCTCATCAAATACCCATGCAAAGAACACTTTCGCATACACTTCCTGTACATATTATACCTGCTATGCATATTATATACAGTATAAAGTATGGCACAAAAAGGGAAAAAAATGACCAATAAGCTGTATTGATCGCTGGTGACCACTCGCTCCCAACTTCATCCTTCGCACCACAGACACCACCGCTCCCTGCCCTACGCTCGCGGGGACTACCGGTTCACTGCCGAATTCGCGAGCTCCAGAACTGTTTCACGAAATTATTTCAACATTCCGACCCTTTAGTTGAATATCCTCAGCAACAGAATTCAGATGTTTCATGCGGCCACTTCGTGCCGACGCTCGTAGTACCTGCTGAATGTAGGTCTTACTACCAACTCTTTCGTTTCCAAAAGGTCTTAAGAAATAGCAGTTCGTCTTGTGCAAGTGACTCGCAATTTAAAATAGAAGGGTCGGCCGAGAAAACAGTCTGTTTCTTCAGGTCAGCGGTGGACCGGTTGGCTGCCTCCAGGTTTAGGAATAGACTCTCACACCCAGGAAGCTGGAAATCCGGCGCTGCTTTTAGCAATAGCGACCAGCGCTCGGCGGCTGGCGCGTTTTAACAAACGTCCACCTACTTCGTACAGCATCATCGGATAAATCATCAAAATAAGGATCACGGACAACCTTATCAATCTTGGCTGTGGTTGCATTCTTAGGTATGCTTCGGAACCAGCATTGAGCCCGGTTAAGGAGAACCCACTCAGCAAGCACAAACAGCTGCCAAGGCGGGCGTAGTGCCCACTTCTTTTTTTTCCTAGTTTTTCACGCCTTCTCAAATGCTGGTCATTGTTTATGGTGCTTTTTTGAACCCGTGTTTAAGAATTTCGTTCTGTACCATCATCTGTTGGGTTTTATCGCCTGCTGGTCTGTTCTTATCCTTTCGACCGTGTACCCCACTCTTTTACTTTTTGCCTTCACTCACGCTAGTCGGGCGCGGATGGCCACAGCCGCCGACGCGTGTCCTCGGCCGCAGACGGCGAACGGAGTGGCCGCATCGGGGGGGGGGAGGGGGGGGGGGACATTCTTAAGCTGGGCGTCAGGTCGTTAGCGCATCTGGCACGACGGCGATGTGTCTCACCGCCAAAATTACTGACCGCTGGACACTATGAAGCGGCAGTACAACCGTGATCCGTGCGATCAGTAGGCTAATGCATACGTGATGTACAGCTACTTGTTCCTACACCTACACACAGGAACCTTACAGAGTGCGGCGGAGTGTACTTTGCGCGTACCACCGTTATTTCTGTCCGTCCATTCGCGAATGATGCGTGGTAACTTGTATTGTCCGTAAACTTCCATACGAGCTCTAATATTTCTCTGATTTTCTCGTTGCGTTAATTTCGCAACATTTATGTGGACTACGTAATATACTGCTCGTCTGTCCTTGGAAAGTAAGATCTCGTAATTTCAACAATAAACTTCTCTGCCACTGAATTTTTTTGAGCATCTCCGTAACGTGCTCACGTATACTAAAAGTTCCGATCACGAAACGCGCTGTTCATGAAAGCGTTGTGTCCCTTCTTTCAGACAAGTCAGAAAGAACAGACACACGAATTCATATAACTGATACGCCTATCTGGGTAATGGATCCACGTTCTTCAGTGCGGATGCACAAATACGTCAAGACAGCGAACACGGAATCAATGAACAGGGACTACGGATAGGTGGCGCAAGGTGGAAATGTGGATCGGCCGTGAGGCGTGCCGAGATAATCCGCGTACTTGCGACAACACCGTGTTCCGGATGGCGCTGTGGTTCACGCACCTGCGTACTTCACAGGTGATCCTGGGTTCGAATCCGGGGCCGGTATACATTTTTCACTCGTCGCCGTTGATACCCTTAATGTCCCGCTGCAGCTGACAGCAGTGATCCACTTGTCTCTGTCTCTGCCGTTAATCAAACTTGGTAAAGGTTTCAAACGGACGGGGAAACTCAAGTATCGCTCGAACGACTGTTTTGTAAGGTAGCCTACCTCCTCCGTCAAGAGACTACACTTTCCGAGGGATAAGTTTTTTTTTTTTTTTTTTTTTTTTTCGCTCCGCCGGCCGCCATGGCCGAGAGGTTCGAGGCGCTTAAGTCCGGAACCGCGCGACTAGTACGGTCGCAGGTTCGAATCCTGCCTCGGGCATGAATGTGTGTGATGTCCGTAGGTTAGTTAGGTTTAAGTAGTTCTAAGTTCTAGGGGACAGTTTCAGAGAAAATTGAAATATTTCCCCGCACTATGTAAATCAGGTGTCAAAAAGTTCACCTCCGCACGGCGTAGGCATTTTGATTAACAAAAGTTGCATTGATATGATACTTGATTTTTAAAATGGCTTCATTCGAAAGAAGTACTCAGTTCAGGACATTTCGAGAGCAGAAGACACTAGCAAGGCAAATAAGGTATCAATAACATCATGTCTTCTGAACAAAACGAAAATAGAAAAAAAAAATAAAGAAATAAATAAAGAAAAACAGATTAGAGAAATATCTGATGCGCATTTAAATTATGCTCGGTATGATGGACAGTAAATGAGGTGCGTCAAATTTTTCTCTAATTTATATTATTTCGTACCTTTACTCAAATTTTTTTAAACTTTTTGAATTTTACGTTTCGCTTACTTTCCAAGTCCTGTCGTATGCGTAACCACATATATTTAATGGAAGAGCGTACTTTCAGTCGTTGCTCAACAATTCTTCGTACAATGATGGGCATTTCCGAATGTTTATACTCATTACGATACATTTGTTCATATTGAGCACCATCTAGCAAGCCCTGAACTACGCATTAATACTCTGCATGTCTTCCTGAATTTGGCAACAATTTTCTTGCGTAGCAACGTCTCTGCATACAACAGCACTATCTTGTGGAGATTACGACTTTATCAACTAAATTATTTATCCTATAACATTGCCTTGCGTTTCAACCGGATTTACTTTTCGGTCTGAAGAATGAAAGACTGTATTGTTTACCAGGAACCCTTCAGTCCAATCAAAGCGCCTACAATAGATCAAAAGTATCCACACCCTTCCAAAAACATACGCTTTACTTATTAGGTGCTCTGTGCTGCCACCCACTGCCAGGTACTCCAAATCAGCGACCTCAGTAGTCATTCGACATCGTGAGAGAGCAGAATGGGGCGCTCCGCGGAACTCACGGATTTAGAACGTGGTCAGGTGATTGGGTCTCACTTGTGTCATACATCTGTACGCGAGATTTCACGCTCCTAAACATCCCTAGGTCCACTGTTTCCGATTTGATAATGAAGTGGAAACGTGAAGGGAGACGTACAGCACAAAATCGTACAGGCCGACCTCGTCTGTTGACTGACACACATTGCCGACAGTTAAAGAGGGCAGACATCTATCCAGACCATCACACAGGAATTCCAAACTGCTTCAGTATCCACTGCAAGTACTATGACAGTTAGGCAGGAGGTGAGGAAACTTGGACTTCATGGTCGAGCGGTTGCTCTTAAGCCACACATCACGCCAGTAAATGCCAAACGACGCCTCGCTTGGTGTAAGGAGCGTAAACATTGGACGATTGAACAGTGGAGAAACGTTGTGTGGAGTAACGAATCATGGTGCACAATGTGGCGATCCGATGGTAGAGTGTGGGTATGGCGAATGCCCGGTGAACGTCATCGGCGCCAGCGTGTGTAGTGCCAACAGTAAAATTCGGAGGATGTGGTGTTATGATGTGGTCGTGTTTTTCATGAAAGGGGCTTGCACACCATGTTGTTGGAACTATCACAGCACAACCCTACATTGATGTTTTAAGCGCCATCTTGATTCCCACTGTTGAAGAGCAATTCGGTGATGGCGATTGAGAACCTGTTCATAATGCACGGCCTGTGGCGGGAATATAACATCCCTGTAATGGACTGGCCTGCACAGAGTCCTGACCTGAATCCTATAGAACACCTTTGGTATGTTTTGGAACGTCGACTTCGCACCAGGCCTCACCGACCGATATCGATACGTTTCGTCAGTGCAGCACTCCGTGAAGAATGGGCTGCCATTCCCCACGAAACCTTCAAGCACCTGACTGAACGTATACCTGCGTGAGTGGGAGCTATCGTCAAGGCTAAGGGTGGGCCAACACGATACTGAATTCCAGCATTACAAATGGAGGGCGCCACGAACTTGCCAGTCATTTTCAGCCAGGCGTCCGTGAACTTTTGATCACATAGTGTATTTTGTTCACTACGCGGGACTGTACCGAGCGCCTTCTAGAAGTCGACGGACACGGCAATTACCATGGCTCCTCGCCACTACCTGTTGCCTTCCCAGTTTCGTGGGCGAACACAGCGTGCCGGGTCTCACACGATCCTTGTCTTCGGAATCCGTATTGATTCCTAGAAAAACTATTTTCGGAGTACAGAAATAACGTAATATGCGAGCATAAAATGTGTGGTACTAACTTCTACACCACACTGACGTCAACTTTCGTTTCGCGACCAGTTTTGAAAACGGGAATGACATTTTTCTACTCACTGGGAATCCTTCATGCCCTCAGCTTCCTACCGGCGACTGTTTCATATCTCTGCAGAATCGTATAGGCATCAGGTCCAGTGGCATTTCCTCTGTTGAGCGTTTGGAGTTGCTTTTCTACCCCGTGGTCATTTATTTTCATATTTGTCATTTTGGAGCTCGCGCGACTGTTGAAAGAAGTAACGGTAGTATGCTCTTCCTCAGTGACAAATATTTGCAGAAAGGAATTTAATATGTCTCCCTTCTCCGTTTCGATACCACTGTCGTCAGCAACTTTCTGTATAGACGTCTTCGATCCGTTTACTGATTTAGCATAAGACCAAAACGTCACAGGATTTTCTGAGAAATTGGTAGTTAGTATACCGGTTTAGAATTCGTTGAAAGCTTCACTCGTGACTTTGCCAACTCTAATTCTGACTGCGTTCAAATACCTTTTGTAAAGGCATCGTCGCTATTACTGTGGAGACCAAGTTGCCACTGCTGTTGCTGTAGGCCGATTTTGTGATTTCATGAAACGGCTTCTGGTGCAGCATACCGCTAAGAAAATTTCCCTCTGCCACTGTTACACAGCTATACCCCAGGGTCAGGTAACAGGATAGGAGAACGAAGGTTCTACAACACTCCAACAAATTAGTAACAAATTCGCACAAACGAGTTAAAACGTTTATTCATCTTTGTGTCTTGACGAATAAGAAGTCTGCAAGACTATTTGTAACATAACACAAAAATGGAGGCACTCAATGGCTAAGTGCAAATAAACGTAGTAAAACTTCACAGTACGTAGCAAATGCTCTCTAAACGACGTGTGTAACCTCCCCCTCACTTATCGACCTTAATGACAGTAAAAATTAAACCGCGTGCACCTAATTGAAATTTGGGAAAAGCAATCGTCACCGAAGTTAATTTGTCGGTAAAGAGGGAGGAAAGGGTTACATCTAAATGAAAGAAAAAATGCAAAAGATATATAGATATTTGAGATTTGGGGAAAATTACGGTCGCCAGTCCTATGGACAACTACTATAATAACTGTAAATGGAAGATTAATGCACATATAATTAGCACTAAAAGCGTGGCAAATGAAGGTTGACACGTGTTGTGTGAAAACTGAAGTAATAAATTTCGCTACACTCTGACTTAATTTAGCAATAGAATTAATAAAACCGGAAAATTGAAAGTTAATTTAGTGCCTGAAATTAATAGTGAACTTTGTTTCTGAAGTACTACGAAATTCAATAAAATAAGGTTAGTCTTGGGCTACCTCAACAATCATTTCAAAAGCTACTTGAATCAATGCAATTTAGAAATAAAGGATTTAACTTTGAACTTGAATTAAATGATTCTGAACAATTAACAATAGTAAAATTTAGTACGTGCTAAGCTGAGCTGCAGTCACAGGTAAGCTAAAATATGGTAACAAAACTCAGATTCTTAATTTGTGCTTGTGTAACCTAAATATTCAGCCAGCTATGAATACCTTTACTGAACTTTGAAATTAAAGCAGTGAAATGGAATGATAGTACTTTAATGCTGGCGTTTGAATTTCAACGACACTCGGGTTCATTCCGGAAAAGGAAGGGACCCTGCTTGGTAATGCAATTGGGACAATGAGCAACAAAGGTTCATGCTACGTTGCTGTAATTTTGTGGGGCAAATTGAACAGTTTGAAAAGCTGAGGTCTGCCATACAGTTCTAAAAGTTTACGTGCTTCCATTCTTCCTTGTTGGTTGATTGAAGGTTTGAAGTCGTCGATCGGGGATGTGGCGACAGTCACTCATTGTCGGCCGTCGCTGTTGCAGAAGCTGGATGTTGGCGCGCCTTCTTTTCGACACGGTCACCAGACGAAACGGGCTCTTGATGTGCACCACCGCGACACCGTGTCAGAAACTATCATAGCAAGTCGAGCGCAATTACATGCTGCCAAACCCCGAAAGCGCGGCAACTCGCGGGAGCGTCACACAACACACCTGCTCCACCGCCCTACTCCAGCCAGACTCTCTCTCTGCCCGCGCTCCACGCGCCAGAGTTAACACTACCAAAGATCCTAAACACTTTGGTTCTCCACACTACCTATCGATGTAGTCGTTCGATAGCATAGTTTTCCCTAGGCAAGACTCAGCGCAAAAATACAAATAATATTTACAAAACAAACCAATTATTTATATATATATATATATATATATATATATATATATATATATATATATATATATATATATATATATAGTAAAACAACAATTACAATATATGAAGACACAGAAGTGTCATATCTTCAGGTAACAAAATAAGGAAAAAAATTTATAGTACAATAGATGGAAATAGGAGGATATGCATTTCCGGCGTTACACATTCC
This sequence comes from Schistocerca serialis cubense, assembly GCF_023864345.2. Classification (NCBI taxonomy): domain Eukaryota; kingdom Metazoa; phylum Arthropoda; class Insecta; order Orthoptera; family Acrididae; genus Schistocerca; species Schistocerca serialis. Next base: position 489,111,940 of record NC_064646.1, on the reverse strand, counting down.
CTGTCTATGTCAGCCCTGGACGATGACCTATGACCGAGTGGGCGAGAGCTGCTCTTCTATCTTACCAGTAGACTTCTGTCCGTTGTCGTCCGGTGGATTGTACTCGGCAATTGTCCGAGGCGAAGTCGATGTTTTTATCTTCAGCGCCGCCTGTGGGTCCTGGTGGAACTGGCGCAAGTGGTGACTCTCTGTGTCACGGGCACCAGCTCGGACCTTTGTGCCTGTGGTACTTTTGCCCTGGCTGTGTCTTGTTCGGACGACACAGCAACTTGTGCAAGTGAATTTCGTTTCCTTTAAACCTGTGGCCTTCATTCTTCTTCTTCTTGTGGTGGTGGAATTCTACAGACTGGTCTGACGCACGCTACCCTGTCCTGTGCAAACCTCTTCATCCTTGCGTAACCACGGAAACCAATATCAATTGGAAGTTGCTTACTGTATCCATCCCTATGTGTCCCTCTACAATTTTCATCCCGCTCCCTCACTGCCACCTCTCTCCACTACCAAACTGTCGATTCCTGAGTGCCTGAGGTTGTGTCCCATGAAGTGATGCCTCCCTTGTCAAGTTGTGCCACAAACTTCCTTTCTATCCAGTTTGATTCGGTGCCCCTTCATCAGTTAGTCGATCTACCCGTCCAATCTTCAGCGTTCTTCTGTACCACCACAATTCGAAAGCTTCTTCTTCTGCCTGTATTGTTTATCCCGCACATTTCGCTTCCGTACAGTGCTACACTCCAGACTAATGCCTACCGAAAATTCTTCCTAAAACTTAAACTTATACTGCATGTCAATATAGTTCTCATTTCATAAAACCCTTTTATTTCTGTTGCCGTTTTGCGCTTGGTATGCTCCTTACTTATATAGCAGAAACAATGTAGTAGTTTTAGCTTCGATTTTTGCATTGGTCTTGTATTACAATATGTGAAATAAAGCGGCAGATGAATATGTACCATATCAAACAGTTACAGACAGTTCAACACGTCAAAATAGCCACTTGACGAAAATCCTTGAATAGTTGTGTTCTGTGACATGGATTGTCGTTGGAAGTGTCTGGCAGCTTTGCTGGTCGTTAGGTGGCCTGAAGAATAATTTCCAAGTATGCTGTCATAGCAGGCCGTACATAAGAAATGAAACAATTACAAGCGCGAAATAATAGCCGAAATGATGGTTTATAATCTCGAACTTAATAGTCCAGTAAGACGTGGACATGAACATAAATCACGGACATAAATGCAGGAATTCACAACAGGTTATCACGTTCGTTTATATGAATGTAAATTCTCTTCTGGAATCACTCAGCTGCCTCATTTCATGTTGTGTTTTACGAATTAGCTTCATCTCCTTTGCTTGCAGTTCACATTCTAATGAAAATGTCTGCTGTAAAGTCTCATTCCCAACAAAAATGAAATGAAAGCTGCGATCAAGACTTTTCTCTTTATCACTGAGTTCCTGAGCACGTAGCAGAACATCTCATACAGGTTGTTGCAGCGGGATTTGTATTGTAACAACAGTTCGGATGAGTAAATTATCTCTCCTGTTTAGCCGGCCGCGGTGGTCTCGCGGTTCTAGGCGCGCAGTCCGGAACCGCGCGACTGCTACGGTCGCAGGTTCGAATCCTGCCTCGAGCACGGATGTGTGTGATGTCCTTAGGTTAGTTAGGTTTAAGTAGTTCTAAGTTCTAGGGGACTGATGACCACAGCTGTTAAGTCCCATAGTGCTCAGAACCATTTGAACCATTTCTCCCCTGTTTATTCTGTTTTTGGTTTTGTCATACAATTATTGTATGTGACACAGCTTTTTCTTCCTGTACAACTTCTGCCTTCATTCCCGTCTTCCGCTATCGTGGTCGCTCGCACCGAATCCAAAACATGGTTTCCAGCCTGAGGTATCTATATTACTAACCGACTATCCCGGAACCTCGGAACCCGAAACACAGTCCGAGATGCTGGATGCCTATCTAATGGCTTACAGGGGCAACAAAAATTTCGTTTTCAGTATTTGGCATTATAATTGACCGAATTTAAAAATTTAAAGTTGTATCATAATCTACCATTATGAATGTAATTTTACGTTAGAAGTCGAATACAACAAGATAAGTATTATACAGAATGAGATTTTTACTTTGCAGCGGAGTGTGCGCTGATATGAAATTTTCTAGCAGATTATGTGACGGACCGAGACTCGAACTCGGGACCTTTGTGTTTCTCGGGCAAGTGCTCAACCGAAGTTTTTTTTCTTCTTTTTCGGTAGTGTTCGCTGCGTTTAGTCTGTGCGGACGTCACAAGACATCCGTTCAAGTTGATCGTTGATTCTTTTACTCAGTTTTTTATTATAGAGGGCGGGCAGCCCTCTGACCGAACACGCTGGGCTACCGTGCCGGCATTCGACTGAGCTACCCAAGCACTACCTCACAGCTTCAATTCTGCCAGTACCTCGTCTCCTACCTTCCAGACTTTACTGAAGCGCTTCTGCGAACCTGACAGAACTAGCACTCCCGGAAAAAAGGAGCACTTGCCCGCGAAAAGCAAAGGTCCCGAGTTCGAGTCTCGGTCCGGCACACAGCTTTAATCAGCCGGAAATTTTCAAGTATTTTACAATTAGTAATTGTGAGTTTGCGGTGAGGCAGCCCAACTGGGGGCTCATAAATACCCCGATTTTATTCATCCATGTCAGAACTCGTGCAGGAATGAATAACTCCACAGTAGATCTTGAACGAACCGCCTTCCGTTTAGCTAGGCCGAAATGAATGCTGACATCCGTCTGACCGGAGCAAACCTGAACTGGTTGTCTTCCCGCAACTGGCTTCAGCTTCCCGCCAATGACAAATGAACTCTCGACGGATCTACCCGAAACATCACACATATTTCTGTGATGGCACGTAATCTTTTGAGACCTAGTTGCTTTGCGATTCTGACGTGATGGCGCTGCGGGCTGCACGAATCTGTACATTACTTAATCCAACTGAATTTATAAATTTTCATATCCTTACGCACTAACTATTCATGTTAACGTCTAAATTACTTCTTTTCTTTCTAGGTAAGAGTGGCTGCCAACGCGGCGTCGAAAAATAAATAAACGTAAGTACAAAGCCCAAATAAAATACATAAATGGTCCTTGCTGTCCTATAAGTGACTTAATATCAGACAAAGAATTTTCTCAGAACCGATACATCCCGGGTGGGTTACCAGTGCAAGGTCTACCGATAAGACGAAGTAAGAAATAATAAATATTCCTGTAACAAATTATTTATTTACGAGTATCATATACAGGGTGGACATCAATAAACACAGCAAACTGCACTGATGGATTCCTGACTGCTAAACGAGAAAAGAAGACCCTATGAACATGTTTCCCGAAATGCATCGTTGCCACGGCACGGTAAATGGCGCTGACGGATGAAAGTTCCTCTGAGTACGTGCCGCGTGTTCCTTGTGCGTTGTAGGCTATGCGATTGACGCAGCGTACTGTAAGCAGCACAGTGGTCCGGTATTCGTGTGGGGAATCACCCGAGATTGATGTTTGTGTGCGGCCAAGCAGATAGAAACGTTCGAGAGGCAGCACGGCAATACCAAAGACACCGACCACATCGCACATTTCAAGCGCTTTTTGTACGTTTGTGCGAGCAAATAATCCTGAGTTCATAACGAGCATCAAAACCGATACAGGGATTTGTGAACTCAGGGTTGTCGTAGCCAGATTGAATATTGTAATCCCCAAAATCCTCGAAAAATAAGCGAAAAATATACCTATTCAAAACAGCAGATAAAAATTCATTTGACGCCTTCGTGAAAGACAATCTCTGCTCAGTCCAGATTAATGATATAAGTGTAGACCGGACGTGGCTTAAATTCAAAGAAATAGTAATTGAGAGATTTATACCAAATAAATTAACAAACGACGGTGCTGATCCTCTTTGGTACACAAAACGAGTTAGAACACTATTGCAGAAACAACGAAAGAAACATGTCAAATTTAAACAGACGCAAAATTCCCAACATTGGCGATCTTTTACAGAAGCTCGAACTTCAATGCGAGATGCTTATAACAGTTTGCACAACGAAACTTTGTCTCGAAACCTGGCAGAAAATCCAAAGAGATTCTGGTCGAATGTGAGGTATGTTAGCGGCAAGAAACCATCAATGCCTTCTCTGCGCAATATCAGTGGAGATACTGTCGAAGACAGTGCTGCCAAAGCAGGGTTACTAAACACAGCTTTGCAAAATGCCTTCAGAAAAGAATTCGAATCGAGAACAGCTGCCAACATGAGTAACGTAGAAGTAGATATCCTCGGAGTAGCGAAGCAACTTAAATCACTTAATAAAAGCAAGTCTTCTAGTCCAGACTGTAAACCAATTAGGTTCCTTTCGGAGTATGCTGATGCATTAGCTCCATACTTAACAATCGTATACAACCGTTCGCTCGACGAAAGATCCGTACCCAGAGACTGGAAAGTTGCACAGGTCACACCAATATTCAAGAAAGATAGTAGGAGTAATCCAGTAAATTACAGGCCCATATCATTCACGTCGATATGCAGCAGGATTTTGGAACATATATTGTGTTCAAACATTATGAATTACCTCGAAGAAAACTATTGACACACACTCAACGTGGGTTTAGAAAACATCGTTCCTGTGAAACACATCTAGCTCTTTATTCACATGAAGTGTTGAGTGCTATTGACAAGGGATTTCAGATCGATTCCGTATTTCTGGATTTCCATAAGGCTTTTGCCACTGTACGACACCAGCGGCTCGTAGTGAAATTGCGTGCTTATGGAATATCGTCTCAGTTATGTGACTGCATTTGTCATTTCCTGTCACAGAGTAAATCGGAAGCGATTTCTGGCGTTCCCCAAGGTAGTGTTACAGGCCCTTTGCTGTCCTTTATCTATATAAACGATTTGGGAGACAATCTGAGCAGTCATCTTAGGTTGTTTGCAGGTATTACAGTTTCGAACAACTTAAATTGGAAGTAACAGACAGAAAATGTTGGGGAGGAAGGCTACCCAAAGACTGCGTTTTATTGGCAGGGCACTTAGAAAATGTAACAGATCTACTAAGGAGACTGCCTAGACTACACTTGTCCGTCCCCCTTTGGAATACTGCTGCCCGGTGTGGGATCGTTACCAGATAGGACTGACGGAGTACATCGAAAAAGTTCAAAGAAGGGCAGCACGTTTCGTATTATCGCGAAATATGGGAGAGATTGTCACAGAAATGATAAAGGATTTGGGCTGGACATCATTAAAAGAAAGGCGTTTTTCGTTGCGACGGAATCTTTTCAAGAAATTCCAATCACCTACTTTCTCCTCCGAATGTGAAAATATTTTGTTGACACCGACCTACATAGGGTGAAACGATCACCACGATAGCCGGCCTCGGTGGTCTAGCGGTTCTAGGCGCTCAGTCCAGAACCGCGCGACTGCTACGGTCGCTGGTTCGAATCCTGCCTCGGGCATGGATGTGTGTGATGTCCTTAGATCATTTAGGTTTAAGTAGTTCTGAGTTCTAGTGGACTGATGACCACAGATGTTAAGTCCCATAGTACTCAGAGCCCTTTGAACCATTTTATCACCACGATAAAATAAGGGAAACCAGAGCTCGTACGGAAAGATATAGGTGTTCATTCTTTCCGCGCGCTATACGAGATCGGAATAATAGAGAATTGTGAAGGTGGTACCATGAACCCTCTGCCAGGCACTTAAACGTGGTTTGCAGAATATCCATGTAGATGCAGATGGGATCTTTCAGACAGACGAACTTGCAGGGTGGTGGACTGTGCGTACACCAGATTTGGAGGAGCGGATTCTTCAGGATATTGAGAGGAACCCAGGTACAAGCTCCAGGCACGGGCCCGCCATCACAGTGTAAGCCAAAATAAGATTATGTGCATCCTGCGTGACAACCGCTACTATCCCTATCACTTGCAACTAGCGCAAGGATTATCAGCAGCAGGTTTTGTCAATGGTTTTTGCACCAGAACATCACAATTATGGGATTTCTGTCATCAGTCCTCTTTACTGACGAAGCAGCCTTTATCAGAACTGGCATCATCAATCTGCATAATCGTCATCTGTGACCTATAGACAATGCTCTGGGAATGGTTGAGGCGTCTGATCAGCATCGGCTCAGCATCAGTATGTGGGCAGGCATTCTTGACGACCACATACTTGGACCGGTTATTGTTCCACAGAGCCTCTACGGAGGAACGTGCCTACACACCCTACCGCGTAATCTTCCTGGACTGCTTGAGAACATAACTTTGGAAGTATGATAGGTTGTGTGGTTTCTGCACGACGGAGCACCATCCCACTTCCTCATTACAGCACCTCATCATCATCATAGCAGGACGATGGATAGGGTGCGGAGGCCCTGTAGCATGGCATGCTAGATGACCAGACTTAAACACCCTTGATTTTTTCCTCTGGGGGCATCTTCTAACAATACCATCACTTGCAAAGTAGGTTAGAAATCAGATTAATAATGTTGCTCACGCAGCATATGTTCGCTTTATCGGGCAACAACAAAGTTATTGACCGTGGATGGCATCGTCAGAATGGAAATAATGAGGTCACTGTAAAAAAGTCATTAATTTGGCACTTATCTTGAATGGATTCCCACGTAGATTTCGTCGAAGTTGTTATGGCTTATCTTGTTGCTTCTAGGGTGATTCCACTTTGACTGCTAGAAGGTCCAGATCTGTATTTTAGCAATATTTGAAGACCTAACAAATGCGTTTTACAGGAAATTCTTAATTATCAAACAATCCCAGATCAGAACAATGGTATGGTAGAGCTGATTTTTGACTTGGTGTTCACGATCCACATTTTTATTAAACTTCTTGTAAATTCACATATACTTCTTCTTAATTGTCACATCATCAAGAAAACTGTTTTGTATCAATCTTCATATATTTAATTTCCACTGTAACCAAACACAAGACTTGACTGTTCTTTTACAAAGCGAAATAGCAACTTAACTTCTGCAAAGTGAAACAAAGACTGCTCTGTGCGCATACGCGCCAAAACGGTTACAAGTAAGTCAAAGATTATGACAGTCTCACAGAAATGAATACACACAAGAACCATATCACTGTAACGGAGTACCTATACATTAATAAAACCAAATGTGAATATTGTCACAAAGATATGTCTCTTACTTCGCAGAAAAGTAGTACGATATTACTAGTATCGAGAACTGGGGTTGGAGTGCCGTAATGGTCACGTAAATAAAGAACCACTACAATCTGAAAGGCGTTGTGTATGCTGAACCAGTTCCTCATGTGCAGACCCTTAAACAGCGTGTTCGCGACTCCTGTGAAACTATTCGGAGAAAGGCATGAAAGTGCGAAAGAGTGTGGTAATCGATGATACGACGTTTCAACGTGTGCACTGCAACCCATGGAGGCCATTTTGAACATCTGTTGCGACGTGGACGCCATGCAGCCCTGTACCGTGTTCCGGGGTGGTTTGTTGTTGGACGCACACCGTCCATTTCTGGACAGATGTGCATGGGACCTTTTTTCCTCCATTTCCAGTCAGGAAACCGTCCCTGCAATTTGTCGGTTTTATTAATGTTCACCTTGTATAGTGTGCGGGTTTCTCTACACTTGCATAACACAGATGCATGGATTCACCAATAGGAAACTAAAGTCGGCTACGTGCCTGTTTCAGAAGAAATGGGAAATATTATCAGACAAGCTAGTACGTTCAATATTGAGTCAAAAATATTCTTACCAATTCGTGTTAATTTACCAACAAGGTTATAGATAAAGGTGTTTGAATACTATGCGTAACATGTAAGAGGTTCAATACTCACCATCTACTGCAACCTATTGAAAACATTAAGGTAATCTTGTTCGTTTGTGATAATTATAAGTACAAACACCAATGTGCAGTGCTACAGTTTTTCGGACACTTACTGATATAAACACCGGAATGCACTGCTGTTAAATCAAATATATCTGACAATGTTCATTCTTGATTCTAGTTTGTTCTGGAGAGGGTTTCTAAAGAAGAAGGAGTTTCTGCTTTAGAAACATGGTGCAAAGGTGGTTATAATATAGTAATAAATGAGTGCAATAATGATTTCAACACTTCTCCACTGAAAAGGAACGCTGTCTAAAACTTACGGAAACTTTTCGAGAAAAGTGGATGTGAAGCGAATTGGCACAGGTAAAATAGGTCATGAATAAATGACGAAACGAAGCTTAAAGTTTTACAAGCGGTTATCTAGAGATCTAACTCGCAGGCTTTCTCTCGTACAAAATATTTGTAGAACTTCAGTGCGGAGAATTTTACATAAGGCCAAATTCAAACTTTACATACCTCGTCCCCTACGTTGGCTCTTGCAAGACGAAGCTGCTCGTAGGTTTCAGTTTTGCTATACAGTGTTAAATGAATAAAGAGAACCAGATAATACGTTGTTTTCTAAGATAATTTGGAGCGAAGAGGCAACTTTCATATTATTACGCCTTGTCAACAGTAACAACTGTACCTATTTGTATAAAGAGAACCATAAACACGTTTTTGTGAGGCAGTTAAATGAACCTGGCGTTACAGGTTCGGGCTGTATCTAATGTCGTGGAGTAATTGGGGCTTGGTTTTGATGGAAGAGTGACTAGGGAGAACTACGTGGAAATGTTGACGACCTATGCCATTCCGCCACTACAGATAACATGATGGAGGCCCACCCCATTACGCAACAAGTGTGCCTAACTACGTTGATGAGATATTTCGTGGGAAAGCTATCAGACAGCGAGAGGCAGTAGAAATGTCATCAAGATCTCCTGATCTTTCTTATTTTTGGGGTTACGTTAAAGTGTGTGCTAGAAAATCTCAATCAATTGAGGACTCGAAAGCAGTTATTCACAACGCTTATGAAGACATTTATTCTAATAAACGACTGTCTAAACAATTATGCTTAAGCACCACAGATCGTCTGATGAAATGTGTCAACAAAGATGGAAAACAATTCGTGAATGAATGTAATATATAATTCCGTAGTTTCAATAAACTGTTCAGTTATTTCAGTATTCCAATCGTTCGTTTTGTATTCAATTGTTTTACGACGGGTAGTGACTTTTGGCCCATCCTATATTCCTCATAGAAGTAGTTACTTAAGTTTACGTCAGTCAGATAGGCGCTAAAAAAAACTCATGCTGTATTCTAACCAAGTGATAGTGTTGTTTAATTCAACATTTAGAGTATGTTATTCGTAAGGTAGATACAGTCCTTTCGATTCGCAGTAAGGTTGTGAAATGAATCTCAGGACGATATAAGGAGTGTGTGAGATAAGAAATAACATCTTCCGCGATTACATGACTGGATATGTCCAATGTGAATCAAAGATTTTCTTCTCTTTTGTGGATGAAGCATTTTCTTCTCTTTGGTAAGTATATTCCAAGATTTTATCTAGGCTCAGAGCACTAACGTATCACTAGAGTTCAGGTACTGATAATGGGGATATAATGCTTAAAACTGAAAGCTCTGAAATTCTTCTTCTTTTGGAATTTGTAACATCTAAACAAAAATTCTTGGTGTATTAATGCATGTAACGAGGGTTTGAAAATTAATTACTTCCCTTTCAGTTACGCGATAAAAATCTAAATTGTGGCGACAGAAAGTTTACGCATCACGGAAGGCTTAATTGTCTTTTTTTTTTTTTTTTTTTTTTTTTTTTTTTTTTTTTTTTTTTTTTTTTTTTTTTTTTTTTGTTCCATGGGTTGAAACTCTTCATGAAGTCTGCAGGTTTCGTCAGTGCTCAAGGACTTCTCCTCCACTTAGTTTCTTATTTAAGTAAGCTCCACTTGTCTCGTTTTAGGAAGCATTACAACTAAACATTTTGTTTCAAATTCAAGTGAATAACGTATTTTCGTTTGAACCACGTTTTCGACAAACGCCTGTACGGATTGCTGTTCGGTCTGAGGCGCACGACGTCGTGCACACAGACTCAGCCCGGATGAGGCAAACCTCATATGGCGTTATCAGAAGTCAGTGAGTAATCTCCTCACGAGAAAACTGTCTTAATTAACTGTGGTACAGTAAATACTGTACAAAACTGTTTAAATCATTTTCAGTTGAGAATCATTACATTTCCTTAACAGTATGTTTTTTCCCTTTGCATCGTGTAACAGCTTAGACGACAGACTTTCCAAGGTTTTATTTTATCAGCAGCTGATACAAACAGTGCCGTAATTTGTGTTCATATTTTTTTCAGACACAGTTTTCAGGATAGCTTTTTATTTTCATTCGATCTTAGAGAACTAAGGGAGACAGTGGGTACTAACGTGGCCTCGAGAGCCCAAGGACTTTGAATCGCTCTCTTTTTCGTGTTGTCAGCTCATTAGTGACCACGTACATTCATAAGATCTTTGCAATATTGCGACGGGTTCTTATCCCGAACACATAATTTTCTGGTCGTTGCTGCAGTAAGAAACAGCTTTTCATCTAGTTGGGTAATATAGCATGTCATCGAATACTTTGTATCTGTTGTCCAGTGTTAAGTTAGCCGTAGGACGTTCTGGCTTTTAATGTATAATGTTCTGTGCACTGCACATATCACTATTTTCCATCTCAAAATTATACCCTGTAATTTCTTTCTAACTGCAAGTCTTAATTCTAGCGACAAATTTTCGAAGATATTCATCATGTTTGCCAAAGTATTTTCATACGTGTTACCGTTTTCTCCATTTATGCACTACTGCGTTACGTGTTCTAACCACTTAGTTCTGTGACGGTATTGCACTTGGAATACTAAAGTAATTTGCAAGTAGCCTTTGTTATTTTACAAACCAGAAAGAATGAAGAAATTCTGGCAAGCAAGAATGACAAGCAAGCACTTTGGGAATTCAGTTAAATAAAATCTTGATAAAGCGATTTATCGCACAAATATCGGTTTTAGGTAATGATCTATGGTGCTGACAGCACATGCTGGCTGGACACAGTAGAATACCCCCGGAAAATATTCGTTGTACCTTAAGATGCAACTTCCATTAGCCGCATCCTGGGTGGGTTGGTAAGCTGGGTTGCCTACATTAAGGTACATGAAATACTTTGCGGGCGAGCTTTACATTGCTCGTCCTGCGCAGTCATTTCAGGACTCTGAATCTACCTCATTCATTATCAAAAGAAATCAAATACGCTAACTGCTGTTAACTATCGATACTGCTGGAGACTAACTGAAGCAGTGATCAGCATTTGCTTTGGGGACGGTGCAGTAGGAATTGGGCAGCAAGGAAAACATTGGACATTATCACGATATGATATCAAACTCTTCCAACGGTTACGTGAAACCGGAATTATCATTTCAAATCACAAGACGCGAATGTAAATCATCAATGATGCGATACATTATACCAGTAGTAAGATGAAATAGACGCTTCATTTGCGAAAGAAAAAATTGTGGCACAAAAATCTGAGGGTAGTCTCAATTACCCGACTTATCCTAGTAATACAAGAATACGTGAACATACCGGAACAAAGGTATTGCACACACAACACCTGCACTGATTAAACATAAACCGAGATAGACCATCGATGAGCTCGAAATTAAAAATTATTTCAGACCGTTCAAATGGTCCAAATGGCTCTAAGCACTATGAGACTTAACATAGGAGGTCATCAGTCCCCTATACCTAGAACTACGTAAACCTAACTAACCTAAGGACAGCACACACATACATGCCCGAGGCAGGATTCGAACCTGCAACCGTTGCAGCAGCGCGGCTCCGGACTGAAGCGCCTAAAACCGCTCGACCACAGCGGCCGGCATTTCAGACCGTGCCATCATCGCTGGACTCTTGTAGTACAATGGACTCTTGTATTACAATCCACTTGGAATTTTAGATGAAGTAAATACGCAGAAATCAATCAATGAAGCCAATAATTTGTAGTAGAACAGCAAGCGAAACCCCTTATATGGCATTCAGAAAGCAGAAAGAGACACAATGGAAATAATCATTCAATCTCTATGGTTCATAAGTGGCTCAACGAACATGTGATTGATTGCACAAAGAAAGAATACAGAAATCGAAAAAAATAATTAGCAATCTACATCAAAATAATACGGAAAACATATGAGCAGCATTAACAAAATATAGAGGAGACAATCTTTTGAGCCGGCCAGGGTGGCCGAGCGGTTCTAGGCGTTACAGTCTGGAACCGCGCGACCGCTACGGTCGCAGGTTCGAATCCTGCCTCGGGCATGGGTGTGTGTGATGTCCTATGGTTAGTTAGGTTTAAGTAGTTCTACGTTCTAGGGGACTGATGACCTCAGATGTTAAGTCCCATAGTGCTCAGAGCCATTTGAACAACCTTTTGATATGATATTGGTCTAATCTATTTGGATGTTGCTGTCTGTTATCTCACTTATTTGCTTATTAGCAAACTCGTAGTAATGTGAGTTATGTGACTATAAATAAAGAGTTGTGTTGTATTGGAGTCATTGCTTACTGTCGACATCACGATAACGTCTAATTGATTTGCTTCACACGGCGTTCGTCACACAAAGAAAGTACCACAAAAATACTCATTTAAATCAACAATTTATGTCAAAATAGCAAGCAAAATAGAAGTGTAGCATTTTAAAGAGAAAAGTGGACACTATGAAGGCAGCTGTTCAGCTAGTAAAACATTAACTGGCCTACGACTCTGATGGTATAGAATCGTACAAAGAAGTCATGAAACTGAACAATTTCTGTCAAAATAATAAGCAAAACATATTCTGCATCGTATGAGAGAGAATAAAATGTCATTAAAGCGTTTAAATAATCTACTGAGGAACCCGCAGAAGACATACCAGCTTCTAACGAACGAGACAAAATGTACTCCCTCGATCTGTGCCGTTATATCCCACAGCGGTTCGCAGTTACCGTAATTGGCCTCACAAACCTCTCACCCAAACGACTGTGTGAACAAAACACAGAATCGGATACGCACTACTCACAAGGAGACGTCACCAGCTCGACGTCATATGTTAAGGAGAAGAAAGCACAGTTGCTAGGCATGAGCTCCAGTGATCGATCCCGCGTTAAAATTGGGCCTTAATTCTCACAGTACGCAGTCATGATCTGCTTTTAAAGTGGGCGCGCACCGGTCGTTGTCACTCGCTCCACCCCACTGCAGCCGTCTACTGCCCGAGCGCGAAGTTCTGTACAGCGGATTGACAAGCAGAGGCCTCCAGTTCGTGTGATGAAGGGGTCAGAGGGCGAGGTAGTAGGTGGACACATCTGCCCAACGTGGTTTGAAATCCTGTTAGAGGACAGTCATGTTATTCTATGCGAAAAATGGTATCATCACGCACATATTATGTTCAATACTAATTTAACAATAATCTCGTACTGATTTTCTGCAGCTAAATATACTCTAAAAATCACATTTAACGAACCTGACTAACTGAAAAATAATTATGAAATGAAGGTAATAATTTTCTATCAACAATTTAACCATGACAATCACGTTGAAGAATAGTGCATATCTTGCAAACGTAATTCGCATTAACAACGGCAGCTTTAAAATGCAAAGAAAATAACGCAGAACAGCGATCTCAGTAACTCATTAGCGCCAAGCTACTTCTTTAATGATTCAATAATTTATTTCATTCATTTACACTGCATTTTTGAATCGCAACATACAAATGTTCAAAGCGTAAAGATCTCTGGTACCAACTACAGTTTTGGAACCACGCACTTTGATGCAATGGGTAGAGGGTGTCACCAATGTCAAAAAGATATTTCGCAAACCGCTTAGTTCGCAGTACATTATTTCGCTCCCGGCACTAGGCGGCTGCCAACTAATGACCGAAAGCTGTACTTTCAGAAGGTCATAACTGTCTACTATCATACTTATGGCCCAAGTTTTCGCCCTGGAACGATTGCTGGAATTGATATATTGCAGGTATGCTTTTTCTGGTTAAAATACGAGGTCGAGTTGGTGATGTTACCTTGTCAGTTATTTTGAAGCTACTGACGGAACATCTAAGTTGTCGCAGTGATGGACCCAAATACGATCCCTATGTTGATGGGGAAACATGCATTCATGTCCATAAAATACATTTCTCCAATTATGACTTCTTTTTTCTTTATCATGTGTGCGGCGCTCAATCTGGATCGAGCTACGAAACCTCTTGGTGCACAAGCAGCTGCCGCGTTTCAGATTTACTGCAAGCAACTTTGAGGCTCTCGATCCAGAAAGATGTCGCCGCCTACGATTGCTTGAGGAGGTGACGTCATTCTGCTGGGTACCAAACACTGCAAAGGAATGCAGGGAAATGAATTAGCGGGTGTGACAGCCAAGGAAGTAGGTAGTTGAAGCGCCCTACCTGCTACATTCTCGCTGTTGAGGTGAGGATGTCTCGATGAGGAGAAGAATGTGTGGTAATGAAGGACCAGTGTCAACGGCTGGTAAAATCGACAACGCGTCCGTAGTGATCCTCTTTCCAGGCGCACAGACGAGGTGAGGTTCTTCTCACTCAACATCAGACAATCCACAGCTTTTTGCTCCAGCTGTAACATCCTCCAGCTCGTCGTGCTTGGTTCAGCCAAGAGGACAGAGGCTATTTCGCAAGCTGTGTGTTCTATATTTTAGCAAATTATGATACGAATATACAATAAAATGTCTTCAGATACTTTGTGAAATATCTGATTTGCTACCAAGAAGGTTGTGGTTTGTTATCAGGGTGACTGGCTCATGTTCGCTTTTTCTTTATGTGAGTGATGACATAACCATAATTATTATTTTAGTCTTTATTTCAAACAACAATTATAATTTAAACATCGAAAATATTAACAAATCTCCGTTCTGAGTGACTGAATATCACTGGGTTGATAAATGTCGGTGGAGACAGGGAAAAAAGAGTTTTACACGTTTTAATCACATTCATCTCAGACCATTTTAGGAAGTGGGTCAATGATCTCACTGTATAGCGTCCTAAATCGTAGGTTAACATACATCCATACGTACCTCATCGGCAGTAGTACACAGTTCGTAACTTTTCCAACAACCAAAGAGGTTACAAAAAAATTCGCAATAAATGAATCAGATACTACAAACTGCTAACACGTTCAGGAAGAACATTTGATCATATCTTGTTCGACTGCCACTACGAGAACGTGGTTCTCACAGAACAACAGTTGGTGAACTCAAGGCTTCCGATAGCAGTTGACCACAAACTTTTGGTTCATTGCTAACTTCATAGATCAGAAATTTTCAGAGCCGTACCACGCCAAATCTTTCGTCTGCTTGATGCATTTAATGTGTTTAAGTTAATTGAAGATCATAATAACAAATGAAAGACATAATTTAAATTCAAGAAGTCCGCAGCTCGTGGTCGTGCGGTAGCGTTCTCGCTTCCCACGCCCGGGTTCCCGGGTTCGATTCCCGGCGGCGTCAGGGATTTTCTCTGCCTCGTGATGACTGGGTGTTGTGTGCTGTCCTTAGGTTAATTAGGTTTAAGTAGTTCTAAGTTCTAGGGGACTGATGACCATAGATGTTAAGTCCCATAGTGCTCAGAGCCATTTGAGCCATTTTTTTTAAATTCACAAACAATGTGTCGAACAGGTTTCATGATAAGCTATGAGTTATGGAAGTTCCCCAATGTCGAAGTCTGTCTTCAATGTACCGTCGCATGACGATTCAGTAAAATTATCTTCTAGTACAGAAATAACGTCAAATGGCGTTTCCAATGAACGGTGTTCTTTAATTCATGGCAATTTGTCCATATTATCTACTTGAGT
This sequence comes from Schistocerca serialis cubense, assembly GCF_023864345.2. NCBI lineage: Eukaryota > Metazoa > Arthropoda > Insecta > Orthoptera > Acrididae > Schistocerca > Schistocerca serialis. The sequence goes on along the minus strand of NC_064646.1, from coordinate 489,096,208 downwards.
TTTTTGAACCATTTTATAAGCTATGGTAGGTGAATTCAAAAACGGATTTTATATAGCAAGAAAAATCAATTTCATAGTATTATAACACTTCGGGAGAAATGTTCATGACATGTCTCAAATCGACGGTATACTCCGCGCTACGAATCAAAAAATGGTTCAGATGGCTCTGAGCACTATGGGACTTAACATCTATGGTCATCAGTCCCCTAGAACTTAGAGCTACTTAAACCTAACTAACCTAAGGACATCACACACATCCATGCCCGAGGCAGGATTCGAACCTGCGACCGTAGCAGTCGCGCGGCTCCGGACTGAGCGCCTAGAACCGCTAGACCACCGCGGCCGCCGCGCTACGAATCTATGGAGTGACTACCAGTCCGTGAGCGAGTAGCTTATAAGCTGTACACTGTGACAAAAGTCATGACATAGGATTATGCACGTATACAGATGGCGATAGTATCGCGTACGCCACGCGGGATTCGCCGAGCGGTCTAGGGCGCTGCAGTCATGGATTGTGCTGCTGGTTCCGGCGGATGTTCGAGTCCTCCCTCGGGCATGGGTTTGTGTGTTTGTCCTTAGGATAATTTACGTTAAGTAGTCCCATAAGATTTCACACACATTTGAACATTTGAACAGTATCGCGTACACAAGCTATACAATTGGCAAATTGGAAATTTGTGGTAAGGACTATGGGACCATACTAGTGAGGTCATCGGTCACTAGGCTTATGCACTACTTAATCTAACTTAAACTAACTTACGCTAAGAACAACACACGCACACCCATGCCGGGGGGGGGGGGGGGGGGGGGGGGGGGAGCCGCGTACAATAGGCGCGGAGCTGTCATTTGTACTGTGGTGATTCATGTCAAAAGACTTCCGGCATGATTGTACCAGCAAGACGGGAATTAACAGACTTTCTTTGAACGCGGAATAGTAGCTGGAGCTAGATGCATGGGACATTCCATTTCAGACATCGTTGAGGAATCCAATATTCCGAGATTCACAGTGTCCAGTGTGTGCAGAGAAGACCACATTTCAGGCATTACCTCTCACCACAGACTACGCAGTAGCCTGAAAGCAGATGTGTTTGCGTAGAGTTGTCAGTGCTAACAGACAAGCAACACAGCGTGAAATAACAGCTGAAATTAATGTGGGATGTACGACAAACGAACAGGTCAGTGCTGCGAAATTTGGCGTTAATGGGTTGGATCCTGAACTTCTGGAAAACTGTGGCCTGTTCAGATGAGTCCCTGTTTCAGCTGGTAAGAGCTGATAGTAGGTTTGGACTGTGGCGCAGACCCCACGAAGTGATGGACCACAGTTGTCAACAGTACACTGTACACGCTGGTGGCGGCTCCATAATGATGTGGGCTGCGTTTACGAGTAATCGACTGGGTCCTCTGATCCAAAGGAACCGATCGTTGACTGCAAATGGTTATGTTCCAAGACAACGATGGAATTTTTGTGGATGACAGTGTGCCATGTCATAGGGCCACTGTTGTTAGCTATGGGTTCGAAGAACGTTCTAGACAGTTCGAGCGAATGATCTGGCCACCTAGATCGCCCGATACGACTCCCACCGAGTATCTATGAAACAATGTAGAGGTCAGTTCGCGCACAAAATCCTTCACCAGCAACACTTCCGCAGTTATGGGCGGCTGCAGAAGCAGCGTGGCTCAATATTTTTGCAGGGTACTTCCAGCGACTTGTTGAGTCCTTTCCGTGTCGAGTTGTTGCACTGTGTCAGGCAAAAGGACGTTCGACACGATAGTGAGAGGTACCCCACGAGTTTTGTCACGCCAATGTATTGCTGAGTCTTGAGTCCCCGCTAGCAAGACGCACGGAACGCGACACGACTCAACACGCCCATCACTGGAGGTCTATCGCCTGTGATACAAACGTTGAGACGCTCTAAACGTTTCGTTTATTGAACACTTGGCACGATAACGGTACACTCTGCCTACAGTCAGTAAAGAGGGAAGTCGAGCAATAGTAGTTAGTGAACAGCAAGCCATAATGTAGATCTTTCCCGTAGATCACGTCTGTAACCTCACGCTGTTGTCAAAGCGTCATTTCTACCATCCAAGTAATATAATAAAGAAATTGCTGCTAACGAGCAGACGTCCGTCGCTAACATATCTTACGTGGCAACAATGCACTTGGTTTCACACAATTATTGTTGCTCATACTCAATGACAGAGTTCTTACTGCTAGGGATGTATAGCATCTCAAAGGCTGACAAGCAGGCGCTGAAGCATACATGCTGCTCCACTGAAGGCACCATATTTTTGCCGATTTGTTGCTACTGAAGACACAGGGATACGCGATGGTGTAGGAAGCAAAAAAGCTGATCTTAGCGCCAAATAAAAGTACCGATACAGCAAATCTAGTTATCAGTGTAGCTGCTTTCAAGTTTCAGGGTAAAGAGGTGACGGAACAGCATTGACACGGCTTCATATTTGGAAATTTTCAGTATTTTTCAAAACAAAGGTTATAGAGTTGCATACCAAACATCAAAACATAAGTGAGGAAATTTATGGCAATTATGATTGACTGCCGCATCTTGAAAACACTGTTGCAGTGAATTAAAGATGACAAGAAACTACTTGAAACTTCCTGATACATTAAAACAATGTACCGGACCGAGACTCGAACTCGGGACCGTTGCCTTTCGCCGGCAACTGCTCTACCAACTGAGCTACCCAAACACGACTCAGACCCGTCCTCACAGCTACAATTCTGCCAGTACCTACTTACGGTTAAGTATGGAACTATGGGTGGAATCAAACTGTCAACCTTTCCTATTCTTGTCGACAGAATACGGTACAGCCACTTAACCTGACGCGGAATCAAACTGTCAACCTTTCCTATTCTTGTCGACAGAATACGCTACAGCCACTTAACCTGACACCAATCACACAATCAATGAGTTTAATTCCCTCAAAGCAAGAAAATGCAAAGTAAAATGATAACAAAAACGTAATCCTTGAAATGAGAATTTTCTCAACATTTAATTATAGCCCTCTTTCTTCTGTTTCTAACCAATAATTTATGCATTTTTTATGAAAAGTTAATAAAATCTATTATTGAACACCTTTCTTAAGCCGATCGATAGGGATTTGTTTTACTTTCGTTTCTTAAAGAATTTATACAGTAATTTATTTATTACTGATATTTAATTTGTAGTGTGCAACATTTTCTTCAGTATAGTTAATTTAAGGAACACTTTCTCAGTACATCTTTATTTTTATTAAATATACTTACACAACTATAAAATTTTAAAAATTTGCGTAGAAAAAATGTGCAAAAGTAGTGCTGAAGGGGTGAGGCAGGGCAGAGCTTTGGTAGATCTGTCGGGGCTGCTTGGTCAGCACGGTACGGTGCAGCTGTCGACTCAGTGAGCCGCCTCGCTTACTAGCAAACAAACGTCTCGCGTTGGTCCGCGTCCATTATGAATATTTTGCCAGCGAAATCCTCTAGATAGTTAAACAAATTTTTTATTTACTACGCTACTTCGGCTGCTGCTATCATCAGATATCTGCAAGACTAAAGGAACCCAAAGAGCGACATGCATTTGTTACATAACATTAAGCTACAAAAAACTGAAACTTAAAATAATAATTAAAAAGGTTCATTCACCAAAAAACTTTGAACTTGTGAAACAATGTTTAGTGTCAGTATTAAAACCTGTGCCTTATTCGGGCGTCAACTAATAACTGCTACAAATGTTATACAAGTGCAAAGTAAGTTCTAGTCAACAGGTGACTTGAAAATGACCGGTTGTCTGGAGCTAGATGTCTCTCATCAAATATGCATTACTCCGTCGTTCAAAGATGAGCTTAATTTCGGCGGTGACAAATCTCTCTCTCCGGAGACCGCTGTTCTTGCTATTGCCACTTAACATTTAATATCATCTATACAACGAGAATCATCAGCTGTGTTTCTATTCAAATAGCATAACACATCAACTAATTGTAGTGTCGCATTTAGATCTAGTTCCCTCAGAATAATGGTAATTAATTACACTACACTTCAATACATTTGATTAATTTTTATTCTCTATTCAAAGCACTACTCATTCGTTTTTATTGATTTGTAAAGCCCTTTACCGTTCCTGATAATTTCATCTGAAAGCATTGTACTTCTTACTTTTCCTGTTTGAGCATTAAGTCCCTTTCCATATTTCTGCATGGCTTCGTATATTGCTTTTACAATTTACGTACTGAATAACACTGGGGACGACCCGTCATGGACAAATGTTAACACCACGACATCGCGATTCAAATGGGCTCGTGACCATGGGCACTGGACGTTGGCACAGTGACAGAGCGTTGCATGGACTGATGACTCCCGATACCTTCTTCATCATTCCGATGGGAGGCCGCGAATCTGCTGTCTTCCAGGACAACTGTTACTTTACACCTGCAATGCAGGACACTGGCTGGTGGTGGCTGCATTATGCTCTGGGGAACATCCAAGCAGGCATCCATAGGTCCAGTGGAGTTCATCCAAGACACCATGACGGCCAAGGAGTATCGTACACTGGTTGCAGACCGCGTCCACCCTTCATGACGATCATATTTCCCGAAGGCAGTGGCATTTTTCAACAAGATAAAAAATGGCTCTGAGCACTATGGGACTTAACATCTATGGTCATCAGTCCCCTAGAACTTAGAACTACTTAAACCTAACTAACCTAAGGACAGCACACAACACCCAGTCATCACGAGGCAGAGAAAATCCCTGACCCCGCCGGGACTCGAACCCGGGAACCCGGGCGTGGGAAGCGAGGACTCTACCGCACGACCACGAGCTGCGGACTCAACAAGATAATGCACGATGTCACAAGGCCAAGAGTATGACGGACTGGTTCGAGGAACACATTGGAGAATTCCAGTTGATTTTCTGGCCCTCCAACTCTCCAGATTTGAACCCGATCGAACACATCTGGGATGTGACTGAATATGGCATCTGTTGGGTCTTGCCCACTCGCCTCTTATAGGGTGCCTATGGGATGCTGCGTTCTCGGAATGCTATACAACAAGTAAATAACATTAGCAGTTTTATTTCTATCAAGCAGAGTGACAATACTTTGGATTTAGAACAAGCGTCACAAGCGATGAGCGACAGGCAATATAAATCAGAGTCCTGTGATATATGCAATGTTCAGGCAAATCTGTCACACAGTTTGTGGATCACTACTAACTGTTCTCGTGGCACTCTCTGCTAGACCGCGCTAATACTCCGCAAATGCTTTCCACTAATGTCCGTATACTGAGGCGATCTGAGCGGCAGAGGCTGGCAGGAGCGTCGCTTATATTCACTTCTTGCAGAGGTCGCTTCTGGCGCGGCGCGGTCCTTGTGAGCGGGCTATTGGCTGACGTCGCCTCTGCCGCCTTCTCTGGTCTTGCGTTCTTCTTCTTCGTTCCGGCGCTTGTGGTTACGCCAGAGCAGCGTCAGAGCTCATCATCCCCCTCTCCGGAATTTACGGTAGTTAGGTGACTTTTGTGTGCAGATGTGCCAATTCCCTCCAGCAGCCTACCAAGATCTCATTGCGTCCGTGCCATGATGGCTGTAGCGGCTATTAGGTAGGTGGTCATAATCTTCTGGCTGCTCAGTGTCCGTTACTATGCGTTTTGTATGCCATGGGTGGAAATTTTCTGCACCATCCTTGCATTTTTTGAAGATATAAGCGACATTCTGGACCATCACATTATCAACGGCATTCAGTCGCTACATCTACTGTGACGGTCATTCACCTCCCGAATGCTTTTTGGTGCTGATGGGATCATGGGCTGCTGATTTCTGGGCAAATGTAAGTGTTTGCAATTGGGGTAACTTGATCCAAATTCTGCGAAGCCTGCTACTTGCTTAAGGAGGGTAGGACGTCAAACGCGCCGACCTGGAGCAGGAGAGGCACCACAGGACATTTTAATTTCCACTGTCTTTTTCAGCATGACCAGGAAGGATTCAGAATTCACACTCATAGCAGTGGAAGTTCGAAAACATAACGAAGTAATATTTTTTACATGTAAAATTTCATCACATTTTTCACTTTCTGATGGCAGCATTTGTTGCTATAGTTACACTTTTCTTCATAAGTAAGAGAGATGGTTCGATGAATTTTGCACAGCATGCAAATCATACTTAAAGGTGTATGAAACTCTAGAATTTTCGAAATCTATTAAAAACTGTGGAAAAAATTGAGGTAATTACCTACAAAATTTGTGTTTTTTCTAAACATGAAGTTTAAAATACAGCAGATCATTCGTTTTTCATAAATTAAATAAATTCTAGAGTTCCATACACCTGTAAGTATGGTATGTATGCTGTGCAAAATTCATCGAAGAATCTCTGTAACTTAGGAAGAAAATTGTACCTATAGCAACAAATGCAGCTATTAGTAAGTGAAAAAAATTATGAAATTTCACACGTAAAAAAAATTATTTTGTTATGTTTTCGAACTTCCACTGCTATGAGTGTGAATCCTGAATCCTTCCTGGTGATGCTGAAAAAGTTTTATGAATTTATTTGTAAAAATATAGACATTGGAAATTAAAGTGTCCTGTAATGCCTCTGCTGCTCCAAGTCGGCCCGTTTGACGTCCTACCCCCCCCCCCCCTTCCCCCCTTAATTTGCCATGCAGCTTGCGTTGGCTTAAGTTTGCTATAATTTGTGGCTTCATTGTTCTATCGAGCTGTACAAATGAGCAACAATGTCGCCCGTTTGCCTTGCAGTTTTCAAGGACTTATTATCTCCACGAAGTGTTAGCGTCATTTTGTAATTTGATTTGAGTTTAGGGAACTTTGACCTCTGTTAGTTTTTATAGAGGTCCTTAGCAGTCATTTGAGCAAACAGATGTCTGCTAATTTAAGTCTTTACTTAGATTCCAAGATCCTATACATAGTTGTACAATTTTACCACCGTTAGGCGATTCCTAATAATAAATATAGCGTGGTCCACACGTAAGCTTGTCGCTCTCACTATGACGGCGTTCTCGTTGGGCACAGCGGCCAAACTCAGCATTCTGTTACTTGTAGGATTCAGAGAAGAAAATGAGCTCTGCACCCTCTCGTCTTGCAAGATCAAAGATTTATTCTATAACGAGCACTCACTTAAGCTGATCGACTTTACTCTAGAAATGGGACACAAAGTTCATTCCTAATGCTAAAAGATACGTTTCTCTTTCTTCAATTTATCCTTCAGCATTTCTTCGGTATGCAAGCTGATGTTCCTCTTCGTGACTTTCTATCAGTCTCTTCATTCCTTTGTAAATAATAATTATTATTGTTCGACCGTAAATTATTGAACTGATGATTCTTTAATACTCATACATGTCGCTCTTGCTTGCTTTGGTATTAGCATTACATTATTATTCTAAAAGTTTGAGGATATATCTTCTGTATTATACATATTGCACACCAGGTGGAAGACGTTTGTCATTGTTTTCTCGGACAAGAATTTTATGTTTCGGAGGGAATGTAGTCTATGTAATGGCCCTTGTTTCCACTTAGGTCCCAGTGCTCTATCAGGTTCTTCTTATTGTACCGCATTCCCCACATCCTCTTCATCCAACTCCCCTCCGCTCTCCATAACATTGTCTTGAATTTTCTTTTGTTCACATAGCTCTTCTATATATTTCTTCCGTCTTTCACCTTTCGCTTTTTTGTTTAGTTCCAGCTTGCCATCTGAGGTCTCGATTATACACACAAGTGCTTATGTTTTCCGAAAATGTCTTTCATATTTCTGTAGACAGCACAGATCTTCCTCGTAGTCATATTTCTACAGATTTATATTTCTCTTCTAGCCACTCATTCTTAGCCGCTTTGCAGTTGCAGACAATCTTTTAGTCGCTCTATCCTTTTCTGCCAGCTTTACTTGCTACATTTTTATATATTTTCCTTTCTGCAATTAAATTCGTGTCTTTTTTTCCAGGGACTACTGCTGGGAGTTGTCTTTTTGCCTAGTTTTCTTCTCCTGCTGTCATCAGTATTTGATTTTCTAAAGCTTCCCATTCAGTTGACTTCTTATTCCCCGTTTGCTAGACATTTCGTAGGGTGCCCTTTGAACATCACAGCAACATCTGATTGTTTCAGTGCATCACTGTCTCATTGCGACTCCACAGCACTTTCTTTAGGTTTAAAAATGCGTTTCGTAATTAATAAATTGTGGTCAGAGTGCACGTCGGTCTCTGGAAAATTTTCAGTTTAAAAATTTGATTCCTGAGTCTCCGCGTTACCTTTACATAATCTCTTTAAAACAATCAGTACAGCCAGGAATAATCTATCAACGCAAGACGACATCGGTCAGGTACAGTGGTAATCAACTGTTGTCACTTTTCGAATGTTAACTTCAAAGAAACGTGCGTGGTTACAGTAAGTGGTCCAGCAACGTTTTCAGTAGACACGGAACCATCGATACTGGGTCGAGGCCGGCCGCGGTGGCCGAGCGGTTCTAGGCGCTTCAGTCCGGAACCGCGTGACTGCTACGGTCGCAGGTTCGAATCCTGCCTCGGGCATGGACGTGTGTGATGTCCTTAGGTTAGTTAGGTTTAAGTAGTTCTAAGTTCTAGGGGACTGATGACCTCAGCTGTCAAGTCCCATAGTGCTCAGAGCCATTTGAACCATTTGAACTGGGTCGAGGATGAGTGGAACCGTGTATCCTTCTTGGACGAATCAGTTTTCTTGCAATAGCAGGTCGATAATCGAGTCCGGCTTCGCCATCCAGGCCTACCACCTCACGAAAGACGCACCGTAGCACGGATGCAGGCCGGCGATGACGGTATAATGATACGGATGGAGAACATTATGCTGAGCTCCATGTCGGCTGTGGATTACGTAAACATCACAGCAGAGCTTCTACGTCGCTAGACACTAGATCTCTTCCTCGACGGCGATGGATTCTTGCAGCAGGACAATTGTGAGTGTTACAAGGCCAGAATCTTACCACACAGGTTCGAAGAGCACGGCAGTGAAATCACGTTCAAGTCTCGCCCTCGAAATTCTCCCGATCTGAATCCGATCGAACACATTTGGGACGACATTGGCCGCCATGTCAGCCGTCACAGACTACAGGCGCGTCATTTATTGGAATCGCGTAACCTCTGAGCAGACATCTCCAAGTACCAATAGAGAACTTCTCGAATCCATACCTCTCAGAATAGTTACTCTATTGAATTCCAGAGATGGGGCTAACACGCTGTCAATGTTTTGGCTGCTTACTATATTGTGCCACCAGGTATACTGAGGGAAGCAAGGAGAACAGGACGGTATGAAGCAGAATAAGATGGAAAGACAACATGGGAGAGGATATGCAACTGTGAAAGATACTAACACACAATGGCAGCCATTCCACGTAGAACTTTGAAGACAGTAGTTCGGTTTGAAACGTCAATTAAGTGAGTAGAGTAAAAATGCGTCGTAAAGTTAAGAAAGTACTCCAGTAAATTATAAGGGGCAATCCAAAAGAAATGCACACAATTTTTTTTAAATCCATCTTTTATTCTACGTGTTTGAAAGTTTTACATTGTGTAGATACATCCTTTAGGAACAATATTTTCATTTCTCCACATAATTTCCATCCCTCTCAACTGCCTTACGCCATCTTGGAACCAGGGCTTGTATACCTAAACGGTAAAATGCTGGACCAACCTGTTGGAGCCACTGTTTGGCAGCTTGCACAAGGGAATCATCATCTTCAAACCTTGTTCCGCGAAGAGAGTCTTTCAGTTTCCAAAAGAGATGATAGTCACATGGAGTCAGGTCAGGACTGTAGGGCTGGTGTTTCAGTGTTGTCCATCCGAGTTTTGTGATCGCTTCCTTGGTTTTTTGACTGACATGTGGCCGTGCCCGCTTTTGCCAACACTTCCAGTATCCTGCAAACACTTCCTTCCCCTATCCCAACGTAGCGTGACAATTCGTTCACTGTTATGCGTCTGTCAGAAGTCACCAATTCGTTAACTCTCTGCACATTGTCTGGAGTGTGTGCAGTACGAGGCCTGCCGCTGCGAGGACAATCCTCAAAATTGCCGTGCCCGCTTTCATCACGTAACCCGCTTGCCCACCGACTAACTGTTCTGCGATCGACAGCAGCATCTCCATACACCTTTTTCAACATCTTGTGGATGTTTCCCACTGTCTCGTTTTCACAGCACAGGAATTCTATGACAGTGCATTGCTTCTGACGAACATCAAGTGTAGCAGCCATCTTGAAGACATGCTGTGACGGCGTCACTCACGGGAACAGGTTGAACTAAGTTTGAAAACAAGCGGGAAGGATGTATCTACGCACTGTAAAACTATCACACATGCAGGATGAAAACTGTACTTTTACAAAAATAGTGTGCACTTCTTTTGGAATGACCCTGGTAAATTTATTCAGCTGTGAGACAAGGCAGTCATTGTGGTTGCCACCGGAACCACGATTGTACGCAGACGTGCATATTTTCGTCCGAAGCAAATCAGCAGTCAACAATCACACACACAGTGGTTGGTTATGGTTACTACAAGCCACACTATAAGTTGAGAAACGGGGCCAAATTTCTAGTAGTTTACTGTCGAGAGTTTCACACACAAATCTTTTATTCATATCTTACAGAAACTAGCAGTAAGGCAATAAACAGCCTTTTAAACACCCCGCTAACGGCAATCAAGTAATTTATAGCAATACAACAATTTTAAAAAAATTATTTAAAAAAAATAGAAGTAACAGTACGGCAATAAACAACCTTTCAAAACACGCCGCTGACGGCAATCAAGTCATTTATAGCAATACAACAGTTTAAATTTTAAAAAAAACACACAGGAGCTAACAGTACGGCAATAACAGCCTTTCGAAACACGCCGCTAATGGCAACAGTTAAAAAATTTAAAGAACATTAGTAAACAGGCTGCTAAAGTAAATACAGAACTTTGTTAATAAAGTACGGTGAGGTAGTGAAGCTACCAACAACGCCATTTTAAAAAAATCAAGGTCTCAGCAAACACACGATTAATGGCAATAAAGGAATGAAGGAATTAAAAAAAAAGTTTTTAAACAAAAGTGTCCTGGAATATCATTAGAGCATAACAGATACGACGGACCCGTGTAATGCGGCCACAAATCACCCACTCAGGGATGCTCAGGCTAGGCAGAATACTGACTAATTTAAGTACGCCCGTAAACACTATTGCTACTCTCAGGCTGGTCACTGCACCGACTATTAGCCAGCGAAAACTTGTAATAAGATAGCTTAACTTGCTGACAGAATTAGAGCTAACCTCGTGCAAGGAAAGATTACACCACACAGTCCTGAATGAGCGACCGCATGATCAACCAACAAGAAGCACGAATTTACTCATAACACGCGACAGAATAGTGAAACAATTAAACTGCCAAAACTACACCTCCCATCGGGCAGTAACGAGAGGAGGAGGAAAGATCACTGTCTTCAATTACACCGGTGTCGGGGACAGGAAACCCGATCGCCGGAGGCCACAAGGCAGAAGAGACACTGGTTACGCAAACTTATTACTTAATGATTCAACCTTCCACTAACTTAACTTGCAGTTATGCTCGAACAGGCAGTACACGACCTCCGATGGCAAGGATCCACACATCCGACCGCGCACGCGTCGCCAGTGTACCCAACACGCCACGGTCACGCGACAACACGCTCTGTCACCGGAGTTCACGTCTTCTCTGCAACATTGACGGGTAGTGACCACTCCTTCATGTTAGGTGTCTCCTTTTTAAACTCCAGTGTTGAAACGGAGGACTTAAAGAAGCTTGTTAACGTCCCACCAAGGTGAAATGAACAGCAACTACTCGTGGGGCGATTCTGTATACAACCAATGCGCGGGGAGCTCTTCCGTCAACCCGACCCGCTCGTTACACACAACCGACACACATCACGTGGCGACTCGGTACAAGCGACCGCGCCTGCTTCGCGCTAGACAGCCACACTGCCCTCCCGTGTCCACCACACTCTCTGCACGCAACGCCCCTACTTCCGCGCCACCACACGAGGTTACAACCGGTCAAAGATCTCACTTCCTCCATAGTAGTTTCCCGGAAGCAAAAACGCGGCTATCGATATCAGAGGGAAACAACCAAGCAGCGACTTAATGACAGAGAACATATTAGACAAACATGTCAGGGGAAGAAAAGGAAAACAAATGCAATCTAAACACAAGGTGTAGCACGAGTCGATACACGGCTCAAACACTATCTTTCTTCAGAACTACAAAAATATCGAATTCGCATGGGGAAAGAGCTGGAATATTTGGAGGATGTGTAAGGGCTTCACAGGAAAACTTCTGCAGCGTACTCGAATCAGCATTGGTAACATTCGAGAGGGCATCATCTCGGAAAAGAACGATGCCGTTTGTCAACATTCCTGAGCGTTAAGACTTGACAGAGCGTTTCAGTTTCTGCGAAGTGTCCCCGTACCGCTGTGCACTAATTGTGGTGATCTCGGTACATGTTATTTACATATTTTTGGAGCCCTGTTCAGAGTGATTCCCGGCCGCCTATTTGCTTCGGAAGAGGAGGTGGAATCCCGGATACAATCCTGGTTCTTTAGGCAGCCGCAAATATTTTCCCGTGAAGGCACTGGCCGTCTTGTCTCACAGTGGGATAAATGTAGCAACAGTTGTGGTGGTTACTTTTGAAATAATGAACACTTAACTTACTTTCTTTGCATCGGCCTCATTTCCATTTTACTGTTCCTCACACGCAAGACCATTCCTCGCGAGCAAGGTCAAGGTAGAATGTACGACGAGAGCAACGGAAGCGAGACGCAGAGCCTCCGCGAGCATGACCTCAGTTCCACGTACTCACGACACACGCAACGCACGGCGCGGACAGCTCGTCCTTCTCGCAGTGAGTGAGTGAGTGACTGCTGGTAAAAGCCGCCGCTGGCCCTCCGCTGTCCGCCGGCTGCTCCCGCGGCGATTAAGGCCACGACCCATCCGGCCGAGCGAGCGCCTGCCCGCTCCTCTCGGGGCAGCCCTTGACACGCTTCACAGTGGACCCACTTTTCATGCATCACGCCTGCCGATACCCTCGAACCTGACGTAAGACGTACGCACTTACACTGATCGTACAGAACATTACGACCGCATACCTAATTAGTCGAAACGCCCACCTTTGCCACGAATAACAGCGACGACGCGTCATGGCACTAAGCAAGGAGGCCTTGGTAGGTGGCTGGGGGTGGGGGTCCAAAATGCTTCAAATGGCTCAACTGCTGTTGTCATTAGTCCCCTAGAACTTAGAACTACTTAAACCCAACTAACCTAAGGACATCACAAACATCCATGCCCGAGGCAGGATTCGAACCTGCGACCGTAGCGGTCGCGCGGCTCCAGACTGTAGCGCCTAGAACCGCTCGGCCACTCCGGCTGGCGGGGGGGGAGGGGGGGGGGGGGGGGAGCTGGCACCACATCTGCACGGTGTGCGGACATTTGCCACGCCGGACATTTGCCATGATCTTACCTGCTCCGAAGAGTTGGGTCGCTTGTCTCCCCCTCCTCCTCCTCATCGCTGTCGCGCAGTAAAGGGACTTACTGAGTCTTTCCGCTGCTTTACTTAACATAAGACCAGAATCTCGTTGGATTTTCCGCCACATTTCTAGAGAGACTTTCGTTGTGGAATCTTAATGCATCTCGCATTGAAATCCACACCAAATTTCGAGGGTCAGTAAAACTTCGCCAATCTTGGAGATTTTGCGTTCGTCTAAATTATACGTGCCTTTTTCGGTGCTCCTGCGGCAACTTTCTGTCGTGTTTTGTGTACCATGGGGGATCGGTTCCGTCTCTTATTAATTTATTTGGTATGATTCTCTCGAGTGCTGTTGATAGTATTCCTTTGAACTGAAGCCACATATGGTCTTCACTTACATAGTTTGGATGTATTGGAGACTGTCTCTTAGAAAGACGTCAAGCGAATTTTTAGCTACTTTTATAAATAGATATATTTCGCGTTTAGTTTTGGTGAATTTCTTTGTTACTGAACTGAGCCTCGCTCGACTTGTGTGTTCACGAAACCTAGGATGCTTTCTCTGCGACCCTGTAAATACCAGAGCTAAACAATGTAGAATAACAACGTACGTTACAAGCATAGCATTCTGTATTACTTCATTTCCTTATTTCTAACATTTTGAAATTGTACGTCGACTTTAGATGACATGTCAATATAGATGTTCTTATCTCTATTTAGTGAACGTATTTTCAGTCATGTTTTGAACATTGTCCCGCTACACTTTACTAACCAATGTTTCGCCGCAAGGGATATCGGATTTTAGAGAGTAAATTAATATGGAGTATGTCGTTCTTCTTTTCAAACATTCACATTCCCACTTCTTCGTTCCTTATTGTCTTTTGGGCATGCAGTTGTAGCTATAAATATTTCGATTTCGGTAAAAAAGCTCTGTATATGGCCAAGATGTCGAAGAAGAAGGTCCCTTACGTATTCGTTGTATCGAGTAAGATGTGGAGACGGCTGTTTGAAAGCGGACAGAAGAAGTACCAGGAAGGGCGTCCCTTACCCGAGGGATCGCTACTCAAGCTACCTGGCGAAGGGACAAGTGTGGCAAATGTCCGGCGTGGCAAATGTCCGGCGTGGCAAATGTCCGGCATTCCATCTGCACACACAAGTCACCCAATTAACGCAAATTCCGGAGACAGGGGAGATGAGCTCTGACGCCCCGCACCATCACATCCCAGATGTGTTCGACCGGGCTCGGATATGGCGTGTTTGGAAGCAAGCACGTCAATTGAAACTCGCCAGAGTGTTCCTCCAACTACTCCATCACATTCCCGGTCATGTGCTGGAAAATGACACTGCCTATGTGAAATATGATCCTCATGAAGGGGTGTACGTCTTTGCAATCAGTGTACGATACGTCATGGTGCCTGGGCCCGAGGACGCCCACGCGAATGTTCCCCAGGGCATAATAGAGCCCCCGCCAGTTCGTCTGCGCCCCGCAGTACAGGTGTCGAGGAGCTGTTCTCCTGAAAGACGACGGATTCGCATCGTCCCATCAGCGTGATTAAGAACGTATCGGCATTCATCAGTCCATGCAACGCTCTGCCACTGCGCCAACGTCTGTGCCGTTGGCCACGTCTCCATTCCAGTCGTAGTTGCCGGTGTGGTGGTGTTAATTTTGCCACAGGCATGGATCGCCGGCTGCCGAGGCCCGTCATTAGGGGTGTTCGGTGCACCTTGTTTTGAGGCACACTTACGCTCTGTGGACATTTAAGTCTGATGTTGGTTCCGCCAGTCTAACCAGCGAACGGCGTTCGACACCTGTAATGATGGGTGCCCACCCAACCCCAGGACGTATGGACGTGGCTTCGCGACGTGCAGTTGCCGAAATGCTCGTGCCAACCTTTCGGGTCATGAAAATCTGCCCTCGACCAAACTCAGACAGAAGATGTTGAAAACTCACCCAACCAGTTGCAAATAAAGGTTTCAATATTTGCAAAAGTATCTTCTTCGTAAGTAGTGGCCTTATTACTTCACATGATGGCGCAATAGGTTAGATGAAGCCGAGCGGCTCGTGTCATAAGCAGAATTGACCAAACAAGAATTATCTGGAGCTATGTAAAGCCACGGATTGCAGTAATTCATCTTTTATCAATTTTCATCACTTAACACTTCCGGGCTGAGATGCCGTGGTCCATACATAAGACTCTTCCCTGACGTTTCGCCTTCGACTGCGAAGGCATCCTCCGAGGACAATCGGCAAACTGCGACGAGAGCGCGAGTGAGCGCCGTATATATAAGCCATCGAGAGGGAGCCGCTGTCAATCACGTGACGTCGGCTGTGCTATGATCTCTGATATTGCCAACTTTCTCAGTTGAAATTAATCGATTGTCACGCTGTTGCTGCAATGTTTACATCCATATCTTATCCAGCTTAATGCCTTCATCTTTTCTATTAAAACTATTACAGTGTTTGACAACAACTTATTTTCAATATAATAACGTTTTTTATGAACAGATTGACGGGGTGGCTATGGGAAGACCTCTAAGTCTATCTGTGACTAACTTGTTCATGGAGAACTTTGAACAACGCGCGCTGCAAACAGCTAGAAAAAGACCAGCCAGATGGTATCGTTATGCAGACGATGCGTTTGTTATATGGACCCATGGGCAAGAGCAACTGGATGCCTTTCTGTTACATCTGAATAGTATAAATCCAAGAATTCAATTCACTTTGGAAAATGAAATCGATGGTCACCAGAACTTCTTAGATGTGACTGTAATCAAACGAGAGGACGGATCAGGATAAGGTTTTCAGAAAAGACACGCACACTGATCGTTATCTGCAGAAAGATTCTAACCACCACCCAAGACATAAAAGAGGAGTGATTAAAACATTAATAGACAGGGCCCACAAAATATGTGAACCAGTTCACTTAGATGATGAGATTGAACACCTCAGAGCGAACTTCAAGAAGAATGGGGATTCCAACAGCGAGATAGATCGTGCACTGCGCCCTAGACTGACTACCAGGACGGACGAGTATCGACACCAGCCCAAGGGGAAAGTGTTCTTACCAGTCATCAGTAAGGTCACTGACCGCATTGGAAAAATTTTAAGCAAGTACGATGTGGAAACTGTTTTCAGACCCACCACGAAAATAAAATCATGTTTAAGATCCGCAAAAGATAAACGACTAGCTACACCAGGTGTCTATAAAATTCCGTGCAGTTGTGGAAAGGTCTACATAGGCACAACAAAAAGATGCGTCAACACCCATCTGGGTGAACATAAAAGGAACTGCCGCCTCGGACACATTGATAAATCGGCTGTAGCGGAACATGTGTTTCAGGAAGGTGATCATGAAATAAAGTTTAGTGGGACGACCGTCATAGCAAACACTTCGCATTATTATGCGCGAATGTACAGAGAGGCAATTGAGATTGTCAGACACTGCAATAATTTTAATAGAAAAGATGTCAACATTGTAGCAACAGCGTGACAATCGATTAATTTCAATTGAGAAAGTTGACAATATCAGAGATCATAGCACAGCCGACGTCACGTGATTGACAGCGGCGCCCTCTGGATGGCTTATATACAGGGTGTTACAAAAAGGTACGGCCAAACTTTCAGGAAACATTCCTCACAGACAAAGAAAGAAAATACGTTATGTGGACATGTGTCCGGAAACGCTTACTTTCCAAGTTAGAGCTCATTTTATTACTTCTCTTTAAATCACATTAATCATGGAATGGAAAAACACAGCAACAGAACGTACCAGCGTGACTTCAAACACTTTGTTACAGGAAATGTTCAAAACGTCCTCCGTTAGCGAGGATACATGCATCCAGCCTTCCGTCGCATGGAATCGCTGATGCGCTGATGCAGCCCTGGAAAATGGCGTATTGTATCACAGCCGTCCACAATACGAGCACGAAGAGTCTCTACGTTTGGTACCGAGGTTGCGTAGACAAGAGCTTTCAAATGCCCCCAGAAATGAAAGTCAAGAGGGTTGAGGTCAGGAGAGCATGGAGGCCGTGGAATTGGTCCGCCTCTACCAATCGATCGGTCACCGGATCTGTTGTTGAGAAGCGTACGAACACTTCGACTGAAATGTGCAGGAGCTCCATCGTGCATGAACCACATGTTGTGTCGTACTTGTAAAGGCACATGTTCTAGCAGCACAGGTAGAGTATCCCATATGAAATCATGCCGGTGAACCGAGGAAGTACAGTACATACTGACGAAACTAAAATGAGCTCTAACATGGAAATGAAGCGTTTCCGGACACATGTCCACATAACATCTTTTCTTTATTTGTGTGTGAGGAATGTTTCCTGAAAGTTTGGCCGTACCTTTTTGTAACGCCCTGTACACGGCGCTCACTCGCACTCTCGTCGCAGTTCGCCGATTGTCCTCGGAGGATGCCTTCCGCAGTCGAAGGCGAAACGTCAGGGGAGAGTCTTATGTATGGACCACGGCATCTCAGCCCGGAAGTGTTAAGTGATGAAAATTGGTAAAAGATGAATTACTGCAAGCCGTGGCTTTAGATAGCTCCAGATAATTCTTGTTTTATCAGTTTTGCTTATGACAAAAGCCGCTCGAATTCATCTAATCTATTGTGCCATCATGTGATGCAATAAGGCCACCACTTCTGAAGCAGATATTTTTACAAATATCGAAACCGTGGTCAAGAGCTAATAAAACTTTATTTGCAACTGTTCGGCTGATTTTTCAACCTCTTCAGATTTACACAGTTGCTGTTTCGCAGTCGCGTTTAAGATTTTGAAAATCAGATACATCATGCGCCTTCCCTATTCTGCACACGGACAACACGTTCATTGATACTACGTGCATCGTGCGTGTGTCTGACTGGCAGTCACTCCTCGCCAGATGACGCTGCTGTCGCCTGGACGGGTTTATATCGGTAGTAGGCCGGTGGTCAAAATGCTTTTGGCTGATGAGTGTGTGTATGATCTATTTACCGTGTGGACGGTTTTGGTTGCGCCACCGGTTTCATTGGCGTTACAGTGAACGCGAACATCACGCCGGCCGCGAAACATCGGGATACTGTACGGTGATACACACTACTACTTCACGGGAGAGGATTGGACTTCTACGTCTTCGTACCGACGAATGACAATCGAGATCATTCGTACCTGCCGTTTCGTAACGTGCAGCACTGCAATGCAATCAGATGAGGAAGTACCTGCTTGAACGCGAATATGGAACCTCGACGTGTGGCCGACTTAATCTGAAGAGGCGCAGGGGTTATCAGGGCCTACATAAAAACCGTAACAATGCAAGTGATCTTCAAAAAATAAAAAATGAAATGTTATTGGTGTTGGTGGGTAGTGTGTAACGTCCCGTCGACAACGAGGTCATTAGAGACGGAGCGCAAGCTCGGGTTAGGGAAGGATTGGGAAGGAAATCGGCCGTGCCCTTTCAAAGGAACCATCCCGGCATTTGCCTGAAACGATTTAGGGAAATCACGGAAAACCTAAATCAGGATGGCCGGAGAGGGAATTGAACCGTCGTCCTCCCGAATGCGAGTCCAGTGTGCTAACCACTGCGCCACCTCGCTCGGTGTTATTGGTGTTCACTCGTTCTTCGTCGAGACATGAGTTTTGAAGCTATGATTGACAGCAACATGATATTGCCTCTTCTAAGACGCATACATGTATTGCCGATATATACAACAACGAATGTTCTTCAATAGCTATTAGAGTTGTAGTACTGAGTTCCCTAACAGCAATTATGACACAGTCGGTAAAGAAGTGTACCACAGCCTTTCGAGAGGTCACGTTCGAGAAACCAATAACAGTGACATAGAAGGCCTACTCGTTTATTAAGCTCCTATCAATTGCGAAAAGGAAACCACAGTTCAAATCAAGGATATTTTATTTGCAACATTCCAGCTGCTTGTCTACATAGCCATCACTGCGACTTCGTCTACATTTGTCGTAGTGCTGTACCGTCTTTCCAATACCCTCCTCATAGAAGGCAGCCTTCCGCCAATTACGTTCGCTAGTCTGCAGCTCGTTCTCTGTGCCAAAATGTTGCTTTCATAACCAGCTGTACATGTGAGCAGACATGAAACTCAAGAGTCCTGGCTGCATGGTGGATGATAAAAGCGCTTCCCATCGAAAACACTGCAAAAAGTCCTCATTGTCCTTGCAGTGTCCAGCCGGGAGAAGAAAATGCGTGACAGTTACGTTATGTAGTTGCATGAAATCAGGCAAAACCTCTCAGCCGGTACTCACACATGGCGGAATACACTATCATTCGAAGCATCTTTTGGTGTTCACTGTGCGCTCAGAACAGAAAAGAGCGACTGGAGTACTAAAGAAGTGGATCCCTCAGGGTAATTACCCCCTGAATGGTAAAATGAAATTTTTCTGAGGGGTAAAACCTGAATGAGTCGATTTTATTTCAGTCACGAAAGAAAATTATTTTCAAAATATCATTACTGTTATCGCAATTTTGTAGACTCAAACACTGATTACATAAGTTATCAATAATTGCTTTTTCTCATTTAGTACCATTAATACGGTGGAGGTTATGTATTTATCACATAGTCCACCCACTACACATGTGCTTTGTCCCGTACATCGCTGATGATAAGAAATGAAGAATATACATAACAAATGCTAAATATCTCAAGAAAATGTCCTCTCCAATTTGTAGGTAGTACCTGCAGTAGTGCAGAAAATGCTTCATTAGTCGCTTAGAAACAGATAAATGAATGAATTGACAGCTCGACACAACAGTAACTACATAGGGGCTACTATAGTGATGTACACTATTGTTATTACTGTTACTATTATTCGCTGTGGTCGGACACAAAGCATTAACAGCCTAAAGTCTTCCAATTTGTGCCAGTTCAGAAGTGAGGAGAGCAGCAATCAATTGATTTACGAACAGTAAATATAGTGCATACGTTTTAACTTGGTTGATTTTAAATGGAGTCGCAGTGTGCAGGTGAAGCAAGTGCTGCAATTGAGAGCAGTAATGCAGGGGCACTACGTTTCCTAGCAAGTGTCCACCCCCACTGTGGAATGTTAGTTTTCTTATCTGAGAAGGAGTTGGGGAAACACTTGCAATGCACCACGAATTCCTTCGTCATTCACTGTAGCACTGCCCGTCCCCTCACGCACGCACACACACACACACACACACACACACACACACACACACACACACACACACACTCTACAAAAAGGTACGGCCACACACACGTGTTCGGAAACGCTTACTTTCCATGTTAGAGCTCATTTTATTGCTTCTCTTCAAATCATATTAATCATGGAATGGAAACACACAACAACAGAACGTACCAGCGTGACTTCAAACACTTTGTTACAGGAAATGTTCAAAATGTCCTCCGTTAGCGAGGCTACATGTATCCACCCTCCGTCGCATGGAATCCCTGATGCGCTGATACAGCCCTGGATAATGGTGTATTGTATCACAGCCGTCCACAATACGAGCACGAAGAGTCTCTACATTTGCTACCGGGCTTGCGTAGACAAGAGCTTTCAAATGCCCCCATAAATGAAAGTCGAGAGGGTTGAGGTCAGGAGAGCTTGGAGGCCATGGAATTGGTCCGCCTCTACCAAACCATCGGTCACCGAATCCGTTGTTGAGAAGCGTACGAACACTTCGACTGAAATGTGCAGGAGCTCCATCGTGCATGAACCACATGTTGTGTCGTACTTGTAAAGGCACATGTTCTAGCAGCACAGGTAGAGTATCCCGTAAGAAATCATGATAACGTGCTCCATTGAGCGTAGGTGGAAGAACATGGGGCCCAATCAAGACATCACCAACAATGCCTGCGCAAACGTTCACAGAAAATCTGTGTTCATGACGTGATTGCACAATTGCGTGCGGTTTCTCGTCAGCCCACACATGTTGATTGTGAAAATATACAATTTGATCACGTTGGAATGAAGCCTCATCCGTAAAGAGAACATTTGCACTGAAATGAGGGTTGACACATTGTTGGATGAACCATTCACAGAAGTGTACCCGTGGAGGCCAATCAGCTGCTGATAGTGCCTGCACACGCTGTACATGGTACGGAAACAATTGGTTCTCCCGTAGCACTCTCCATACAGTGACGTGGTCAACGTTACCTTGTACAGCAGTAACTTCTCTGACGCTGACATTAAGGTTATCGTCAACTGCACGAAGAATTGCCTCGTCCATTGCAGGTGTCCTCGTCGTTCTAGGTCTTCCCCAGTCGCGAGTCATAGGCTGGAATGTTCCGTGCTCCCTAAGACGGCGATCAATTGCTTCGATCGTCTTCCTGTCGGGACACCTTCGTTCTGGAAATCTGTCTCGATACAAACGTACCGCGCCACGGCTATTGCCCCGTGCTAATCCATACATCAAATGGGCATCTGACAACTCCGCATTTGTAAAAATTGCACTAACTGCAAAACCACGTTCGTGATGAACACTAACCTGTTGATGCTACGTAATGATGTGCTTGATGCTAGTACTGTAGAGCAATGAGTCGCATGTCAACACAAGCACCGAAGTCAACATTACCTTCCTTCAATTGGGCCAACTGGCGGTGAATCGAGGAAGTACAGTACATACTGACGAAAGTAAAATGAGCTCTAACATGGAAATTAAGCGTTTCCGGACACATGTCCACATAACATCTTTTCTTTATTTGTGTGTGAGGAGTGTTTCGTGATAGTTTGGCCGTACCTTTTTGTAACACCCTGTATATACACTCCATACACACACGCTAAATATCATTCATTATTTTAAAAATAAAAGTGTTCCAAGAAAAGTCTTTCATTCTACAGTTTGGTTAGATGCTAAAATTCGTGATCATGTGGGGGAGGTGTATTAGCTAATGGCCGACCGCGTTGGCCGAACAGTTCTAGGCGCTTCAGTCCGGAACCGCGCTGCTGCTACGGTCACATGTTCGAATCCAGCCTCTGGCATGGATGTGTGTGATGTCCTTAGGTTAGTTAGGTCTAAACAGTTCTAAGTCTAAGTGACTGATGACCTCAGCTGTTAAGTCCCATAGTGCTTAGAGGCATTTGAACCATTATTAGCTAATGTCTCATTGCACTCAGGGGTAACGGTCTAAAGAAGGCTGGAAACGACTGTACTAGAGGCATTACCCAACACATCTGTGCAAAGCTTCACCGGATTTACCTTGTGGTTTTCCTGTGGCCACCGGTAGGACTTAATAAACTAATAGCCCTCGTAGAATCTACGACAAATGACACACGTGCACCGAAGAAGAGCGAAGTAACCACTTTGGAAATTGTGTCGCGAGACGTTCATTTCGTAAGCTGCCCATTCTAAACACTATCCTGACAAATACGAGAAGGTTGCCGAGGAGATTAGTATGTACTGCAGAGACAGCGACTGTACAAAATACAGTGTCGGAAAACAGTAGAATATCTTACAGGGTAATGTCTATTTTGATCAGATGACAGTACGCCACTGGGGTGGAAGGGGGGGGGGGGGGCGCAGAATTGCAGATGTACTGATAAATATTTCAACGTCATGCACCAGCAGATGCTGCAGTGGCCCAGCTACCAGAGCGGCTTTCGTTTCTAGCCCTAAAATGGGGCTGCCTGCTACCCGTGGCCGCAAGGGCTCGTTGTTGTACAGACCTGGTAAAGGCTCTACACAAACATCTTAACGAATCTGAGACGGGCCAAACAGATTGGTGGGATGGTGGTTTCGGAGAATTGCCACACAAGCTGGTCGTGACAAGTCAGTTGTGCGTAGATGTTAGCAACCATGGACACAAGAGCATTCACACACTCGTAGACGAGGTCTGTACGTCCAGGCAGTACAGACGCCTTCTGCGGCCGTCGTATGGAACGACAGCAGTGAGCAGTGACAGATCATAGAGCTTCCACAACACTAATAAGAGCAAACGTGGGCGTAAAAATATCAACACGACCTGTCGCGAGCCATTTGCTAGGAACGGGAAGATGGGCAGGCACACCTCTAGAGCATCACCTACTCACGTCAAAGCATCGACTTGCACAGCTCGAGTCGTCGCGTCAGAGGTTTCACCTGGAGGACGGAATGGCGCGCAGTGCTCTTCAGCGATGACAGCAGATTCTGCCAAACTGCACGTAAGTGATGTTCTTTCGCACATACGACGCAGAGCAGGTGAGTGCTGTCTCGAGCAGTGTGTTCGTCTGAGGCACACCGATTCCATCCTTGGCCTTACGATCTCGCGTGCGACAAGCTACAACTGTCGTACACCACAGCTGAGCTGCCCTCGATATGTGCAGAACATTGTTCGACCAGTTCTTTCGCCGCTGTTGCAGCAGGAAGGAGAAGTGATTTTCCAACAAGATAACGCTCTCCCACACACTGCACACGTTGTAGTGGCACGTGGAGTGCTCTGTGAGACGTGAAACAGCCTCCCTGGCCACCGCGATCACTGTACTTGTCTCCAGTTACAAGCGTAAGTGATGCAGGGGGATGACAAGAAAATCGCGCTTCTCGTCCACCCACAACTCTTGCCGACCCACAGCTCTTGCACAGCTATGCAAACAAATAGGGCAGGCGTGGAACAATACATACTGAGACAATATTAGTTACCTTTACGATCGACTGCGTCCCAGAGTCAGTGCCGGTATCGGAGCACGCGGAGCCTACACTCTGTAATAGCATAAATCCAAATCTGATACCTCACAACCGATACAGCGTGCGAATGTACTCATTCCTTGTGCTCTACGTTCTAACAACCCTACCACAACAAAGGTCAAAAATTAATTATGATTGTAGTGTTGCTCACGCTGCTAAATATTGCATTTTCGGGCAACAACAAAGTTATATTATGAGGCAGGTGTCATTAGAGCACAGTTAATAAAGTCATTTCTTGAAATAATGGATAAACTAGGCACTCATATTTTCGTGTTTCCCACGCTGGTCTCGTTGTGAACTCATGGCACTATCGTCGAAAATCTAGGTAGTGATGATTCCAAGCTCGGATGCAAAGAGGCCTAGGTGTTACTCTGCGATATCCAAAAGTTTTATAGATGTGTTTCATAAACCATTCTTGAAGATTAAACTTTAGCAAGTTAGGACAATGGTGATGTAAAAAAGTAATCAGCACTCCGAATTTAAGTTACACTTCTTTTTTATTACTTATGTTGCAATATCACGTAACTCGTCCCAAGTCATCACTTCACAATATAAAACATACTTGAAAATATCTTCCTCACTGTTAAAGTTCACATTTCATAAACTGACTTCAATTTGCGTCTTTTCAACATGACGACCAAAGCTTGACTCTCTAATAACCACTTACGCGCCCAAAAATCAGAGTTACAAAGAAAGAATTCTGATAAGAATAATATCATTGCAATATATACATATCGATGTATCGAAGTACGTCTACATTAATGAAATTAAATCTGAATGTTGTCACAGAAATATGTTAACTATTTTACAGAAACACAGTAGAATATTGCTGGTATCGAGAGGTAGAGGTGAGGTGCCATAATGGTTACGTAATTCAAGTACCATTACAACGTGCATTGTTTCTGTTATGACCTGACGAAATTGCAATCGTCCAGTCATAACTATGGGTTCTTTGATTGCTTTAGGAGATGACTGATTGGAACTGCAACCAACATTAGTTCACTTTATTACAAAAATTATAAAAAGATGTACTTAATTTAACACAATCCATTGCCACCTGAGGGTACTGAATATTGGGATATTGGGTGACATTTACATCAACCTTATAGAACAAAAATTCTTCTCAACCAACCAGCACATCTCAAACAAAATAATCTACTACAGAAGATATGTGGATCATACAATCTTGCTTTTTGATGGTACAAGCAATGAAATAGATACATTAGCAGCAGATCTAAGCAAAATGCACAAAAATATTAAATTCACAGTTGAACATGAAACTAGTAAAAGCATTAACTTTCTTGACCTGAAAATTTGCAATAGTAACAATAAACATCAATTTAGTATTTACAGAAAACTTACCACCACAGATGTCAATATTGACATCTCATCATGCCACCCCCGCCAACAAAAAATGGCATATTTCAGAAGGATGCTACACCGAATTAAAAAAGTACCAATGAGTGACACAGACCAACAAAATGAAATCAATATAATTAAAACAGTTGCTCATAATAATGGACATAAACCCACAATAATAGAAAAACTCCACAACAAAATGCAGACAAAAACCACAGATCCACTTCATAGCAGTCACTTCAACCCAAATCAGTGTGCCACAGAAGCCAAACCTAAATGTGCTACTCTCCCATACATAGGCCCAATTTCATACCAAATAGAAAACTTAGTTAAAAATAAAAATATCACAATCAGCTTTTCCACAAATAATAAATTACAACAAAAAGTAATCCATGATTTAAATACCTCCAAGAGTCCATACCGTAAACTGGGAATATACAAACTCAAATGTGATACATGCCCAAAATTCAACATTGGACAGACAGGCATAAGTTTTGAAATTAGATACAAAGAACATATTGATGCTTTAAGACTTGGTAACTTGAACAAATCAGCATTTGCAGCCCATATTGCTGAAGAAAACCATTCAGTGGGAAACACTGAGGACAACTTAAAAATTTTACTTCTAGCAGAAAAAGGAGCCACTATGAATATATTAGAAGAAATAGAAATACACACACACAAAAACAGTACCCCAGACTATATCCTTAATGAACAAACAGAGTTAGCTAACACCCCCTTCCTGAAAAATTTCCTCCGCGCGGTATTAGCCGAGCGGTCTAGGGCGCTGCAGTCATGGACTGTGCGGCTGGTACCGGCGGAGGTTCGAGTCCTCCCTCGGGCATGGGTGTGTGTGTTTGTCCTTAGGATAATTTAGGTTAAGTAGTGTGTAAGCGTAGGGACTGATGACCTTAGCAGTTAAGTCCCATAAGATTTCACACACACAATTTTTTTGAAAAATTTCCAAAAATTATTTTCCAACCTCCAAAGCGAATAATATTTGTGCACCTATCTGCAGATCAAGTAGCAAATTTATATGTTACTATAATTCTCATGATGCTAAATGTAATTAAATGATATACTATTTTACCATATATATATATATATATATATATATATATATATATATATATATATATATATATATATTAAAAAATAAAGAAAACTTTATAAAAAGACTTTATAATTAATTTAACAATATCAACTAAAAAAAATTCAATGTCTCTGTACTAGTGTAAAAGGCATTTCAGTTGTGTAAATGAATGTATGATCCTTTCCAAACATAGGACAGCGTTGTCAAATGTTACGATATATCATAGCATCTTTGATACTCATATGTTTAAAAGCTCTTTGTATGTATCAAAATCTTCTCAGTGACAAATCTAAAGTGTTCAGTGAGAACAATTTACGTGTGCAACGATAAGAATGCAGTGGGAATATATTCACATCTGTTGGACGAATGTTATGAAAACAAACACTCCAAATCGACGTTTCACGTAAGTCACATGCAACGAAAATCTGTAACGCAACCATCTGTGTGTGGCGTATTTATAATTATGTATTATTTACATTTTAGGACAATTAATCTGTAAAAAACACACCACATGTCATAAAGAAAGCGTGTAAACCGTCTGAGGATGAATCACAACGATTCGAAACCAGTAACGGTACCCTTTGAATAAAGGAACTGGAAGTAAATTTGTGGCTGAATGCTGTCCTAACATCACCAACATTTGTCTTCAAACAACAGCCACGGTCTCCATCATATCATCAAATGACAAAATTGCATATTTAGAACTTTTTTAGAACAGTTAATCATTGCTTGATGCACACAATAACAAACCCTTTTCTTGAAGCACAAGCTCAACATTTACAAAGGTGCCGGTACATTTCCAGCTGCGACTTGAATAGCATTGATGTCCTGACTAGGTGGCGTTGACCGTCTCGTCAGACGTCATGAAATGGGGGCGAGCGATTCCATGCTCGGCTCCATATCGGCCTCCGTGTGATGGTGCTGCAGTGCTGAGGGAGAGGGCGTGTCTTCAGGAGTGCCTCCCATTCGTCACTGCGGATCGCAGTGAGACATGGCTAACGTCTCTTATATCGATGTGCGCTGCCGACTTTGGTGTGTCAATGTCATCGCTGTTCCTACAATAAATTTTAAATGAATTGGAATACTTTTAGTTGATATTCTAATATTACTTTTCTGGCAGTGTAATAACAAATGTGATGTGTATGGACTACGGCCTGTTTGCCTTATAAAACATTTTCCTTCCTCTTGGGAATGAATTAAGGTAAATCTGGATAGTAAACAACAGGCTGTTACACAATTTCTCATAAATACACTAGACAATTACATGGGAAGGTGTGTGAGGAAGGTGTGTGAATATGGAAACACACCATGATCTGATACGTATCGACGATTCTGTTACAACCTTCAAATGATGCTTTGAAGCTGACATTCTGTGGGGATTTTCTTTCTCAACATAATGTTCATCAAACAACCTTGGACATTTCCAATTATGTGGCTGAGAGCATTGTCAGATTGGAAGATGCAACAGCCTGCTCAGAACAACGCTTGTCTCACTGAATAAACTCCATCACTTAAATTCGTTTCATCTACATCTTCTTGTATATTGTGCAAATAATTATGCCCTGGACGGTGGACTGTCCTTCACACCAAGTATGTTTCAATATGCCCATATCTAACTTGCTGTATCCTCCTCGTGGTCCGTAAATGCGGCGTGCTGTGGACGCATCAGAATTGATGCACAATATTCCTCGAATATCGGTTCTCTGAATTTACTCATACTACCGAAACTCCGATAACACCCCCTTGGCGTAAACCCAGAACCGAATATATCATTCTGTTAAGACTGAGGGGCTATGTTTTGTTTCCTATGCACTCTTATCCTAACCTCAAAATGGGCCTGAAGTTCGTACATTCGTAATTTGTGCGTCTTTCTTCCATGGCACTCGTAGGCAGAGTGTCAGAAAATCAGTGCACCTATTACGATTGTGCCTCTTTACCCACAGCAAGATGATTTTCTGGTCATGGAGCCGTACTTCTGCAAATCCAGTCTGTAATCTGATACAGCAAGTAATTGTTGGTATTACTGTCGATGTGTTTCCGTATGAGCAGCAATGCTGACCGCGAGTCGGACAGGATAATGACTATGTCTGTATGCAAGTCGAGAGCATACTTTAGTCTCTCTAGTACTGCAGTAAGCTCAGCTGTAAACATCTGTGTAGAGACGGTGCGCACATTCTCACCCACTTCAGAAGCTCTTTAACAGCTGTACGCTTATATTAGATTCCCTGTATGGTGTATTTGTGCGAGTGTCTAGATCGGTTGTCGTATTGCTGTAATTTAGCTTGATGCGGTAATGGTGCGAGATAGTTACAGTCGGGTGACACAGTTCTGAAATATCATACAAAGATGAATATTCTAGAGAACTGATACAACCACAAGTTTGTCTTTCGTGTCCGTTACAGCTAGGGTATCAGATTGCTCCTCAGGAGCCAGTGCTGACTAATCAAGTGGCACAACGGAGTTTAAGGAATGTTATGGGACTAGCCTAAGCGCTGTATCCTGAATGTGTCTTATTTAATTTGTTGTTAATCCTGCCTAAAGATGGAGGAGGGGTGAGGTTCATCAACTGTCAAAGGATAATCAAGAAGTAGAATATATACATGATTTATCTTATAAATGACATGGCAGAAATTGAAGAATATAGCATTCGTTACAAACAGTTCACTGAAATCAAGTGCATACGCGATCAAAATCGTTTATTATACCTAATTGTTGGTAGGGTTCTGAGGGGCATGCAGGCAGTAAACTGATAATGCCAGTTTTAGATCATCGTTATCCTATCACGGAGTGAAATATAGGGAACGCAGTGGTTGCGAGGCAAAAGGATGTTAGCCAGTAACACCAAGCATGACGCTAGGGCTGAGTGACTGGTCGATGGTTCCCTAATTCGATAAATTTACCGAGATAACGCTCCTGCCCTGCCCTACCACACTGCTGCTGCGACGTGCTCTTACCACAGTCAGGAGCTGTCCTCTGTCTCTCCCCAGAGTCTGGATCCAGGATGTACCAAAGCCCAACTCTTCCTCTCTCTGCAGTAGATCGAATATGCAACCTAAGTCCCAAAAGCACAACTTCTCTCATTCTTGGAGCTGTTTCCCGTGCACCGAAAGTTTTTCGACCACTCGCTAAATTTAACACCAACAATAGCCAGTGGTGTAATGATTGCAATCCTCCCTCCAGACTCTCTGTATAAATATTCTTTAGAGCAACTGACACACTTCCCCCTGTTGTAACGGCGACCGGAACAGTTGCGAGGTTGAAGTGACGGAAACGTGGCAGGACCCGCGGAGCAGCCCACGAACAACAACACACAGGAGAGGACAGACATGACCAATGAAGGACCTTATGACAACAACAAGAACGGAACAACAGAGTCAAGAAAACCAAACAAGACAACCACGTCCACTCATAAAGAAAACACAAAAGCAAATACTCTGTCTAATGTGAGGCGATATGTCCTGAGATGTACGCAAGGTTAGACTGGCAGGCTGAACTGTTTCTTTTTTCTTTATTGTGATTTCATTCCCTTGCCCCATAAGGGCAGGGGAGGCTATCAGCGGCACAATCCGCCGCTCTTCAGTCGAGTGACATGACAACTAAAACAAGAATAAAATGCTACAGCCGGCCGCGGTGGTCTAGCGGTTCAGGCGCTCAGTCCGGAACCGCGCGATTGCTACGGTCGCAGGTTCGAATCCTGCCTTGGGCATGGATGTATGTGATGTCCTTAGGTTAGTTAGGTTTAAGTAGTTCTGCGTTCTAGGGGACTGATGACCACAGATGTTAAGTCCCATAGTGCTCAGAGCCATTTGAACCATTTGAAAATGCTACATATATAAGGCAATAAAAAGGGGAACAAAATAGAGTAAGGGGAAATAATGGAGATAAAAGTACACTGATAGGGAGACGTTCATAGGGGGACAATTAAAAAAGTCACATAAAGTTAAAAAACACAGTTGGCGATTCTTAAAGGACAAAGAAGACACTGAATCCACATGCACAGGTTAAAAGTCGGCCGCAGTGTTAAAAACACTCCACTTGGAGTACACACAGTGAAGTATAAAACTGCCAGGTGAGACCTGCCGAGGGAGAGGTCAGAGAGGATGGAAAAGGAGGGGAGAGCAAGGGGCAGCAGGGGACGCGGCGGGATGAAGAGAGTAGGGGCGTCAGCAGGTACACGAAGAGGCAGGAGACTGGTGGGACAGGAGACGAAGAGGGAAGACAAGGCAGGAGGGAGTGCAGAAACACTGAAAGGGAGCACAAGAGAGGGGGGAGTAGGAGGGGGAAGCCGCTCAGGAGAAGGGAGGGTGAGGAGAGGGAGCCCTGAGGCGGAGGCCGGAAGATTGGGTTAGAGTTGGTAGGAAGGGTAGATATCAGGACGAAGTTCATCATCTGGGAGGGGTAGGTGGTGGAAGTTGCGTTGGCAAAGGAGGCCGAGTGTGTGGAAATGGAGAGAGGGTGGGACACAGCACTAAAGGCGCGGCAACGGGTTCGCGGTGGAGAGGAAGGGCGACCAGGGGGTGAGGGGGATCAAGGCTGTGGACAATATATAGTGTGCGGATGTGTTCAAGGAAAATGAGAAGGTGCGGGACGGGCTGAACGACAGGCAGGCGCTTAA
Organism: Schistocerca serialis cubense; assembly: GCF_023864345.2. Taxonomy (NCBI): domain Eukaryota; kingdom Metazoa; phylum Arthropoda; class Insecta; order Orthoptera; family Acrididae; genus Schistocerca; species Schistocerca serialis. Next base: position 489,065,028 of record NC_064646.1, on the reverse strand, counting down.
GTACTCTATCGGGGACGCAGCTATTGGCCACTGGAACCACGTGTTCCACTATGGCGCCCTTACATTAAATGCGGTCCAGGAGGCGCGCGCGGCCACAGCTTACAGCGCGATGGTGCAGAGACCTCTATGGGTCTCCGACGTCCATGACGTCTGGCGGGGATTCGAATTCCGAGGCGCACGGTACCAGACCCCCCATCAATCGTCGGTCTCAGAATCTACGTCTCAGGCCATCCACCAATGAGTGCTAGTGCCTTTCCTCCTGTTGTTTTTTCGGCAGTGTGGGAAAACAATAAAGAAGAAATCGTCCTACTTCTCTTGGCGTCGGCGTGGTGGACGATAAGCCACACTATAATAATTAAAGCTAGGTGGTGTCCTGGAACGCTTTCAAAAGATGTTGTGTGTGGTCGGAACCTATGCTTGAGCAAACTTACAGGCACCAACAGCGTTTGATACCGCATCCGGCCATCCTGATTCAGGTTTTCGGTGAGTTCCCTAAATCGCTCCAGACAAATGCCGGGATGGTCCCTATGAACGGACACTGCCGACTTCATTCCCCATCCTTCCCTAATCCGATGGGATCGATGACCTCACTCTTTCGTGCTCTCGTGCCAACCAAACAAACCAGCGTTTCATAACACAACATTTAACATGATCCACACAGGTCTTCTCAGACATATAGCGAACTGCATAAGAGTTCATCCCGTAGTTTTATTTCGTTCTGGATTTGTTTCCTAGAAAGACAAGTGCTGGTGTTTCAGCACATTCTGCAAGCGGCGACAGCGGCCGGGCACAACTGCAGAGGGCGAACAGTAGTGCTGCTGCCTGCAGTCGGTGTTTACACCTACATTTATACTCCGTAAGCCACCCAACGGTGTGTGGCGGAGGGCACTTTACGTGCCACTGTCATTACGGCTGCGCGGGTTTAGCCGAGCTGTGTTGGGCGCTGCAGTCGTGGACTGTGCGGCTGGTCCCGGCAGAGGTTCGAGTCCTCCCTCGGGCATGGGTGTGTGTGTGTGTGCTTGTCCTTAGGACCCCTCAGGGGACTCAGCATTCCTTTGCTGGGTACGGGCTTGGCGACCCCGGGGTCCCCGAGCTGTGGACTGGAGTGCGCCGCCAGTCCTCTGACACTGTAAGCTCTGGGCATGCTTCAGCGACCACCGTGTGGCGCAACGGTGGAACGTTGTGTGTCGCAGGGACCGGGGATCTTGGCTTGATGGCCTGGATCGCGAGGATGGTACATACCTCTATAAAAAACCCTTCAATCTTAAGGTGTGCTGCGCGCTGATAAAATGCATGGCTGTTGAGGTGGAACAGTCACTAGCGGGCGACCTCTGCGGAACCTGCCGCACCTCAGTTGTGTAAGGCTTACCCAGGCATGCGGGGTTCCGTCTGGGCGGACGTTTAATTCCCTAGCTGCTCGTGGGACGCACATGGCAACCACGTATTTCCCTTCACCACCTTTGCAATCAGTAAAGCGTATGAGGGAGGCTAGTCCTCCAGATATGCAGATAGACCAGAGTAACAGGGCTCATGGAGTCATGAATGACAATGTTTTCATCGTGATTAAGAGGAGGGAGGGCTCACTTGAAAAAGTGTCTCCTTTCTACACACATAAAGGTTTAGAAGGACTCGCAGGTACACTGAAATCTATCAACGCCTGAGGAATGGTACCCTGTTAGTTGAGTCCACTAGGGCAAAGCAAGTGGAGCTGCTTCGAAAGCCAACCAAGTTAGTCGAGTTGCACACTTCCCTCAACTCCAGTAAAGGCGTCGTCACCTGCCGTGATTTAATGGATATCGAGGTAGAAGAGCTGAAGCAAGAATGGGCAACACAGGGGATTGTAGATGTGGAACAACGGACACATAGGAATAATGGAGTTGTTGAGAAATCTGCCACCTTCATTGTGACTTTCAATTCGCCTGTCTTACCTGAATACATTCTGGCTGGTTTCCTCCGACTTAGGGTTAGGCCTTGTATACCTAACCCTATGTGATGCTTCAAATGTCAGCGATTTGGCCATACGACAGTGAGTTATGTGGGTGAACCGACCTGCGGTATATGTGGCAAGGCAGCTCATGAAGCTGGGACCAACTACACATCTCCAGCGCTGTGTATCAACTGCTCTGGGAGCCATCCCGTCTGGATAAGAGACTGCCCCATCTTTGAGGAAAGAAAAATTCAGGAGATCAAGGTGACAAAAGGCTACCTTATGTGGAAGCCAAAAAAGAGTATAAGGCGACAAAACCTCTTTGCCACATCCTATGCCTCCTTGGTGCACAAGCGTGCGTCAAAAGTAGACGCTTCGACGCAGACCATGTCCAGCATAGCAGTATCCTCCACCAATACCTGTACCTGCGTTTGTACCTGCCAGAGCATAACCAATAAAGATATAGCTGTTCAGGCTGCTCGTACTGCACCAAACGCTATTGCAGAGAAAGCTACAGTGAAGCCTTCGAAGGCCCTCCAGAAACAGAATGCCTCTCCACTTCCCCCATCACCAACTTCCACAAAGAAAACGAGACCAGGGAAAGGGGCACGACGTCTGACGTCAAACCTGCCAAAGGCACTATCAGATGTCGTCATGGCATCCCTGACTGATGAGGAGGAAATCGTCATGGAGTTTGATACCTCTTCCCCAGATCCTGCCAGCCCCTCTGCTGCCACTCGCTCCACAAGTGCCTCACCTGCACGGCGCAAAGACAGGGGGAAATCTAAACCGAAACGCTGATATGGCTCCCATACTTCAGTGGAGTCTGAATGGAGTCAGACCTCGCTTTGAAGAATTGCGGCTGTTAGTACAGGAAAACCCCTTTTGCATCTCTTTGCAAGAGACACATTTTAAAGAGACTGACACGCCTGTACTTACAGGATATGTACAGGAAAGACGACCTGACTGGTAATAGGGCTCAGGGTGGGGTGGCAGTGTTCATTAAGGACACATTCCACTCCTCACCTGTGCCCTTGACCACAACGCTACAAGCGGTTGCAGCTTGGATCCTGGCCCAGGTTGATGTCACAGTGTGCTCCTTGTATTTACCACCCGCTGAGCTCATTGACAGTGAAGCCCTCGCCCAGCTCATTGATCAGCTACCCCGTCCCTTTCTCATTTTAGGAGATTTTAATGCTCATAATGCATTATGGGGTTCAAACAAAACCTGCCCCAGAGGCCAGATGATTGAGCAGTTGCTCAGGACTTCCGACATCATACTGCCGAACACAGATCAGGCCAGGCATTTTAGCACCGCTTCAGGTTCGTCTTCTGCCATAGACCTCTCTATTTGTTCGCCTGTGCTTGCGGACATTGCTCAGTGGGGCGTAGACGACGACCTTCATGGCAGCGACCATTATCCTATCTGGTTCCATCTGCCAGTTGAAACGCGTAGTGTCGAACAGCCACCGAAATGGTTGCTCCGGAAGGGAAACTGGATGCTCTACCGGCAGTTGGCTGTTTTTGAACAGTGTAAAGGCGTCCAGGATTGGGTGGATCACATTACGGCGGTGATGCACCATGCCGCTGAGGTATCCATACCAAAGTCAAAGGGAACACCTGTGAGGCAGCCTGTCCCTTGGTGGAATGACAACTGTCGTACCGCAATCAGAGACAGAAGGGCGGCTTTGAGAAGATTCCATCGGCGCCCCACTGATGCGAATCTGGCAACTTTTCGAATAGCACGGGCGCGGGCGAGAAGAATCGTTAGGGAGAGTAAACGGAGGTCTTGGCGTGAGTTCCTGAACTCCATCAATAGGTCCGCATCTTCAAGCAAAGTATGGGAAGCCATTAGGAGGATCTCAAGGCGTTACTCTCGACCGCCAATAGCAGTCATACGTGAGCGTGGGTGTCTCCTAACATCTCCAAGAGAGATCGCCCGGGCGATTCTAGCCAGGACCCAGAATTTCTTCGCTATCGGGGTACACAGGGGAGGGCTGGTTTTGATTTCCGTTCAAACAACACTGAGGAATACAACCAGCCTTTCTCTTTGTGAGAGTTGGATTCTGCACTGTCAGTATCTCGGGATACTGCACCTGGTCCAGACCTGATATCGTATAGCATGCTGCAGCAGTTGGATCTGCGGTCAAAGGAAGTCCTCCTTCAACTTTTTAATGAAATTTGGAAGACAGGTGACTTTCCTAGTTCGTGGAAAGAATCGATCTTAATTCCACTTTTAAAACCAGGGAAGGATCTGACCGAACCCAGTAGCTATCGTAGCATTAGTCCCACGAGCTGCGTAGGAAAGACATTTGAGCGTATGGCCAATAGGTGCCTGGTGTGGGTTCTCGAATCCAGATCCTTACTTACCCGCTGCCAGTGTGGGTTCAGGAGGTATCATTCCACCCTGGATAACCTGATTCTATTCGAAACAGTGATACAAGATGCTTTCCTACGCAAGCAACACCTTATCGGGGTTTTCTTCGACCTGGAGAAGGCGTACGATACTACCTGGAGGCATAACATTTTGCGGCAGCTTTATGAGTGGGGTTTCCGTGGGCGTTTACCCACAGTCATCAGGTCCTTTCTGTCGGACAGGTATTTTGGGTATAAGGTTGGGAATGTCCTGTCTGACCGTTTTAAGCAGGAGAACGGTGTCCCTCAAGGAAGTGTCCTCAGTGTGACAGCTTTCGCAATTGCCATCAATAGTACTGCGTCCACAGTACGACGGCCTGTGCAGTGCTCCTTGTTTGTGGACGATTTCTCCATTTTCTGTGCGACTTCCTCCCTCACAGCTGCTACACGCCAATTACAGCTGACAATCCTGCGATTGGAGGAATGGTCTAAGACCACAGGCTTTAAATTCTCTTTGGAGAAGACTGTTTGTGTAGATTTTAACCGTTCCCGTTCTCTTTTTAATCTCCCTGTTTTAAAACTAGGAGACACCTCACGTTTATGGAAAAAGTGAAATATCTCGGGCTTGTTTTTGATGAGAAAGCTCACATGGTTGCCACACCTAAAGGATCTAAAAGTCCGCTGTTTCAAGGCTTTAAACGTCCTTAAATGCGTCAGTCATAGATCCTGGGGCGCTGACAGGGCACGTCTGCTCCAACTTTATAAGGCCTTTGTGCGACCTCGATTGGAATACGGATGTCAAGCTTATGGATCTGCAAGACCTTCGTACCTCAAAATGTTGGATGTGATTCACCATGAGAGTATTAGGCTTTCAGCGGGGGCTTATCGTACGAGTCCAGTTGCTAGTATATGTGTCGAGGCGGGAGAGCCTCCGCTGTCCATTCGGCGTCTTCTCCTCGTGGTACGGCAACCATACAGGGCCAAGTCCACTCCTCTTTCATTGACGTCCAACACTTTTTACCAGCCGCCACTGGAACGTCTCTTCTGCCACCGTCCGAAGGCAACAAAGCCGTTTGGCATCCGTGCAAAGGAGTCTCGAGTCAGTGCACCTGGAGGGCATTAAGATCCTCCACCAGGGATGGAGTAGGGGATCTCCCTGGTTACTACAAAGGCCAAGATTACTTCTTGATCTGGCTGCTTACAAGAAGTATTGTATCCCGGACCACCTTTTTAAAATTAAACTTACTGAGATTTTAGACCGCCATTCAGATTTTATTGCTGTTTACACGGATGGGTCTAAACAGGGGGATTTTATGGGCTGCTCTGCTGCGTTTCCAGACACTGTTCGTAGGATAGGGCTCCCAGAGCAGTTCTCAGTTTACTATGCAGAACTGTTTGCCATTCTGCAAGCATTAGAGCATATGCGACGACATCATGGCACGAAATTCATCATCTGCTCCGATTCCCAAAGTGCTCTACACGCTCTTGAACAGATGTACCCAGCAGATCGGATGGTGCAAGAAGTGCTCTTGCAACAGCAGGGTAAGGATGTGATTTTCTGCTGGGTTCCAGGGCACATAGGGATTCCTGGAAATGAACTTGCAGATGCGGCTGCCAAGGAGGCTTGCTCCATCCCACCTCCTGCTCGCTGTTCCGTCTCCCTGCAGGCCATTACGTCTTTCGTGACTCGGAAGGTCATGCGTTGGTGGGAGGCTCAGTGGCTGGAAGTGAGGGATAATAAGTTGCGAGCGGTGAAGGATACTGTCCGACCGTGGCTCACCTCCTTCCGACAACGACGAGCTGAGGAAGTAGCCCTTACACGGCTCAGAATAGGACATTGTCCGTTGACACATGGTTTTCTGTCACGTCGTGGGGAGCCACCAACGTGTCAGACATGGGGGACACAGCTGTCGATACGACATATTGTAACTGAGTCTGTTTTATATGCGGGTTTGAGGGAAGATTTCAGTTTCCCACCAGACCTGCCCTCTCTTTTAACTAATAATGAGGCGAGTGTCGCTAGAGTTTTACGTTTTTGTGTGATGTCTGGACTTCTTCCCAAAATATTGGGATTGAGGTCTTAATGTGCTGTACAGTGGTTTGGTCACCCATTATTTATAAGTGGTCACTCAGCCACCGTTAATTATTTTTACCCGTTTTATACTGCTATTTTATTTTTAGTTTTATCCACCTGTTTTGATGTGATGTGTCCAGTCTTGCAATTTGAACATTATCAATTCTAGCAAAGATCGGCTCTGAATTGATCTTTTGGGAACGGGCGCTGATAACCTCGTTGTTGTGTGCCCTAAAACACTAATCATCATCATTGTCCTTAGGATAATTTAGGTTAAGTAGCGTATAAGCTTAGGGACTGATGACCTTAGCAGTTAAGTCCCATAAGATTAAAAAAAAAAAGTCAATACCTCCCTTTTCTGTTCCAGTCGCGTATGGTTCGCGGGAATTACGACTGCCGGAAAGCCTCCGTGCGCGCTCGAATCTCTCTAATTTTACATTCGTGATCTCCTCTGGAGGTATAAGTAGGGGGAAGCGATATATATTTGATACTTCATCCAGAAACGCACCCTCTCGAAACCTGGAGAGCAAGCTACACCGCGATGTAGAGCGCCTCTCTTGCAGAGTCTGCCACTTGACTTTGCTAAACATCTCCGTAACGCTTACCAAATAACGCGCCGCTCTTCTTTAGATCTTCTCTATCTCCTCCGTCAACCCGACCTGGTACGGATCCCACACTGATGAGCAATACTCAAGTATATGTCGAACGACTGTTTTGTAAGCCACCTCCAATGTTGATGGACTACATTTTCTAAGGACTCTCCCAATGAATCTCAACGTGGCACCCGCCTTACCAACAATTAATTTTATATGATCATTCCACTTCAAATCGTTACGTACGCATACTCCCAGATATTTTACAGACGTAACTGCTACCAGTGTTTGTTCCGCTATCATATAATCATACAATAAAGAATCCTTCTTTCTATGTATTCGCAATACATTACATTTGTCTATGTTAAGGGTCACTTGCCACTCCCTGCACCAAGTGCCTATCCACTGCATATCTTCCTGCATTTCGCTGCAATTTTCTGATGCTGCAACTTCTCTGTATAGTACAGCATCATCCGCGAAAAGCCGCATTGAACTTCCGACACTATCTACTAGGTCATTTATATATATATGGTGAAAAGCTATGGTCCCATAACACTCCCCTGTGGCACGCCAGAGGTTATTTTAACGTCTGTAGACGTCTCTCCATTGAGAACAACATGCTGTGTTCTGTTTGCTAGAAACTCTTCAATCCAGCCACACAGCTGGTCTGATATTCCGTAGGCTCTTACTTTGTTTATCAAGTGACAGTGCGTAACTGTATCGAGCGCCTGTGATATGCAAATGATTAGCTTTTCAGAGCATTCACACAAAGTTGGCGCCAGTGGCGACACTTACAACGTGCTGATATAAGGAAAGTTTCCAACCGATTTATCATACACAAACAGCAGTTGACCGGCGTCGCCTTGTGAAACGTTGTTGTGATGCCTCGTGTAAGGAGGAGAAATGCGTACCATCTCGTTTCCGACTTTGATAAAGGTCGGATTGTAGCCTATCGTGATTGCGGTTTATCGTATCGCGACATTGGTGCTCGCGTTGCTCGAGATCCAATGACGGTTAGCAGAATATGGTGGGTTCAGGAGGGTAATAAGGAACCCCGTTCTAGATCCCAATGGCCTCCTATCACTAGCAGTCAAGATGACAGGCATCTTATCCGCATGGCTGTAACGGATCGTGCAGCCACGTCTCGATCGCTGAGTCAACAGATGGGGAGGTTTGCAAGACAACAACCATCTGCACGAAAAGTTCGACAACGTTTGCAGCAGACCGGACTGAAAGACCATGGCTGCGGTTACCCTTGACGCTGCATCACAGACAGGAGCGCCGGCGATGGTGTACTCAACGAAGAACCTGGGAGCACGATTGGCAAAACGTCATTTTTTCGGATGAATCCAGGTTCTGTGTACAGCATCATGATGGTTGCATCCGTGTTCGGTGACATCGCTGTGAACGCACATTGGAAGCGTGTATTCGTCATCGCTGGCGTATGAGCCGGCGTGATGGTATGGGGTGCCATTGGTTGCACGTCTCGATCACCTCTTGTTCGCATTGACGGCACTTTGAACAGTGAACGCTACACTTCAGATGTGTTACGAGCCGTGGCTCTACCCTTCATTCGATCCCTACCAAACCCTACATTTCAGCAGGATTATGCACGATCGGATGTTGCAGGTCCTGTACGGGTCTTTCTGGATACAGAAAATGTTCGACTGCTGGCCTGGCCAGCACATTCTCCAGATCTCTCACTAACTGGAAACGTCTGGTCAATAGTGGCCGGGCAACTGGCTCGTCACAATACGCCGTTTACTACTCTTGATGAACTGTGGTATCGTGTTGAAGCTGTATGGGCAGCTGTACCTGTACACGCCATCCAAGCTCTGTTTGACTCAATGCCCAGGCGTATCAAGGTCGTTATTACGGCCAGAGGTGGTTGTTCTAGGTACTGATTTCCCAGGATCTATGCACCCAAATTGCTTGAAAATGTAATCACATGTCAGTTCTAGTATAATATATTTGTCAAATGAATACCCGTTTATCCTCTGCATTTCTTCTTGGTGTAACAATTGTAGTGGCCAGTAGTGTATATACTCTTGGCTTTTTTGATATAATCATAGAATAATTGTTAATGCACATATGGATCTATACTTACTCGAATATATTTATTTGTTTTATTTAACCCATTGTGCTACAGCTTTCCAGACGTTATTGTTCACTGAAATATTTCTCCTTCGTGCCTTGCGTCATAAATTACAGAATATTTTGCCACGCTGTTAATTAACTTTTCTTCATGGGAATCCGAGAAACTCATTTTCAGTGAATGGGGTATGTTCAGCCGGTAGGAGCAGTCTCCTGTGGCTGTGCGGCTCGGCGGCAGCGGCACAACTGGTTCCTGGCCGGATGTGCGGTCTGTCGCCGCAACAGGCAGATACACGACTGGCGGCAAGAGGCCGCCGCCCGCGCGTTCCGTACTCCTCGCGTTGCGAACAATGGCAGGCAGCCAAAGACGCCAGCACCTGCAGCCGGCCGCAGCAGTCTGCGGGCCGCGGGCAGCGGTCGCGCTCGGAGTCGCACCTTAAGATGGCGCCGACACGCCAGCATTTCTCCTTCTACGAAACAATTTCGGAACGAAGTAAAATCAGAGGGTGAACTACTATGTAGTTTGCTGTTTGAGAACGGGGAGCTGTGTGTGTCGTGTCAAATGTTGTATTACAAAACGCTGTTGGCGCCTCTTGAGTCTGTACGAGCATAGGTTCCGGCCACAAACAACATCTTTCGAATTCGTGCCGAAACACCACCCAGCTCCAGTTAGTATAGTGCGGCTTGCGACCCACCAGGACACCGCCAAGAGAAGTAGGATGATCTCTTCTTTATTGTTGTCCCACACTGCCGAAAATGAGCCAGCGGGAAGGGCACTAGCACTCAATGGTGGATGTCCTCAGACGCAGATTCTGAGACCCACCTCGTAGAATGAGGGGGCAGTACGCCAGTTGCTTTGAGGAATATTTGTAGAGAGACTCTGGAGGGAGGATCGCAACCACTAAAAAAATATACACTCTCTTTTGTTAGCCTCCTACTTGTACAGATGGATTAAAATGTTGTGTCGTGTACAGATACATTGTTTGGATTTAAGTACAGTGTACTCATTTCTTATTATTTAATTTATTCCTCATCCTAATCTGATTTTTTTAATGTCTTTCAGCAAATATTCGTTGTTGGTCATCTTAATACGATGACACATCAGATCGGCCCACAATGTCTCAACCTATTGCGCGTTCCGAAAAAGAACTGTTTTCATTAAGTAGCCACATTACGAAGTCTGATGCCAGCTTTTTAGTGACATCTTATTACAATGTTCAGTCTGACGCAAAAATTTTTAATTATATTTTCACGGTCACGCATCATCCTTTTAAAGACAAGCCGATAACACAGGATACGCCTATTTCATAATCGCGCTTTCTCTGTTTGCTCGTCTTATCCTGTACAAACAACAACCAAAAATTTTTCTTTTCTTTTCTTTTTTTCCAGAAATGCTCAAAATTGTGTGAATTCCTAAGGGACCAAACTACTGAGGTCATCGTTCCCTGCTTATACTAATATGCATACTAGTATGCTAAGAACAACACACACGCACGCCCGAGGGAGCACTCGAACCTCCGGTCGGAGGGGCCTCTAACAACACGGCCGCTGCCACTCCGCGCTGCCTGTTTATTCATGGCGGCTTCCTAGCCTGCGTTATTTTGGGAGGAAAACAGCCTTAGAATTAGGCAAGACTTCGTTAATAAATGTGTTGTACTATTCATTCACCTCCAGAACAGTATATATATCACTCCAGCTCCCTAAACTAAACAGTTTTGATTTACTGATGGTCTTATTTATGATCAGGAATTGCGTGTCATGATCTGAAATGCCACTGACTCTTGGTTTTGTAATACAATTAATGTTAATTACACTTGTAGGTAAAGATATACTCCGCGAGACCTTTTTTATGTTTTATTTATTTCGGGATAATTTTCAGTCATCAGTTGCAAATCAATTTTATTATACTTTACCGGTCTCGACAAATAATTTGTCATCTTGAGAGGCCTACAAATTAGGTATATTATAAAACTTTAGACCTTGGCTATACATTTATGTGAAGTACAAAAAATTCAATTCGGGAGGACTTGCTCAACAAAAATGGCAAGAACTGATATAAGTTAACTTTTCCAGAACACCTCAAAACAGAGAAACACTTCTTTACCCATCCTTGTTTCACAAGAAGTTTCACATGTAATTGACAAGAGCTACAAAATAAACCTCTTAGAAAAATTTGAAATAAATAAACATTCTCACCTAAATTCGAAAGATTTGTTGAATGATCAACTTGATTTTAAAGCAGACACTATTCTGATTGCATATGATCACTTATAAAATGTGAAAATTAGCCCAACCACCGGCCGGAGTGGTCGAGCGTTTCTAGGCGCTTCGGTCGCAGGTTCGAATCCTGCCTCGGGCATGGATGAGTGTGCTGTCCTTAGATTAGTTAGCTTTAAATAGTTCTAAGTTCTAGGGGACTGATGACCTCAGAAGTTAAGTCCCATAGTGCTCAAAGCCATTTGAAGCATTTGAACCCATCCCCTTCATATATTAGAAATATGTGTCATTTTTTCAAATGTGTCATCATACCTTCTTTAAATTCTTTGGTTGTATTTTTTATATGTGCTTTTATATATGTTCCTTGTTGCTATGACAACAGATACATAGATGTGATTCAGTTACTGTAAATTGTCGAACAGCGTTTTATATAATCACATACAATACGTACATTTCTGAACGCACCATGGCATTATCCTTTTCTGAAGAAAATGTGGACGTCCATTAAACTAAGGAAGTTTCTGTAACATATTTTTATACTTCGCATAAATGTATAGCCAAGATTTAAAGTTTTATAACATCCGTAATTTTGCAGGGTTCTGAAAATGACAAATTAATTTGTCAAAACCGGTAGACCTTAACGAAATTTATTTGCAACTGATGACTCCAATTTATACTGAAAGAAAAAGTAATACTACAGTTGCTGAAAATTACACCCGTGAATGAAATAACATTCAAACAAACGTAACAGTGGAAAACCTAAAGGAAGTTTCTGTAACATACTTTTGTACTTCGCATAAATGTATAGCCAAGGTCTAAAGTTTTATAACATCCCTAATTTTGCAAGTTTCTGAAAATGACAAATCAATTTGTCAAAACCTCTAGAACTTAACGAAATTTATTTGCAACTGATGACTAAAATTTATCCTGAAAAAAAGTAATACTACAGTTGCTGAACATTACAGCCATGAATAAAATAACATTCAAACAAATTTAATGGAGGAAATAGCTGTCATAGTTTCTACGAAGTCTCTCAGTCCTGAGAGAAAGTCTTTTCACGTCACCCTCTGGGCACATGCTACGGCCAGCAAGTTAGTCTATCGGAACAGTGGAGGCAAGGAGCTGCGTTTTAAGTGAGCGGCGGAGTCTCTGTATTTGTCCCGTGGTTGGGGGGGAGGCCCGGCGCCTTGCGCCTTGATAGCGGCAGGACGACCCTCCATTCGACCCTCCCGCCTCCGCCCCCTGCCTGGGTCCAGGGGCACTGCCCGGTCTGACAGGAAGCTGCCTCCCGCATCCCCAGGGCCAGCTCGCGGTGCGGTCGGCGTTCTCCGTCGAGCGACTGCTCATAATCAACGTCCTCTTGTCCGTCTCGGCACGCAATACTACACCGTGCACACAGATTGGTTGTTGGCTGATTTGGGGCAGGAGACCAAACAGCCGGGTTATCGGTCCCATAGGGTAAGGAAAGGATGGGAAGGAAGTTGGCCATGCCGGCATTTGCGGGAAGTGATTTAGAGAAATCATGGGAAACTTAAATCAGGATGGCCGGACGCCGGTTTGAACCGTCGTCCTCCCGAATGTGAGTGCAGTGTGCTAACCAGTGCGCCATGCACGGAGAGTTTGTTGTGCCATTGCTATCTTTGTCATACCTTTCGTTTAAATCCGAAGTCATTAACACATTAATTCGTCCCATACATGAATGAGTTGCGGATATCAATCACGGTTTCACTTTCCGAACCTCTGGAGTAGTACGTGGAACAATTCGCACGGGCTCCTTATATCCCTTCTGCCTTAGAGGTGGGCTACACATCTCTACCCAAGAGCCCTAATCTAAGTACGCCGCTAGCCACTAAAACCGCAACATCAGGGACGGTGTCAAATGAAATTTTGCTTATCGTGCTTGTCTACTATAGTGGGAAGAAAACACGATTACGTTTTTAGGATATTTGAGGGTATACAGCGTGCCAAATTTAGTACACACGAATGCCATCTCTGGCCTCAAATGGTTCAAATGGCTCTGAGCACTATGGGACTTAACTGCTGAGATCATCAGTCCCCTAGAACTTAGAACTACGTAAACCTAACTAACCTAAGGACATCACACACATCCATGCCCGAGACAGGATTGGATCCTGCGACCGTAGCAGTCGCGCGGCCACACCGGCCGGCTCTCTGGCCTCAACAATGCATGTAACCCGGTTGGGCCTCGAGTCTGACTGACCTTGGATGAAAGATGCGGGCTTGTCAGTTCATTCCACGCTGTTTCAGCTCTGTGTGAGAGTTAATCCGCCGTTGTGACTAGCGAATGGTGACGCAGCAGTCCATCAGCATTCAATAACCTGGTGACAAACTGACTGTTGGCTTCTGTCTCAGATTCTTCGGCCGAAGTTAGTTTGAAGATTTTTCTGACGTTTCGCCAGTACGAGTTGCGGCAGGGCGGGTCGTGTTCTAACTATCCATTAAACAATCTGTCCACCTACCCGGGTAGGCTTTAGGTTGTCTGCCCATTCACTCTGCGGTAATAGATACTGGTTTAGCTGACGAAATCAGCGTTGGTGAAAATTCAGCTAAGTACCTACCACGCAAAAGGCCACATAACTCCAGTCCATGGATAGTATCTGAAAGTTAGTTAAACTATCGAGCGTTCGGGATAATTGCATGACTTGTTTAAAAAAATTTCTAAAATTTCCGTGAAGTTTTTTACTGGCTTTAAAAGAAGGCGAATGGCTATCAAGTCTGTATTTAATATCCAGACATCAAGTACGCAATGTTACTGACTATCTCTGTAAGAAATCGGACCTTAAGGCAGCCAGAAGATATACAGACCGACTCATATTTTTGGCGTCATAAATTTTCCCTAACTCACAACCACTCGCGAGTTAAGACACATAGTCGTCCAGAAGGCTTCTTGTAATGAAGTGCTCGCCATACTGTCTCGTAATCTGCACGAAACACGCCACGCACAGTTTATGTACCGCATGAAAGTCGGCTCCCGAGCGACTATCTCGACTCATAGACGTAAGGCTCAAAGCTAAACGCAAACGCGCGGGAAACGCTGCATTCCTTTTCGCTAGTATGAAAAGCAGGCAATCAGATCATCTCGAGCACTTATATACTCGCGGTATTTCTAACGTCAGCCAATCGGATTACCACAAGTAATTTTGACTAGAAACTTCATAATTCCAAAACTAAATAAAACTAAATGAAAACAAAACATGATTCCTTTCCAAAAAATGAAATACTAATAAATTTAATACTAAACACCCCTTCTGGCTGCCTTTTACAAACTCAAGTTCATTTGGACAAACGTCACAAATTCCCCTATTGCACAACAACTTTCTCACGCTTACATTTACATAGTTTTAATAAAATATCACATTTTCACTTTACATATGTACTCCACTCACTCTCTCAGTCTCTCCAAAACAGTCACACAACCGAAACCCGGTGAAATAATAATCTACCAAGCTACTCTTTATTGTATCAGAAATTTGTGGTAATCAAACTACGGAAAATCCCACAAAATTAGATATTATGAACCTATCCTGTCCGTTGTTTCAATTGATACTATAGATGAATACATTACAGTACCTAACTCGGATTCCCGATGCCAGCACGGTTATTATGTGTTTCAGGTAAAATTTATACCTCCAAGAATATTGAAGTTACCTGATTTGAAATTTTAACAGTAGAATTTGACATACTTTGTATGAAAATAGTCGATTAATATTTAATAGTTCTTCTCTAGATTCATAGAGAGTATATGTTGGCGTACTGTCACACCGAAAACAAACTCCAACAAACAGAAACATACAACTGTTGTGAGTTTGACAAACTTGCAACTGTTGTGAGTTTGGCAAACTTACAACCGTTGACAACTGTTGAAAAATGTTGACAACAGTTTCAAACTCTTCTAAACACACGTTCGGCGTTTTATTTTTTGTTACAAAATAGAAATTGAAATGGATTCTGACTGTGCAGATTTTCCATTTTTATTGATGGCAAGAGAAAGATAGCCAGGGAAGAGTGTTTAACTAACGAATATCTCGCGTTAGAACAATTGTGCAGAATTTTTTTATAATATTGTAAGCAGTTTTTCGGTGTCTTAAAACAACTATGCACTTACGTCCCTAAAATGTAACATTAGTGACTTCTACAACTGTGTTTTTGTACAGTTTTCTTAGAATAAATAAAGAAAGTGCCGCCGTTTACTCACCACCTGGCAGTTTTGATGTGGAAGGTCCAGGAACAGGCAGGATTTCGGATGGCAATTGGAGGCTGCCTCCACAAAACAAATGTCTTCAGAGAAAGGGAGGCAACGCAGGAAGAGCCGCAAAGAATATATGGGATTAATTTGCAATCTACTTTGTGTCGGATGTTGGTAAAGTGAAATGACAAGAGAAATATGATGAAACACATATCGAGTGAAAAGACAAATGTAATTAAAGACATCCGAACAAAATCCTTATAGCTTTACTTATTACCAACATAAGCTATTAATTTGCAAACTACTTGTATTAGGTGTTGACAAAATGATATGACAAGAGAAATAAATACATTTCCGGTGAAAATACAGTTGTAATTACAAAATTTTCGCAGCTTCAGTTATGATAATGAATGACATTATACTTACGGTTGTAAATATTTTTCTTCCTAGCTTGTTCACGACTTCTCAATACTTCATGTTCTCTTAAAATATCCATTTCGGAACGTAGATCTCAGTTGTCCCAGACCCACTTTTAGTTTTCTCTATTTTACAATGCTCACGATTCTACTGTGTTTTCTCATTTGTCCATTTCCTTTCATACTCCACAAGTGGTACACCAATTTTATCCGAAACTTCTTTCAACAAATCATTCTTTTTAAATCTGTTTTTATATGCAGAATCAGAAGGATCCTATTGGTTTCCTCATATCAATTTCTAACGAAAGCTAAATTGTTGGATCTGTTGACGACTCGTGAGATGCCATTGTCGAAAGAAACACAGCAGACGAAGAAAGAAACACAGCAGAGGGCACGGCAAATGCGCATGCGCAAGTCACACCTCAGCCGCGTTTTTGCTCACTGACCATAAACTACAAACTCGAGACAAAACTTCCCTCAACTAGTTGTTCAGACTCGCGACTTTAAACAACTGTTGACAACATTTGAAAACTAAGTCAGACGAGTTGAAAACAGTTGTCAACCGAGTTCGTTGGGGTTGGTTTTCATTGTGAAGGTACCTTAACGCAGTATTGCACGCATCGTTAAGCAAGTACGTCGCTCGCTGTGCCCAGTGGCTGATATCAGCTGTGACAGCGTAGGAACCGAAATCTGCCCTCCTCCCGGGTGCACGGCTGGTTACGCTTTCAACGCAAGGTGACTACGCTTGTTAATGTTGCTACGTTACAGAGTGGCTGGCATTCACCCTCCACTGCTGGTGGTTTAGTCGAGCTCGCGCCCGCAGGTTATATGTACCTGGCACACCAACGCCAAGAGCTTCTCCACAGTCATTTCCGGTGCGGTTCTACCCTTGCTACCTGCAACCGTCGTCCGCTGCAGCACAGGAAACCAGGATGCATTCACTTTGAAGTTTTCTTCTTTCTTTGTGAAGTCACTGTCATGTTGTGTATTTCTAAGCTTCTCTTAACTAGCGGGTATGATAGCTCTTCTCCACACCAAGAACTGAGGAACATAGGGTACTGCACCGGTTATGGGAGAAAGGTCACAGAATGAAGCGGTAGGCCGAGTGACACATCGGAGTACTAAATATCAAGTACGGCCTTTATCCAATACCTTCATCTAGTGACGGATGGAATCGATCTTATAGTGTGCAAACAGGAGGCAAAGACTATTTATAAACCGACAAAGAAGGTCAAAGAGGGTCTCACATAGGCAAAGTAGAAAATAGGTGTACTTGCAATGTCGCAAACCATGTACATGTGGAAAAGTCTATGTTGGAATGACTAGATGATCAATCAACGCCTGGATTACCAAACATAGGTGGCATTGCAAATTGAGGCAGGTGAAAAACTCGGCCGTGGCGGACCACGTACTGTGTGAGACCAACCACATCGTAAAATTCTCCGACACGGAAGTTGTTGTGTTGGCAGAAGAATCAACACCATGTTACTAGTAGAGGCCGAAATGCACGCGTTTTAGCTCACACAGGCTGGCGTGAGGAGGGAAGGACCATACCGACGTGAGGTCCGGAACATGGCAAGGAATTAGAATTCAGAAAGCGGACGTAATTAGTTTGACACTTAACAATAATCCATTAATGATGAGCGTCACTCTTGACGGTACATGAATCACAATATTATCTGTTCAGAAGACATTCATAGTAACTGAACATGGCGCCTTGCTAGGTCGTAGCAAATGACAAAGCTGTAGGCTATGCTAAACTGTCGTCTCTGCAAATGAGAGCGTATGTAGTCAGTGAACCTGTTGTGTACATAGTTCCGCGTAGTCAGCGCGTACACAACTTTCCCACTAGAGCGCACCCCGTTAAGCACAACAGCGCAGGCGCAGCGCTCGTCCGTCTCCGCACTACGAGATGGCGCTGCCTAAGAGACGGACCAAATTCTGCTTCCGCCGATCCGCGTATTAATATGTAACGCAGCCAATGAGATTGCTGCTAATGTAGATCCTTTTCTCCTCGCGGATCACACTCGCGCAGTGATACCTGAACACGCGAGATATTATAACGAGTGTACAGACCTCCGATTAGTCAGTCTGCATTTGTCTGCACGAGTCTGTACCAGTCTGCTTTAGTCTGTACCAGTCTATAGTCAAGTTTCAGTCTGCACCTAAGAAGATTATCATATTCCTGTACATAACCATGAAGATAAATGTATAGACACTTTGTCAAGTATCATAGATATGTGAAAATAAGATTAACGTACCAAGACCAAAGGAACTTCAGATTGTCAATTGTAAATAGCATCCAGAATCAAGTTACGTAATGTTTATGTTTGTTATTATTTTAATAAATAATCAAGTTCTGTTTAAAGTTGGTCACCGTCAATCTGCTACTCTAAGCGTGCAAATGGCATTTCTATCGTCTGACCTAACGGCAGAAGATGAACACGCCACGGTAAGACCACGAGACATATTGCTGACACTCGCCTACTTCGTTAGAGCGACAAGTCAAATAATCTGATGGTGTGTGTACCGAAGGTCTTACAGTACGCACGCCACAGAACCATCGCTAGCAAAGTCGGCTGTACAACTGGGGCGAGTGCTAGGGAGTCTCTCTAGACTAGACCTGCCGTGTGGCGGCGCTTGGTCTGCAATCACTGATAGTGGCGACACACGGGTCCGACGTATACTAACGGACCGCAGCCGATTTAGAGGCTACCACCTAGCAAGTGTGTGGCGGTGACACCATAGAAATTATTGCGGTGCTATCACACTCACTTGTTCAGAAATCTACAGAAATGCGCAAGCGTGAGTATAGCTTCAACAAGAAAGAAGAAAGCCTAGAAGTAAATGGATACTGGAATCTCGTGCTGCATCCAACGACTGTTGCAGCCAGCAAAGTGGAAAATCGCGCCCTTGGTCGTTGGTGCGCCAGGCACACTCCACAACCAGCAAAAATCTTCGGTAATTACAGAAGCTCAAGAGATGAATTAAAATATGTGGCATCAACAGGACTTGAACTGACGTCTCCTACGCACTAGGCAGATGTGCTAGCCGTTACATCACTTTCCTTCTGAGGAGTCACCTGACACTGTAATAGCACGGCCAAAAATGGCGATTGATCTTAATTGCTGCCCACAGTGAAAGCGAGGGTCTCAAACCAAGCAATAAGACAACAGTTAGCGCCTGCATCAAAACAGATTTAACATACCAGACGTCGATACACGTCTTCCCTAATTCTTCTAGATCAATAGACACTGATGACTGATACAGAAACAACATTATAGAAGTTACTCTGCATTTTCTTGCAGTCTTTGTGGAAAGATACACTGAAGCGCTAAAGAAACTGGTATAGGCGTGCCTATTCAAATACATAGATATGTGAACAGGCAGAATATGGTGCTGCGGTCGGCAGCACTTATATAAGACAACAAGTGTCTCTCACAGTTGTTAGATCGGTGACTGCTGCAACAATGGCAGGTTATCTATAGACAACAGCGTCGTGTGCCAACAGTGCTGTGGCGTTGCTGATCCTCTCTGATAACTCGTTAATTTACACTGAGAACAGAAGATTTTCTATTATGCTTCTTTGGGGCACATCTGAAATTCTTTCTGCTGAGCGTTCGCCGTGCTATATGCCTTATTGAGTGTAACAGGTCAAAAATTTTCCAGTCATTTGTGAAGATACTGCGTATAATTTTTCCTCATCACCAGTGGATAAAATGGTACAATATCGAACAACATTCGTAAATCTTGGAAAACTGACTCTGCCTTTCATCTGCATCTGCTGCATAAACTACTCGATAAATGCGAGTAATATTTCAAAGGAGTAGTTATCCTGATCCCCCTATGACCATTGGATCCACTGCATACTATGGACATGACCACTCAAAGTAATAAAGAAATGCACCATATTTCACTGTTGGAGAAGACTGTATGGATTTTAGGCGTTCCGTAAAATTCTGCAGTCTCATGCAGAGACCATTAGTAGAATTCTCAGCTAATGTATTTGTTTCACAAGCTGCGACATTGTCGCGGATAAAACAGTGACCCGTATATACAATAAGTTTCCTTTAATTTACGTCTATGGTCACAAACTTTTTATTAACAGATTACCGGTTTCGGTCTATAATGACCATCATCAGATCTGCAGCAAAAAATGGGAAAAGAACATAAATACACTTAGCAGATTGTCTACAGCTTAAAAACAATAAACAGACCATAATGAAAAATACTACTGACAAATATATGCATTTGCGCGCTTTAAGTATGAAGAGGCATACCTGTTTTATAAAAACAAAGTCCTAATACACTGCAGCCGTAGTGGCATCGCCAAGTGTTAAATGCAAAGTCAGCACCAGCATCGTCAAATATATGTAAATAACATCACAAGCACGAGTCATGTCGTCAGTAGCACTACTGTTCAAAACGAGCTGCCGTACAGTAGCCACAAGATGTTTGTGTTATAAGTTCACCAGATTTCGCTATTGTCAGCATACACTAGTTTTCAATAATTAATTCAAAATTGTTCAAATGGCTCTAAGCACTATGGGACCCAACATCTGAGGTCATCAGTCACCTAGACTTAGAACTACTTAAACCTAAATAACCCAAGGACATCACACACATCCATGCCCGAGGCAGGATTCGAACCTGCGACCCTAGCAGCAGCGCGGTTCCGGACTGAAGCGCCTAGAATCGCTCGGCCACAGCGGCCGGCAATAATTAATTGAACAACGTAAAATACGCAGCACTATGTTTTCTTTCATTGTGGCTTCTTTAGCGACTTGTTTTATGATTTTAATATTAACCTGTGCACTATCAAAGGTGTTTATTACTTATGTCATTATCTAGAATATTGGCACTTGAGCATATGTCAACTACTGCCTCTTAACTCTTAATCTTTTTAACAATCTGACTTTTGTGAGACCTGAGTTTCTCCTGGCGTATACAACTTTCAAATAACTTCCGGGAATTCAGCCAGGTAACACTTTCAGCGACCGCCGATATTTCGGCGGGAGAACACCCCGCCATTTTCAAGGCAAACTGCAACGGACAGGCGGCGTACATGCAAATTTAATACCTCGGTTCTCGGACCCAAGCAGGAAAGATAACACACACACACTGAACACTAGTGCCACCAAAGATGGCCAAAGTCAGAGCTATCGATAGTGAGACTATGAATTCGCAGGTGAGGTAGCATTGAGTCTGTCCCTCTGTTTCTTGACAAGGGAGAGAGCCGGATTCCAAACAGAGTTTAAACAGAAACCTCCATCCCTGTTAACAAGGTTGCTCGCTAATTTAATCTCAACTGCCTCCCGAATCACACTGTCCCAATAGCTGGACGTGCATGCCAATATCTCGGTGTTATTATATAACATGGAGTGACCAGTATCCAAGCAATGTTCGGCAATAGCAGATCTATTTGGCTGCTGTAATCGTGTGTGCCGTTTATGCTCAGTACATCTGTCCTCCACGGTCCTGATAGTTTGACCAATATATGCCATGCCGCAGCTACAAGGGACACGATATACACCCGCCTTACGCAGTCCAAGATCATCCTTAACGGAACTCAAAAGTGCTCTAATTTTAGATGGAGGTCGGAAAACACATTTCACATCGTATTTCCGTAAAATACGACCGATCTTATTGGACGTGTTTCCTACGTAAGGCAAGAAGGCAGTAGACTTAGGTGTTGACTCAGAATTATCATCAATCACCTGATGTACAGTTGGTCGATAGCGCAACGCACGTTCAATCTGTCTATCACTGTAACCATTTTGACGAAATGTAACTTCAAGATGGGACAGCTCAGCTGGCAAAGTCTCAGCGTCAGAAACGATATGTGCCCTGTGTACCAAGGTACGAAGTACCCCTTCACGCTGAGCCGAATGGTGACAACTATTAGCTTGTAAGTACAAGTCGGTGTGAGTACGTTTCCTGTAGACTGCATGTCCCAATGATCCATCATCCTTCCTCCTAACCAACACGTCGAGAAAGGGAAGGCAACCATCCTTTTCCACCTCCATCGTAAAACGAATGTTCGGGTGGATCGAGTTCAGATGTTCTAGAAAGACATTCAAATTCTCCCTACCGTGAGGCCAAACAACGAAGGTATCGTCAACGTATCTATAGAAACAGGCGGGTTTTAAAGGCGCCGACTCCAATGCACGTTCCTCGAAGTCTTCCATAAACAAATTTGCGATCACAGGAGACAACGGACTACCCATCGCAACTCCATCTGTCTGCTCGTAATACTGGTCATTAAATAAAAAGTAAGTGGATGTCAACACATGCCTAAAGAGATTAGTTAAATCAGCACCAAACCTGGCTTCAATTAACCGCAACGAATCAGACAGAGGAACACGAGTGAAGAGAGAGACCACATCGAAACTCACTAAAATATCAGAGTCATTCAGCCTCAGTCCCTCCAAACGACGTAAAAAAATCAGCTGAGTTCCTGATATGATGTTCACACCGTCCTACTTGTGGACTCAACAGAGATGCAAGATGCTTGGGTACACGATATGTCGGGGCGCCGATGTTACTCACTATAGGACGGAAAGGAACCCCTTCCTTATGAACCTTTGGAAGGCCATATAACCTAGGGGGAACCGCACTATAGGTGTTAAGCCTCTTGATTGTGTCCTGCGACAAACCACTTTTCTTCAGGAGGCTGTTGGTCTTTCTCTCAACACTTTTCGTGGGGTCAGCATCGATTCTGCGATACGTTGAATCAGATAGTAAACGTTGCATCTTTTGTACATAATCATGTTTATTTAAAACAACGGTGGCATTGCCCTTGTCAGCAGGTAAAATAACAATACTGGGATCAACTTTGAGAGAGCGTAAAGCAGCCCTCTCTGCTGCTGTTACATTACTCTTGGGTGGACGAGCCCTAGTCAAAACACGGCATGCCTCCCTCCTAACTTCCTCTGCAGCGTCAGGAGGTAGTTTGCAAACTGCCTGTTCAATTGAACTAATAAAATCAACTACCGGCAAATTCTTCGGAGTGGGTGCAAAATTTAATCCTTTCCCTAGCACGGATAAGGTTGCGTCGTCAAAAGATTTCTCTGTGAGATTTATCACAGAACGTCGAGATATAACATCCGACTCCGCGCGATGAAAACGTTCAAACTTTGCCAAATGCCGGGCAGTAACGGAGTTGTACTCCCAGCCAGTTTGGGTCCATGAGGCACCGTCCAACCAATCCCAAGTGAAATCAGACACTTCAGATGCAACCATTAAATGAAAACGATACAATTCTTTGGAAACAGAATCCAAACGTCGACGAGTAAAACGAATCCTTTCGCGAACAAGAGCCAAGCCAGCACGTTGCTTAATTCGATTGGCGGCAGGAGAATTAATATGGTGCACAACCTTAGCAAATGTTGGGACATGATTTTCATCACGACACCTCAATCAAAACGACAAAGCACATTGCAGTCTAACTCGACAGCACATTGTTTACCTCTACGGGGAGGAAATGTATCGGTGTTTACGTAAGTTGGATAAACTTCGTAGCTGTCGAGTTAGACTGCAATGTGCTTTGTCGTTTTTATTGAGGTGTCGTGATGAAAATCATGTCCCAACATTTGCTAAGGTTGTGCACCATATTAATTCTCCTGCCGCCAATCGAATTAAGCAACGCGCTGGCTTGGCCCTTGTTCGCGAAAGGATTCGTTTTACTCGTCGACGTTTGGATTCTGTTTCCAAAGAATTGTATCGTTTTCATTTAATGGTTGCATCTGAAGTGTCTGATTTCACTTGGGATTGGTTGGACGGTGCCTCATGGACCCAAGCTGACTGGGAGTACAACTCCGTTACTGCCCGGCATTTGGCAAAGTTTGAACGTTTTCATCGCGCGGAGTCGGATGTTATATCTCGACGTTCTGTGATAAATCTCACAGAGAAATCTTTTGACGACGCAACCTTATCCGTGCTAGGGAAAGGATTAAATTTTGTACCCACTCCGAAGAATTTGCCGGTAGTTGATTTTATTAGTTCAATTGAACAGGCAGTTTGCAAACTACCTCCTGACACTGCAGAGGAAGTTAGGAGGGAGGCATGCCGTGTTTTGACTAGGGCTCGTCCACCCAAGAGTAATGTAACAGCAGCAGAGAGGGCTGCTTTACGCTCTCTCAAAGTTGATCCCAGTATTGTTATTTTACCTGCTGACAAGGGCAATGCCACCGTTGTTTTAAATAAACATGATTATGTACAAAAGATGCAACGTTTACTATCTGATTCAACGTATCGCAGAATCGATGCTGACCCCACGAAAAGTGTTGAGAGAAAGACCAACAGCCTCCTGAAGAAAAGTGGTTTGTCGCAGGACACAATCAAGAGGCTTAACACCTATAGTGCGGTTCCCCCTAGGTTATATGGCCTTCCAAAGGTTCATAAGGAAGGGGTTCCTTTCCGTCCTATAGTGAGTAACATCGGCGCCCCGACATATCGTGTATCCAAGCATCTTGCATCTCTGTTGAGTCCACAAGTAGGACGGTGTGAACATCATATCAGGAACTCAGCTGATTTTTTACGTCGTTTGGAGGGACTGAGGCTGAATGACTCTGATATTTTAGTGAGTTTCGATGTGGTCTCTCTCTTCACTCGTGTTCCTCTGTCTGATTCGTTGCGGTTAATTGAAGCCAGGTTTGGTGCTGATTTAACTAATCTCTTTAGGCATGTGTTGACATCCACTTACTTTTTATTTAATGACCAGTATTACGAGCAGACAGATGGAGTTGCGATGGGTAGTCCGTTGTCTCCTGTGATCGCAAATTTGTTTATGGAAGACTTCGAGGAACGTGCATTGGAGTCGGCGCCTTTAAAACCCGCCTGTTTCTATAGATACGTTGACGATACCTTCGTTGTTTGGCCTCACGGTAGGGAGAATTTGAATGTCTTTCTAGAACATCTGAACTCGATCCACCCGAACATTCGTTTTACGATGGAGGTGGAAAAGGATGGTTGCCTTCCCTTTCTCGACGTGTTGGTTAGGAGGAAGGATGATGGATCATTGGGACATGCAGTCTACAGGAAACGTACTCACACCGACTTGTACTTACAAGCTAATAGTTGTCACCATTCGGCTCAGCGTGAAGGGGTACTTCGTACCTTGGTACACAGGGCACATATCGTTTCTGACGCTGAGACTTTGCCAGCTGAGCTGTCCCATCTTGAAGTTACATTTCGTCAAAATGGTTACAGTGATAGACAGATTGAACGTGCGTTGCGCTATCGACCAACTGTACATCAGGTGATTGATGATAATTCTGAGTCAACACCTAAGTCTACTGCCTTCTTGCCTTACGTAGGAAACACGTCCAATAAGATCGGTCGTATTTTACGGAAATACGATGTGAAATGTGTTTTCCGACCTCCATCTAAAATTAGAGCACTTTTGAGTTCCGTTAAGGATGATCTTGGACTGCGTAAGGCGGGTGTATATCGTGTCCCTTGTAGCTGCGGCATGGCATATATTGGTCAAACTATCAGGACCGTGGAGGACAGATGTACTGAGCATAAACGGCACACACGATTACAGCAGCCAAATAGATCTGCTATTGCCGAACATTGCTTGGATACTGGTCACTCCATGTTATATAATAACACCGAGATATTGGCATGCACGTCCAGCTATTGGGACAGTGTGATTCGGGAGGCAGTTGAGATTAAATTAGCGAGCAACCTTGTTAACAGGGATGGAGGTTTCTGTTTAAACTCTGTTTGGAATCCGGCTCTCTCCCTTGTCAAGAAACAGAGGGACAGACTCAATGCTACCTCACCTGCGAATTCATAGTCTCACTATCGATAGCTCTGACTTTGGCCATCTTTGGTGGCACTAGTGTTCAGTGTGTGTGTGTTATCTTTCCTGCTTGGGTCCGAGAACCGAGGTATTAAATTTGCATGTACGCCGCCTGTCCGTTGCAGTTTGCCTTGAAAATGGCGGGGTGTTCTCCCGCCGAAATATCGGCGGTCGCTGAAAGTGTTACCTGGCTGAATTCCCGGAAGTTATTTGAAATCTGACTTTTGTCGTCTTCTGTTTCATTGCTTTTTATTACTTTAATGCCTTTTATACGTTATAAGCTCATTACAGAGGTCAACTATTGTATCCTCTTTTATTTTACGATGTTCAATTAATTATTGAAAACTAGTGTATGTCGACATTAGCGACATCTGGTGAACTTAGAACACAAACATCTTGTTTGTACGGCAGCTTGTCGAAACCGGTAATCTGATAATAAAAAGTTTGTAACCATAAACGTAAATTAAAGGAAACTTAATGTATTTGTCTCAGTTGACTGCCTACATTTTGTAATCATCGCAGCATTTAAGTCAATTTCTTACAGGCACCTCGTTTACTGAAGCTTTAGCAATATCATATCTATGAGACGGAATTGACGTCCATTAGTCTTGGAGGGCCTAGCGTCAACAGCAATTAATCATTAAGCAACTAAAACAAGTTTTGCAGTAAAACACTGTGCACACTCGTAATTCTTCTCGAACGTGCCGTAAGCCACATGCAAGGCATCGGTTACGAAGAGACACAGCTCACTTCAATAATTTTGTCCATATCTTTTAAGATACAGTCTATAATAGATTTGGCTCCCATACACTCGTAGCATAGCACTTTCATCACTGACCGGGATTTACTCAGCGGTTCACCAGACGTTTAGTCGCCTTACATTGAATCCAAGCGTGCTATGCCGTCATCGACGGAACGTAAAATGACGTTTAATTCACCTGTGCAGTCAATTCTTCACAACTTTTCAATGAGGAAATCGTGGTCTGCCTACTGCAGATTTTAGTACAGTTGTGTAGGTTGGTGTCGAATGCTAGCACGGATCCCCGAACGATGCCCCAGTGGATTTCTTCGATTTTTACTAATCAGCTGAAGCACTGATACGTCGTTCATTTCCCAGCTGTCGGCCACACGGTATATCCCAACAAACAAACAAAACATTTGTTTACAGCGAGGCTGTCAAACCTCGCCCTCGTATTTCCCAACGAATAAACACAATTACTAGAGAAATTTCTGCTCATTAGCCTAATGAGTCCCCTATGCAGTTATTTCCGGTACAGAGGACGTAAACAACAGCTTAAGTCAGGGTAAACAAGATATCATTCATTCAAAGGAGTCCTTTATCTAGAGACAGGGCAGATGCTGATAAATTTTAGTCCCCACAAATATACGAGTTCGTTTGCACGTAATATCCATTACGAGTGAATGTATACTAACAAATGACATATGTAGTGTAGAGGAACACTTTTTAGACTTTTGCATAGACTGAACACATTTTTTATTCCTTTTTTTAAATGATGGCCTTCACTTTTTACATAGACCTGCTGGGACAGAAGATCGCGTTAAAGCGCCGCTTCTGGTACGGCGAGGTCCTCCTGCCTCCTAACAGACCTGCCCAGAGGACTAACGATGAGGGCCAGTGTGCCGGCCAGCCTGGGTGTGGCTCCTAGGCTGTTTCGCACATCCCACTAAGTGAATACTGGGCTGGTTCCCACGTCCGGCCTCATTTACACGATTCGCAAACGTTTAGAAAACGTTCGCCAGTTTCACATGCAAAGGAACAAATTACCGATTGAAATTTAAAAGCGTTACAATCGAGAAAATCTTGTCAATACAGTATTGCATTTAATTATTACTCTGCTATACACCAATAATCAGGGAGGTAAATCAAACTAAGCAGAAGTACTATCAAAGACCAGGTGAAAGTTAGATTTTAAGATTGCTTTTAAGCAAAGTACTGTTGTTAAGTCATTAAAAAAACTCTGGTCACGTGCAAGATGGAACACGACCGACGAAATATGGCTTAACTATCCATGTACTGCATACATAGTTTTAAAAATGTATAGCATTTAACTCACCGTAAAATTCCTCGCCTGAAGAATTACCGATATATTCCAAATGGCTCTAATGTATTATACAACACTTACATTTGTAGAATTCGAAATATTCGTAAATGCTGCGCAAAACACGACCTCATGCCTAACAACAACGAAACCTGTAGAAAAAGGTGGAAACTGATTATTTAGTGCGCATTTCCTTATGTGATTCTAAAATCAAAATCTAAAGTATCCACAAAAGAACTTCCCGAGTTCACTGTCTATGTACAACATACTGTCCCCTACTTGTTACATGTGTACCTTCGTAGCACCGCGCGGGGCAGCCGTGCGGTCTAGGGCCGCTTGCCATGGTTTCCATGGCGCCCCCCGTCGGATGTTCCAGTCCTCCCTAGGGCATGGGTGTCTGTGTCTTGTCCATACCTTAAGTTAGTTAAAGTTAGATTAAGTAGTGTGTAACCCTAGGGACCGATGACCTCAGCACTTTGGTCCCATAGGAACCTACCACCACATGTGTAGCATAAAATAAGAAGTTGCCTGACAAGGAAAGACGCATTTGTATAGCGAACATTTTGCATGACCTCTGAAAATGGGTTAAGAATATCGACTTCCTGCCAAAGTAATTCGCAACAATTTATAGCATCTCAAGTTTCTCTAGAGAGAACGTTGAGACATGTGAAGCAGTTGAACATGTTCTAGAAACATCCAATTTTCAGACGATAGGTAAACTCGTACGGCAGTGTTGACTGGGAGACCCCCAGGGGTTTATTCTGCCGCATATTTCGATATTACGTTTAGTGTATTCATCTCTTGGTATCCCTCAACGATTTTTACCCTCCACGCTGCCCTCCAATACTAAATTGGTGATCCCTTGACGGCTCAGAATATGCCCTACCAACCGATCCCTTCTTCTAATCAAGTTATGCCACAAATTTCTCTTCTCTCCAATTCTATTCAGTTAGTTATGTGATCCACCCATCTAATCTTCAGCATTCTTCTGTATTACCACATTTCGAAACCTTCTATTCTCTTCTTGCCTGAACTATTTATCGTGGCTACACTCCATACAAATACCTTCAGAAACGACTTCCTGACATTTAAATCTATACTCGATGTTAACAAATTTCTCTTCTTCAGAAACGCTTTCCTTGCCATTGCCAGTCTACATTTTATATCCTCGCTACTCCGACCATCATCAGTTATTTTGCTTCCCAAATAGCAAAATTCCTTTACTACTTTAAGTGTTTTATTTCCTAATCTAATTCCCTCAGCACCCGTCTTAATTTGACTACATTCCATTATCCTCGCTTTGCCTTTGTTGATGTTCATATTATATTCTCCTTTCAAGGCACTGTCCATTCCATTCAGCTGCTCTTTCAGGTCCTTTGCTCTCTCCATGGATTTTAATACCTACTCAAAATTTTTCTTTTGTTTCCTTTACTGCTTGCTCAATATACTGATTGAATAACATTGGGGAGAGGCTACAACCCTGTCTCACTCCCTTCCCAACCACTGCTTCCGTTTGATGCCCCTCGACTCTTACAACTGCCTTCTGGTTCACAAAGCGACGTTTCTCACACGCTTATGTATATCTATCTATGTGAGGCATGATTCTATATGGAGTGTACTGTCATGTTTGTGTTATAATTAACGATGACAAGGAGATGGGAGAATAAGTTTCCAATGGCGGCATATTCCTCTCCGATAGCACCAACGTGGCTACCGAGCCTAAGGTCTGCATGTGACCGACACACCACCGTCACCAGTGTGGCGTTAAAGTATGTTCCAACACCAACGTTCTAACCAGGTGTCTCCGAGTCGAGTGCTACCGGCAGGCGACACAGGATACGGAGGGGGTGTTTTCATGAAGTGTGCATTACCCACAGACTTTTTTCTTTATTTACATTCATTGTCGTACCACTCAGAGTGTCCATTTCATTTTTAGCACTGCTATAAAACGTTTATCATAATTAACAGCGAAAGCTAACACGGGGGAAAATACTGTATGGGACAAATAAAGGTGTCACGGACGAGTGCATACGACTGGATGCGAATGTATGCATATAAACACACACCGTGACGCGCCCATCACGCATACACCCGTCACGTGATCCACGCCAGTTCACAATGTAGTGCGGGCTGTGTCAGTGGGAGTGGAGCAGTGCGAAGGGGACGATGGTACTCACAGTGCAGCAGCGGGGTGTTCCTTGTGGAAAGTTACGTGCCAACAAAATAGTGGAAGCGGTGTGGTCAGTTGTTTTGCTGAGAAGTTTAATGGTATCAAAGGGCCATCAAAGAGTGCCATGCAACCCTTAGTCCGAAAATGGCATCAGACGGGATCTGTTTTGAACAGGTCAAAAAACTTTCCGAAACGCGCCCTCATACCAAAAAATGTGGCTGCAACTCACCAGAAAATGCTTCGGAGTCTTATCATACCAACCCGAAGTCTGTCGCAAGAGACCGTCATATTACGCCTGACAGAGTTGTTAGCATCAGAGGTCACTCTGGTCGCAGCCGTAGCTGGTCACCCGGCTTACCTCTTCTATGGTGTATCGCAACGACGCTCAGTCGTCAAGAACCGTAGCAGAACATTTCAGATGAGGTTACAGCAATTCCAACAGTCCAGCGACTGGCTGACCAAGGCTCAAGAGCGCCAAGAGATGAACGGTTAGTATTGTATTTCCTTTGCTGTGTTTCTTTGTACCCTGCAGTTCTGTTCTCTGGGCCACTTTTATTCGCCTCGTCCTGTATAACAGATGTGCTTTGTATTCCAGCAGATAAGATACACAGCCCACATAGGAGAACTCAGGGCTCACTATGACTCAGACGCAACGTAGATGAAATCCAGTGAGGGTGCTCACAATAAGGACTGCGTTCGGCATCGACTTGACGTCAGACAAGCTTGTTTCCAATTGGACATCCATCGGCTAAACGAGAATATAAGCAGAGACTTGGCTCCAATCAGAGGGTAATTGGACAGTACCACATGAAAATACCTCATAATACTACCTCAGGGCAGAGTCAGAGGAACGCCAACGGTTTTGCCGCGGTTCCCGTCAAATCACCGAAGTTAACCGCTGTCGGGCCGGGTTAGCACGTAGATGGGTGACCATCCGGTCTGACGAGCGCTGTTGGCAAGCGGGTTGCACTCAGCCCTTGTGAGGCAAACTGAGCAGCTACTTGACCGAAAAGTAGCGGCAACTGGTCTCGGAAACATACGGCCGGAAGAATGGTGTGCTCTCCACATGCCCCTCCGTATCCTCATCCAACGTCGCCATGTTGGCTGAGGATGACACGGCGACCGGTCGGTACCTTTGGGGCTCGTTGGCCTGTTCGGACGGAGTTTAGTTTTTTAGTGTCAAAGGAATCGTCTACAGTTGAAGCCAACAGGAGTCCAGCTGGACATGAACAAATGGTGATATTCATCGTTTACGGTATCTGGAACTGTACCAAAGACACATCAGTGCAAGTGAACACTGTCCTATTTCCTATGGATAATCTCCATATTCCACAATGTTCCTGGGTGTATTGCTTATTGCCATCTCTCGCCATATGAGGGTGCGTCCAGCATTATCGAATATGATCATTTTGATGGTCCGTTAGTGCATTAGTAGTGGGAGCCTCACTCTGCAGGTCGCTCTTCAGTTTACTTCTTGTAATATCTGGACTTCACTGCTGTTTGGTCTTTCGTAATATTCCTTCGCAACGCTTGTAGAAAGTAGCAAGTTAAGTACAACTTCTGTTTACTGTATTTACTGGTTCTCTCATGACTTCTGCTCCTATCCAACTTCCCTATGACGTCAGTTGCTGCGTCACTCTGTAGTTCACCTCTTCTTACCGTTGTGTACGAAGTAATTCACAACACAAACATGGTGAATCCGTGGTGATGCAGAAGGGTAAATGTATCAATCTGAGGTAAGGGACCCCGGTCTGGAAACGATCGACCAAACAGCGGTAAAGTCCAGATATTACAAGAAGTAAACTCAAGAGCGCCCTGCAGTGTGAGGCTCCCACTACTAATGCACTAACGGACCATCAAAATGATCATATTCGATAATGCTGGACGCACCCTCATATGGCGAGAGATGGCAACAAGCAATGCACCCAGTAACATTGTGGAATATGAAGATTCTGCATAGGAAATAGAACAGTGTTCACTTGTACTGGTGTGTCTTTGGTACAGTGTAAGTGAAAATCATTCTGGTACCTCCGACAGTGAAGCAGATGTACCGGTATTGTTGCTGCCTACTATAGAGTAGGTAACTTTCAGAGGAGGTAGGATGGACGAAAATAACAAAAGTGCGTATTAAACATGTACACCAAAA
Source organism: Schistocerca serialis cubense (assembly GCF_023864345.2). NCBI lineage: Eukaryota > Metazoa > Arthropoda > Insecta > Orthoptera > Acrididae > Schistocerca > Schistocerca serialis. Next base: position 489,032,961 of record NC_064646.1, on the reverse strand, counting down.
TACACATTAAGTGCTGAGACAACAGGGAGATTATAATTAAACTTCAAACCGCTGTAGGAATAACACCACTGGTCAGAATGACGTCAAATTACAACGAAATATTATCATAACTATGGGAGAAGAAAAATAAATAGCTACAAAATGTAGCAATAGATGGCGCTGTATGCATCATAATTTAATAGTAGACGACTACAAATGACAAATGAATCATACAACAATGCCTAAGGTGTACGTTTCACGTTAAACAAACTGTACTACTCAGTGGGTATGGACGTAAAGGTGTGATACTGTTAGTTACGTAAGCTCATCTACCACGGCAATTTCATACCACATCGCATTGGAAAATTCAGTTTTTAATTGTCCTTAGAATAAAAACCGCATAAAAGCATCAATCTAAATCAAATAGGATTATTAATTTCCGTGTTTCTGGCGCAAAACATGTTCAGTATGCTGTCCACTGTTTTCTGCAACAAGTTGAAACCGAGAAACAGCATGTTCCACAACTGATCGAAGTGCTTCCGGGGTCACGTTCAGAATGTGTTTCGCTAGGCGTGCCTTCAATGCAGCTACGTTTGCAGTCGGAACACTCAACGAAACATCTTTCAGATAGCTCCACAGCCAGACGTCACATGGAATAAGATCAGGTGATCGGGACGGCCAGGCTTTATGGAAATGGGGGCTGATAATTCTAGCATTTCCGAAATGACACTTCAGCAGCTCCTTAACTGGATTTGCAATGTGCGGAACTGGTGCTGTCTTGTATAAAAATGATGCCATCCACACATCCACGCTGTTGGAGAGCTGGAATGACGTGGTTGCGCAAAAGACTCTCACACCGCTTACCAGTGACAGTACAGGTAACAGGACCGGAAGCACCTGCCTCTTCGAAAAAAATGGCCCTATGATACACTATGCCGTAAACCCGCACCACACAGTGACAAACTGGTTCAAATGGCTCTGAGCACTATGGGACTTAACTTCTGAGGTCATCAGTCCCCTAGAACTTAGAACTACTAAAACCTAACTAACCTAAGAACATCACAAACATCCATGCCCGAGGCAGGATTCGAACCTGCGACCGTAATGATCGCGCGGTTCGAGACTGTAGTGCCTAGAACCGCTCGGCCACCCCGGCCGGCACACAGTGACCTATTCAGGATGAAGTGGTACTGGTTGACTTGCGTGTGGATTTTCTATTGCCCATACTTGTCAATTGTGTGTGTAGACGTATCCTGTCAGACAGAAATGGGCTTCGTCTGTCCAGCGAGCAAGAAATTCTGAAGCAAAGGTCTCTGGCAGGTCAACAGGAAGCAACTCGTGCGCATGGGTAATTTTGAATGGACAGCACGGAAGGATGTTTCGTAGGATTTTACGCACCGTGCTCACGGCAATATCAAATGTTCGGGCAGTTCTCCGTGCACTACACGTTTGCACACCACCGCTCGTCTCCTCTTGCACTGCTGTGGCCACTGCTGCCACTGACGTCGAATCAATTCGTTTCCTCCCTCTACCAGGTTGCACACCAGAAGAGCTCGTCTTTTCGAATTTCCGATTCATTTTCTCCAGACCCACGGCAGTCATCGGACCAATGCCTTTTTTCAAACCCGGAACTCCTGCAGAGCGACGTGCCCACAGTCATCATTCTTGTAATACAGCTTTACAAACAGAGCTCGATCCTGCATTGAGACAATCATGGCGAACGTCGCAGACGCGAAAGGAGGAAAAGCCATGTACCCGGCGTGTTTATACCAACTCCAGTGGGTCGTGCGCATGACAGGTGTTTTCAAATGGTTCAAATGGTTCTGAGCACTATGGGACTTAACTTCTGAGGTTAGCAGTCCCCTAGAACTTAGAACTACTTAAACCTAACTAACCTAAGGACATCACACACATCCATGCCCGAGGCAGGATTTGAACCTGCGACCGTAGCGGTCCCGCGGTTCCAGACTGTAGCACCTAGAACCGCTCGGCCAAACCGGCCGGTGACAGGTGTTTTCATTTATGTATTCTGACAGTTTCAGCGCCATATATTGATCAATTTTCACACTATTTTTTTCTTCTGCCATACGTTTTCCCTCTTCTCCGATAATATTTCGTTGCAATTTGACGTCATTCTGCCGAGTGGTGTTATTTCTACTGCGTTTTGAAAGTTTAACTTTAATTATAATCACCCTGTACATCTTCGATACTCTTTAGGTATACATACTACTTCTCCAAACATATGGAAACTTTAGAGCTTACAGTGTTTTATGGTATTGAAGCTAAACAAGCGCTGATGCCTCTTGAAGTGCGCATTTTAGACCCGAAGTTCTATAGACACTTTCTTCTTGTTTTGGTCCGTACAACCATCTCTGAAAGTTGCTTGTCTACGTTACGTATTCGGCGAATGCCGAAGTCTTGGTACGTTTCTGGGGTGTTAAAAGTCGATTCCACTGACCAACATGAGGGTGGTTTTGGGGCGTTTTCCAAACTCATCTACAGCAGTTGAGTGCGTTACAGTTTACCCACACAATCCCATAAATTTATCCTTCAGAAGATATTGTGCTCAATTGTTATTATGCCAGTCAGCTTTAAAAATAGAAGCTATGAAACCAATGCGGTACATGCATTTACATGGTCAGACTTGAAGTTTTTCAAGCCAAGTGTCATAGATGGCATCAACATGGAGCTTATTAACTTTGAGGAGTACTATTGGGGCATTCTGTGGGCTATTTTTGTAACTGTACAAGACGATTTTCTCAGTAATTCTGATTTTTTTCTGCTTCTGAGCTTTAAATTCAGTGTCAACCTAACATTACATTACGAATAGAAATGTAAGCTGCAGTCAAATGAAAACGAGACTTATGAAAAAGGTAAGTAAACACTTTATTTTCCCTGGATTTTATCATGAGGATGCATTTGCATGTCACTGAGTGAGTCTTACATTAACAAAATAAAACGACGTACTTGCGTATACTGATGACATATGGTTACCAGTTAGTTACCTACGTAATCTGCGAGTGGTGGAGGGGGGGGGGGGGGTACTGAAACGTAAGGCCTCCAAATTTCTTATGTGAAAAGTCCCAAACCTTGTTAAACAAAACTGAAGTTATTAACATTCTAAATGTTTATTCTTCGTGTCTACATATTTATTTCTCAATATAGCACACTGGTGAAGAACACATTCCTTCCAAAGAGAGACCAGTTTGTTGATAGTGTCACTGTCGAATGTCGGACTCTGCTTGCGCCGCTTCATCACTATCAAAGTGGAGTCCTCGAGCGCGTTCTTTAGATTTTGAAGCAGACGAACATCGAATGGGGCCGGGTCGGGACTATGTGGAGGATGATCGATGACTGTGAACCCAAGGCATCGGGCTGTTTCAGGTGTCACAGGGGCTTTTGTGTGGTCTGACGTCGTCATGCAGAAGGAGAATGTGCCCTCTGTGTTGATGACTCACCTAATTTGAACCTCGATTACAGCACAACGTCAGGTTACACTCTATAATTCGGAGACCCTTAGTTGCAGAGGGATGAAAATATGTAGACATGAGCAAGAAAGATGAAGAATGTTAATAGCTTTTGTAAGAATATTTGAGAGCTTTTACAAAAAAAACTCGGAGGCATTCATTTTCAGCAAGCCATCGTACCTTAGAAACCTTGAGTAGACACCCATCATCGTCTGAAGTACAATAACGTTCGTGTACTTCCTATCAAATTTTGTCCATGGGTGACAGTACGCTCCCAACCCCACCGGAGCAAGCGCAAAAACGTGACCGTTTTAGAATCTTCCCCTCCTCCTTTGAATCAGTTTCTACGTACGCACGCGGATCTAATCCCGACGGCATACGCCACCATTGTCTGACAGTCCCGACAGATTGCTGCATGGGCATTTCTTATTGTGAAGGGAAGCAAAAACACTAGGTAACCTCTGTTTACTTGTCTAACGAGCGTTTTTCTTTGATGCGTGAATGGGGGTTATGAATTGTCAACTGTCGCAAACAGTTTCAATATCTTGACTAACGTTTATTATTTTAATTGTTAAAAATTAAAATTAGCCTGATATCTTAGAGCTTAAATTACTGAAATATTTATCTTCACATTTTATATGAAAGTTAAACAACACGTTTAAAAATATAAATACGTCTTTACTGGACTGAGACTTCACACATCATCACGTCGTTAAACGAACAATGGTTCCGCCCACATGCAATAGTGGCTCACTGATGTCTTATTCATAGACTACAATGTTTTTTACGTTCTTGAATATTTAATGCTAGTTGCCAATCCTTGGACCACTGTAAAATCTTATAAGATCTGTCTGAATGTTCCTACAGATATTTCAGACAGTACTTGATTACAGATCTCTGCATCATGTAAAAAAAGTCTTGTTTTGGTTTGCTATTAACGTCAAATGTTACGTCATTAACGTGCAATCAGAACAGCACTTGAAGTCATGCGGTACACAAAAATGCGTAAAGAAGTTGAACACTACAGTTATCTCGTAACTTTCGCAAGTCCAGTTTACGTAGTCCAGGGGCACAAGCACCAAATTCACTGCAGACGTGAATTTCTTTAAGTGACATACTGTACTTATCGACATTGTCTTACTTCAGATATAGCGTCTGTCTGAAACTTTTTTATTGACAATTCTTCTTCGCGCTGAATGTTCTTCAATTGTTCTTGTGAATTACATTTAGTTTAAGCAAGTAGATTAAATATGGGTGTTAACAAATGTGCATCGAAAATATTATCCATTAAAATCGAGCACAAAGGAAAAACTCTTGCTTCGTTACAAAGAACTCGGAAGTCAGAGATGCTCCAATGTGCTGACACTCAACCTTCAGCATGTACGAGGGTGAGTCAAATGAAAACCTTAAATATTTTTTAAAATATTATTTATTGCGCAGAAGTGGTACAAAGCTGTATCACTTTTCAACATTATCTCCCCTACGCTCAATGCAAGTCCTCCAGCGCTTACAAAGTGCATAAATTCCTTTAGAAAAAAATTCTTTTGGTAGTCGGCACAACCACTCATCCACCGCGTGGCGTACCTCTTCATCAGAACGGAACATCTTTCCTCCCATTGCATCTTTGAGTGGTCCAAACATATGGAAATCACTTGGGGGCAAGGTCTGGTTAGTATGGTGGATGAGGAAGACACTCAAAATGCAAAATGCAAATGTTGCAACTGTTGTACAGGCAGTGTGGGGCCTTGCATTGTCATGTTGCAAAAGGACACCTGCTGATAGCAATCCACGTCGCTTTGATTTGATTACAGGCCGCAGATGATTTTTTTAGGTGATGTGTGTATGATGCACTGGTGTCAGTTGTCCCTCTAGACATGTTATGCTACAAAATGATTCCTTTTTCGTCCCAAAAGAGAGTCAGCATAACCTTCCCTGCTGATGGTTCTGTTCGAAACTTCTTTGGTTTTGGTGATGAGGAATGGCGCCATTCCTTGCTCGCTCTCTTCGTTTCCGGTTGGTGGAAGTGAACTCAGGTTTCGTCCCCAGTAACGATTCTTGCAAGAAAGCCATCACCTTCTCGTTCAAAGAGCCGAAGAAGTTCTTCACAGCCATCAACACGTCGTTCTCTCATTTCAGGAGTCAGTTGCCGTGGCACTCATCTTGCAGACACTTTGTGAAACTGGAGCACATCTTGCACAATGTGGTGTGCTGATCCATGACTAATATGTAAACATGCTGCAATGTTACGGTATATTGATAATTTTTACTTATGGACCGTCTGACAGCAACTGAATAAAACACAATTTTAGTGCTATACGCGTTTCGCCTTTATTTTCTGCAAGGCATCCAGGCCACTGATGATGCCTTGCAGAAAGTAAAGGCGAAACGCGTATGGCACTAAAATTGTGTTTTATTCAGTTGCTGTCAGACGGTCCATAAGTAAAAATTATCAAAATACCGTAATATTACACGCAACTGAGGAAGACAGGACTACAAGAGTTGAAGATGCTGCAATGTCATTCAGTCTCACTCGGCGGTTTCCCTTCACTATGGCTTCAACTGCTGCAATGTTCTGTGGAGTCACAACTCGTTGTACCTGACCTGGACGAAGAGCATTTTATTCGAATTGACGCGGTTGGAAAACCGAGAACGTTTTATTCATCTTCCACTGAAGTCACACCATTTGCGAACTTCCTACTTCATCATGCTTCACCGTACTGAAACTTCATTCGTCGATGAATTTCAATAGGTTTCACACATTCACTATGGAAAAACCGAATAACAGAACGCTGTTCTTCCCTGGGGCAAGTCGCAAGTGGGGCGGCCATCTTTACACTGATACTGCGACGGTATGTGTGCATCTGCGCTATGCTGCCACCTAAAGGCCATCCTGCACGCTGTTTGTATGACGCTTACCAACTTACATGATAAAGGCGCGAAATTTCGATTTGTTATTACAAATTTAAGGTTTTCATTTGACTGACCCTCGTAAGTCACCAGAGATTGAGAACCCCTAATCCAACTATGTCAAAATGTTCAGACCACTTTTAAAACAGTTTCCTGCAATGAGTAAATAATCCATCGTGTGGAATATGCCTGATGGTCACTGTTTCGAACGTAGTGTGATTATGTAAACGTTCAGAGAAACACAAAATGTGTGACAGAGTAACTCTAGTTATCTTGCCCCTACTTCTTCCCCACTCCATCTGCCAGGATCGATCATCATCAATACTGGTATTCTTTGTGGGCCAAAGATCAAGCTAAATATAAGATTTTTAAAAACATAGTCAGCTATCTTAAAAGTAGTTAAAATTAAAATTTAAAGCAGTCTTTCTCGCAATCTTTTTAAATATTTTTTATTTAAGTGAGTATAAAAAATATTTTTACAAGATTGCGATCAAGACTGTTTTAAATTTTATTTTCATGAAGCTAAACGTTATTTTATGTGTCCTCATGTTATTGTCCACAGCACTTTATGGACAGACGATGCATACTACGTACCTGGTATGGAAATGAGCGTTTGGCGTCATTGGCCGGGAGGCCCCTCGCGGGGCAGGTCCGGCCGCCATATCGCAGGTCTTATTACATTCGGCGCCACATTGGGCGACCTGCACGCCGGATGGGGATGAAATGATGATGAACACAACACAACACCCAGTCCCTGAGCGGAGAAAATCTCCGACCCAGCCGGGAATCGAACCCGGGCCCAGAGGACGGCAATCCGTCACGCTGACCACTCAGCTACTGGGGCGGACTACGTACCTGGTGTTCATACAGTGATAAATAATCCGGTACGAAAATTAAGTGATGGTAATTATGTGTTGCAGTTCAGTTACATACGGGATGCGGCATCTAGTTGATAATTAAGATGGTCAACCGTTTTTTAATGTTTTTAATTATTTTTACGACGGTCTAAATCTAACAATCTGGGAAATTGGGAAGTCCCTTCCGTCATTACGTCAAACGTCAGGTGGCAACTGAAGTTCTAATTGCGAACAAAACAAAAGCTAACAATTCCCTCAGTGCCTCCTGCAACAGCGAGAGGCTGGTAGCGCAAGCTAACCGCTGCGAAAGCTTTCCGCTCGTGTGACTCCGGGATTGTTTCCCACCGTTCCCCAGTCGAGTTCAAAGCCAGGACAGGTTCTAACATCAAGGCCATACCAAATTTCTCGCCTCTTCTTCTCCGTCTCTAATAAGACAATAAAATCCACACTACACCTTTTTTCCTCAGTAAATAACACTCATTCGGCCTAGCATTCCAAAATGTACGTCTACTTATTCCTCAACGAAAATTTGAAATATTATTCTTATCTATGTGTCCGTCTCCGTAGCTGAATAGTGTACGCGTCTGACTGCCATGGATAGGACCAAGGTTCGATTCCCGATACTGCGAGCGAGTTTAACTGTATTTCCTGTTACCACTCACGTGTTTAGAGCATTTTCTGCTCATGTCCAGGCGCTTGTGCATACGGAAAATTTACTTAACAATAACATGTCTCAAACTTAATTAACATAGAATTTTTTTTTATTGTTCGTTACTGGTGTGAGTGTCGGGGTATCTGGAGGGAGAGGGCAGTGGTTGGCCCACAAACTGGTGTCCAGTGACGTATTCCGGGCAGACACAGTTTCCACACGCAGCTAGTAAGGCGACAAGTAACCCAACTAATCGCTCCTGCATTCATCTCATCTGAATAAAAAAGTGGGTATAGTACGCGTTGAATCTGATACAGCGGGAGCTTTATTCCAAACATACCTAATTTTAAAATTACTCAGTGGAATTTTCTCTCCCTCTGCAGCTCTTGTAATTCGGTGTAAAGATAGAATATTATTTGCTGTATGGTGGGATATCATTTATCTGACTACGGGATATATTACAATACATATCCTGTAAACTGACTCGTCCCACATCGTGTCGATAGAATAATCGTTCAAATGTTGTATGGAAACTGTAATTAACTACCTAGCTAGCTACCTAACTAAGTGACTAACGGTGTTATCCACTGATTGACCTTTCGTATGGTATTGGCGTTATCATCTACAGAAAGTGGCTGAAGGACAATGGAACCAGGTATTGGTCATAGCATATTAGCTGTCCATGCCTCATTGCAGAATGTATTCAGTAAGGCAGGTTAGGCAGTGGTCTGTGGCAGATATGACGACAGAGAACAATGGTGATGAAGAATTCTGGAGCATGTCATTCAGTGCACATGAACACGGGACTCCTCAGCAGATGACGGATATGTGCACCCGTGTTGACCAACAACGTCATCCATTACGGTTGCCATCGGCAGTAATCTAGACTGGATCGAGGATCAATGAAAATGTGTCGTCTGGTTGGCTGAATATTCTTGTTTCACTAGGACAATGCTTGTGTGTGGATACGCCATATTCCAGTTGGGACAAAACGTGCACCATGCCCGGGACATGACCAGTGTGTTCAGTATTATGCTATGGGGTACATTCACCTGTACTTCCAAAGGGCCTGTGGTAGAAACTGAGAGACCATGACAGCTGTGCAGGCCACCTGCACTCCTTCATGCCCGATGTCTTTCGCCGGCCGGTACGGCTGAGCGGTTCTAGGCGCTACAGTCTGGAACCGCGCGACCTCTACGGTCGCAGATTCGAATCCTGCCTCGGGCATGGATGTGTGTGATGTCCTTAGGTTAGTTAGGTTTAAGTAGTTCTAAGTTCTAGGGGACTGACGACAATATTCATGGTTATTGTTTCTATAGGTTTGTCAGTGCAACCTTCCTTAAAGCACCATCTGTGAAATCATGGTTTGTGAACAATAAAATTCGTGAAATGAACTGGCCTACCCAGTGTCATGTCGTGTCATATCTTTGCGATGAATTGGAACGTTAACTTCTACCACACCCCAGCGTACAGAATGGCTATCTTCTCTAGTGTCGGCTCCTGAAGAAGAACAGGCTGCCACCCCTCCACAGACATTCAAACTCCTCATTGAAATTGTGGCCAGCAAAGTTCAAGCGGCTATAAATGCGAACGCTGCACACCCACAGTATTGATGTCCGCTAGCAGAAGTACTTTTGATCGGATAATGTACAAAACCAACCTCCATCGACAATTTCAGATTTCAGAACGATATAATTTAGAAAACTAAATCTCAGGAGGGAGAATGATGACTTCCAAAGGCAAATATGCTCTGCAGGGAGAGGGGGCGGGGGGGGGGGGGGGTAGTGAAAAGACTAGTGGACAGACGCCTGCCGCGTGTTATCTAGGAGCTGATAAAGACAGTGGCCTAGAAACAACTCTACCAACTTTCAAACGGATCTACAGACCTCGAAGCTCTCTACATCCGAAACTATAAAATAATGTTAGTACCAATCGAAGGGGTGATGGGGACCCTCGAAAGAGAGCTTGAGCGAAGTACAACTTTGGGATCCAAACTATCATTCATGGCGCATTTCAAACGCTTCATCAGAAAGTTCTACAGTCGTGTTTACTGTTGGTTGCCCGGATTTTAGCCTGTCAGATGTAGTCAACTGTTTGAACCCTGTAGTTGTCCAATATCTTCTTACAAACATGTATTTACACGTCTCTCAGACTTGACGTGTTTGTAGAATTTTCATTGCGTTCCGACATCTTTTATTTGCTGCTGATTTCCAAGTACCTCCAGGCCAGGTGGCATTTCTGGCGGCATTGATTTACTTCATCATCTACATGTGCGTCTACAATTACACCTACCAATGTTCAAAACGTTCTGAAGTCCATGTCAGAGGTACGGCATCTTAAAAAGTCTTCCCGTTCCAGTACCGTATACAGGATGTTACAAAAAGGCACAGCCAAACTTTCAGGAAACATTCCTCACACACAAATAAAGAAAAGATGTTATGTGGACTTGTGTCCGGAAAAGCTTAATTTCCATGTTAGAGCTCATTTTAGTTTCGTCAGTATGTACTGTACTTCCTCGATTCACCGCCAGTTGGCCCAATTGAAGGAAGGTAATGCTGACTTCGGTGCTTGTGTTGACATGCGACTTATTGCTCTATAGTACTAGCATCAAGCACATCAGTACGTAGCATCAACAGGTTAGTGTTCATCACGAACGTTGTTTTGCAGTCAGTGCAATGTTTACAAATGCGGAGTTGTCAGATGCCCATTTGATGTATGGATGAGCACGGGGCAATAGCCGTGGCGCGGTACGTTTGTATCGAGACAGATAACCAGAACGAAGGTGTCCCGACAGGAAGTCGTTCGAAGCAATTGATCGGCGTCTTAGGGAGCACGGAACATTCCAGCCAATGACCCGCGACTGGGGAAGAGCTAGAACGACGAGGACACCTGCAATGGACGAGGCAATTCTTCGTGCAGTCGACGATGACCCTAATGTCAGCGCCAGAGAAGTTGCTGCTGTACAAGGTAACGTTGACCACGTCACTGTATGGAGAGTGCTACGGGAGAACCAGTTGTTTCCGTACCATGTACAGCGTGTGCAGGCGCTATCAGCAGCTGATTGGCCTCCACGGGTACACTTCTGCGAATGGTTCATCCAACAATGTGTCAATCCTCATTACAGTGCAAATGTTCTCTTTACGGATGAGGCTTCATTCCAACGTGATCAAATTGTAAATTTTCACAATCAACATGTGTGGACTGACGAGAATCCGCACGCAATTGTGCAATCACGTCATCAACACAGATTTTCTGTGAACGTTTGGCCAGGCAATGTTGGTGATGTGTTGATTGGGCCACATGTTCTTCCACCTACGCTCAATGGAGCACGTTATCATGATTTCATACGGGATACTCTACCTGTGCTGCTAGAACATGTGCCTTTACAAGTACGACACAACATGTGGTTCATGCACGATGGAGCTCCTGCACATTTCACTCGAAGTGTTCGTATGCTTCTCAACAAGTCCATTAAAGTCGAAGGTGACATTACTGTATATTATCATCCTTAATAAAGATCCTTTCCTTTCAATATAAAACAGCTACTGAAGCATCTTTATCTTCTCCGATGGTAAGGCATGGCTGTGTGCTTCGTGCGGCTGCCTCGAGTCGAATCAGCATGCTGCTGCCTCTAGACACAGTTATCAAGCAACATGACGTCAGAACTTCCTCCCACCACGCGCCAGCACAGCGCCAGCGCGCCTTATCAGTCCCGATTGCGCAACCGGAAGCTGAGTTTTCCAGCAACACGGGCCTAGTAATATTAGGGGAGGTGGGTGGGTATTTTCTATGGCTGTGTGCACATACTGTATACTGCTGTGTAAGGCGGGTGACCCTGAGCGGGACTTAGCCGCTGGACGAGGCTGCCGGGCAACACGGGCCCTAGTGTTACTAGGCCCGTGTTGCTGGAAAACTCAGCTTCCGGTTGCGCAATCGGGACTGATGAGGCGCGCTGGCGCTGTGCTGGCGCATGGTGGTAGGAAGTTCTGACGTCATGTTGCTTGATAACTGTGTCTAGAGGCAGCAGCATGCTCATTCGACTCGAGGCAGCCGCACGAAGCACACAGCCATGCCTTACCGTCAGAGAAGATACTATAGGAGGCAAAGGATGCCACTATATAAAACCGTGGACACCTTCGGTTTTGTTCCTAATAATGTTGTTCAAGAAGAGCTTCTGAGTGGACCTATCACCTTCGTAGGATGCAAGATTAATTTTTCGTGTACTACTACCGAGTTTGTTACTGGCAATTCTTGGTTAACAGTTGCTATAGTACGAGGTAGTGATAAGCCATTACTAGGATTGGAATCCTATTATGGAATCCTATTATGACCAATCCATCGGATTGGTAGAGGCGGACCAATTCCATGGCCTTCACGCTCTCCTGACCTCAACCCTCTTGACTCATTTATGGGGGCATTTGAAAGCTCTTGTCTACGCAACCCCGGTACCAAATGTAGAGACTCTTAGTGCTCGTATTGTGTACGGCTGTGATACAATACGCCATTCTCCAGGGCTGCATCAGCGCATAAGGGATTCCATGCGGCAGAGGGTGGATGCATGTATCCTCGCTAACGAAGGACATTTTGAACATTTCCTGTAACAAAGTGTTTGAAGTCACGCTGGTAGGTTCTGTTGCTGTGTGTTTCCATTCCATAATTAATGTGATTTGAAGAGAAGTAATAAAATGAGCTCTAAAATGGAAAGTAAGCGTTTCCGGACACATGTCCACATATCATATTTTCTTTCTTTGTGTGTGAGGAATGTTTCCTGAAAGTTTGGCCTTACCTTTTTGTAACACCCTGTAGAGCGCGATAAGATTGATTGCTTAATTGCATCTCTGTGCGCTGTCATCGCTCTGATCGCTATCTGAGGCAAAGATAAGAAGTGGGATGGAAAATATATCTATACGGTTCACTTACTACTAGTACTGGAAACACCGTAAGTATGCTCTCCGGTGTAATTTGCTTGCTGAGTTTGACACTCCAGGTTTTTCGACATCTCCATGGCGATCTCCCGTGAACCGAACATCTCTCTAACCATTCGCGCGGCCCTTCTTCGTAAATGCTTAGTGTACCCTGTTAGCCCTGGTTTAGTACGGATGCCACACATTTGAGCAATATTCTGAGGGGCTTTTTGCTCATTCTTCTTTGCAAACAGATCGGATTTTCCTAGCAATCTGCCAATGAACCGAAGTCTGCGATCTGGTTTATCTACGAATGCGCGTTTGTGATGTTTCCATTTCATATTCCTATGTTAGACACAGGTATTTGTATGAATTGACTGATTCTGACTGTGAATCGCTCACGTTGTGGTCATAGCATACGATGGTCTTTTGTTTTGTGAACTGCATAATGTTACCGTATTGTACATTTAAAACGAGTTGTAAATGTTTGACCCACTTTGAACTTATTATCAGACGTGACTGAATATTTCCATAGCTTTTACAGACAATACTTCACTACAGATAACTATGTCATATGAGAAAATTATGAGTTTATGTTACGGAGGTTTTCAACAGGTAATGCAACACTTTTTTTCTCGACTGAAAAAATTCGGAATTCATTTTGGGACATCGTGGGATATTCCTGCTTCAGCCCCTATTTTTCAAGAAGTTCCGACTGGTGCCTGCGCTATACGTAGCCTTCAAAATGGCCCCTCTAACGGAGGTGTAATCCAAGTGAAACTTCTTGATTTAATTCTGAAACTGCTAAGTGAAATTGAGTCCAGTTTTCACTTTGCTCTTTTTTTTCGTTTCTGACCTACAGAATTTTCCCTGACAAATACAACTCAAACTTTTCCTGTTCATTAATAACCCACAATATTCAAGGACAACGCGATCTGACTGCTTTAAAATTAAGCCGTGCTCTCTCCCAACTATGCGTTTTCGTGAACTTCGCAGTCCGTCTGTGTTTGGTTTCCCGCCCTTGCCGCGGATACGTCGTGGTTCTTCTTCCTTCTGTTTGTGGCAGCAGTGATGTGTATCGATATTTGCGCCGTTTACCATCTTTGGTTTCGTGCATGTAGTTTCCGGCAAGGGGGTCTGGAGAGAGTCGGTCGGTTGTTGCGGACGAGGGAAGTTATCCCCGCGCTGTGCAGTCGGCTGGGTCCGCTGGCAGCCCCTGGGCAGTGTCGGAGCGTGTGTGGAGCTGTCCGATCGCTACGAGCTTCGTGGTTCACCGACCCAGGACGTCAAAGTTGAGTAGTGGTTTCAACAACGCAAGCCACGTCTATTCATGTTGTGGTGTTTCGCTTCGGTGGTTTGCTGTTGGGGAGATTTTCCAGTGAACAACACTGAGTGGTTCTACTGCTGAGATTTTGCCACCATGCGGTGCAGTTAACTATTTCAGTCGACTACGAATTGACTGCAGCAGTACAATTTTCTGTCTTGTGGCCGTTAGTGTTCTGGTTACCTGCCCTGGGCACTGACGTAAATTCAGGCAGTGTTCTTTTGAGCTAAGTTTACTACTGTGTTTCAAATTCAAGTGTACCAGCGGAATTTTCTGCCTAGTGGCCGTTAGTGTTATGGTTACCTGCCCTGGCCACTGACGTAATTTCAGGCAGCGTCCTTTCCTCACCTGTTGTCGCTGTCCAACATTGTCTGTAATTTTGACAGCTAATACACACTTCATTGTGGTTATCACGTTTGTAACATTGCTGGTTTGAGTTCTCATGTACTGATTGACGGGAAGCAAGTTGTTGTGTCGGTCGGTCTGTGGCTGCCCCCTGGTTCGGTTCCGACGGATCAAGTGTAGTTGGGCTCACCACCTGTCTCACCTAAGTGAACGAGGGCAGACCGACCGCCCTGGAGGCCTTCTGAGTGACACCGGTGTTATCTGTTGCAAGCTAGTTTAAATTTTATGCTTCTTTTTATCTGTGTTTTCTTAAAATTTTGCAAAATTAATATTTAAATTTATCTTCACGCTTAAACACTGCGTTCTTCTGCCTTTAAAGATTATGGTAATATATTTTAAAATTTTGAAGTTTAATTGTGGCCCTCATTGGTATTGCACCTTGCATATGTTGCTTCCTTAAATTGTTTTATTGCTATCTTAATTAGATTTTATCTCGTTAGTTTTTAAGATTTCTAGTTGGTAAACATGCTGGCCTTCTGCCTTTAAAGGTCAATGCTAATATATTCTGAAGGTTTGAAATTTAATTGTGGCCCTCAGCCATTTGTATTGCACCTTGCGTATGTTGTTTTTTGAATTATTTTATTGCTATCTTAATTGGACTTTTATCTTAAGATTTCTCGTTGGAGGCCTTCAGTCGAGTAGAAGTTACAGTCGGTAAAGATTCAGCTACGTGCCGCCTTGGTTGTAAATGTTATTAAATTGCAATAAATGGCAATTAGAAGCAGAAACTGACCTCAGCCCTTGGCCCTTTCCACAATCCTATTACCCGTTCTGCCCAGAGGGTTTAGCGGGCGTCTAGTAACTCAGAAGAATAGCCCTGAATTAACAGAAAACCTAACAATACATTTCATAAGTCACTTACCTCACAGAACATCTTCATGACACGAACTACAGCAATGCAGCAAGCTCCAATACAGACAGGTAAATAAAAATATTCCAACTACTGTAGGGTCTAACTACTAATAGGCAGCCGGCCGGTGTGGCCGTGCGGTTCTAGGCGCTTCAGTCTGGAACCGCGCGACCGCTACGGTCGCAGGTTCGAATCTTGCCTCGGGCATGTATGTGTGTGATGTCCTTAGGTTAGTTAGGTTTAAGTAGTTCTAAGTTCTAGGGGACTGACGACCACAGTCCCATAGTGCTCAGAGCCATTTGAACCATTTTGAAATAATAGGCATATGGTTAGCAAAGGAAAGATTTTGTTGCAGAGCAAACGATGTGTTTAGCAGATTTTACCTTAATCATGTGACAACCAGTTCAAAAATGATATAATCGTCCGTGACATCCAGTTCCAAAAATTATATAACCAACAAAATTAATTCTCAATGACGAACACACGTCCACACCGTCCGCTCGCGCCAACGCTTCAGACCTCTAACCTCCATCACTGCTAACTAGTAACATCCAACCTCCATCACCGCTGGCTATTCGCCAGTCCGACCAGCCACAGTCTCTTACAGGAGGCGCACAGCGCTGTCAGAGTTATTAATGGCCGCACGGGATTAGCCGAGCGGTCTGAGGCGCTGCAGTCATGGGCTGTGCGGCTGGACCCGGCGGAAGTTCGAGTCCTCCCTTGGGCGTGCGTGTGTTTGTCCTTAGGATAATTTAGGTTAAGTAGTGTGTAAGCTTAGGGACTGATGACCTTGGCAGTTAAATCCCATAAGATTTAACACACATTTGAACATTTTTGAGTTGTTACTGCAGCCTATCGCGCTGCCAACATACAAAAACATAAACAGGCTACTTACACAAGCAGAGAGCTGTCACTGAGTTTTCTTTGGCGGAAAATCAGAGCGTCACAGATATTTATAGGCGCTTGTAGAATGTCTACGGAGACCTGGGAGTGAACAAAAGGACAGTGAGTCTTTGGGAGAGGGATCTCGCACCTTCCGACTTCCATCTGTTTGTCTCAATAATGGATGCACTTCGCGGGAAGCTGTACTTGGACGATGGGAAGGTTATTGATGCAACAAGACGTTGGCTCCGGCGTCTACTAGTAGACTACGACGTGGACATCGGGTCCTTCCAGTTAGGTGGCGTAAGGGCGTTGCATTCAACGGAGATATGATGAAAAGTCGGGTTTTTATAGCGAAAACGGTGGGAAATAATATCGTGAACTGGAATCCTGAATAAAGCCAACCTGCTTTTAGAAAAAGTGCTATCTGCTAGGTTATTAATACACTACCTTAACAGTAAGGGTCCCGGCCCACTTCCCAGGGACACATCCAAAGCTTCTTCTTCGTCTGTCGATAGCTCTCCATCCGAGATGACTTGCTGTGTCCTCCCTACGAAGAAATGTTCAGTCCACTCACAATTGTTATACCCATTTAGTCTTATTTTAGTCAGTGAACTTTGGTGTAGTGCTGATTCAAATACTTTCCGGACGTTTCCATCGTGCTTGGCTTTCAGAATGTCGTGGGACTAGAGCGCAAGGTGGGTGTTGCATGATCGACTTATTTACAATCCATGCTTCTTGATAAGGAGAAGGCCGTTCTGTTCGATATATTTCCCTATGTTTGAGCTCATAATTTCCGCAAAAGAGGAACGTCAGTGCGACAGGACGGTAGTTTTGGGGATCACTTCTGCTACACTTCTTGTAGACGGGTGTGACCTGTGCTTTTTTCAGTGTGTATACTTGTGTATATAACTGAGGGCAGAAGCCAAGTCTGGAATGGGGTTTTATCCAGCAGCGGACGATAAATGGCTTCGTTAATGATGAAGACGATAATGTTGATTTCAAGCTCGGGAGCATAGTAATGATGATGATCCTCTCTTTCTACATCTACATCTACGTGATTACTCTGCTATTCACAATAAAGTGCCTGGCAGATGCTTCAATGAACCACCTACCGTTCTACTCTCGAACGGAACGCGGGAAAAACGAGCACTTAAATTTTTCTGTGCGAACCCTGATTTCTCTTATTTTATCGTGATGATCATTTCTCCCTATGTAGGTGGGTGCCAACAGAATGTTTTCGCAACCAGAGGAGAAAACTGGTGATTGAAATTTCAAGAGAAGATCCCGTCCCAACGAAATGCCACTTTTCGCACCATACAGATACCTTATTTAAACCATTTTGCAAGTCGTTTTGATCATCTGATGACTTTACAAGACGGTATATGACAGCATCATCTGCAAACAATCTAAGACGGCTACAGAGGTTGTCTCCTATGTCGTTAATACAGATCAGGAACAATAGAGGGCCCATAACAAAAAAATGGTTCAAATGGCTCTGAGCACCATGAGACTTAACATCTGAGATCATTAGTCCCCTAGAACTTAGAACTACTTAAACCTAACTAACCTAAGGACATCACACACATCCATGCCCGCGGCAGGATTCGAACCTGCGACCGTAGCAGTCGCGCGGTTCCAGACTGTAGCGCCTAGAACCACTCGGCCACACCGGCCGGCTAGTTGTTTCACAAGAACGATATTGATTATATGTCAATAAATAGTTTTCTTCGAGGTACTTCATACTGTTCGAATACAGTATATGTTCTAAAACCCTACTGCAAATAGACTTTAGTGATACAGGCCTGTAACTCAGCGGATTACTCCTCCTTCCCTTTCTGGGTATTGGTGTGACTTGAGCAATTTTCCAGTCTTTAGGTTCGGATCTTTCTGTGAGCGACTGGTTATATATAACTGCTAAATATGGAGCTATTTTTCAGCATACTCTAAGAGGAACCTGACTGGTATACAATCTGGACCGGAGGCCTTGCCTTTATTAAGTGATTTAAGCTGTTTGGTAATTTATGGCACTTCATTGTATTATCAATTTCTTATCTTTAATGTAGTAGGGCACTGTTCTTCATAATATTTGTTTTTCTGAGACTGCTTTATCGTTCTATATTATTTGATATTGTCAGAAATGAGCAGGGAAAAGAGTGGAATCATCTGATGCTACGTTTTCGAAAGAACTGCTCTTCAGTGAGACACTACAGCATACAGCATGCAGGTGTCTTCTGTAAGAAAGTAAGGATGCCTACAGTTGCGGTGAAAGTCTTACAAGAACACCGAGAAAGCCTGACTGGAAGAGCAAAGAACAATAAAATGTTGCGCAACTGGCTTACGATACGTGTGAACACCGACATTAGACGCCTGCTTGTAACGGCGTTAATCATTCTTCCGACTCTGGTTAAAGGTACGTTAACGACGGAAGTTTTCCCTTCCGTTTGTTTTCGTCACAGCGCATAAAGAGGCTTGCGGGCCCTCAAATCTAACGGCAATCGGAAACACACTTCACATGGAAATGGCGCAGTTCATTCCCCTCCTTAGCGTTGTGAGAACGGCACCAGACCTCCCGTTCACTGCGTGATCACTGACATCCTGTGTCACAGAATGCACTCTCACTGTGAATTACACGCACGTCCAGTAAACAAGACAAATACCCATGAGTTTGGTTCTTCCATTGTAATTAACATCTTTGTTTTGTTGCATTTAACATGCTGTGGATGACCTAAATACTTACGCATTACTTTCTTTACGTGGTCTCTCGGTAGCGTTCCCGCTTCCCGAGCACGGGGTCGCGGGTTCGATTCCTGGGGTTCAGGGATTTTCACCTGCTTCACGATGACTGGGTGTTGTTGTGTCGTCTCCATCATCATTCATCCCCATCACGGTCGGAGGAAGGCAATGGCAAACCACCTCCACTAGGACCTTGCCAGTACGGCGGTGCGGGTCTCCCGCATCGTTCCCCTACGCTCTATTAAGGAGTATGAGACTTCATCATGACTTTCTTTCCGATTTTCCAGTAATCTTTCACTAAAATTTTGTTATTTCCGACTTAGGAGGAACATTAGTACTGTTTCCTTTCCTCATTTTTTAAAAAAATTCCTGGTAACGGGATTCGAGGAGTTGCTTTCTAAGTGTATCTCTCTCAAATTTATCAGTGTTTGATTCTACTCTGAGTCACCGCAGTTCTAATTTCCTCAATCTGGTTACACAACGGGGATTTCGTTTATATAATCGAAAGTCATCTTATCAAATAGTCTCCATTTTATTCGATTAAGCTGCACAGAAAACATTAGATTTAATTTTCTCATGATTATAATGTATGCCCACAGTTTCTTTCATTCAGCATCTTTCTGGCAAGCTTCCAATATCTATCTCACAAAAAGTGGGAGAAGATATGTGCAATATATGTGTCGATTCCATACGCAAGTGAAGCATCAATGAAACAGCTAGTAACTAATGAAAGAAAACCACCACTATTACACAAAAAGAAAAAATGGGGCACATAACAATAGAAAGGAGAATATTTCATACAGATGGCCATACATAAAAATAATATATGCTTAATGATTACAGAAGTAATAACGAAATGACATTAATCTGACTAGTTTAGAGCTTACTACAAATAAAAACTATGAAAAATTAAATCAAAAACTAGTAAATAAAAAAGGTGAAAAATTACACACTCCGAGAGTGCCTCCATTTCCGCACCGATCACAGCTCCTCCACTCCCAGTATTAAGTTAACATGCAAGACCGAGAGTACTTTAAAAAACGAAAGGAGGAAAAAACTTCTTACAATGAGGTGGGCGCAGACCTGCTACCTTCCTCTTCACAGTTAAAGATGTTATCAGCCGTACTACAGCTTCAGTTGGGTCTCTGTACGCTACAGACACCGTCTAAAGTGTTGGTGGTGATCAGACTAATCCCTACCGCACACTAACGGGCGATCCACATTTCACAGGGGGCGGTAGGCCGTGAGGGGTTTTAGAAACATTTTCATTAGATTTTCATCAATTTTGACAAAATGTTTGCTAAGCAGTTATTATTATGTGCTGCAACTGTATTTCGTAATTTTTCATACAATAAAGTTACTTCCCTACTTTATAAATCGTCATTACTGTGGAACCGGCGACCGGTCAAAAAGTTTTAGTGCTTAAGAGATACCAAAGTGGGTGGCAGGTAAAAAAGGTTGACTACTCCTGGCCTAAAGGCTGTATCTACAAACGACATTATTTGGTATTCAACTATAAAAAACTGCACTAAAGCGACGCTCTTTTTATTGATCGTCATTGTGCCGTAGAAATGAAACAGTATACTTTCATAACACACAAGTTATAACTGTAAAATCGTTAAATACAGGTAGCCATAAAACTACCGGTATGCAGTCTCCTGTCATTTTATTGAAATAAATCTTAGCTTTAACGACGCGTTCTCGAGAGATCCTCAATTTTCTGACGTTTTGCAACACAAATTTCATACCACATGCTCTATTATAACGAAAACCCACAAAATACGTTTCATTTCATACAGTATGTTCTGCTTTGATGTGAAAACTACGTCACGTTACTCTCCACGAGGCAAAAGTCTGACGTGCCAGTTTCTTCGTTTCACGTAATGCAGTACAGTGGGACATGGAATTCCACGCTGAGACGTCACCAGCTCCTCGTGTATGTGCTTTCTCACGTCCCCCAAGAGAGGGCGGCTTAAGTGCTACATCTGTTTGCTCAAGACAGTGGGGTCTATCGTTTGCGGTACACGCTGCCAAAGACTTCCACTGCGGCCAGTAAGACGCGCCTGTGAACGACCACGCGCGCCTAACCTCTGACGTTACACAGAAAATAACCTGGCCGTCTTGTGCGGTTGGGTTCACATCGTACCATACTCTGGTTTGGTACCCACCTCGCTAAAGTGACCGGGATACTTATCGGACCTCACCTGTAAAACTGTTCTAGAGTGTGGATACACGGGTGATAACTAACTTGCGTACCACGGAGTACCTGAATACTTCTGTTGGTGTTCGTCTTTACGACGACCGAGGGCAGAGCGAACTGTCTAGTGACAATTGTTTGTATCTATTCTTACTGAGTAATGAAGAGTGTTTGTTGCACTTTATCGGGTGTAATAGTAAGGAAAAAGATGGGTGTGTGCGAGTGGTGTTTTGGCGTTTTGCCGGCCGCAGTGGCCGTGCCGTTAAAGGCGCTGCAGTCTGGAACCGCAAGACCGCTACGGTCGCAGGTTCGAATCCTGCCTGCTTGTGATGTCCTTAGGTTAGTTAGGTTTAACTAGTTTTAAGTTCTAGGGGACTAATGACCTCAGCAGTTGAGTCCCATAGGGCTCGGAGCCATTTGAACCATTTTTTTGTTTTGGCGTTGACTATTCTACGCTGCGCCGCACTTCCCGCTAAACACGCGCTGCCAGGTCTCTCCAGCCTCGTCTTTTTCTTCCGAGGCTCGCTCGAGAGAAGTCGTAGCAAATTGGCCAACGCAGACTACACTATAAATTAAACATGACTTAACAGCCAAAAGAGGGCAAAAAGAAACAGAAAAAAAGGTAAGAACTGCACACTCACAAGCGAGGTCACAGCTGGGCGGACCGCCACTGAATACCTGATTACGCTGGTTGGCCGGGACGTGCAGTTTCGTGTCATGGTCAGGCACCACCTCCACCATGTCACATTATTATCGACGAAAATCGCTGTCAGCGTTTCAACGCTCGTTATAAGGTCTGAGACATGGGCTTCAGAACTACACAGCGCAACGTCTTTGACTAACACGCGGACCGCGGCTACACGTCATCACCACTTTCGTCCAAATTTATGGCGTATGCAGGGCTTGGCCAGAAATGAAAGTAACAGAAATGGGAGCTCCAGATGGCCAAGCGTTTAGGAAGAAATAGCACTTTTGGTGCGGGTAGGGCGAGGCATGATCCGCTAATGCCAGCGCAGCTCCCAGTCAGCGGTTGGCGCAGTGCAAAGAGTACAGAACAGTAAAGCGAGGACTGTGGAACTTAGTTCCCGTAACACTTCTGCCACTAAATGTAACTGACTTTTCCCTTTTGATGCTAGTCAATTGTCAGGATGAGCATTACTGCAAAGGGCATTTGATTCTAAAGCATTATGTCAGGGTGAAAAACACTAAATAAATTACTTTTTCCCTCTTAACAACATGTGGGCAGGGTGGGTTCTTCCTTGGCTCGGGTATGATGTAGAATGAGACAGCATTTTTACATAACTTAACTTTTATTGAAGATTTGTACAACGGTTTTCTTACTGGATTGTTCTGGCTGGGAGAGCGGCAGCTGTGTCGTTTGCGAAGCCTTCATGCTGCGTGAGCGGCGGCGTCTGATTACGCCTGGCGGTGTGTATCTCGTTTCGCCGCCTCGCCCAGTTGACTGGAGACGCGTACCGTGCGGTGCCCCGTTTAATTGTTGAGAGCGAAGTCGTGAATCGGATGGTGATACTTTGGATGTGGCGTCCCAGTGTTTCTCTTCTCTAAGCGGCCGCGTGTGTCAGTGTTGTGCGTCGGCCAGCGGAGCGGCGCGGCGGGGGAAGGCCAGTGTCCCGGACTCGAACAACGGACTCCCGCTTGCCAGTCTTCGGCTCTCAGATCTTCATCACCAGCTCACAGGTGACTGCTGATGTGAGGCCGCCTCCTTCCTGTCCTCACCCGGGTACGTAAAAATCACTTCAAATACCTTCTGTCTTCTGGCAGCGAGGCTGCTGCTTGCTATTCCATTACAGCAGCGGTCTTGGTGCGTCTGTGTACGATGTAGTCTCTTCCTGCATGACGGTCTTCAGCTCCAGAACTGAACTGAAAACTACTCTTCTCGGGCCCACTGCGTCTCGCCTATTTATTCACTTCAGTTCACTGGAGGTGAACGACTTCACGGTCATTGTCTCTTCTGTCACGTTGAAAAGCTTCTCGAAGAATCTTCTTAACGTCGGTCATTGACTCTTGGAATGTAGGCGATGGCCTTTTCTCTCTCTCTCTCTCTCTCTCTCTCTCTCTCTCTCTCTCTCTCTCTCTCTTCTCTCTTTGCCCAAATCAGCACTCAAGCTCCTATTTCGATAAAATTTCCTCTATTTTCTCGTGTATTTTACTTCCAGTTCGAATGTGTTGTTTGTTTATTACTGCGAAATATTTCCATGTAACAGGTCGTTTCCTCCAAATGATGTGAAGTACACAGTCCGGTCACATTAATGAGAGCACCGCCCATGTTCGACGTCAGTGTAGAGTAACCACTTGCATGGCAAAATGCCGCTAACCAGCACGGCGGCAGAGGCTACTCTGATGCATCACAGGGTCATAGATGATACGGGTGAAAGACAGTTGCGTAGATATGTACGGTCAAGTAGACATGCGAGTGTTGAGCGGCTGACCGCCCTGATGAAGCAAGCGGCTACCAGTAGTGTCTCCTCAACGAGCTTCCCGCGAACGTTGCAGCACATGGGCCTCGACAGCAGGCAGCTGGTGATTGCACACAAGTTCACCGTGGTTCATCGCCGGAAGAGGGCTGTAATTTCCACGCCAGAACCGGAAGTGGATGTGCAGTAAATGGCGACATGTAGTGCCCTTTTCAGACGAATCACGTTTTACGTTCCATCGGACGCGTGAAACATCTGAGAGCAAACACCCTACGACAATCGTGGGAGGGTCCAGGCCAGATGAGGGAGCGTTGTGGTGGCGGGAGCGTTTTCTAGGCATTGCCTGCGTGATCTCGTCTTTCTGCAAGGCACACTGGATCAACACGTTTATCCGTGTACCCTTGTGTGCTCTTTCCTTGGTACGATGTCATCTACCAGCAGGACAATGCAAAGTGTGATACAGTTCGCAGTCTACGCATGTGCTTCGAAGAGCACCAGGATGAGTCCGCGTACTCGTTGGCCACCAGACCCCCTGGATTTGAACCCAGTCGAGAACCTGTGGGACCACATCGGTCGGGACGTTCAGGCCGCGGCTCCTCAACCGAGAAGTCTATCGCAGCTGGCGGTGGCACTGGAGGCGGCACGACCCCACATCGCTGTCTGTACCTTACATAACCCGACTGACACTCTTCCTCAACGTCTCGCAGTAGTCCGCACTCGGAAAGTTCGCTATTCAGGGTTTTAACGGGTGGTCATCTTTATGTGACTGGATAGTGTATAATCCTGTAGCGTTTTCAGTCATTTCTTAAGCTTCGCTGCCGATGCTTTCGCCATGCTGCTCCTCTTATTCTATCGATGTTCCAGACACGTCAATAATTTCACTTGTACCATCAGATATTTCTGTCGAGTCAATCGCAATATTTTCACTCTGTTCTCACAACATTCCCGAAAAATTCGGTCGTGAGCTAGCAAGCCAATAAGCTCCGTGGCTGTAGCTGGCGTTGTCCAAAACGGCCGATGGTTTGATAGTACCTGCACTGGGAAGCTATTGTTCGCCTGCAGCTGCCGAGGGCTCCCCGAAAGTCAAAATGAAACGAGTGGGATACCAAGTCCTGTACACTTTATTTACGACCACTTCCTGGAAAATTATTTGCAGAGTCGTTGTAGACGCTGTAAGTACAATCCTTTCTTGGCAACCTTTGGTGCAGTTCCAAATTTCTCTTTTCGTTTCCTTTCCATGCCTTTCCTAAAGGTATCAATACATGCAGTATATTCATAACCATTTCGGTTTAGTTTCAGTGAACGCAACGAAAAATTGAAAGTACATCTACGTGACTGTTATTCACAATTAAGTGCCTGGCAGAGGGTTCAATGAACCACCTTCAAGCTGTCTCTCTACCGTTCCACTCTCGAACGGAGCGCGGGGAAAATGAACACTCAAATTATTCTGTGCGAGCCCTGATTTCTCTTATTTTATCGTGATCATCATTTCTCCCTATGTAGGTGGGTGCCAACAGAATGTTTCCGCAATCGGAGGAGAAAACTGGTGATTAAAATTTCATGAGAAGATCTCGTCGCAACGGAAAACGCCTTTGTTTTAATGATTGCCACTCCAATTCACGTATAATTTATGTGGCACTATCTACCCTATTTCGCGTTGATACAAAACGAACCGCCCTTCTTTGAACTCTCTCAATATCATCTGTCAGTCCCACTTGATAGGAATCCCACACCGCACATCAATACTCCAGAATAGGGCGGAGACGTGTAGTGTAAGCAGTCTCTTTAGTAGATCTGTTGCACTTTCTAAGTGTTCTGCCAATGAATCGCAGTCTTTGGTTTGCTCTACCACAACATTATCTATGTGATCGTCCCAGCTTAGGTTATTTGTAATTGTAAACCCTAAGTATTTAGTTGAATTTACAGCCTTCATATTTGTGTGACTTAGCGATTTTCTTTTAGTACTCATGTAAATAACTTCACACTTTTCTTCATTCAGGGTGAATTGCCACTTTTCGCACCACACAGATATCTCATCTAAATCATTTTGCAATTCGTTTTGGTCGACTGTACAAGACCGTAAACGACATTGTCATCTGCAAATAATCTAAGAGGGCCACTAAGATTGCCTCCTATGTCGTTAATATAGATTAGGAACAATAGAGAGCCTATAACACTTCCATGGGGGACGCCGTATATTACTTCTGTTACTACAAAGTGTGACATTTCTGACAGGAAATCACGGAACCAGTCACACAACGCGATATTCCATAGGCACACAGTTTGGTTAGAAGACGCTTGTGAGGAACGGGGAC
Organism: Schistocerca serialis cubense; assembly: GCF_023864345.2. Classification (NCBI taxonomy): domain Eukaryota; kingdom Metazoa; phylum Arthropoda; class Insecta; order Orthoptera; family Acrididae; genus Schistocerca; species Schistocerca serialis. Next base: position 489,007,054 of record NC_064646.1, on the reverse strand, counting down.
GAAAGCATTCTGAAAATCTAAAAATATGGAGTCAATTTGACATCCCCTGTCGATAGCACTCATTACTTCACGAGTATAAAGAGCTAGTTGTGTTCCGCAAGAACGATATTTTTCTGAATCCGTGCTGAATATATGTCAATAAATTGTTTTCTTCGAGGTACTTCATAATGTTCCAATTCAGTATATGTTCCAAAACCCTACTGAAAATCGACGTTTATGATATGGGCATGTAATTCAGCGGATTACACCTATTTCCCTTTTTCGGTATTGGTGTGACTTGAGCAACTTTCCAATCTTTAGATACGGAACTTTTTATCAGCGAGCGGTTGTATATAATTGCTAAATACGAAGCTACTGCATCTGTATACTCTGAAAGAAACTTGACTGATATACCATCTGTATCGGAAGCCTTGCCTTTATTAAGTGATTTAAGCTGCTTTGCTACACCGAGGATATCTATTTCCATGTTTCTCATCTTGGCAGTTGTTCTTGATTGGAATTCGAGAATATTTACTTCGTCTTCTTTGGTGAAGGAGTTTCGGAAAACCGTGTTTAATAACTCTGCTTTGGTGGCACTCTCATTAGTGACTTCACCGTTGTTATCGCGCAGTGAAGGTATCGATTGCGTCTTTCCACTGGTGTGCTTTATATATGACCAGAATCTCTTTGGGTTTTCCGCCAGATTCCGAGACAGAGATTCGTTGTGGAAATTATTAAAAGCATCTCGCATTGAAGCACGCGCTGTATTTCGAACTTCTGCAAAACTTTGCTAATCTTAGGGATTTTGCGATCTTTTAAATTTGGCATGCTTTTTTTCGCTGCTTCTGCAACAGCGATCTGACCCGTTTTGTGTACCATGGGGGAACAGTACCATCACTTATTAATTAATGTGGTATATATCTCTCAACTTCCGTCGATACTATCTCTTTTAAATTATTCCACATCTTTTCTACGCTTTCGTGATCAGATCGGAAGGAGTAGACTGTTTCTTAAAAAGGCGTTAAGAGCATTTTTATCATCTTTTTTAAATAGTTGTACTTTGCATTTCTTTTTGATGGTTGTAGGTGTTACGGTATTCAGCCTAGCAGCAACTACCTTGTGGTCGCTAATCCCTGTATTCGTCATGATACTACCTATTTGTCCAGAATCATTTGTTGCTGAGAGGTCAAGTATGCTTTCGTAACCCTTTATGCTTCGAGTGGGCTGATAAACTAATTGTTCAAAATAATTTTCTGAGAAAGTATTCAGTACAATTTCGGATGACCTTTTATGCCTGCCGCCGGTTTTAAACGTATAATTTTTCCAGCATATAGAGGGCAGATTGAAATCGCCATCGACTTTAATTGTATGAGTGGGGTACTTATTTGAAATGAGACTCAAGTTTTCTTTGAACTGTTCAGCAACTATATCTTCTGAGTCGGGGTTCAGTAAAACGATCCACTTAAGTTTAGTCCGATTGTCAAGTATAATCCCTACCCATACTATTTCGCAGGAACTATGTACTTCAGTTTCACTACAGGGCAAACTACTTATGACAGCAATAAAAACTCCACCACCAACAGTATTTAATCTATCGTTTCTGAAAGAATTTCAGCTGAATTTATTTCCGGCTTTAGTCACCTTTCTGTAACTATAACTATTTGAGCTTCGTTGATTTCCATTAGGGTTTGGAGCTCTGGTTCTTCCCCAACACAGCTACAACTAGAACTACCTTACTGTGTTCTACCTGCCCTCTTTTGGACGGACGACCTGTCTGTGGATATCTGAGATCCTCTAACCTAAAAACCCGCACAGCCCCCGCTACCCGTGTAGCCGCTTCCTGATCTATTAAGCGGAACCCGGAAACCCAGCACCCGAAGGCGCAAGTCAAGGAATCTGCAGCCTACACGGTCACAGGACCGCCTGAGCCTCCACTCGGCTCTACACCAAAGGACCACAGTAGGTTCTGTCGACGATGGTGCAGATGGTGAGCTCCGCCTTAATGTCGGAAGCAAGACTGGCAGTCTTTACCATTTCCACTAGCCGCCCGAAACCAGAGAGAATCTCCTCCAATCCAAAGCGACACGCGTCATTGGTACCGACATGGGCTACCACCTGCAGTTGGCTGCACCCTGTACTCTTCATGGCATCCGGAAGCACCCTTTACACGTCCGGAATGCCTCCCCCCAGTATGCACACGGATTGCACACTGGCTTCCTTCCCCTCCTTGGCAGCCATGTTCCTAAAGGGCCGCATAACGTGCCTAACGTTGGAGTGCCCAACTACCAGCAAACCCACCCTTGTGAATGCCAAGACCTTGCGGGTCGAGAAGCTTCCTCTGGAACAGGGTGGACGACTGCATCCGGCTCAGAGACTTCGTCAGCCACAGATAACGCCCGAAACCTGATCGTCAAACGAACCGGGGAGGCCCTACAATCGGGCTCACGGAAAGTCTTTCGCTGCCTGCCAGACTTTGGAATGATCTCCTACTCGACATCAGTGCATGCAGTACCCGGGGCGGCGTGGATCGTGCTCGACGTCCCTAGCATCCCCGCGTTCGATGCCCCACAGTGGCGCCCCTTGGCAGCATCCTCAAGCTGTGTGACGGAAGCCAACACTGGCTGCAGCTGTGAGCAAAGGGTCACCAACTCAGCATCTGTACACAGCAATCACAGTGCCTATCAATTTCTAAACTCGCTCCTGTTTGAAACTCGTAAAGATGTAATAAACATACAGTGTACTAGCCTTATTAGCAGCAGGAACTCGCGGTGCTCTCTCACTGACGGGCTAATCGACACTTAAGCTTCTCCGCATATCGAGTTGAGCTCACGGAACCTTTGGTTAACGTTCCGTATTCTTCCCACTGCGCCGACCACTGTATGGAAACTCCGTAAACATAAACTGCTCAAGGCTCGCCCGACCAGCGACAAGATTGCTTGGTCCTGTGGAGCTCCCACTTCGGTCACTTTCATTTCTGGTCAGACCCTGCTTGTACCATAAATCTGAAATAAATCAAAGTAGGCGCGGTCTGCTTATAAGTACTATGTCCGGAGAGATGTCCAGTATCTCTCCTAACCTCTGATTGTCGTCATTTGTGCGTTCCCTTTTGAACCGAGAAGGCACACCACCTGCATTAATATCATTTATAGTATTAATTGAAACAATTAGGAAAATTATTCGACCTTTGCTTTCTCAGGCAGGTTTTCATGTAAGGTCTTTCTCAGAAATTACTGGAGGTAGAAGCCGAGCTGCAACTACATTTTTGATCAGTCGTACTCCATATTTTTTGTTAATTAGTCTCATTAGGAAGTGCCGACTCAGTGAGATAACTGCCTCCAAGGCTTCGCAGGTCCGGCTGACCCTCTCAAGCAATTACCACAGCTGCCGTTTTTCCTTTATTTGTACACCACTGGACAATTTTGGTATTAAACCATTTTCAAGTTTCCTGAAAAGGCAAGCAGAAGAATTCACTACATTAACAATAGCTTAAAAGTTGAACACAGCAACTAATCAATTTCTCGCGGCCGTTCTAGTCGTGCGAAAATGGTGGGCATTGTCACAATTGCAACAGCGGCGGGGCCTTTCTCGCAAACTGTGTGCGTCCCTTGAAGATCTGAAAGTAATGCAAATCTTTAAATTCATTTTATATTCAAAGGATACATTTCTGGATATGGGTCGTTGCCAACACTTTACTCTTTACATAAATTTCAGAAACCAGTAACAGCAGTTGTTAACACCACATGCAAAGATCATACTACTGGAGCTTAGTGTATGATACGGCAGTGTACTTCTCCTCGCCTTGCTACTGCTGTCCTGTAGTGGGCGTGTAGTTCTACTCTGGTAGTAGTGGTTCCATTCTACTTCCAGATGCTCTAAACACTGGAGTCTGAAGACGTAGTGCGGTTCCAGCTTGGGTGTGTTATTCCATCGTTGCAGTGGTCATTGGACGTTAGGTAGATTCGGCAAATGATTATTGATCACGCGTTCGAACTGCCACGACTCTAAGTTACCATCTCATGAAGACCATCTCATGAAGTGAATGCAACTCTTGGCTGCCTGTCTCATCGCTTGCGATGTTTTGAGGGACTTTCCCAGGTCGATCATTGGATCCATTTTAGGCCTCTTTTCCAATATAGTGGCGGAAACCATATTTTATTAACATATTGCACACTACTTTCATGTTTTTCAAACAATTTACGGGGATTCCGCCCTGTAATATCAACAGCAACCGCCGATATTTCGGCGGGAGCACACCCGCCATTTTCAAGGCAAACTGCAACGGACAGGCGATGTACAAGCAAATTTAAAACCTCGGTTCTTGGACTAAAGGAGGAAACATAATACACACACTGAACACTGGTGCCACCAAAGATGACCAAAGTCAGAGGTATCGTTAGTGAAAGAGTACGAACTAGCAGGTGAGGTAACATTGACTCTGCCCTCTGTTTTTTGACAAGGGAGAGAGCAGGATTCCAAACAGCGTTTAAACAAAACCCTCCATCCCTGTTCACAAGGTTGCTCGCTAATTAAATCTGAACTGCCTCATTAATAACACTGTCCCAACAGCTGTACGTGCATGCCAATATCTCGGTGTTATTATATCCAAGCAATGTTCGACAATAGCAGATCTACTTGGCTGCTGTAATCGTGTGTGCCGTTTATGCTCAGTACATCGGTCCTCCACGATACTGATAGTTTGAGCAATATATGCCACGCCGCAGCTACATGGAATGCGATATACACCCCCCCCCCCCCCCATCCTTACGCAAAACCAAGATCATCCTTAACGTAACCCAACAGCACTCTAATTTTAGATGGATGTCGTAAAACACATTTCACATCGTATTTCCGTAAAATACGACCTATCTTGTTGGAAGTGCTTCCTACGTAAGGCAAAAAGGCAGTAGACTTAGGTGTCGACTCAGTATTATCATCAATCACCCGATGCACAGTTGGTCGATAGCGCAACGCACGTTCAATCTGTCTATCGCTATAAGCATTTTGACGAAACGTAACATCCAGATCGGACAGCTCAGCTGGAAAAGTCTCAGCGTCGGAAACGACATGTGCCCTGTGTACCAAGGTACGAAGTACCCCTTCACGCTGAGCCAGATGGGGACAACTATTAGCCTGAAAATACAAGTCGGTGAGAGTACGTTTCCTGTAAACTGCATGTCCCATGATCCAAACGGCACACACGATTACAGCAGCCAAGTAGATCTGCTACTGCCGAACACTGCTTGGACACTGGTCACCCTATGTTATGCAACAACACCGAGACAGTGGCATGCACGTCCAGGTATTGAGACAGTGTTATTAAGGAGGCGGTTGAGATTAAATTTGAGAGGAACCATGTAAACAGGGATGGAGGGTTTTGTTTAAGCGCTGTTTGTAATCCTGCTCTTTCCCTTGTCAGAAAACAGAGGGACACTCAATGTTACCTCACCTGCTAGTTCGTAGTCTCACTATCGATACCTCTGACTTTGGTCATCTTTGGTGGCACCAGCGTTCAGTGTGTGTGTGTTATCTTTCCTGCTTTAGTCGAAGAACCGATGTTTTAAATTTGCTGTACGCCGCCTGTCCGTTGCAGTTTGACTTGAAAATGGCGAGGTGTTCTCCCGCCGAAATATCGGCGGTCGCTGTTAATATTACGGGGCTGAATTCCCGTAAGTTGCTTGAAAATTGTATACGCCAGGAGAAACTCGGGTCTCATGCTTTCATGATGTTCAGTATGCGTATAATTATTGCTGCTACATGATTACCAAACTATTTATGGGTTATTACCACGTCTGAAAACGGCGATAATGTGCTGAAACCTGCAAAGTGAGTATTTGTCGTTATTAGGTGATGTTGACATAATAAATTCTTATATGAACATTCACACTGAAGTGACAAGTCATGGGTTATGGATATGCACATACACAGGTGGCGGTAGTATCGCGTACCGAAATATCGGCGGTCGCTGTTAATATTACGGGGCTGAATTCCCGTAAGTTGCTTGAAAATTGTATACGCCAGGAGAAACTCGGGTCTCATGCTTTCATGATGTTCAGTATGCGTATAATTATTGCTGCTACATGATTACCAAACTATTTATGGGTTATTACCACGTCTGAAAACGGCGATAATGTGCTGAAACCTGCAAAGTGAGTATTTGTCGTTATTAGGTGATGTTGACATAATAAATTCTTATATGAACATTCACACTGAAGTGACAAGTCATGGGTTATGGATATGCACATACACAGGTGGCGGTAGTATCGCGTACACAAGGTACAAAAGTGCAAGCGCATTGGCCGAACTGTCATTTGTACGCAGGTGATTCATGAGAAGAGGTTTCCTAATTGGTTACGGCCTCACGATGGGAATTAAAAGGCTTTCAACGCATAATGGTAGATGGACATTTTACTTCGGAAATCTTATGGGAATTCAATATTACGAGATACACAATGTCAAGCGTTTGTCGAGAACACCAAATTTCAGGTATTACTTTCGAGCACGGTCAATGCAGCGGCCGGAGGCCTTCAGTTAACACCGAGAGGGGCGGCATTTACGTAGAGTTGTCGGTGCTAGCAGACAAGCATCACTGCGTGATATAACCGCAGTAATCAATTTGGGTCGTACGACGAACGTATCGTCAAGACAGCACGGCGAAATTTGGCGTTAGTGAGCTATGTCTGTAGATGATCGACGCGAGTGCATTCGCTAACAGCACGACATCGCCCGCAGCGCCTCTCCTAGACTCTTGACCATATCACTTCGACTGGAAGACGTGACCTGGCCAGATGAGTCCCAATTTCAGTTGGTAAGAGCTGATGGTAGTGTGGCGAAGACCGACAGTAGGCGTGGACCCAAGTCACCAACAAGGCTCGTGGTGGCTCCACAATTGTGTGGGCTGTGTGCACATGTTTACGGGTGACAATGCTCCATGTCACAACATTCTAGACAATTCGAGCGAATTATATGGTCACCCGGATCGCATAACATTAATACTATCGAACATTTGTAGGACATAACTGAGATCAGTTCATGAGCAAAATACTTCACTGGCCAACACTTTCGCAATTACGGACGGCTGTAGGGGCAGTATGGCTCAGTACACCTGCAAGGACTTGCTGCGTCCAGGCCACGTCAAGTTGCTGCACTATGCCGGACAAAACGAGGTCCGACACGATATTAGCTAGTATCACGTGACTTTTCTCATCTCAGTGTATAAGACAACGCGCCTACATTTGATACTATCTCAATTATTGAAAAGGTACAACTAAGGTACCATACTAGCAGATTTCAGATAAAAATGCCATGGGAGAAACTAACAACGACATCCCTTTCGGTTTTGGTGACGGACCTCCTATTGTTCACTATAGCCAATAGTGCAAGAATATATTTATAAAAAATGGTTCAAATGGCTCTAAGCACTATGGGACGAACTACTTAAACCTAACTAATCTAAGGACATCACACACATCCATGCCCGAGGCAGGATTCGAACATGCGACCGTAGCGGTTCCGGACAGAAGCGCCTAGAACCGCTCGGCCACTCCAACCGGCTATATTTATATTTTAACATTATCTCGTTTTGTTGGAAGCGGAACATTACCACAGTTTTCCGTTCGTCCTAGTGACCCGAGTGCCTAGATCACTAATGCGCAGTGCGGGAAGAATGTGCTCTCTCCTGTGGAAAAGTTCACACGTCCTTTTCCACAGAGAGAGGCCTTTCAGTTGTCATTACCGGGGCAATGTCATAGGTCGTGGGAGAGTGGAAAGTTAGCAGTTGCGTGCCCTGCGATTCGAGTTATGAGAAACAAGGTCAGCAGACGTAACCTGACATTCACACGCAACAGAGTTTTCTCTTATTCACTAACAAAGCTCTTGAATGATTCAGCAGTTTTTTCACCGTACTGGTGCGATTCTTTTTTACTGACTTTACTAAATGAATATTAGTTCATGTGGAGAGTATTTCATTCATTTACAGAATCACGCTAAATACACTCGTACCATGGAGAAAGACTGAAGTTCTGCACTGTATAGTCCAAACCAATGTCTCGCTCGTATGAAACATTCGACACAGCTGGGTGCTTAAATGAAGTGATATATCGAATATTATCTCTTTACAATTAAGCTTTTTTCAGAATATCATTACCGTAACATTAAAAAATCGTGTGATTTTAGAAAACTGAAAAGACTCCTTTTCCGACTTCCTGGAAGTAGTAAGCGCGGAGCGCTTTCATGAGACGCATATATTAACTTTCCGCCTCACAATAAATTACTGTGTGGAACTAGGCACACATGAAAAAAAGATAAGAAAAAGAAGCTCCCCTCCCCCTCCCCCTCCCCCCCGCCCCCAGAGACATCACATCAACACCGTGAACCGCTAGACCCAGCTGAAGCCAGTCAATGATGATTAGACCACATGGAGCTACCAAATTGTGAGAATTCTGATTGATAAGCTTTGCCCGCTGCTCCAAATCTGAGCATCCATCTGGACCTGGCGACATTCGTTTTCAACTTTTTCAGTTGCTTCTCAACGCCAGGGATCCTCTGTCTACGCCCTGCTGGAAGAAGTTCTACTAAGCGGTAAAATGGGAAGTACGCTCCGCCATACACTCCACAGTGGTTTGCAGAGTATGCACTGTCTTATCAAAAGCGTTCAGACACTCCTGTGTAACGCGCTTATTTGAGGTGGGCCAGATGAGGAGTGTTTTGTTACTGCAAAAGCGGGAAGGTCGGTCACGAGGCCTGAGTGACCTCAAATATGGACTACGCATTGCGTGTCGCCTGACTAAAAACTCCTTCTACAGCTGCCCAAGTAAACCATTGGTGATGTGGAAGTAGAAACGCAAAGGACCAAACAGAGCTAAATCAAGAGAAGGCAGACTTCATATACTAACAGATATTGATTGCTGAGCATTGTGCGGATCGCTTATAAAAATCGCATTAAATCGTGTGTGTGTGTGTGTGTGTGTGTGTGTGTGTGTGTGTGTGTGTGTGTGTGTGTGTGTGTGTGGTTTGAGGTTTTCGGGCGCTAAACAGCATGGTCATCATCGCCCAAACGCATAGAAACAGGAACACATGCAGTGAAGGGACGAAGACGGACAGCGAACAAGGAGAACGGCTAAAAGACACAGACCTGACGCAGTTACAAATCCTCACATACAGAGGCAAAACAAGAGGAGAAGAAACGCACTAGAGGAGGAAAGGAAACACAAGGAAAAGAGAACAGAAATCGAAGTGAAACAAGTAGGTAATCGCGACTGGCGGACCTCTTACCTAAAGCCTGGGTGAGCCAGTCACCCAGCAGCACATTAAAATCCTCTCCCTAAAATCCGAGGCAACAAATTGGACAGGACACAAAACCGTAAGACCTTAACCACAGTCGTTGCGTCGTCTTGCAAAATAGAGGGCAAATCCGGTGGCAAGAAAACCACCGCCCTCTGGTCAGAGAATAAAGGACAGTCAAGTAAAATGTGGCGGACAGTAATCTGGACGCCACAAGCACTGCAGATTGGGGGGTCCTCCCGCCGGAGTAAAAAACCGTGCGTTAAGGGACTGTGCCGGATGCGGAGGCGAGTGAGGAGAACCTCATCCCGCCTGCATGAATGGTAGGACGTACGCCATGGCCGCGTGGTGGCCTTAACCAGATGCAGCTTATTTTCACCGACTGCCAGCCACTCCTCTTCCCATTGACGCATAACACGAAAACGCAAAAGGGAGGTAACAGCATGGAGGGGGACGGCACATTCAACAACGTGAGGGAGGGAACATGCATCTTTGGCAGCCACATCCGCCAGTTCGTTTCCCCTAATACTCACGTGCCCCGGCACCCAGCAGAAAGAAACCTCCTTCCCCTGCCGTTGCAGGTGGAGTAGGGCATCATGGATGTTCTGGACGACCGTATCCGCTGGGTACAAGTGTTGCATGGTCTGAAGGGCACTCAGGGAGTCAGAACAGATGAGAAACTTAAGACTGGGAACACATCTCATCTGCTCCAATGCCCGTAAGATCGCAAACAATTCGGCATCAAAGATGGTAAACGCCGCAGGAAGCCGTAACTTGACGACTCGATCAGGGAAAACAACAGCACAACCAATAGTCCCCCTGTTTAGAGCCATCTGTAAATACTGGTACATGGTCGGGATGCAGGTTTAAAATATCAGAAAATAAGGAGGTAAAAACAAACGCAGGAGTGCATCTCCTCCGGTACTCTGACAAGTCTAAAAGGACGCTGGGCCTCTGGAGCAACCAGGGAGGCAGGCGGGTAAAACCCTGGAGTTGGGGTGCCACACACTCCACACCAAGGGACTCAAGCAAATGCTTGGCACGAATCCCAAATGGTCTCGTTGCCCTTGGACGACTGGAAAAGAGACGTTCCATAGGCGGTCGGGCAACAGTAGGGTACGCAGGGGAGGTAGGACAGGCAAGGAATTGACACACCCGTCGCACCATGAGGAGTTTCCGCCGGATGGCGAGCGGCGGTTCCCCTGCCTCAGCACACAGGCTGGGGATGGGACTGGTACGGAAGGCACCAGTGGCCAGCCTGATACCCTCATGGTGTACTACGTCAAGAATCTTCAGATACGAAGGCCTCGCTGACCCATACACAGTGCATCCGTAGTCAAGACGCGACCGGACGAAAGCCCTATAAAACTGCAGCAGACGCGCCCGATCTGCCCCCAAGGACCGATGGCTCACACTTCAAAATATTCAGCGCCTTCAGGGCCCGCACCTTGAGGTCTTTAAGGTGCGGCAACCACGACAACTTTGAATCAAAAGTGAGGCCCAGGAACCTCACAGTGTCTCTAAAAGGAAGAATGGTGTCCCTAAGATGCAGTTTGGAATTCCTGTGTGACGGTCTGGATAGATGTCTGACTACTACACATTACGATCCTCTTCACCTGTCGGCGGTCTCTTATTTCAACAAGATAATGCGCCATGATACAAGGCTAGGAGTGCGATGGTGTGGTTCGAGGATCACAGTGGCGGGTTCCAGTTGGTTTGCCAGCCCCCGTTCTAGGCAGATCTGAACCCGCTGAAACATATTTGGAATGTGACTAAACATGGCGTCAGAGGTCATCGTCCACATCTTCGGAATTTACGCGAATTAGGTGACTTTTGTGTGCAGATGTGATGCCACGTCCCTCCAGCGACATACTAAGCCGTCATGGCTTCCATGCCACGACGCGTCACCGCTGTTATCCTTGCCAAAGTTGGACGTACTGGCTGTTAGGTAGGTGGTCATAATGTCCTGGCTGATCAGTGTAGATCTCCAACGATTAGCTCGTAACATTGCAAAAAGAAAGTCTGTACATGTTACTACAAACAAAATTTTTGACTGAATGGAAAAATGAGCGGTAGTCGCTAGCAGCAATACAGACCTTCTATGTGGGCTGAGACTGCGGTCGATGTTCTAATCGGACCATCCGTTGCCTCAGCACAAACTCTGAAATGATGAGACATTACGTTCACCCAGTTAACAGCATCTTGGCCGAAATTTGGAACGCAGTGCAACAGCTATCCTGAGTGGCATGGATTCGACAAGTACTTGTTAGGTGTTCGGACATAAGTTCTACTAGATCACTCTGTAAAGTTCTCCCATCAGGATCGGATTGGCCAAGACATCAACGAGACTTCACTGTCACACTCCTCAAACCCCTGTTGCACGATTCCCGTCTTGTGATACTAACCGTTGTCCTACTGGAAGATGCCCGTTTGGGTAGATATTAAGCATGGAGGGACCTGTGTTCTCCGCAATAATACCCATATAGTCCACAGTTGTCATGGTGCCTTCTTTTAGTACCACACATCCTATGGAAGATCAGGTGAACGTGCCATATACCGTAATACAGCCCCCTCCGGCGAGTTTCCATAGTGCAGTGCATGCATCAAACAGCAGTTCTCCTGTATGAAGGCATATCTGTACACGACCATTGACCTGGTATAATAAACAACTTGAAGTCTCACTTGTAATATCTATTTTAGAATGAGATTTTCACTCTGCAGCTGAGTTTGCACTGATATGAAACTTCCTGGAAGATTAAAACTGTGTACCGGAGATCGAGACTCGAACTCGGGACCCTTGCCTTTCTCGGTCCATTATACAGTTTTAGTCTGGCAGGAAGTTTAATATCTTTTTTGTTTTTAAAATCGAGTCTGTTTAAGACAAGATTATCTCGTTCAGTCAGCCTCTTGGAACATGTCACCAAAGTTAACTATATATTGTTTTACTTATTTCTCTTCTCAGAAAAATGTAGTTCGTTAATAAAATGTGTCACACATTTTCTCCAAGCCAAATACATTTACATCAAATTCTTACGGCAATTATTCTTCATGTTGTCGTGCTAAATCAAAAATTAACAACTGCCATATTTGCAAACCAAGTGAAATATCACGCAGATGTACTACATTACTGGCCATTAAAATTACTACACCAAGAAGAAATGCAGATGATAAACTGGTATTCATTGGACAAATATATTTTACTAGAACTGACATATGATTACATTTTCACGCAGTTTGGATGCATAGACCCTGACAAATAAGTACCCAGGACAACCACCTCTGGCCGTAATAACGGCCTCCATACGCCTGTCCATTGAGTCAAACAGAGCTTGGATGACATGTACAGGTACAGCTGCCCATGCAGCTTCAACACGATACGACAGTTCATCAAGAGTGGTGACTAGTGTATTGAAACGAGCCAGTTGCTCGGCCACCATTTACCAGACGTTTTCAATTGGTCAGAGATGTGGAGAATGTGCTGACCAGGGCAGCAGTCGAACGTTTTCTGTATCCAGAAAGGCCCGTACAGGACCTGAAACATGCGGTCGTGCATTATCCTGCTGAAATGTAGGGTTTCGTAGGGATCGAATGAAGGGTACAGCCACGGGTCGTAACACGTCTAAAATGTAACGTCCAAAGTGTCGTCAATGCGAACAAGAGGTGACAGAGACGTGTAACCAATGGCACCCCATACCATCACGCCTTGCGATACGCCAGTATGGGGATGACGAATACACGCTTCCAATGTACGTTCACCGCGATGTTGCCAAACAGGGATGCGACCATCATGATCCTGTAAACAGAATCTGGATCCATCCGAAAAAATGACGTTTTGCCATTCGTGCACCCAGGTTCGTCGTTGAGTACAGCATCGCAGGCGCTCCTGTCTGTGATGCAGCGTCGAGGGTAACCGCAGCCATGGTCTCCGAGCTGATAGTCCATGCTGCTGGAAACGTCGTCAAACTGTTCGTACAGATGGTTGTTGTCTTGCAAACGTCCGCATCTGCTAACTCAGGGATCGAGACGTGGCTGCACCATCCGTTACAGCCATGCAGATAAGATGCCTGTCATCTCGACTGCTAGTGATACGAGGCCGTTGGGATCCAGCACGGCGTTCCGTATTACCCTCCTGAACCCACCGATTCCATATTCTGCTAACAGTCATTGGATCTCGACCAACGGGAGCAGCAACGTCGCGATACGATTAACCGCAATCGCGATAGGCTACAATCCTACCTTTATCAAAGTCGGAAACGTGTTGGTACCCATTCCTCCTTCTTACACGAGGCATCACAACAACGTTTCACCACGCAACGCCGGTCAACTGCTGTTTGTGTATGAGAAATCGGTTGGAAACTTTCCTCATGTCAGCACGTTGTAGGTGTCGCCACCGGTGTCAACCTTGTGTGAATGCTCTGAAAAGCTAATCATTTGCATATCATAGCATCTTCTTCCTGTCGGTTAAATTTCGCGTCTGTAGCGTATCATCTTAGTGGTGTAGCAATTTTAATGGCCAGTAGTGTAGTTTACGATTTTGCATGCGAGCAAAATTTCGCAGCAACAGATACTTGTCTTTGTACCTGACGTAGCATAACAGTCGAAAGCGGTTTAAAAAATAGTAAACACTGTGAATATTATACGAGTGTCATGAGTTTTCTAATTCATAATGTATAAAACTGATCAGTCAGTTAAAGCAAGAACCTTCTTCCAACCGGACGATGCGTTTTCATGTGGACCGTGTGGCCCCTACAATTGTAATTGAGTTTATCGTCGGGTCTATGTGGGAACACGTAGAAGTCATCTGCTGCAGAGCGTCATGTTGAAAAATGTGCGCTTCACGGTGCTTGTCATCTTGATTTACAGTGCTGCATAATTTGCTAATTAGCAACTGGTACAGGAGCCGGATGGTATGCTTCGATAATAGCGACATTATAAACGAGTCCACCTGTCTAGCGCCACCACCACGTATAGGCCGGGCCCTAGAAGTAGTATCGCCTTCCTGGGGTTCGGACCTTCAAATGAGGAGCCCGCTCTGCCACTTGCCCATGTCGCTTCTTACGGCCAGTGCCCATGGGCACTTGGTGGGCTGAATCACTGAGTCACCGTATGCGTGCAGTAACCATCGTGTCGATACTGCAACTCGTCTAGCCCCAGGCATCCTCAGGCTAGCCACGGTTTGCCCAGCGACACCACAGAGTTCTTGGTCCCATACCAAGCCCGGTTTGTCTGGGCTTGGAATCCGTATGCTACTACTCGATCCGGTACACTGAATGCGACTGAACGGCGTGCTCCGAAACACTTGTGCCTGGAACAGCACTTTACTCTGTCATCAGATCTGCCACAGGTCACCGCCTGCCCTGCTTTACGGAGCACCATTTCTCCAAGCCTCCAAGTACGGTGATGGGGCGCGGAGGTATAACAACTTGTCGCCTTCTTGTGCTTTCACCGTCCTTCATCCACTTACCGTAGACCCTGACGAGAGTAGCACTCCAATTATCTCAGCCGTTTCCGAGATGCCCTTTCCTACGGGCCATAGCAGTCTGCCCTTTTATCAGAGTAGTTTGTCATGTGCGGCCCAAACCGTCGCTAGAATCGTATCTCCTCCGCGTACGTATTTTGCTTGCTTCGTCACGTTCCCGCAACGCTAAACGCGATCGTCAGTGGTCATAAAGTTTTCGCTCGTTAATGTGTACACTCCAATGTCCTCTGTGTGCAGCAGTTGAATCGTAGGCTGTCCCACTCTATCAAACACTCTACTGGTGCATATTCAGTGCTTGTTTCCAGTGACTGATCGCCAGTTACGTAAACCACCACAATGGATTTCTTGGTTATTTATAAGCAATGGGATGAATTTATTTAAATTAACTATCTGCAGGTCTACGTGCGTTTCGCTAGTGTCTTGATGTTGCAACATTTCGTGTAGACTACAGCATCGTTGTAAAGTTGATGCATTAAGTTGTTCTGAAAGCTGTACTGATATTAAAGACAATAAAAGCGGGTTAAAAGCTGTGAGCTATCTGGGGAAGTTATTCTTGCATTACTGAGCAACTGTTTCACCAGGTTTCCAGTCTAGCTTACCAAATTCCCAACCAGACTAAAATTAATTATCGTTTAATAGTCATCTTACGACAACCGGTGAGATATATATATATATATATAAGAGAATTTAAATAAAAAGAAATAAATCAGTTTATATTTGGATATTTATTTTAACATTGCTCATTGTTCCGTTAAACTTTCAGCATATTAAACGTGATTCACAACTAAACTGGTGCCTTATTTAGGATTGTGAAAATGTGAGTTTGTAATCTTACGCAATACATCAAATACGGAGCCAAGATTGGGAGACTGCATACAACACTGCATACAACACTGCATTAATAAAAAACACACGAAGAATGTTGAAACATATGCAAGAGGAAATTAACCACAACCAACCGATTCAATTTTCACCCAAAGAAGTTACGTTCGTAGCGCAATCCTGTCCATCATGAAATTACCACACACTGGTATACTAAATTCATACTAACTCTCTGTGAAATCTTCCCGAAAAGAATAGCTGAATGCTACTTTGATGATTACACCACATGCTTCACGTGGTCAACTTGGTTTACACAAAGAGTATAACTCCAAAATCATTTTGATACTTAAAATAAATTGCATCGAAACGCAATTTACAAAAGAAAAACCTCGAACTGGTGACTATCATCTTTCTATTAACCTGATGGGTCAAACAATTGTATAAGCACGTGGTACTGGTCTCACAAAGTACACCCCACGTGGGTTGAATATAAAGAAAAGTTACTATAGTGAAAAATATTGTCAA
This sequence comes from Schistocerca serialis cubense, assembly GCF_023864345.2. Taxonomy (NCBI): domain Eukaryota; kingdom Metazoa; phylum Arthropoda; class Insecta; order Orthoptera; family Acrididae; genus Schistocerca; species Schistocerca serialis. Next base: position 488,990,970 of record NC_064646.1, on the reverse strand, counting down.
GACGAGACGTTATAATCTCACGCACATTCGCATTTACGATTGATGATCTTAGAGTTACGGATCATCAACACGTGGTTCCATTTTACTCACAAAGTAATGACAAAGCAACTACTTGAAGATATTCTGAACTTCACACTCGAATTACACTGCGTTGCAATTTAAGATAACATAAGATATTTTAGATCTAAACCTGAACTAAAGGTGATTAAATTTTCAGTTCGGCTAAGCTTAAAAAATCCATTGTCCTACGGACTTAGCAGAGACGCCCTTAGCCGGAGATCTTACCACTTCAGATGCTTGCCGCGGACAGACTGCCATGGACTCCTCCTGAGGGTGCCTCACAGATACAAACGGAAGTGACCAGAGAGGCAGCTTCCTATACCAACATTACAAGGGATGGACAGGACCATACCAAGAATAGAAACCTCTTTGCTTTTAGAAAGCGTAGCTACCTGTTCCGACGTTGGTCCTACTGTTCTCTAGCAGACAGGCTTGTCTGCTACCATCAAGCACGCAACTAGAAATATATTTGCTCATTCATCCTTTCACACAGAAGGGAAGGGGGATGACAGTATCTTATCATATACACTATATAAAAGAAAGCGGATGTAGGTTCCATATTGTAGTGTCACCGCCAGACACCACACTTGCTAGGTGGTAGCTTAAATCGGCCGCGGTCCATTTAGTACATGTCGGACCCGCGTGTCGCCACTGTGTGATCGCAGACCGAGCGCCACCACAAGGCAGGTCTCGAGATACGATATAGCACTCGCCCCAGTTGTACGACGACTTTGCTAGCGACTACACTAACGAAGCCTTTCTCTCATTTGCCGAGAGACAGTTAGAATAGCCTTCAGCTAAGTCAATGGCTACGACCTAGCAAGGCGCCATTAGCCTTACATAGTTTGATAGTTATCGTATGAAATGTCTCATCAAGAGCGATGTACCACAAGGATGGAATAAAGATAAGTATTCGAGGAGCTGCATACTTTTCTTATGAGAATTCACTACTTATCCTGTTCCAGAATTCACGCCCGTCTGCGTTAGATAGCGTGCATTTCGGCCTCCTCTATCTACAAGGTGTTGGCACATTTGCCAACACATCACATATGAGACTGTGTGACATGAATTACATATAAACTGTGTTTTAAAGTGTAGTAGTGTGACAGATCGTTCTTGTTTATGTGTAAAAGTAACACGTTCCACTGCTCTGTCTCCTCCCAGATAGTCAGAAACACCACAGTAAATTTAGAAGTGGAATTTATGCCGTAAATGACAACAGATTTAAGAAATTAACATGAAAAGAATCCAACAGAGACCTTTCATCGTCCCTGAAGCAGCACCACATCGTTTATGTGTATTGCAAACACTGGGACCCTAGACTAACACGAATTTTTTACAGAAGAATGAATAAACGCTATAACTATACGATTTCTGAAGATGTCTCAAAAAGGCGAAACACAACATTAAAGCTTGTGCTGTTTTTTCGTGCTGAAAATGGAAGTATATATACAGCGCAAACTATTCACGTTTGTTATTAAAGGAAAAAAAATTATATACACCGATCAACGAGAACGTTATGGCGGCAGACATACTACCGATATAATCCAGTCCAGGCGATACCAGTCAGCTGGCGAGGAATGACTGCTCAAAAAGGCGAAACGCGTGATTGAAGCTTACGCTGTTTTCGCACCCTTCGCCGTTTTTTCCTACTGAGAATAAATTTTGGGCTTTATTTCTTGATTTCGGTTCAATTATTCCTCGTCAAAATATTTCTACTATACCCATCATGCTCAATCCCAGAAAGTATCTGCACTAATAAAAAGTGTTCTCTCTGGGATCTGTGGTTGTCATAATGTAATTTGGGCTCCCAAGCATCGAATACGACAAGAGGCACCCTGCGAGACTAAGTGTTACGGAAGGTTGACTGGCAAGTACGCTTCTGCGATTTTTATGTCGTAAAACCTGAACCAAGTGCCACGGAATAAACATCGCAGAAGCGTACTCGCGAAGCACCTTCTGCTTTTTGTGTGATCGTGGAAAAAACCAGTGAGCACTGGAGAGGCGATGTCGGAACGTCACTGATGAAGAAATGTGGTTCTCCTTCAGCGGGTGTTGTCGTAGGGAAAGAGCGGATTCCATTGTAGGGCAGAGCGCCACCTATCTCCGGCCGCGGCCTTGATCTCGAAGCCAGCGGTCACGTGGGTGCGGGTGCAAGGTGATCGGCGAGAAATGCGGACCACAGGTTCCTCCACTTGGCGCAATCGCGTCTAGGCAAAGCGGGAGCTATTAATAACAACACGGGCCCTGTGGTAAACATTGCTGAGCCAGCTATCACTGAAATGAAAAGAAAATTACTGTTCTATATCGCTGACGTCAGCGTATCGTAGAATTTCGGAATATTTTTTATGCTTCCGCATTATGACAATTCTGGAGACCGAAAATATCCTCTGTGGGAATGAACGTGGGTTCCGAAACCGACGACCGTGCGAAATCCTGCTCGCTATGTTCGTCCATGAGACCCAGATGGCGGTAGAGATACCGGCGTGCAGCTAGATGACGTGTTCCTTGACTTGTGTAAAGCATGCAATACAGTTCTACACTGCCACCTAATGAATAAAAAACGAGTTTACGGACTATCAAATCGACTGCATGAGTGGGATGAAGGGTTTCTAGCAAACAGAAATAGCATATGATTCTCAATAGAGAGAAGTCTTCAGACGTAAAAATAACATCGGGCGTAGCAGAAGGCAGTGTTAAAGGACGGTTACATTTCATAAAATATGTAAATGACCTAGTAGGTGACATCGGAAGTTCCACGAAGTTTTTCGCGGAAGATGCAGCAGTATACACAGAAATCGTGAGAAACTTGTAGCGAAATATAGGAAGATCTGCAGAGGTTTGACGCTTGGTACAGGGAGTGTAAATTGACCTTCAACATATACAAATGTAACGTATTGCAAATACACAGACAGAAAAACTCTTTATTGCATGATTACACAACTGCAGATCAACTACGGGAAACAGTCACTTCGATAAAGTATTTAGGAGTTTACGCATGGTGCGATTTGAAGAGAAACGAACGTATAAAATTAACTGCGAGTAATGCAAGTGTCAGACTGAGATTCACCAGCTGCGACATAGTCACGCATATGAACAGTGATCCAATACTGTCAAATGTTTTTTATTCCAGTCTTTCATCACAATATCAATTCTTTTGACGATGCCCAGTTTCAGTCAGTAATAACCATCCTCAGATCTTTTTCTACACCATGTCCTAAGGTGATAAGGCCGTAATGTCATCGTCAAAACATATGAATATATTCAGCATAGCATCGTCCACTGTGGGCAATGTGGCCTATTCTACGCCTTATTTTAGATGTATGTGACTTTAGGACATGGTGTAGAAAAATATCCGAGGATGGTCATTACTGACTGAAACCGGTCATCGTCAAAAGAATGATATTGTGATCAAAGACTGGAATAAAAAACATTAGACTGAGATTCACTGAAGGAATCCTCAGGAAAAATAGTCCATCAACAAAGTAAGTGGCTTATAAAGCCCCCCTCCGACCAATACTTCAATGTTGCTCGTCAGTATGGGATCCGTACCAGACAGGACTGATAGAGAAAATAGAGAAGATCCAAAGAAAAGCAGCGCATTTCGTTACAGATTCATCTAGCAAACACGTAAGCGTCACAGAGATGAACAAGCAACGCCAGTGGCAGACTCTGCAAGATAGGCAATCTGTATCGTAGTGTGGTTTATTGCGAAAGTTCCGAGAGTACATTCCTCAAAAAATCAACAAATGTATTGCTTCCTCCTACGTATATCTCGTGAAAAGGCCATCAAGATGAAATCAGAGAGATTCGGGCCCACACGGAGGCTTACAGGCAACCTTCCTTCCCTCGAAACATTCGCCACTGGAACGGGGAAAGAGGAAAGTGACAGCATCACACAGTGCCCTCTGCGTAGTGTAGCTGTAGATGTACCGCTCTTCATTTCATCTTCTCCATTTCTTCTATTAATTCTCAATGTTTCACAGAGAGCTGCAACGCTCACGAATAGGAAGAAAGAGTGTTTTGTAAGCAACTTCTTCTCTAGATGTATTTCATTCCTTTAGGATTCTTCCAATTAATCTCTGGATGGTATCTACTTTTCTGTCTCACGCAGTCGTTTCTCGCTTCACACGATTACTGCTTCGTATTTAAGTGCTGTTATTGTTTCCAGTGATTGGTCGCCAGTTAAGAAAACGAAGGGAAATTGATTTCTTAGCTTATTTACATGCAATGCGATGAATTTATTTTGGGAAATTCGGCAGTTGTTAACTATCTACAGGTCTACTTGCGTTTCGCTAGTCTCTTGGTGTTGCAACATTTCGTATAGACAACGGCATCGTCCCTGAAGAGACGTACTGAGCTGCTTGCTGCGTTATCCACCACATCATTTATACATATTGCAAACACTGAGATCCTATATTGACACGAAGTATTTGCACAAGAATGAGCAAACGCTAGAAGCCGATCTTAGTGACTTCCGGAGAAATGTAGTAACACACAACGCAATACTGAATCTACAACTTCTCAAATATAGGCTGAAGAAAGCAAACGTACATTAACAGTATTTGTGGATTTAGACAAAGCTATTAAGACTGTTGACTGGACTATATTTTGTAAGTAGGCTGTTTATGTTTTCTCTATGTAAGTAGGCTGTTTATGTTTTCTCTATGTAAGTAGGCTGTTTATGTTTTCTTATTGGCAACGTTACGTAGCAGTCTGTGGCTGCTTTGCATTGTTGTAATACTCGCCATTGTAGTGTTAGGCAGCTGGCTGTGAACAGCGCGTAGCGTTGCGCAGTTGGAGGTGAGCCGCCAGCAGTGGTGGATGTGGGGAGAGAGATGGCGGAGATTTGTAATTTGTCATGAACTGCTATATTTATATATGATGATATCAAGGTAAATACATTGTTTGTTCTCTATTAATATCTTTCATTTGCTAACTATCCCTATCAGTAGTTAGTGCCTTCAGTAGTTTGAATCTTTTATTTAGCTGGCAGTAGTGGCGCTCGCTGTATTGCAGTAGCTTGAGCAGCGAAGATTTTTGTGAGGTAAGTGATTTGTGAAAGGTATAGTTTAATGTTAGTCAGGGCCATTCTTTTGTAGGGAATTTTGAAAGTCAGATTGCGTTGCGCTAACAAAATATTGTGTGTCAGGTTAAGCACAGTCGTGTATAAATTGTTCAAAGGGGACGTTTCAATTTGAAGGCGCTAGGGATAAAATACAGGGAGTGAAAAGTTATTTAAAACTTGTATATAAACCAAGCTACAGTTATAAAGAAAGGACGTGAAAGAAAAGCCATAGTTCAGAAGAGAGTGGTACAGTGTTGTAGAACATCCCAGATGTTATTCAACCTGTACAGTGATCAAGCTGTGAAGTAAAACAAGGAGAAACTTGCAAAGGGAAATAAAGTTCAGGGAGAATAAATAAAAACTTTACTGTCTGCCGGCGACGTAATTCTATAAAACACGGTAGATGACTTGCGAGAGCAGTTGAACGTACCGAAAGGTGTCTTGGAAAGAGATTGTAGGATGAACATAAAATAAAACAAGTGCAGTGGGATGTAGTCGGATTAAATCAGGCGGTGCTGTGGCAACTGGATTAGGAAATGAGACATTAAACGTAGTAGACGCGTTTTACTGTTTATGGAGCAAAATAACTGACAACGGCCTAAGTAGAGGGTATATAAAATGTAGATTGCCAATAAAAAGAAAATGATTTCGAAAAACAGTTTTGATAACATGTAATCACTTTGTCAGAAAGTCTCTCCTTACGAGACTTGTCTGAAGTGTAGTCCCTAATGGAAGATGATTATAAAGAATCCGCCTCGATTGCAAATATAAACCGGTTGTTGACCTAGGTTTCGGCGCGGATAACCACGCCTTCTACGGAACACACTAAAATTACAAACTTCCTAAAGAGGCATGGACCAACATTAATACAGAACGCCCAAAAGTGCAAAAGAGTCGCATAAAATGTAAAATAAACGGTAAGTGTGTACCATGTCAATAGCTACACTTAGTTCAAACGTCAGAAACGTGCATCCTCACCCCAGCCAATGTTCGGTGGGTTCTCAGGTAAACTCAAGATGGAAGAGAAATGTTGACGATAAGCGATTGAGTCAAGAAGACAAAAGAAGCTTCTGAAATGTGTCGTATAAAACAGTGCTGAAGATTGGATGGATAGATGGAATAACAGATGATGAGGTGCTGAAACGAATCGGGAAAACAGAAATTTATGGCACAACTTGGCTAAAAGAAGAAACTGGTTAATCGGACAGACCCTGAGGCATTAACAAATTGTCCGTTTGGTAATTACAGGAAGTGTGAAGGAGATCAAGACTTGAATGCAGTGAGCAGATTCAAATGGATGTAGGTTGAGATAGTGGCACAGTTATGAAGAGTCTTCTGGTTGGAGGTCCCATAAGTAACACCCCTAATTTTTGTATTGATTTGAACAAGTAAATCAAATATGTTGCGAAATCGTTAGCTTATAAGCATGGTAATGATTTCGATTCCAGTGAAAACTTCGCATCTAATTGCTTTTGAATTTGATGGTATCGGCATTCATGAAGTGCCTTAACGTTTCGCGACTTTGTCTATGGTACACCCGACTACTATCCTGAATGAGCATTCACTGAAGTGCGAACTGGAAACAGTTGACAAAGTTATGACACCGCTGTACACCGAAATACGTTAATGTTAACTTAGATATATCGCTCACGAATCGAGGACATAGCTATAATGTCAAGCAAAAGGTATTGGCGCAACGTAAGGAAGCAGGTAAACTTACTGGGAGTGGTTGGAGAGCCCGGGCAGTGGTGTTCAGCACTTCGGCCGTAACTCTGTGTTTTTCTGCCTGCGAACGCGCTAGCGCTCGTCCAGTGTTGTACGGGTTTGCTCGCGCGAAGCAAATAGCCGCGCCCTTCAGTGAAACTGTGTTCTCGAAACCGGTCTGTTGTTCAGCACGAATTGCTTCACCTGACTGGCACCGAAAGATAATCTTTGACAATGAATGGGTGAAGGTTCAAGAAATTAAGTGGACCCTGTGCATGGTTTAAAACCATCAACGCGAGCATTGACTTCTTGTTCATGCTTTACATCACAAGCACTAAGCAGTTAGTTAGTTTCATAATCCATGGATCATTTGCACGATAAACCGCAATGATATGGAACGAGTTATTTTACATCATCATCATCATCATCATCATCATCATCAGTTATCTGCTATATTAGCAGGTCCTTTGCCTCTCCATTTTCTGCGATCCATTGCTTCCTTCTTAAGGCTGCTGTATGTTGTACCGTCCATCATGTCATCCAGTATCTGGAATCTCTTCCTTCCTCGCTTCCTTTTCCCTTCTACATAACCTTCTAAAACTGTTTTTATCAGTCCGTCATTTTTTCTTAATATATGCCCAATCCAATTTCTTTTTCTTCTCTTTATTACATCTAGTAACTGCCTTTTCTCTCCCACTCTTCTCAGTACCTCTTCATTTTTTACTCTGTCCATCCAACTTATTCCTTCCATCTTCCGCCATGTCCAGATCTCAAAAGCCTCCAGCCTTTCTCTGTCTTTTTTCCTCATAGTCCATGTTTCGGCGCCATATAGAAGAACACTCCATACAAGACATTTTATGAGTCTCTTTCTGAGTTCTCTGTCCATACCGCTGCAGAAGATTCTCCTTTTCTTATAAAACGCCTCTTTTGCCATTGCTATCCTTGTTTTAATTTCTGTGGTGCACTTCCAGTCGGTGTCTATTCTGCTTCCAAGATACTTAAAATTTTGCACCTGTTCTAGTTTTTCTCCATTCAGCACAATTTTTAGTTCCTTATTTCCTCCTATTGCCAATACTTTTGTTTTATTTGTGTTAATTTTCATTCCATATTTTTTTCCGTTAGTTGCAATGGTGTCCACCAAATCCTGTAATTCTTTTTCCCCTGTGGCTAGAAGGACCATGTCATCAGCAAATCTCAAGCACCCTACTCTTCTTCCTCCAATTTCTACTCCTTTGTCATCTAATGAGCATTGGTCAATCATATTTTCCAAGTACAGGTTGAAAAGAGTAGGTGATAAACAGCATCCTTGTCTTACTCCTTTCCCTAGTCTGATCCAGTTTGTACTTTCTCCTCTCACTTTAACTGCAACTTTTTGATTAAGGTACAATGAGTTTATAAGTCTTCTGGTTTTCCAGTCCACTCTCTTTTCCCTCATAATAGTCGCCAGCTTGTCCCAAACCACATTGTCAAATGCCTTTTCTAAATCGATGAAGCACATATATAGGTCTCTTCCTTTTTCAATAAACCTTTCTCCTAAGATTCGTAGGAGCCCTATTGCATCTCTGGTGCCCGTATTCCGTCTAAAGCCAAACTGCTCCTCGCCGAGATTCTCCTCTATTACTTTTTCAAGTCTTTTATTATTCTTAACATCACTTTGGCTGCATATGAAATGAGGCTGATTGTCCTGTGCTCGCTGCATTTCTTGGTTCCTTGTTTTTTCGGCAATGGAATCATTACTGTTGTCAAAAAGTCCTCAGGCCATTCACCACTGTCATATATTTTATTACATAACCTCAATATTTCTCTTATTCCATTGTGGTTAAAGCATTTTAGTATTTCTCCCGGTATTGTATCTGTACCTACTGCTTTGCCATTTTTCATTGCAGCAATAGCAGACTTTACTTCTTCCATTATGATGGTCGGTCCTTTCTCTTCATCACTTACACTGGTGTGTGATTCAAGTTCCAGAGTTTTTGGTTTGCTATTTGTTTCATATAGCTCTTTTATATATTCTTCCCATCTCTGGAGGACATCTTCACGATCTTTATACACTACCGTCTTTACTCAAAATTGCCATAGTAACACTTCCTGCTCTGTTTTGTTCCCATGTCATAGTCTTTACTCTGTTGAATAGTAAGTCGTATCTTCCTTTCCTGTCCAGTTCTTCAATTTCATCACATTCCTCTTTTAGCCATTTTTTCCTAGCCTGCTCTGTTTCTCTTCGCAGTTCGTTATTTAACCTTCGGTATATCTTTCTTGCATCTTCAGTGTTCTTGTTTTTCAATTTTCTTCTCTCCTCCATCTTGGAAATCATTTCTTGTGTGACCCATGGTTTTTTTGACCTTTTCCCTTTTACATATCCTATATTTTGCTGTCCTGCTTTAATGATTCCTTCTTTCAGCATATTCCAGTACTCGTTGGCATTATCAGGTGCTTCTTTGTCTCGTAATGTGTTTAGAAAGTCCCGAGACAGCATTTCTGCAATTTGTTCTTTGTTGGACCTTATCTTCTCTAGATCCCATTTCTTCACCATTGTCGCCTTTTTCAGTTTTTTCATTCTTATTTCTATTTCTGCCATACGTAAGTTGTGGTCACTATTAATATCTGCACCTGGTAATGTGTGCACCTTCTTGATTCCATTCCTGTATCTTTCTTCTACCAGTATAAAATCGATTTGGTTTCTATATTTATCCCCTGGTGATTTCCAAGTGTAGAGCCTCCTCTTATGGTTCTTGAACCATGTGTTTGCCACTATCAACTGCCTTTCCCTGCAGAAGTCAATTAACCATTCACCTCTGTCATTTCTCTTTCCAAGACCATGACTGCCTAGTTTTACATACACATCAGCAAATTAATTGCTGAACATTTATAAATATTTTTATCTAAAAAACATATACAGATGTGAGTCAGTACTTCCTGCCCACTACCTTCTCCACATTACAGTAATAGAAATGCCTACGGAACAGAAAATGTTGTTAACGAGAAACATTTTCAGCTTGTTTTCAAATTTTACTTTTTCGTCAGACATTTTATATCACTGGGTAAGTTATTAAGAATTTTAGTGCAGCATTAAGCACCCCTTTTGTGCTAACGACAATCTTAATGTGGCGTAATGGATGTTACATTTCCTACTGATATTTTAATTATAAACATCATTGTTCCCTTTGAACTGCAGTGGATTATTTGCAGTAAACTTCACGAGAGAATAAATATACTGTAAAGCAGTAGTCAGAATGCTCAACTCCTTGAACAAATGTCTACAAGATGATCGTAGCCGTGCACCACATATTACTCTTGCAGAACGTTTTTGAGCAATGAAGACTTTCTTTCTTAAAAATGAATTACTGCAGAACAATATTCCACATGATATTATAGTCATATTGATTTCTCTCTTCCCAAGATTTGCAATGACTAAGCGTAAACGTGGCTCAAATATGTTGTTTTAGGAGTCCCAAAATGTGCTCTTTCCAATTCAAATTCTCATTAATATGGATACCTAACAATATTGAAGTTTCTACCCTATTTATTATTTCTTCGACATGAGCTACAATTATTGCAGTACCACTGCTTGTACAAAACTGAAAATGTGGTGTCTTTTTAAAGTCAAGGGTGAGACTGTTAGGAGAAAACAAGTCATTGATACTTTTAAGAACAGTGTTTATTATTTGTTCAGTTTCTGTATGTATTATTGAACTGATTACAATGCTAGTTGTTGTTCAGTCCTGAGACTGGTTTGATGCAGCTCTCCATGCTACTCTATCCTGTGCAAGCTTCATCTACCAGTACTTACCGCAACCTACATCCTTTTGAATCTGCTTAGTGAATTCATCTCTTGGTCTCACTCTACGATTTTTACCCTCCACGCTGCCCTCCAATGCTAAATTTGTGATCCCTTGATGCGTCAGAACATGTCCTACCAACCGGTCCCTTCTTCTACAGCTGCGTGCCCTTGGTAAAAATTACGGCTGTGGTTTCCCCTTGCTTTCAGCCGTTCGCAGTACCAGCACAGCGAGGCCGTTTTGGTTAGTGTTACAAGGCCAGATCAGTCAATCATCCAGACTGTTGCCCCTGCAACTATTGAAAAGGCTGCTGCCCCTCTTCAGGAACCACACGTTTGTCTGGCCTCTCAACAGATACCCCTCCATTGTGGTTGCACCTACGGTACGGCCATCTGTATCGCTTAGGCACGCAAGCCTCCCCACCAACGGCAAGGTCCATGGTTCATGGGGGGGGGGGGGGGGGGGCTAGTGGCATCTGCAAAAGGAACTGATTACACTTGTTGTACAGCAGACGCAGGATCACTTATATATATGAGGAACAATAGTAGACCTAAGATTGAGCCTTGGGGAACCTCAAACACTATTTCTTCCCAGGCAGAATAATGTCCCGGGACTACATTGGTTGAATTACTTAAGTATGACTTTAGACATTCTTTCGGTTAGATATACCATTATGCACTGGTTGGTTATACAATTGAACCCATAAAACTACAATTTATTTAGGATAGTATTGTGATTCACAGTCTAATGCCTTAGATATGTTGCAGAAAACACCAACTGACGCTCTGTTGTTATTTAATGCTTGTAAAATTTTGTGAGTGAACGTGAAAATAGCATTCTGTATAGAACAGCTCCTCTGAAATCCAAACTACGATCTGCCGAGAATGTTACTTTTGCTCAAGTAAAATACTATTCCCCATAAATCACCTTCCTATAAAATTTTGGAAAATTATTTCAGCAATGAAGCAGATCGGTAGTTATTGACATTTCTCCAATCATTCTTCTTATGGAGGGATTTGACAATGGCATATTTCAATCTCTCTGGACGAATGCACTACAAATATCAGATAAGACAGGGCTCATTATATGGGAACAAATCTTCAATTCTCTAATGGAAACGCAATCAAAACCATATGAGTTTTTATTTTTGAGAGAATATATAATTGTCTTACTTTCAGAAGGAGAAGTTGGTGATGCATTCACATTTTTGAATTATATGAGAGTTGCTTTCTCGACATACAGCTGTGATTTTTTCCTTAAACTGTTTGTCCCTATACTTTCTACTATATTTAAGGAATAATTAATGATTAATTATGTTCACTACCCGTGACTCGTCATTTGCAGCCATTCCATTCAGTTCAGTAGTGTCCCGTTTTGTGGCTGCTTGCTCTGTCTCTGGCATCACTACATTGCATATCAGTTAGTCTTACGCCTGTCGTCGGAGGTACTGATTTTTGTATATAACGTGCATGTTCCTTGATTTTTTAATAATTTTTCTTCGGAATTTTGAGTAGTTCATGTAGTGTGAAACTACTGTGTTCAGGCGGTTAATGTCGTTTCTGATTAACATTTGTGGAAAGCCACTTTGAAATAACATGAATTTATCATGTGATGAATTAAATTTTGTGTAAGCATTTGATTCGTTTTAAATTTCATCCCAGGTCATCTCGTGTATACTGTTCTTTAAAACATTTGTCTTGGAGACATTAAGTATCCTAACGGATTTCCACTGATGACACTGAGTAGTATCCAGACTGTAAGACACTGTGTAATTCATCCTAACTGCGCCGTGATCAGAGAGAGCGTTTGTTACTACGTAAACAGTTATTTTCTTGCTTTGAGCTGTAGCACAGACAATGTTATTAATTAGGGTCCTAGGGTCTAATCCACCTGTGTGGATTACTCAGATCAAATTGTAGGATCCAAATAATGTTTCCAGCTCATTTTTCTATCAGAATCCCTTATAAAATGTACACTGAAGGCATAACAGGCTCTTAACCGCTTGCTGCTGTGTGACAGATACCACAGTAAGGTATCGAGATGCCTCATAAACAGCTGAAAATTTCCCTACGGAGGTCTGTAAACAGTCACAGTTCAAAGTGAACTATTTTTCAGTATTAATTCCCAAGCACACACTTCTACGAGCTGGTCACTACAAATCTACTTGTCTCAACGTTTTTGAACTTGTTTTACATTAATATATGTAACAACTCCTCCTTTGATGGTATTAGTCCTGCAAGAGTAAGCTGTTAGAGTGTAATCTTCTATATGTAAATTGTATAACCCTGTGACACAATGGAAAACCAGGGAACGTCTTTAAACGACGAGCACTGAACTGGAACGGGTGAAGTTTTATCGACGGGTTTGGGGAGGGGGCCGTAAAGTTAACTGATCTACAAAGAAGCCGTGGGGGCGATAATTAACCTTCTCACTGGATTCATGTGGCCTTCCAAGAGGTACTCTTCTCTGCCAACCTCTTAAGGACCGGGAGACAAGATAAGACAAACAAGCCGCGAGGGGTAGCTGCACGGTCAGGGGCGCCTAGTCACGGTTCGCGCGACTGCCCCCTTGCACCCGTCGGACGTTCGGATTAAGTAGTGTGAAAGCCTAGGGACCGATGACCTCAGCAATTTTGGTCCCACAGGAATTTTCAAAAGAGAAAAAAACAAAAATAAAAGCTCGCACAGAAGCGTGTAGTCTTTTTTTTCTTTCTTTTTGCGAATAGAACAGGGAAGGGAATGACTAGAGGTAGAAAAAATACACTACTAACCATTAAAATTGCTACACCACGAAGATGACGTGCTACAGACGTGAAATTTAACCGACAGGAAGAAGATGCTGTGATATGCAAATGATTAGCTTTTCAGAGCATTCACACAAGGATGGCGCCGGTGGCGACACCTACATCGTGCTGACATGAGGACAGTTTCCTACCGATTTCTCGTACACAAATAGCTGTTGACCGGCGTTGCCTGGTGAAACGGTGTTGTGGTGCCTCGTGCAAGGAGAAGAAATGTGTACCATCACGTTTCCGACTTTGATAAAGGTCGGATTGTAGCCTATCGCGATTGCGGTTTATCGTATCGCGACATTGCTGCTCCCGTTGATCGAGATCCAATGACTGTTAGCAGAATATGGAATCGGTGGGTTCAGGAGGGTAATACGGAACGCCGTGCTGGATCCCAACGGCCTCGTGTCACTAGCAGTCGAGATGACAAGCATCTTATCCGCATGGCTGTAACGGATCGTGCAGCTACGACTCGATCCCTGAGTCAACAGATGGGGACGTTTGCAAGACAACAACCATCTGCACGAACAGTTCGACGACGTTTGCAGCAGCATGGACTATCAGCTCGGAGGCCATGGCTGCGGTTACCCTTGACGATGCATCACAGAAAGGAGCGCCGACGATGGTGTACTCAACGAAGAACCTGGGAGCACGATTGGCAAAACGTCATTTTTTCGGATGAATCCAGGTTCTGTTTACAGCATCATGATGGTCGCATCCGTGTTTGGTGACATCGCGATGAACGCACATTGGAAGCGTGTGTTCGTCATCGACATACTGGCGTATCACCCGGCATGATGGTATGGGGTGACATTGGTTACACGTCTCGGTCACTTCTTGTTCGCATTGACGGCACTTTCAACAGTGGACGTTACATTTAAGATGTATTACGACCTGTGGCTCTACCCTTCATTCGATCCCTGCGAAACCCTACATTTCAGCAGGATAATGCACGACCGCATGTTGCTGGTCCTGTACGGGCCTTTTGGATGCAGAAAATGTTCGACCGCTGCCCTGGGCAGCTCATTCTCCAGATCTCTCACCAATTGAAAATGTCTGGTCAAAGGAGGCCGAGCAACTGGCTCCTCACAATACGCCAGTCTCTACTCTTGATGAACTGTGGTATCGTGTTGAAGCTGCATGGGCAGCTGTACCTGTACACACCATCCAAGCTCTGTTTGATTCAATGCCCAGGCGTAGCAAGGCCGTTATTACGGCAAGAGATGGTTGTTCTGGGTACTGATTTGTCAGGATCTATGCACCCAAACTGCGTGAAAATGTAATCACATGTTAGTTCTAGTATAATATATTTGTCCAATGAATATCCGTTTATCATCTGCATTTCTTCTTGGTGTAGCAATTTTAATGACCAGTAATGTACCTTCGGCCAAGAGGCGTATGGTGGCTCGCGAAGCATATATGTAAGTTTCCGCACAGTTCACACACAAATGGTGAAGGTGACTTTATCCTTCTAGAGACCCTGTTTCCCGCCTTAACTGACAATCAGTACCGGAAGTTAGCGGACTATGCCCAAGATTTAAATCAAATTCAAAAGCCAAGTAGGAAAGATAAGCCCGTGCTATCAATAAGAAGAAAACTCCTTGTATTTAGTCTCGTCCTTAAATGAACAGGAAAGGAAGAGCTTAACGAGACTGGTGGAAAATGCTGGACGACGCGTTTTGCGTGGAATTCCCAAACAGGATGTCAGCCAGCTGTTAGGAGCGAAACCCGTTGCCCCGGTGTAGCCCAGCCGCTGCGGCAGACGCTGAGGGTCGAGGTCCTCCTGCAGACCAGACCAGAGGCGCAGGGAACAGAACGGCTCCCAGGAGCCGCGCAACGCGCGCGCTCACGTGACCGCCGGAACGCGACCTGCTCGCCCAAGAAAAGCGCCAAGCGTGACTACCCAAAGTGGAAGAGCTGCTTGAGGTAGCGCCTCTACAGCAGATTAGGCGAGCGTGACAGATCAGCACCCTAGAACTTGACTAAAACAAGACAGAGGTGATCGGACGGAACCTGAAGCATCATAGAATACTTTATTTGATATGAGGTTCAAATGGTTCAAATGGCTCTGAGCACTATGGGACTCAACTGCTGAGGTCATTAGTCCCCTAGAACTTAGAATTAGTTAAACCTAACTAACCTAAGGACATCACAAACATCCATGCCCGAGGCAGGATTCGAACCTGCGACCGTAGCGGTCTTGCGATTCCAGACTGCAGCGCCTTTAACCGCAAGGCCACTTCGGCCGGCCATTTGATATGAGGGGGAAGTGTGGTATAGAGAAGCAAGGGTTGAGTATAGTAAACACGTCCATATGGATGTACACTGACCAGCCGAAACATTACGACCACTGCCAACCGCGACACTGGAATCTGCCAGGTGACGTCGTGGGAACGTGATCTGGTAACAAAAGTATACAAGCGGAACAGACACGGGCTGGCGAAGACTGCAAATGGAGAAATCCATTCAGACTTTAACAAACGGCAGATTATTATAGTACAGGCCATTAAAATTGCTACACCAAGAAGAATTGCAGATGATAAACACGTATTCATTCGACTAATATATTATTCTAGAACTGACATGTGATTACAATTTTACGCAATTTGGGTGCATAGATCCTGAGAAATCAGTACCCAGAACAACCACCTCTGGCCGTAATAACGGCCTTGATGCGCCTGGGCATTGAGTCAAACAGAGCTTGGATGGCGTGTACAGGTACAGCTGCCCATGCAGCTTCAACACGATACCACAGTTTATCAATAGTAGTAACTGGCGTATTGTGACGAGCCAGTTGCTCGGCCACCATTGACCAGACGTTTTCAATTGGCCAGAGCAGCTGACTGCCAGGGCAGCAGTCGAAGATTTTCTGTATACAGAAAGGCCCGTACAGGACCTACAACATGCGATCGTGCATTATCCTGCTGATATGTAGGGTTTCGTAGGGATCGAATGAAGGGTAGAGCCTCGGGTCGTAACACATCTGAAATGTAACGTCCACTGTTGAAAGTGCCGTCAATGCGAACAAGAAGTGACAGAGACGTGTAACCAATGTCACCCCATACCATCACGCCGGTTGATACGTCAATAAGGCGATGGCGAATACACGTTTCCAATGTGCATCACCGCGATGTCGCCAATCACGGATGCGACCATCATGATGCTGTAAACAGAACCTGGATTCATCCGAAAAAATGACGTTTTGCCCAGGTTCGTCGTTGAGTACACCGTCGCAGGCGCTCCTGTCTGTGATGCAGCGTCAAGGGTAACCGCAGCCATGGTCTCCGAGCTGATAGTCCATGCTGCTGCAAACGTCGTCGAACTGTTGGTGCAGATGGTTGTTGTCTTGCAAACGTCCCCATCTGTTGACTCAGGGATCGAGTCGTGGCTGCACGATCCGTTACAGCCATGTGGATAAGATGCTTGTCATCTCGACTGCTAGTGATACGAGGCCATTGGGATCCAGCACGGCGTTCCGTATTACCCTACTGAACCCACCGATTCCATATTCTGCTAACAGTCACTGGATGTCGACCAACGTGAGCAGCAGTGTCGCGATACGATAAACCGCAATCGCGATAGGCTACAATCCGACCTTTATCAAAGCCTGAAACGTGATGGTACACATTTCTCCTCCTTGCACGAGGCACCACAACAACGTTTCACCAGGCAACGCCGGTCAACTGCTGTTTGTGTATGAGAAATCGGTTGGAAACTCTCATGTCAGCACGTTGTATGTGTCGCCACCGGCGCCAAAATTGTGTGAATGCTCTGAAAAGCTAATCATTTGCATATCACAGCGTCTTCTTCCTGTCGGTTAAATTTCGCGTCTGTAGCACGTCATCTTCGTGGTGCAGCAATTTTGATGGCCGTGTAGTTGTTGTTACACAGAGCCGTGAGTGAGTTTCTCGAAAACGGCGGAGCAGGTCCTCTCTTGACTTGCTACTGTTGCGAAAATCCATGGAAAGATGTAGGACAATAGAACTACCGCAAGGCGCTAAATGGCTGGACGACCTCGACTCTTCAGACTGTAAGGATGGTGATCTGTGGAATCTATGACGAAAAAGCACAATGCTGGAACACACACGAGTGTTTCGGTGCACACCGACCACTGTCCATGTTGAACATGGAGTTCCGTAGCAGACCACCCCTATGTCTTCACATGTTGATCCGACGACATCGTCAATTACGATTGCAGAGGGCACAGTACCATCGATCAACGAAAACGTGTCGGTTCGTCGGGTGATCACATTTTTGCTACACCAGGTCGATGGTCGTCTCCACAAACGCCGTCATCGAGGTGAACGGAGACTCGAAACGTGCATCACGCAACGGACGCAGGCTGGTAAGAGCAGAACTGTGCCATGGGAGACATTCTCCTGCGCTCGAATGGGACCTGTGGTAGTAATCGAAGACACGCTGAAAGCTGCGAACCACCTTCAACCCTTCATGCTTGTCGTCGTTCCCGGCGGTGTCATCTTTCAGCAGTATAATTGTCTCTGTACCGTAGCCAAAAACTTGCCACAATATTTTGAGAAGCATTGTAGTATACTCACGTTGCTGTCTCGACGACCAAATTTTCCTGATGTAAATCTGACTGAACCCATCTGGCTTCCTATTGGACGACATCACTGAGTACGTAAATCAGCGGCTCATTATTTACGCGTATTGCATGGCCTGTACGTAGACATCTAATGTCACACACCTCCACAAACCTACCAACGAAGTGCCGGATTAATGATACGCAGAATCAGTGGTGCATATCGTTCCAAAGATGGACAGATATGCTGTTAAGCAGGTGGCCACATTGTTGCGGCTCATCAGTGTAGGTCGCAGCAGTTACGCAGACATGAAGAGGCTTATGCAGGACAGAGTAGCGTGGCGAGCTGCTTCACAGCAGTCTCTTGGGTAAAGACTAGAACAACAGTATACCAGTTGTGTAGAGGGTACACCAGTAATCACAGCTCCGAACACGCATTTGCAGTTTCACTGCGTGTGTTCAGTGTGTTTCAGTGGCCATAAGACAGTCATTCAATCTCGGATATGAAAGCCCGTGGAGGAGCCACGTGTCATTTCACACAAGTTACAAGTCAGGAAGGAATATTAACGTTTAACGTACCGTTAACAATGATGTCGTTGGAGATTCTCCCTATCGATCTACCGTACGTTAGTAGCTGCCTCTGTCAGGTTTGTCGGATTTGGTGTGTTAACGAATTTATTGGTTGGAGTGTAACGGCCTAATACCTGAAATATGTTTTGATCTTTGGAAACTTTGATATTATTGCCTATGATCTTGAGAGGCGGTATCTGTGTACTGTAGAGCATCTTAACTGTTGTTTGGCCAACCTTGCAGAATTTTATATAATATTGCATTTCATGGGCTTTTATTTAAATGATCATTTTAGTATATAAAGTTGCCACCCTTTCACCGTAAGACTTTTCTTAGAAGTTAAAATCAAGTTACACCTTCGGTGGAAAGGTTAATATTTTAATTGTTAGTGCTTTGTACCATTTCCATCCCTCCTACGGGGCGGGTGCATAGTTTGTTTGCTTGTGTAAATTGTTAAAACTCTTAGTTTAAAGTTATCTGGTGTGTTGCAGATTTGCACCAGTGTAGTCTTTCAGAGGCTCTTGTGAGCGGTCGTAACTACGGTCGTGTCAAAGGGGAGCGGCAAGTTTCTCTGCCCGAAAGCTCATACAGTCAAAACTTGTTTCTTTCTGCCTCTGAATAAATTGTAACTTTGATATTTAGAGGGTGCTTTCTGATTATAATTCTAAATATGTTTCTTTTAAAAAATGCTTTTAGGCACTATTAAAGTGAATAAAATTCCCATTTGTTAAAAGGAATTTGGTTATGATTTCATCAGTTACTCCCTGACAACTACTTCCATGCTTACATGGTGTGAAAAATCTTAGGAATATTCTTCTCCTGCCGCCAGCTACCACTAACTTTGCCAAAATCCAAATAACATTGCCGACTGAGTGACATAAACGGCAAAAGGCAAACAAAATCTGAAAATCTTACTTGATAAATATACTGCCTGAGAAAAGAAAATGGAGCACCAAGAACAGGTTGGCGCATGTACTCGATTAGAGTTGCAGGTAGACAGGCCAGCACAGTGCGTTAGTGCTGTTGTCACCAGGTCTGGTGGAGTGTACACTGACTACCCACGTTATTATGACTACCTACCTAGTAGCTGTATGTCCACCTTTGGCACGGATAACAGCGGCTACAGGTCGTGGAATGTAAGCCTAGATAGGGTGCTGGTGTGCGGTGGCACCACATATGCACACACAAGTCACGTAATTCCCGTAAATCCCGGGGAGAGGAGGCGGTGAACTCTGACGCCACGTTCAGACACATCCCAGATATGTTCGCTCTGGTTCTCATCTGGCGGGTTGCGGGGCTAGGACATCAACTGGAACTCGCCACTGTATTCCTCGAACCACACCATCACACTCCTGGCCTTGTCTCGTAGCGCATTATCTCACACAAAATCTCATTGCCGTCAGGAAACATGACCGTCATGTGGTCTGAAACCTGTGTACGATGCTCGCTGGCTGTCATGGGCCTTGGTCAAGCTCCACTGTAGCCATGGATACCCACGTGAATGTTCCCCACAGCATAGTGGAGCCGCCGCCGGCTTGTCTCCGTCCCACAGGGTGTGTGTCAAGGAGCTGTTTCCCTAGAGGACGACGGATTCGACTCCTAGCATCGTCATAATGAAGAAGGTATCGTGATTCATCAGCCATGCAACTCTCTGCCACTGCGCCAAAGTCCTGTGCCGATGGCCACGTGTCCATTTCAGTCGTAGTTGTCGATGTCATGGTGTTGAAGCTAAGTCTTTAATTATTTTTTTATTAGCAAGCAGATAGATCGTGCTCCTTCCCAATTCTAAACACGGACAGCACGCTCACCGATACTGTATGCACCGTGGGTGTCTGTGGCTAGGAGTCATTCCTCACCAGGTGACGCTGCTACCGCCTCGATGGGTTATATCGACAGTAGGCCGGTGGTCGTAATGTTCTGGCTGATCAGTGTATAAAGGACGCGAACAGCGTCAGACGTTGAATAATCACTCTGGAACACTGACATCCGCGTGCTCGTATGAGACAACCTTATGAGCGCCTAACCGAGTCTGAAAGGGCCCTTACTGCAGGTCTCGATTCTGCCGACTGGTCGAAAGCTCGATATCCTGATATGTCGGGTATTCCGATGCGACAGACTCCCGATGTTGGACTGTGTGAGAACTTCAGGGCAGGCAGAGTCGTTGTCAACATTACGGTCTACCACGGCCGATCACGACAAAGGCTGCCTGCCATCTAAGAACAAGTGACGGGTCTCCTGCAGCTCTGAGTGTCATCCCGTACCATTCGTCGAAACTACTGGCAGCCAGACTAGGTAATTTTCTACACATAGACTGCTATTAACACCGCATATGGAGTGTTGCTGTGACCGGAAAACATGGAGTGTGCGGCTCGTTTTCCCCTTCTTGCTAGCGGCGCTTGCGGGAGATGTCACCGTGCATACAGACCTAACGCCAATCTGGCAACCTTCACGACTATTGTACAATTTCGGCCTTAATTCAAAATAAAAACTGTGCTAGGTGTGATAATATACTGGTACATTTACTGGTTATAGGATCATCAAAAATCTGCGATGGCATATACTGTCATGCACTCTTTTTAGTTTATTTATTACTAACTAATAATATTCCAATAGGGGTCTCTTCATACTATTTTATATTTAACGGTTATTTACATTCTGTCTAAAGGGGCGGGCTGGTAACGACAAAATTCTATTCTTCAGCCATTGTGCTGTCACTAAGAGGTAGGATGATAGATCAATGGAACACCAGATGCATAAGAAAAAGGTCAATTGCAGTCTTCATTTGGGATGTATAGGTTGCCGTTGAGAGGGAGGACAGATTTCAAAAATGGGTTCGTAGTCTCAAGGCGGAAGACAGATGAGATTATGCTTGGAGAGAGTATGAGATCGGAGATGAAGGAAAGGTAGGATGTTTGGAGAAAGTTGCGGCAGCTAGTCAGGGATTACAGAATATTGAGGCTCGAGTTTAAGGGAGATATGGGTAAGAAGGTGTTCTGAGGGTCTGAGAATGTGTGGATACTTAAGGAGCTGGTACATAGTCGAATACGGAAAGCAAGGCAGAGAGCACGACACTGGACGGTTTTGGTGGAAACCGAGGAGGGATTTTGTACTGCATCGCGATGAAAAGACCACTTCAGCTGAATGATACATATTTATTTATGATTCAGTTAGTTTCATGACGCTAGAGGCACATCTTCCGGGATGCATCAGCACCATTTTGAAAAGATAACGACTTTAACTGTCAATCTTTTACTTATCGGTACAACCGGTTTCACAGCATTTTAGCTGATTCATGAGGTGCAGTAAAATCATGTCGGTTCACCTGGTGATGCAACTATAATGCTACTAAACTGAACACGACTATAAATAAAGAGCTTACAGCTAGAGCTGTCTTATCTTCTCAGAACTGTACTTTCAGTCTGCAGCAAACAAGGCCAAAACTGTAACTTTTCAGTCTTTCCCGGCGATATCAGCGTCATACTTGCACGATATTTCCGTAGCTCGTGACCTTCATCAGGTGCGACCTGAGACTGCTCCTCGAGTGGACCTGGTCCAGTATTTATTCTTATAGCCTTCCCCCTCCACCAATGGCTGCAGGCGCTTCCTCTGTGGTCCGCGCCCATTCCCTGCGACCTGCAGATTGGGAGATTGGGATTGGGTAGACCGTGCCTCCTGGTCTTTAGCTGAGTGTGCTAGAAGGAATGCCTCATCTTGCCAGTCTGTAAAGTTTGACCGCATGAGTAAGAAAGCACAGCAGATGGAAGAGACACGCACGGTGACGAATCTGAGTGCCATACAGTTTGATGATACAACCTTAAAGGTACTCAGCAAGGGTCTCAACTTTGCTACGACCCCTAGAAACGCACCCATTTCAGGTTTCGTCAGTGCAGTAGAGCAAGTTGCAACCACACTTCCACCTAATGTGGCAGAGGAAGTCCGCCGAGAGACCTGCAGGGCCCTCACCAAGGCCAGGCCGCCGAAATCGAACATCACAACCGAGGAGAGGCTTGCACTCAAGAAACTACGGGAAGACAACAGCATTGTGGTACTGCCAGCAGACAAAGGGAACTCCACTGTCATCTTGCAGCCGGTGAATTATGATGAGAAAGTACGCCAACTTCTGGAGGACCCTGCATACAGAATTCTGGAGTGTGACCCCACGGACAAGGTGGCCAAGAAGACTAGTGCTCTCTTGAAGGAAACAGGGATGCCCGATAAGATCATCAGACAACTACGGACAAAGCGCCAGTGCCACCTAGACTGTATGGTCTGCCTAAAATACATAAGGAGGGCGTGCCCCTACGTCCTATTGTCAGTAATATTGGGGCACCTACGTACACAACAGCCAAGTACTTGAAAGGTTTCCTGTCTCCATATGTGGGGAAATGTACTCACCACATCCGCAACAGAAGATTTCCTGCAACACCTCAAGCAACTGCACATCACAGATTCGGACATCATGGTTAGTTTTGATGTGGTATCGCTGTTCACCATGGTCCCACTGAAGGACTCACTAGAACTGATTGCAGAGAAATTTGACGGTTCTCTGTTGGACCTGTTCAGTCATACACTGATATCCACGTATTTCCTGTACAGAAACCAATATTACGAGCAAACTGAAGGTGTAGCTATGGGCAGCCCACTGTTCCCTGTGGTTGCCAACATGTTTATGGAGAGTTTTCAGGAGAGGGCATTGGAGACAGCCACATTTAAACCCACTTGCTTCTTTAGGTATGTGGATGACACCTTCGTGATCTGGCCACATGGGATGGACAGGCTCAATGAGTTTCTTGAACATCTTAACTCATGCCACCCTAATACCAAGTTCACCATGGAACTGGAGAAGAATGGCCAGCTGCCATTTCTGGATGTACTAGTCCAGAGGAAAGCAGATGGATCAATTGGCCACAGTGTGTACCGAAAACCAACACACTCTGATTTATATCAGCAGGCCAACAGCTGTCACCATCCTGCACAGAAGAATGGGGTTCTGGAGACTTTGGTCCACAGAGCACGGGCCCTGTCAGACCAAGAGAATCTACCTATAGAGGTAGAACGTCTCAAAACAGTTTTCTCCAAGAATGGATACATGGACAGACAAATTGAGAGGGCACTCCAACCAGCCACTAAACCTCAGTTTCCTGAAGAAGACCAAGATGAAGCAAAGAAGGTGGCATATCTGCCCTATGCTGGCTCTATTTCTGCCAGAATCAGTAGGATCCTCCGTAAACACAATATCAAGTGTGTTTTCTGTCCATCCATCAAGATCGGGGGACTGCTGGGGAGTGTCAAAGACGACATGGGGTTACGAAAACCAGGGATTTACAATATACCTTGTCAATGTGGCATGTCCTACATTGGCCAGACGACAAGAACTGTGGAGATCAGGTGCAAAGAACATCAGAGGCACACTAGATTAAGACAGGTGACTAAGTCAGCCATTACTGAACACTGTCTAGAACTAGATCATGCCATGAAGTATGAGGATACCAAGATTCTAGCACAAACACCCAGATTTTGCGACAGTGTTATAAGAGAATCGATAGAAATTAAAATGGCTGACGATCTTATGAACTGTGACACAGGGTACCAGCTAAGCAGAGCCTGGGATCCGGCTCTGGAATTGTTAAAGGGGCAACGGGGCCAACTGCAACACTACACAAACAGAAGAACCAGAGACATGGAGATGGAAAACGAGCCCCTGACGGACTGCCAGGCGCACCAGACCGAAGATGGAACACCCAGAAGTGGGACTGGTGGGCGCGGACCGCAGAGGGAACATCCAGAGCTGCAGCGGACGAAAAACGGAGTGGCAACGCTCCAGCAGGTCGTGGTGAGCGGGCGCGGACCGCAGGTGGAACGCTTGGTAACACAGACTGTAGATGAAGCCCCCAGGAGCGGGTTTGGTGGGCGCGGACTGCAGAGGGAACACCTAGAACCGCAGCGGATGAAAAACGGAGCAGCAACGCTCCAGCAGGTCGCAGGGAATGGGCGCGGACCACAGAGGAACAGCCGTTGGTGGAGGGGGGAGGCCATAAGCATAAATACTGGACCAGGTCCACTCCTGGAGCAGTCTCAGGTCGCACCTGATCAAGGTCACGAGCTACGTGACCGAAATATCGTGCAAGTACGACGCTGATATCTGGCAGAACACCCGAAAACCCAAGATGTCAAGGGTAAAACTTATGGAGGTCCTGTTTCATGTCGTTACGACCACGTTACGCCTTGGAAACCTCTATATAATATTTTTTTTCCTTCCCCAGTCCTTTTTATCTCTATGACGATCTATTTTGAAAGCAGCAGTTTATCTAGGATTGACCTTCGTTCCCTGTCATACAATTATGCAGGCTCTGTTTCTGAGATTTGTGATCGTAGGTTTTCATCAGCTATACATATGTGCTTAACACTTTTACATCCATCTGCTTTACCTTTATTTTCTTATTTTAGACTACCTTTATCCGAGTTATTTTCCGTGCATTCTGCCCTATTTTAACGTCGCTACCGATCTATTGACGGTTGAACACTTTTATCACATTTGGACAGAGAATGTTGGGTCGTCTACCGGTCAGCGTTTGAACCCAGTAATGAAATAAAGGAAAGTATATACACTGAACAGCCAAAGAAACTGGTACACGTGCTTAATATCGTGTAGGGTCCCCGTGACCACACATAACTGCCGTGACACGAAGTGGCATGGACTCGGCTAATGTCTGAAGTAGTGCTGGCGGGTAATGACATCATGAATCTTGCAGGGCTGTCCATAAATCCGTAAGAATACGAGGGGTGGATATCTCTTCTGAACAACTTCATGTCTGGTGAGTCTAGTGGCCACCGAAAGTAACTCAGGAGAGTGTTCCTGGAGCCACTCTGTACCAGTTCTGGACATGAGGGGTGTCGTATTGTTCTGCTGCAGTTGTCCAAGTCCATAGCAATGCACAATGAACATGAATGGATGCAGGTGATCGGACAGCGTGCTTACGTACGTGGCACCTGTCAGTCACATCTAGACCTATCAGGGGTTCCCATATCACCCCAACTGCACACCCCCCACACCATTACAGAGCCTCCACCAGCTTGAACGGTCCCCTGCTGAAATGCAGTGTCCATGGATTCAGGAGGTTGTCTTCATACCCATACACATACATCCGCTCAACACAATTTGAAATGAGACCCGTCCGACCAGGCAACATGTTTTCAGTCATCAGCAGTCCAATGTCGGTGTTGACGAGTCCAGGCGAGGCGTAAAGCTTTGTGTCGTGCAGTCATCAAGGGTACACGAGTGGGCCTTCAGCTCCGAAAGCCCGTATGGACGATGTTTCGTTGAATGTTTCTGCAGCAATTTGCGGAAGGGTTGCACTTCTGTCAGCCTGAATGATTTTTTCAGTCGTCGTTGGTCCCGTTCTTGCAGGATCTTTTTCCGACGGAAGCTATGTCGGAGATTTGATGTTTTACCGGATTTCTGATATTCACGATACACTCGTGGAGTGGTGGTACAGCAAAATTCCCATTTCATTGCTACTTAGCAGATGCTGTGTGCCACCGCTCGTGCGCCAACTACAACACCACACTGAAACTCACTTAAATCTTGATAGCCTGCCACTGCAGCAGCAGTAACCGATCTCAACAATTGCTCGAGACACTTGTCTTATATAGGCGTTGCGACCGCAGCGCCGTATTCTGCCTGTTTGCATATCTCTGTATTTGAATACGCATACCAGTTACTTTGGCGCTTCAGTGTAATTTTCCTGTATAATTTCGCGTAGAGTTCAACTTCATTGTAACCAAAGTGGGATCTTTACACGTATTGCTCTTTTTAATAAAGAGATGTATCCCTGAAGATCTGGTTCTAACGCGATGAAACTAGTTGCACTATTTATCATAT
Source organism: Schistocerca serialis cubense (assembly GCF_023864345.2). Classification (NCBI taxonomy): domain Eukaryota; kingdom Metazoa; phylum Arthropoda; class Insecta; order Orthoptera; family Acrididae; genus Schistocerca; species Schistocerca serialis. The sequence goes on along the minus strand of NC_064646.1, from coordinate 488,964,579 downwards.
AGCTGAAGCGCTCTTTTTCGTCATGGTGTATTGTCCATGCGTAAGAAAATAAATTCACTACTTACAACTACACTATTGATGGAAAATTGCTGGAAACAACAGTAAAACAACTATGAGTATCTATCCGGAGCCACCTTAAGTAGAATGAACACGTAAGACAAATAATAGGAACAGCAGATGCCGGACTGAGAATCTTAGGAAGAATCCTAAAGAAATGTAATTCAGCCACTAAAGAAGAGGCTTACAAAGTACTTATTCGACAGATTCTTGAGTATTGTTCCTCAATCTCCGACTCTTACCAGGTTGGATTAATAAACAGAAGAGGTAGACAAGATCCAACGAACAGCGGTAGGCTTTGTCACGGGACCGTTTAGTCCGCGCGTCAGCGTTACTGAGATGTTCACCAAACAGTGACACGCGTTACAAGAGAGGCGTCGTGGATCACGGAGAGGTTTATTACTGAAATTTCGAGAGAGAACTTTCCAGGAAGAGTCGGGTAATATACGTCTCACGGAATGACCAAGACAAGAAAATTGGAGAAATTGCAACTAACAGAAGGCTTATCAACAGTGAATCTTCACACGCGCCGTTTGGGAATGGACGAGGACGGGGAGAATCAGTTAGTGGTACCAGAAGTACCCTCCACCACACACCGCCAGGTGACTTGTAGAGTATTCATTTAGATGTAAATGCAGATAAATTACTAAACACATTTATTGAGTGTAAGGTCACCATTACTGCTTACGTAAAAAAAAGGAAACACAGCCTACTTGAAAAGAATCTATCGCCGAAATTGCGGGATACCTATATTCTTCTGAACGACACTCGTTTTACTTGTCTGTACAAGCTCTACGTGTCGTTGAGTAAATCGACACTTCTTCCACGATCCGTTTCGTGCTGCCGTTCACTGTTTATGAACGTCACAAAAACATATAGTTAGCGTATAAAGAAAAGTGTAAGAGGTTCTTGTGTTATCACATCGCAGCAGGTCCTTACGAAATCAGAAAGCGGCCACACTTGTAAATACGAACCACCCACACATTAGTAGGATATACGACGAGGAAAGGTGAAAGGTCACACTACCCACTCAGCAAACGAGGCAAGTGTCAGCCCGAATCTGAGGAGGCGTCGATGATGAGCGTCTAATTAGCTGTGATTTTTATTAAAATGAAATTTCTCCATCTGTACTTAAGATTTTATATGTACTTCACTAATAGTTTCGACGCTGCGTCATGGCCATCCTTGTGGAGCGCGTGTTGGTCTCACCGCGGACTGCTGGACTGAGTCACACGCAACTGATTTCATCAAAGTGTACGGGCCTGAAGATTGCGTTGACGCAACGTCGAAACTAGTAGCGAAGTAAATATAAAATCTGAAGTACAGCTGGAGGAATTTCGTTTTTAATAAAAATTATACCTGCTGTGTCCCACCTTCATCCTGTTTCAATATCGATGTACGAAGAAAAAAAATTTGTTGAGAGTCTTTTCTTGTAAGAATGTCGAACACAGTGAGTAATTTACGACCAGTTTGAAATATTTTGTAGAACTTGCGAATTATTGGAAGTGATACTCCTCATTTTATTAATCAGAAGTCACATTAATACATCTGGCGTTCATGTGTGCGGGAAAGGGAGAAACTGGAGGGCACGCATATGTTGAAAGGTGACTCAATAGTGTGAAACCTTGAGATGGTGTTAGGTGGAGATACGTCTGCGGCAAATGATTAATGAAATACTTTTTTATTGCACCGTACTGTCGCATTTGTCTTTTCATAATGATTATCGGTATCGTTCAGATTTCGAACATCTTCATATCTGCCGTAGACATACAGCCTGACGACCACTGCCTACCGCTCGGTTGAAAGCCTCCTAATGGTGCTGCGGACACGTAACGCAATAAGGAAAGAATAGAAGCGGAGAGAAACGAATGGGCAGTCACTATGACGAAGATACGGGCCGCAAATGCGGACATCCACTGATACAAGCAAATTCGACAAAGGACACGTGCTGTGGCGCTGCGTCCGGAAACGAAAATCTCTGAAACAGCGAGGCTGGTCGTCTGTTGGCGCACTACAGTCGTGAGCAGCTATGGAAAGTGGTTGAAAGATGGTGAAATAACGAGTAGGCCGTATGGTGCTGGACAACCACGTCTTATTTCAAAACATAGAGGTTGGAGGATCCCTCACTGTGAATCCCGGACAGGCCTCGATGTGTGGCAAATCCGACGACGGAGTACCAATGCTGGTGTCGCCTGTCGAATGAATCGCATTTCTTGTCACACCACGTCGATGGTTGGGTCTTTAGACTCCACCACCCAGGCGAATGACTGCTTGAAATTTGCACCACGCCACAGATGCAGGCCGGTAAGAGCAGAGTTATGCTATGGGGTACACAGAGTTGTGCTTCCATGGGAGCTCGGGTGGCAGCAGAAAGCATCACGACAGCAGTGAACTCCGTGAACATCATTGCGGACCACCTGCGTCGCTTCATCCCCCTACGAAAATGACATCTTCCAGCAGGATAACTGTTCGCATTGTTAGATCAGAATCGTGCTACAGTGGTTTGAGGGGCATTACGGTGAACTCAGATTGATGCCTTGGCCAGCAAATTTGCCTGATCTGTACCCACTGGAACAGACATTGGGTGCCAGCTGCGTGCCCGTAAACCACCATCCGGTATGAGATTTTCACTCTGCAGCAGAGTGTGCGCTGATATGAAACTTCCTGGCAGATTATAACTGTGTGTCGGACCGAAACTCGAACTCGGCAAAGGTCCCGAGTTCGAGTCTCGGTTCGGCACACAGTTTTAATCTGCCAGGAAGTTTCACCATCCGGTAATTTGTGGGAATTGCTTGGCGTGTGCGAGGACATCTGGTACCACTTACTTTTGAAATCCTGTCAAAGATTTGTAGAATACAAGCAAAGCAAGATGTCTGTTGTACTGTGTCTGTTTGTTTTGTGTGTGAAATCTTATGGGACTTAGCCGCCCGGGGTGGCCGAGCGGTTCTAGGCGCTACAGTCTGGAGCCGCGCGACCGCTACGGTCGCAGGTTCGAATCCTGCCTCGGGAATGGGTGTGTGTGATGTCCTTAGGTTAGTTAGGTTTAAGTAGTTCTAAGTTCTAGCGGACTGATGACCTCAGAAGTGAAGTCCCATAGTGCTCAGAGCCATTTCTTGTGGGACTTAACTGCTAAGGTCATCAGTCCCCAAGCTTAAACACTACTTAACCTAAATTATCCTAAGGACAAACACACACAGCCATGTCCGAGGGAGGACTCGAACATCCGCCGGGACCATACTGTGTCTGAAAAGTGGAACAAAACCTGTGAAACAGGTGGTCATAATGTTTTGGCTCATCGGTATGTTCATTGGAACAGCTATCCCGCAGCGATGTTTACACCGCCCGATGGGCTCATCCCGCAACAAGACCAGTACAGCAGCGGATGCGGAGGCTGTGTTCCCGGGCGCCCGAAAACGGCTCCCTCCCTATAGTCAAATATGGCAAAAAAAGCAAGGGTTAAACAATCTAGACTGAAGAAAATGTGTTGGTGGTGTGAACCGCGACTTTCTCTTCCAGTCATGTTCTAACCTTATATACTGACTATGATGTTACATTTGTAACTGTTTTCTTTTAACGCAACGAATTCATCATCTTCATATACCACATATAGACGGCGACGGCGGCTTCTTCTCACATCATCCGTCACACTCATTTACACACTGAATTGCCAAACGAACTGGTACTCCTGTCTAACATCGTCTAGGGCCCCCGCAACACGCAGAAGTGCCGCAACACGACGTGGCATGGACTCGACTAATGCATGAAGTAGTGCTGGATGGAACTGACACCATGAATCCTGCAGGGCTGTCCATACATCAGTAAGAGTATGAGGGGATGGAGATCTCTTCTGAACAGCACTTTGCAAGGCATCCCAGATATGCTCAATAATGTTCAGGTCTGGGGAGTCTGCTTTCCAGCAGAAGTTTTTAAACGCAAAATAGTGTCTTTGGAGCCACTCTCTAGCAATTCTGGACGTGTGGGGTGTCGAATTGTCCTGCTGGTATTGGCCAAGTCGGTCGGAATGCACAATGGGGATGAATCCATGCAAGTGATCACACAGGATTCTTACGTACGTGTCACCTGTCAGAGTCGTATCTACAAAACATCAGGGCTCCCAAATCACCCCACCTGCACACGCCCCACACCATTACAGAGCCTCCACCACCTTGAACAGTCCCCTGCTGACATGTAGGGTCCCTGGAGTCATGAGGTTGTCTACATACCCGTACACGTCCATCTGCTCGACACAATTTGAAATGAGACGCGTCCAGGCAACGTGTTTCCAGTCATCAACAGTCCAATGTCGGTGTTGACGGGCCCAGGCGAGGCGTAAAGCTTTGTGTCGTGCAGTCATCAAGGGTACGCGAGTGGACCTTTGGCTCCGAAAGCCAGTATCGATGGTGTTTCGTTGAATGGTTCTCACACTGACACTTGTTGGTGGCCCAGCATTGAAATCTGCAGCAGTTTGCGGAAGGGTTTTACTTCTGTCACGTTGAACGATTCTCTTCAGTCATCGTTGATGCCGTTCTCGCAGGATCTTTTATCTGCCGCAGTGATGTCGGAGATTTGAAATTTTACCGGATTCTTGATATTCACGGTACACTCGTCAAATGATCGTATGCGAAAAAACCATCTTCATCGCTACCTCGGGGATACTGTGTCCCATCGCTCGTACGCAGACTATAACATCACATTCAAAGTCTCTTAAATCTTGATAACCTGCCTTTAGGGAGCAGCAAGCGATCTAAGAACTGTGCCAGACACTTGTTGTCTTATATAGGCGTTGCCGACCGCGGTGCCATATTATGCCTGTTCACATACCTCATACCTCTGTATTTGAATACGCATGCTTAAACCAGTTTCTTCGGCGCTTCATTGTAACTCCTGACTTTGTAATGTGTATATATTAGTGGCTTACGGAAGCAGCGTGCACTGGCGGCTTGCTCTGCAACTATACTAGGTATCGTATACAGTTTTATATTTATCATATGTGCGTGTCAGATTAGTTATGCAAAATAAGACTCAGCTAGTATTTTTTGTTTGACAGATCTGAGGATACTGGAAATTTAAATGAATCCGATCATCATTATTAAGACAAATGCGACAATAGCCTATAGTAAAAAATACTAGGCGCAAAAGCTCTTCTGTAGTCTTCAGAAGTAGTTAAATTTTAAGCTACCTTCCCCTGATAAGGTACAGTGCAGACGAAGCTACAAAAATGTGTCTTTTGGCTGTTAATCCACGTGTCGTTCTACCACTAATCTGCCAAGGATTTCTCCCTTCGTGTCTGTTTAGCGATATTCCAATGGAGTATTTTGTTGGTGTGGCTAACTCTTATGGAAACACGTAGTGTGTAGTATACTTTAGTGTTTGTGCTGTTGATGAGGTAAGGGGAACGATCGGCCCAGTACCAGAGTATAGATGTCTCCTCCTGCGTGGAATACAGCACGCCTCCTTGCACAACAGTCTCACGCGACGGGCGGACAACTGAGGGCACTGCTCTGAAACTTGTCACAGCCCGGCAGTTCACACACACAAGCGCTCCTGATGGAGAGAAACTCCGCCACTACATAACGTCATACGTGCAGTAGAACTGATGTTTGTTTTCAACTTTTTTTCTGCAAAATTTACGAAATAGAAAAGAAGTTTTAAGACGCCTGTGTCAGTAAAATATCAAGAGACCTCAATGATAGTGGAATATATACAAACATAACAAACAATTATGAGTGAAATAACAGGAGGAGATGTGCTCTCCTGCTTGGCGCGTCCCACTTAGTGAACAGTTGGGGCCCCCATCAGCTCTGCTGGCGGACTTTAGCGAGATAAAACAGCTCTCGCGGACCAACACATGTCCCACCAATCTCATTTTTTATCCTTCCACGTTTCATCCATCGCTCTTCCAGATCACATCTGGAACTCTAAACCCTGACATCGGTCAGACGCTTGATCACCGAGTTTCAAAATACTGATCAGGACCCGATCGAGCCAGGAGGACAACGGCTTTATAAAGCACCAGTTTGGCTTTAGGAATGGTAAAGGCACCATAGAAGCAATTCTGACATTGCAGTTGATAACGAAAACAAGACTAAAAAAATCGAGACACGGTCATAGGCTTTGTCAACTTGGAAAAAACGTTAGACAATGTAAAATGGTGCAAGACGTTCGAAATTCTGAGAAAATAGGGGTAAGCTATAGGGAGAGACGAGTGATATACAATATGTACAAGAACAAAGATGGAATAATAAGGATGGACGACCAAGAACGTAATGCTCGGATTAAAAAGGGTGTAAGACAGATATGTAGTCTTTCGCCCCTACTGTTCAATCTGTACATCGAAGAAGCATTGATGGAAATAAAAGAAAGGTTCAGGAGTTGAATTAAAATTTAAGGTAAAATGGTATCAATGATACGATTCGCTGATGAAATTCCTGCCCTGGATGAAACTGAAGAATAATTACATGATCTGCTGAGTAAAATGGACAGTCTAATGAGTACAGAATATGGATTGAGAGTAAATCGAAGAAAAACGAAAGTAATGAGAAGTAGCAGAAATGAGAACTTGAGAAAACATCAGGATTGATGGTCACTAAGTAAATGAAGTTAAGGAATTCTTCTACATAGGCAGCAAAATAACCGATGACGGACGGAACAAGCAGGACGTCAAAGAAAAGTGCACTAGTGTCAAACATAGGCCTCAATTTGAGGGAGAAATTTCTGAGAATAAATGTTTGGAGCACAGCATTTTATGATAGTGAAACATGGACGTTGGGAAACCGGAAGAGAAAACAATCGGAGCATTTGAGATGTGGTGCTAGACACGGGGGACTGATGACCTCAGATGTTAAGTCCCATAGTGCTCAGAGCCATTTTTGCTAGACACGAATGTTAAAAATTAGGTCGACTGATAAGGTAAGGAATAAGGAGGTTCTGCACAGAATCGGAGAGGAAAGGAATATGTGGAAAACATTGATAAGGAGAAGGGATAGTATGATAGGACATCTGTTAAGACATCAGGGACTGACTTCCATGGTACTAGAGGGGGATGTAGAGGGCAAAACGTGCCTACACACTGATTAATGTTCATGCTCCTACTAATATTAAAAATAGAACTAATAAGGATGGAACAGAAAAAAATTGGGATGAACGTGACCAATTGCTAACAATCATACCGGACGCTAGTAGTAAAATTCTACTTGGAGACGTTAATACGAAGACTGGCTATAAATCGGAAATTTCATAAAGAAATCTATAATGTTAAATTCCTCCGTGGTGTCGACATTGATTTTAATTTTTGGCATGTAGCTGTCTGACAAGTGAATCAAACTGACATCTACAAGGAAAAATGAGATAGGAACAGAACTTATGATCCTAGTTACATTATTAATAATCCCATTTATTATGAGAGATCTAGAACACCTTTAAGTGATAATTTATTAGCAGCTGTCAATGGATTAAAAGATTTGGCTGTAGAAGTTGCTCCCTTACAGAAATGAAAGAAACAGACTTGTTGGAATGAGGAATGCGATTTGGCAATCATCTGCAGGCATAAAGCTTGGTTAAGTGACCAGCAAAGGAAGGGAGGAAATAATCAATGCTAGATTATCCGCGGTTAAAAAAATTAGAAAGGTCAAAAGAAATTTCATCAGAACTCACTAAAATCTATCAAAGAGACTCCAGTCGCCATAAGAGGAAAGATTACTATCAGACACTTACATGGTACCAATCGAAATATACTCCACCTACTCTTATAATGAAGCATGTGAATGGAAAGGTAGCACATAACAATGATGACAGTCCAATGATTTTGGCTGAATACTTCAAACAGCCACTAAATAGCCCGGAAACTGTGAATTATTTGGAATTTGGCCCTTATCCGAGAAATAAAACGCATCCAGAAAAAGTTGCAACCCCCACATCCAGATGAAGTACAACCAGCGATTAATTCGCTTCGGAATTGTATGGCAGCAGATGAGAATCAACTAATGGCAGAACTTTGGATATATGCAAATGTATGAACTATTCTGAATTTACATCAACATCTTAATGACATTTAGAATACTGACAAATTGCCTGAGGAATGGAATGTTGCAATAGTCCACCCGCTGCACAAAACAAGAGATAGATCAGATCCGAATCATCATGTACGAGAGTATATTCTTGCCGGATACCAGTTACAAAACTTTCTCCAAGGCTCTGTCTTTCAGAATTCATGAACAGCTTGGTCGTTAATTAGGTGAATATAAGGAGGTTTTCGTCCAGGACGAAGCTATCCTGATCAAATTATTATTCTTAAATGGATAATGAAACATCATATGATCAGGAGCAGGAAACTAGTGATTACCTTTGTCGAGTTAAAAAAGGGCTATACCAGTAGCCATCGTAAGTCCCTCCTGTGTGTCCTTACAGAATTTGGTTTACATCAGAAACTTGTCAACTTCGTTACAGTCACTCTTCGAAATACTAAATCTAGAGTAAGATTCAGGAATCAAGTCTCGAAACCTTTAGAGATTTGAACTTGTCTTCGACACGAATTGTCTTCATTACTTTCCAATTGTGTGCTGGAGAAAGTCATGCGCGAATGGAACAAGATATGCCCACCGTCTGTTAAGATTGGAAGAAAGATTCGACTTAACTGTCTTGCATCTGCAGGTGATTTTGCGTTATTAGCAAACAATATCGAGGAAGCAATGTTTCGGTTTGAAGAACTAGAACAATTATGGACAAAGGTGGAGTAACAGAATTTCTTTTAAGGAAACAAACAAAATGCCCCCTTCCCAGCTGACACATCCCACGTTATACTCCACAGTGCTGAAAAATCTAAGGCGGTAAAAATATTTAAATATCCTGGTGAGATTATTACTTCGGATGCCAATGAAACAGATAGTAGAACATCAAAACTACAAAGAGCACAGAGAATCAGTGGCAACTTACAAAAAACCATCCCTTTCAATAAATGATAAACTTCGGCGTTGTTGTTCAAACCGGTGGCAACGTATGCAAATGAAACATTATTTAAACTAAACGGTCAAGTAACAACTGATAAATTGCAGAAACTTGATAGAAGAATACTTCGAACGATTATCAATAAAAAAAAACACCAAATAAATGGTCAGTGAAGACTCTGGACCAATTTGGTGGTTTATCAGGAAAGTGAACCCACTGTGAATACAGTGCAAGAAAGAAGGGTTGAATGTTTTGGCCCTATTTCTCACTTACCGAATATTAGACTCCTGAAACACCAAAAAACACCAAAAAACTGGATTAAGGAAGCACAAGTGGATCTAAATGAAATGAATATTAACAAACATCATATTGAACAAAGAGAAGAGAAGTTGCTGCTGAAAAATTAATTCATACGACTGACATTCAGAAAATCACAACGGAAGATTTACATCATATCTGCGAGACCAACCAGATCCCTTCCAATGAAGAAGTTTTGGGAAAGGAAGAAACCGTTGATTGCTAAGATCTAAACTTATTCATTGTAGACTCTACTGTAGAGTGTTTAATTTTAGTGGCCCAATATGGACGTAAACTGTGTAAATAAATAAAAAATAAACTATAATGTGGTCATGGAGAAATAAGTGAAACTTATCCTGGTGAGAGAAAGAGAATGTAAACACAGTATATTTTACATAAGTAGCATATATTTCTGTTGCTAACTATTGTTGTGATAGTCATATTCTCTGACATGTAAGAATTTTGCACAGAGTCTGAGGATTTGCACAATCTAGAACTTCATTCAACTTTCCAATTCACATGTATACAGGATGTTTCACAATTCATGTTACACACTTCTAGAGGTTGTAGAGAGGACTTAGTAGAACAAGTTTTACACAGAAACCCAAGCCCGGAAACGTTATCCAATGACGCTACAGCTCATCAAAGTTATAGACATCGGCACCTGTAAATATTTGTAAGTACAAATGGTCCAAATGGCTCTGAGCACTATAGGATTTAACTTCTGAGGTCGTCTTCTAGAACTTATAATTACTTAAACCTAACTAACCTAAGGACATCACACACATCCATGCCCGAGGCAGGATTCGAACCTGCGACCGTAGCGGTCGCGCGGCTCTAGACTGTAGTGCCTAGAACCGCTTTGTATATACAGCGCAATTCTATAATGATGTTACAAATTTTTAGGAATGATGGACAAGGATAAATGTATCAATTTGAGGTAAGGGTCCCTGTATCGAAAAATGAAAAAGTCGAAAGTTACAGTAGACAACTGTTCCGGTATCTCTGACAGCTCAATAGATGTACTGGTACTATTGTTGCTGAGATTGTAGGTAGGCAACTTTCAGAGGTGGTAATGCGGACCAAAACAAGAAAAAATGTCCAGTAAACATGGTCTCTAAAATGGATACCTTAAGAGGTATGAGCACTTGTTCAGTAGATGAGATGTGCTTCGCAGTAGCGAAGATGAACAAATGCTTATACCCGTTCAGATACGTATTTTACAGCCCATGTTTACCGGAGTTTTTTCTTGTTTCGGTCCGTACTATCACCTCTGAAAGTTGCATACCCTCCAATCCCAGCAACAACAGTATCAGTACATGTATTGGGCTGTCGTAGGTACCAGAACGGTTTTCGCTTATAACTAGACGCGTTCGTTTGCGATGCAGGGCTCCTTACCTCAAAGTTACACATTTATCCTTCATCATCATTCTACAAAGTTTGTAACATACATAAGCAAAACGATTACGGTGAAAATTATGACGTTTGTGGTCTGATGCGGAGTCGGTTCCGTTTGAATCGAGGTACAGATCTGTTGCTTTTAACGATTTATTACCACGCCTATGTGGTAGCTTTCTCTTTAGCTGTATTTGTAGGGGCTTATCCGAAAAGTTTAGCTATATAAATACTGCATTCCCTACCAGCTCCGTATTTTATGGGTTCAGAACTGGTTCGATTCGAAGCAGAGCGAACAGCCTTCATGCTGTTGTGCAGATTTACATAGTCTTTCTGCAGTGGGACTTCAGGTATTTGCTATCCATTTCAATTCTTCAAACTATAACGTTATTCTTCCGTCAACGTCTGTAGGTTTCAAGAAAAACGCAATTAAACAGTCCAGTAATCCACTGTCTAGGGGCCCTTAGGTAATCTAAAGAATCGTAAATGTGATACCTTCCTCTTGTTGTTGCTACAATTTATTGCTCTACATGCGCTCCTTTTTACGCAAATCAAGTTACAAATCAGAACATACGAACCATACTGTTTGCGTTCATCGGATATCACATCCAGCAGTTTGGCTCACTGGCCGCTTGGTGTGCTGCAGAAGCATTGTCGCGTCTCTACGTATGCGTTTGATCTGCGCTGTTACTGCCGCATCCCACACTAAGATGCGGTCTGCAATCTATCGGACTGCAACGTCCGGGGCGACTCGGCAACTGTACTCCGCCACCTCTCCGCCACTTTTCATCAAATATAGTTGATGAAATTTCATCCTTCCTTCACCGACTCTACTTTCCACGTATGCCCAGTTCGAACATCGCTGCCCATTGTCTGCCTCAAAGACCTCAAATCACCGAATAGGGTACAGTTACGGCGGACCAGTGAAAGTCGCTGCCAGTCGATAAATCTGTATAAATGTGCCGTTCAGCCGCAAGAGCTAACGCCGCCATTCGCCAGCTTGTAGTCGCAGGCGTAGACGGCAGAGGGTTTCATAACTGCGTTAGGTGACACAGTAGTATTATTTACCATTGGTATTATTTACCATCTAATACATCTACATCCATACTCCGCAAGCCACCTGACGGTGTGTGGCGGAGGGTACTCTGAGTACCTCTATCGGTTCTCCCTTCTATTCCAGTCTCGCATTGCTCGTGGAAAGAAAGATTCTCAGTATGCCTCTGTGTGGTCTCTAATCTCTCTGATTTTATCCCTATGGTCTCTTCGCGAGATACGTAGGAGTGAGCAATATACTGCTTGACTCCTCGGTGAAGGTATGTTCTCGAAACTTCAACAAAAGCCCGTACCGAGCTACTGCGCGTCTCTCCTGCAAAGTCTTCCACTGGAGTTTATCTATCATCTCCGTAATGCTTTCGCGATTACTAAATGATCCTGTAACGAAGCGCGCTGCTCTCCGTTGGATCTTCTCTCTCTCTTCTATCAACCCTATCTGGTACGGATCCCACACTGGTGAGCAGTATTTAAGCAGTGGGCGAACAAGCGTACTGTAACCTACTTCCTTGGTTTTCGGATTGAATTTCCTTAGGATTCTTCCAATGAATCTGTCTGGCGTCTGCTTTACCGACGATCAACTTCATATGATCATTTCATTTTAAATCACTGCTAATGCCTGCTCCCAGATAATTTATGGAATTCACTGCTTCCAGTTGCTGACCTGCTATATTGTAGCTAAATGATAAGGGATCCTACCATCGTAGGGTACGGAAGTGTACTCTTATTGCTGTACTCCGACCCACCTTTCGTAAGCAGATTTCCCTAACTTACTTTATATGGATGGCTCTACGTCTTTTGCAAAGAAACTGTCTAGTTTTGTGTCTCATCCCAGACTCACTCAACCATACAATCTCCAGCAACCCACATATCAACTAGACTAGCTCCTTAACGTGCAGATCAGCAGGCTTACAAGTGCAAATCACCTAGGATCCACCCAACGAACAGTTGAAATAGATCTTCACACACACAAAAGTCGCACTAACGATTTTCTACATATTCTCGTAGTTCACTGATTCTAAACCAACCCGTGACAGATCTGTGTCTGTTGAGTGTCGTAAAAGAAACTATACTCGGAAGTCTGAATGCCTTTTTTGTGAGGATTCTGTCGTGAGGCAAGACGCAGAAATAATATCTACACTCATACGCTGCCGTAAGATACTTCAAACTCTGCAGCTGCGGCTGTTGGAAATTTCGCTGCAGAATTCGTTCTAGAGAGAGATTCTGCAAGGAAAACAGGTGTATTTTAAACAAGCACTACGAATGCAGAAAATTAGTAGTTAGTTGACAGTATTGAATGCATCGTACCTGCGAATAAATGTTTTATGGGCTGAGACGCAGTAATTTTTTTTTCAAGCTTTAATCGACGGTGAATTATACTAATGCCATAAAGAAATCCACGGCAGAGTATTACAGCTGTTAGCCTTGGCTGGCCGGACACGAGGACGCAGCGCTGCAGACGTATTCGCCTGCCTGGACTACTTTCTGCTGTTTGGCGTGACTGGTGACGTCCAGAAGTCTGACGTCCGCCTGTCTGTGCCACTCTAGTAAACAGCACGACACGTGGAAAGAAATTTCCTGATTTCAGGATGAAGGCAACACTGTTCTAGGTTTCATTTTTGTGACTTCTTAAGCATTAGAACCCATTACGTTGTCCTCGATGGTGAGTGTTCATCGGAGGCGAGGGTATCATCTGGAGTGTCCCAGGGAAGTGTGGTAGGTCCGCTGTTGTTTTCTATCTACATAAATGATCTTTTGGATAGGGTGGATAGCAATGTGCGGCTGTTTGCTGATGATGCTGTGGTGTACGGGAAGGTGTCGTCGTTGAGTGACTGTAGGAGGATACAAGATGAGTTGGACACTATTTGTGATTGGTGTAAAGAATGGCTGCTAACTCTAAATATAGATAAGTTTAAATTAATGCAGATGAACAGGAAAAAGAATCCTGTGATGTCTGAATACTCCATTAGTAGTGTAGCACTTGACACAGTCACGTCGATTAAATATTTGCGCATAACATTACAGAGCGATATGAAGTTGGAGAAGCATGTAATGGCAGTCGTGGGAAAGACGGATATTCGTCTTCGGTTCATTGGTAGAATTTTGGGAAGATGTGGTTCATCTGTAAAGGAGACCGCTTATAAAACACTGATACGACCTATTCTTGAGTACTGCTCGAGCGTTTGGGATCCCTATCAGGTCGGATTGAGGGAGGACATAGAAGCAATTCAGAAGCGGGCTGCTAGATTTGTTACTGGTAGGTTTGATCATCACGCGAGTGTTACGGAAATGCTTCAGGAACTCGGGTGGGAGTCTCTAGAGGAAAGGAGACGTTCTTTTCGTGAATCGCTACTGAGGACCTTTAGAGAACCATCATTTGAGGCTGACTGCAGTACAATTTTACTGCCGCCAACTTACATTTCGCAGAAAGACCACAAAGATAAGAGAGATTAGGGCTCGTACAGAGGCATATAGGCAGTCATTTTTCCCTCGTTTTGTTTGGGAGTGGAACAGGGGGAGAAGATGCTAGTTGTGGTACGAGGTACCCTCTGCCACGCACCGTATGGTGGATTGCGGAGTATGTATGTAGATGTAGTTATGTGAAAAGCAGCCTTTGAATTACAAAAATAATGTTTAACACAGAGCTTACTACACAATTATAATCTACATAACTTATAGTATTTTATATTCACACTGAATCTGATATAAATATGGACACTGCATATAATACTCTGTGTACATCTTCTCCTCCAAATAACCTCGGGTATTACGCTAAATAACTTCAGCAACATCTCACCAGCGTATATTTTTCTAAGAAACGAGAGTAATAACTGTTCTGCAATACTAAAAACGAAAGCTTCAGAATTAATTATGAAAGAATAAAATTATTTGTACAAGAAGTAAGCATTTTTTCATAAATAAAGGTAAAACTTGTGTTACACAGTTTAATAGAAGTTTAAAATTCTATTTCACTTTAAAAAAATCAAATTTTAGTATTGATAAAACACCACTGCCAGACTATTATACTCCAGAAATGTGGCATTATTACAATTAAATGTAATAGTAATTCATTGTTTACTGCTACAACTGCAATATGAACTCTCTATAAAAAAAATCTCTATCATAATAAATTACTTTTATGCATGTTAATGTCTATCACGTATTCCATTTTAGAAATTCTAATTGAGAAAGTAGAATTTAAATTTGGAAATTTAAATGTCAAAGGAACTTTTATTTAAATGAGAAAGGCATCTCCTAATTTAATTTTCCTTCACTGTTTAAAGATGGCTGTGAGTATTATATATTAGTGAATTGGAGTTACCAGTTCTGTATTATATTTTTTTTACAAGATGAAATGCAAAATCTAAAAATACTTAGCATGTTTTTGCTTATATCTTGGCTATAAAGTTTTATAACAAAGAGCTCAAATGCGAAAAGGTTTTTTAAATTCAGTAAATCCAAACATTTGCGACCAGAATGATCAATAACCAGGAAAAAGACTAGAGTAGAGGTTGAAAAGACACTTTCATGTCACACTCTAGACAACACAAGCCATTATGAAGTTTTAAGAGAATCTCTATGGAACAATGCCACAAGAGATTTATTAAGAGCCGCATTCTCTTTAAAGTAAAGGTTAACTACAGTGTGAGTAATGAGCTGACAGATTTTCATTGGTGTAGCCATATATTTATTATTATGCCTAAAGACATACCGCAAACTTAATAAGCATATTGACAACAAGTAAAAGCTTATCATGGTTTTATTTGTGCCCAATAGAGTGTTCTTGTATTCATAATTGGTGCTGTCTAATCATTCCCACTAGCAGTCAAGCTGTTGCCTACACTACCGCAAATCTGTGTCCTTGTGAGCGCAGTAGATCCTGTGTTGAAGTATTGGTATCCACCTCATAAAATTTAAGTGTTACAGTTGCTAATTCTTTGAGCAGTTGTTTCAAATGACTTTTCCTGCACTTAAGATTGAAATTGTAAGTAATGGCTTTTAATTAGTGCTACGAAATAAATATTGCTAGATGACACTGCAGAACGTTTCTAGATGAGATGCAAGGAATAACAATTGTATAGATAAATACTTAAAATACCTCTGAGATTCTAAACCTTCGTCCTATACTTCATATACGGTAATCGTGATATAACTCATTATGTGCACTGACTTTTGAGTTTTAAGCTTTAGTAATATTAACTGTGTCAATTCAGCTTGGCAAAATGATACCCAAAATTTTCTAAACATATTTAAAATTTACTTTACTTCTGGGATGTGCTCAATACGTATAACAATTACCTAAATTATGTCAATTACGTCTGACGATAAGGAGCACGTGCGTGAGTGAGTTCATTTGCGTAATCATGCAGAGGCATACTAGTTACTCTCTCGTACTTTTATGATCCTGATTTTCTCAAGTTAATTTTTATAAATGACGCAATGTAACGTAATGTGTTGAAGAGATTCCACTCTCGCCTCTTATTAGACGATAACATCTCTAAAAATAGTCGTTTCTCCTGATACGCTTTGGCCATTACTGTCCCATTAGCACTGCCTGTGATGTGTCAATGTAATTACAGTACCTCCTAGTACGCCATAGCTGGCACTAATCTCTTAATTACAATGACGGACTAACGTGTTTACAACACCGTTGTCTCAGGTACTATGTGACTTCTTAAGAAAACGCCCCGAAAATCTAGCTGAAGGAGTCAAATGTTTAACTCGACATGCCAGTAAATAGTAATGGAAATAAATCAGCCAGCAGGTCAAGAAACAAAGAAATTTCTAAATAACCTTAGGAATCCAAAGATTTACGAGTATGTCGAGACACCGCAGAATGTGTTAGTGCCTCAAAATTGTGGGCATGAGGAAAGAAAGATTTACTAATTCTTGCTATGCACACCTTAAAGAAAGGAAGAAAGCAAAGAAAAAGAAAAAAGAAACGAATGGGACATACGAGTGATAAAGTACATATGAAGAAGGTTGAGTGAATGAAAAAGAAACGAATGAGGCGTATGAGTGGTAATGAAGTAGTTAGAAAGAAGGCATAGAAAAGGAATGGGACTTATGAGTGATAAGTGAGATAGAAGAGTTAACAATCACTTGTTGTCGGCCTAAAGAATCATGAAAAACGCATGAGGAATTGATCAGCATCTTATTTCTGCAGCTGTTGCCCACTTTCGTATCCAGATTACAAAATAATTGCCTGTTTTCTTTGAGAAACGCCAGAGATACACCTGAGGGGTAAGATCTAAATTTTTGTGACAAGGACAATGCATTAATGCAAATCTCTCGGCCATAGCCAATGAATGCAGGGAATTTTTCCCGGTTATAAAGAAAATACCGGAGCATTAGATCTCCTGTCACAGGTTATGAATTTCAGCTCTCCCTGCATCGATCCCAACTTGCTTCGCACAACATTCCACTGTAGACCATTGTGAGTATGGAATAAAACTTGCAGAGTATCAGCGTTTAGGAGTATACGTAAGTGATTACAATGTTAAGAAGGCTGAGTGGAGCTCACCCAGCGAGGAAAAAAAAAAAAGTTTCAAATGGCTCTAAGCACCATGGGACTTAACATCTGAGATCATGAGTCCTCTGGACTTAGAACTACTTGTACACAACTAACCTAAGAGCAAACACACATCCATGCCCGAGGCCGTAGCAACCGCGTGGTTCCGGACTGAAGGTCCTAGAACCGCTCGGCCACAGCGGCCGGCCCAGCGATTAAAGTACTCGACATGTGACGATTACTTCTAGTTATTGAGTATTACGTGCTGAATTTAGACCACAGTTTTCGATTTACCATTAAAAATCACTTAACGTTATCTGGCCGAAATATCGGCTAACGAAGTACTAAAAATTGGGCAGTAATACAGAATTGATTGCAAGTGGAATAATAAGCATAGAGGCAACTAATGTACGATCATCGATCACATCTACGTGGATTCTCAGTGAGTTTTCTGTCGGACTTGTTAGGGTAAACACACACACACACACACACACACACACACACACACACACACACACACACACACACACACACACAAGTATACAGAACATCTGTAGCAGTGACTTCATGTTTTGGCGTTGACCTACTCTCTGATCGGTAGAAACAAGTTCATGATCAGAACCAATGTAAGGCCATCTATTTTGTTATGAGCAGCGAGTCGCAGTATTTCTCTAGGTCCCGTTTATTCTTAAATTCGGTTAAGTTGTTGTCCACGTTCATTTATTAGCTGAGATCGATCGCGCTGTCATCTGCGGTCTACGAGAGGTACTCGTACAGTTAAATCATCACCTCGAAGAAATGAAACTCCGTGACGGTGTTAGCCCTTCATTTGATATTCACACTTCAACACGACGCACTTTTTACGTGGATGGATGACTTGGCGGAAATAGTGGTCGTACAAGTCTGCGTTCTGACTGTTAAGCAGACGGTCGTCATTCAGGAAAAGCCTGTCACGCAGTGGTTTCTTTATCCGGTGCTGAATCCACACGTTTCCACTGCTTGCTTTGCTCCTTTGTCGGGGGCCATAGTGATACACCCAGCACTCGTCCAGTGTGATACGGCGGCTAAAGAAGTTACGTGTATCGGTCTGACTCGGTTGTATCATTTCCGTTGCTGTCTCGGTTCGGAGGCTTTTATGGGTACGAGCTTTTGTGGAAACCATCATGCGAAGACTCGTCCACGTTCAAAATTTCACTTGCAGCGTCTGCCACTGTAGTTGACTGAGATCTTAGAGAGGCTACTAAATGAAGCTGTAACGAAACGTGCTGCCCTTCTTTGTATTTCCTCTAAAACTTCCATCTCGTGCAAATCTGCAAATCCCAGACTGACAAGTAATATTCAAATTGGTTGAACGAGTGTTTCGTAAGCTACTTCCTTTGAGGAAGATATTTTGTTGGCGTGACTACTTCCCGTGCCAACGGCCTTACCGCAGTGGTAACACTGGTTCCCGTCAGATCACCGAAGTTAAAAACTGTCGGGCTGGGCTAGCACTTGGATGGTTGACCATCAGGTCTGCCGAGCGCTGTTGGCATGCGGGATGTACTCAGCCATTGCGAGGCAAACTGAGGAGCTACTTGATTGAGAAGTAGCGGCTCCGGTCTCGTAATCTGACATATGGCCGGTAGAGCGGTGTGCTGACCACATGCACCTCCGTGTCCGCATCCAGTGACGCCTGTGGGCTGAAGATGACACGGCGGCCGGTCGGTATCGTTGAGCCTTCATGGTCTTTCGGGGGGAGTTTAGTTTTTTCTTAGGTTGCTTCCCGTGACTGTTCTGAAATTGTGTACTTCTGCCTAGTTATGCGCAATACTTTGCGTTAGTTTATATTGAGAACGAACTGCCAGTACCTACACGGAGTGTTGACCCTCTCCAGGTTTTACTGCATTTCGATGCAATATACTAGCGGTGCGTCTTCTCTGTATACAACAGCATTGTCCACGAAAAGCCTCATGGAACATCCGGCGTTATCCTGTAAGACATTTATATACATTTTAGGGCTATATTTTTATGTTATTAATGTTATTTACAATAATTTATATTATAACGCAACACGTTCATCGTTACAGTCGCCACAGGAGATTCGGGAAATTCGGGAAATTAATCAACTATGACAAGTAACGAAAAAGGAGTGAAGAATTCCACACATCTTTTAATGTGAAGAAATACACGCGAACATAAAATTAAAGAAAACGTTAATTAAATATAGCCGTCGGCAGAACGCCTGAAATGATGCCACAGAGTTGCACATTGTTGTTTAGTACTCGCCTTCGTATCCAAAGCAGCTAACACGCATTTGTGTGCTCGGGTTGCCGGTTCGAATCCTGGTGATGTCAAAAATTGTCAACGTCCGTATACATAACCAGCAAGAGGAAAAGAGGTCGCAGCGCCAAGTTCTTGATCACCAGCCTGTCCTCCAAAATCATGGAAGAATATCCACACCTCTCCGCAATGTCTCACGGAGTGAGTCGGGTGGATGGCGGTCCTCTCCGTAGTTTCAGCTTCTTTGATTCTCATCATCAAAAACAAGATCATTACATTACACTACACTACACTTCACACGGGCTCGTCACACTTACCTACACTAAGAGAGTGGTGTTGAAGATACAATACTCAAGCTTTGTAAAGGGAAACTGCGCGCCGGATGGTAAAGAAGAGAGACTTTCCAATGTAGTTGGCTCAACACTTATAGACACCTCAGTCAACAGTGTCTTACGTTTACATTTGCTATTCAATCCGTTAGCAAAAATAAACAAAGAAAATTACGAGAAACGTTCTCAGGAGTTGTATCCAGCACTGGTGTGTCCCTCAGACACACTGGACGAGCAGCGCAGTCCTGCCAACCAAATCCTCGTCTGACTGCAATGTAGTTCATAAGCTGCTCCCTTCTAATGCCTCCAGAAAAAGCACCGATGAATTTAGATCAGAGGATGCTGGATTTCACCTACATATTTTCAAAGCTCTGCACATTTGTTGGAAGAGTTATCGAAATGAAATATTAACCTTAGTTCTGTTAATGATTTTCATGTTAGAATAATCTGTTTGCGACTCAATAAAGGCAATATTTGTTTCTAAAGACGCGTTTCGTCACAGTTTATTAGGGCATCATCAGTGGGTGTATATGGTGATATTGATCTAAGCGTATTCTAGCTGCACCGCTGGTAAAGCTGCTATTCTAGCCGTAGCATCATTATTTTCTGCAAAGGATAGTAACCTACAAGTCATTAATATAATATTAACTGAGGACTGACAGGTAACAAACATGAAATAATTTGATTTATTCTTCTGAACACCATACACCTTTACCAAGATTGCTGATAATAATTTTAAACACGTTATACGGGGTTATTCGTAAGTTCCTTTGGGATTTCCAAAGAAAGCCGCGCAAAAACTTCAAGGTATATAGAAAATGATACACACAAGTGGGTAGAGCATCTCTCATAGTTTAGATACGCACCAAGATGTTGTTACGTCCTTAGGTCGCTAGGGGACAAACATGTCAGAACAGGTAGGTGAATGATCTACACACACAAAAAAAAAACGTTTTAAGTCACCTCGGTTCCGGGAGTTCCAGAACCCGTACAGAAAATTGGAATAGAGATCAACATAAACATCATTTCCGTCCTTTTTACTGTTCATGCAAACCACACATTGCATGTTGTACCACCATACAGCGAGACCTTCAGGGGTGGTGGTCTAGATTGCTAATACCCAGTAGCACGTGCTCTTGCAATGATGCATGCCTGTATTCGTCGTGGCATACTATCCACAAGTTCAAGTAAAGAGAACGTGATGCCAATTCTGAGCAGTCCATTCGGCATGTTGTTGTGCCCATCAGTACCGCGCTGCATGGAGTCGTGGTTGCAAAGATGGACCTCGCTATGGACTTTGGGAGTGAAGTTGCGCGTCATGCAGCCTATTGCGCACAGTTTGAGTCTTAGTACGAGTCCTGTGGCTGCACGAAAAGCATTATTCAACATGGTGGCGTTGCTGCCAGGGTTCCTCCGAGCAATAATCCGTAGGCAACGGTCATCCGCGGCAGTAGCAGCCCTTGGGCAGCCTGAGCGGGGGACGTCATCGACAGTTCCTGTCTCTCTGTATCTCATTCATGTCCGAACAACATAGTTCTGGTTCACTCCAAGATGTCTGGACACTTTCCTTATTGAGAACCCTTCCTGGCACAAAATAACAGTGCGGACGCCATCGAACCGCGGTATTGACCGTCTAGGCATGGTTGAACTACAGACAACACAAGCCGTGTACCTGCTTCCTGGTGGAATGACTGGAACTGATCGGCTGTCGGACCCCCTCCGTCTAGGAGGCGCTTCTCATCCATGGTTATTTAAATCTTTGTGCGGGTTTAGTGACATCTGTGAACAGTCAAAGGCATTGTATCTGTGATACAATATCTACATTCAACGTCTATCTTCAGGAGTTGGGGTACTGGGCTGATGCAAAACTTTTTTGGTGCGTGTATTTCGCATTGTCATATCGAATTATTTCGCGCCTGCAGATAGGCAACTCACAAGGAACCTCTCGAATGCTAGGACACAAAATTCCAATGATGTTTGCGGCATTCGAAGCCCAACATATTGTCTCCCATGCAACCACAATATTCGCTTCTAATGGCAAAGGGGGCGGGACTGGAGGTATCAAAGTGTGAGCACAGTATGAGGCAAAGGAGCGTGGTTGAACCGCTTAGTCGACGAGTAATTCACAACAGTGCTACATGGATAATGGCGTTGATACAGAGCAATGACACTATAAACAAAGAAAACATTGCAACATAGCTACAACGATAGTTACCGAAGTTGGCATTTAGTCAGAAAGGAATCTAAGGAATTTTGTAGAGAGAGAAAGAAGTGGAAGATGAAATATTAGCGTTTCTGCAAGATGTCAGTGCAGTGTGTGGTGTCGCATACGCACGACTGTGCGGGCCACGTGCATGAGGAGCCAATGGTGACGTCACGTGCTTAACAAGAAAAAACGATATCGAAACAGTTGTCGAGCCATTTAGTTCATCATCCTTGTCTGACGGAGAGTCTCAAATCCCGACTCCAGTGAAACTAGTAAGGGACACTCATTGTCTAAGGAGCTGGTGCTGAACATAATTGCGTACATGGTAGATCATCCGCAGCGTAGTAAAAGACAAATATGAACAGATATCGAATAAGTCCGGTGCAGTATGAACGTGTAGTGCGTAAGAAAAATTAGGATATTCAGTGGAGGACAAGGCGCACTTGTTGCAAAATTGGTGTTCGAGCGTTTCTAGGATGGTCAATACCATTTACAGGATTTACCTGACTGTGTCTTACTACGTTACACACATCAAATAGCGTACGACATTGGTTACAGTGATTTGAAGGGAAGCAGTGAATGTTCGCATAATTTCTAGCAGTGCTGCAGAACTGAAAGACGTAAGATAACGAAATTTCAAACAAAGCGTCAACTGACAATGTGTATCAAACTGCGGAATTTGGCCGAACATTTGTATATGTGATAAACAAACTTATATCGTTGTTCAGCAGGGAATTTTATTTTCATCTCCGACCAATCGAGATTTGAAGAGGCAATGCATATGAAAAGAACCCCGGAAATTAGAGGTACCAAGAGAGTTGTATCAAGATGCATTCGTATGCAACTATGCCGACTGTTGATTTGATGGTAAATCTGCTGGAAAGTCATTTATTGTGCTACGAGAAGTTGGAGGTGCTCTGCTTTTCCGTGTGCATCATCTTGCAAAGGCAGTAGGGAATATTTAAGTCACAGGAAGCAAGAATGGGACAATGGGCTTCAGAGAACTACAGCTATGGCATGAACACTGTTTTTGCCCAATAGCTGGTCAGAGTAACTAGCTTTTGTTTGATTCCTAGTCTGCGTATAAAAATCATATACCTTTGGAGAAAACTATGCCCCCTGAAAAGTTTATGAAGCTGAAGTTCATGACACCTAGAACCACTGGACAAATTCAACCTCTGGATATTTGATTTCTCTGTATATGCAAAACATATTATCACACTATCTGCAACTACGTCTTAAAGAATAGCCACTTTCACAACAAGTTCCACGATAGACTGTGTCACATTCGGTTGTATGCCGTCGCATTCCATCAGCTATCATCACCCCGTTACACCAATACGATTCTGGATGCATTCTTTAAGAGCGGATTCCTAGCTGAACGTCCTGCACCGTCTAACTCACCCAAGGAGTTCGCCTTCGATTTTGATAGTGCGAACCTTTGTGACCCTTGCGGCGCGCCGTTGTTCGCACGGTGTTCATGGTGCAAGTTAACAGTGAGTTCTGAACATTTCTTGAATGTCAACGCTGTCAATTTTGTCAGGTGTAATACATACACGTTGATCTCTGCACCTTCTGGAGACTCATTTTCTGTAGCCCTCTTGATGCTCATGGAGAGTCATTAGCAGGTAACATTTTTCCTCTCATAACTGTTAACACAATACTTTCAAATGAGCCTTACTAAAGGTTGAACTTACGACTTCGCACTCAAGGTGTTCCTAGTGAGTGAACAGATCCACAAAACGGGTTACTGCCACTGCGCATTCGCGACTTTAAAGAACTGGGAGTGCTTTCCATCCACATTGACGTTCGACGCGTCACAAACTGTGCTCATATTGCGCACCTGTAATATGAGTGAGAAAAGTGAAGAGTCACTCCATCTACTGATATTACCATTTTTCTGTGTGTCCTGTAGTTCTCGAGCAGCTGTCTTCTGAGCGCCCCAAGATTCCTATGAATAACTTGGTACATTAAGAAGTGTCAAAGTTTGTATAGTGAGCCGTGACTATATCAGTAGTCAAAAAATTGGGCATAAATATGAAATGTAAACGGATCACCCAAACTCATTCCAAGACAGGTTACAGAATTACGTCAAGTTTTGTCACATCTAACGAACGGTAGCGTTCAAAACATCTAAATAGAAAAGTGTCATAAATATTTCACGTTGCTGTTTATTTACAGACCATACTTATTTTCATGTGTTTAATAAATCGTATTCAGACGAATGAAAATGAGTTGGTATACCAACCAGCTCGTGCTATCCACTATGCCACACTGTGACAGGAATAGGTAATTAGTAATCTGAACGAAATTTACAATAAAAATACGTGTAAGAGGCATACACAGTTTCAGCATGTTTACGTGTCATTGTTTGGCACAAATGTTCGTATAACGGAACAAATTGTCGGCAATGACGTTCGTTAACGAATAACCTTGATAATAAAATCTGTGAAAATCATGGTTTGCAACATTTGTTCCTTTTAATGTCGAACTTTGACACTAGAAAAGCACGTAACTTGCTACACTGTATAAATGACAAACAAAGAAAAGTAATGTTTTGTGCACAAAAACACCATAATTAGGCAACAGGAATAATGGCTTTGAAGTACTCCAGTCTCCTTTCGCTCTGTCACACCCAGCTTTTCTCTACGCTTACCGAAAAGCCCACACAGTGTACCTCAGATCCCCTTTATATACCTTTTCAAGACATGGTATATGATAGTTTCTGTGAAAACGCTAATTTTGTAAACAGTACATGGCACTATGCGATGTAGAATGACAGTACAAATGAAGTGACGTTAAAAAATGATAGCGAATGTTCCGTTTATGCCTTCAGTAGAAGTATACGCGTACTATAGTGGCCGACGAAATTACAGCACCAGGAAAGATAGCAGTTGAATTTTTTTCCTTCTTGTAGCTATACAGTCCCGCACGAAAATACAGGGTTAAATTCGTAGGAAATGAGGTGAAGAGGTTGCGAAATTTACAAGACAGAAGTGTCATATCTGGCAGCGACAACGGCCTTAAGCCGACTGAGCACGGAGTCGAAATGGGCCTGGAGACCGCAGGTACAGGTGTGGCCACTGCAAGCCGCTTCAAGTTCGGCAGTGACTGTAACTAGCCTGTGCCGGCAAAGAATGGCCGGAAGTTTTCATTGGGCGAGAGATCCAGAGAAGATGCTATAGCTAGGCGCCATATATCTTTGACCAGGGGCACATTGCGATGGCCCGGAGGCATTTCGAACACCGCACGACTTTTCGGGTGTTCGAGGAGTGCTGTGGTCCAGACGTCGTGGGGTTGGGTGGCCGTTCCTCATTACAGATGCTGAACGTCATAGGCTGGGCAGACTGGTAAAACAGTACGGCGGCAAACTGTGGCGGAAATAACATGAGAGTTTAATACTGGGCAGAGTACACTTCTAAGAATGGGCCTCCGCAGCTGAAGCTCGGTGCACGTGCCAGTGTTTGCACCACGACGCCGACACTACGACTGAATTGGTCACGTGACCACCGGCAGTGGACGTTGGCGCAGTGGCGAAGCGTTGCATGGTCTGACGAATCCCGATACCTTCTTCATCGTGCCGATTGGAGGGCGCGGATCGGTCTCCTTGACAGTTGTACTGCGGGACGGAGACCAGCTGTCAGCGGGCCCGTCATGCTCTGGGGAACGTTCACGTGCCATCCGTGGCTCCAGTGGAGGTCATGCAAGGCGCCATGGCGACCAAGGAGTGTCGTACATCGGTTGTAGGCCACTACACTCCTTCGTGGCGTTCACGTTTCGCGACGGTAGTAGCACTTGCGAATGAGAAAACGCGCCCTGTCACAAGGCCACGAGTGTAATGGACTGGTTCGAGCCACACAAAGGCGAGTTCCAATTGATGTGCTGGCCCCCTAACTCACCGGATTTGAACCCGGTCGAACACATCTGGGATGTGACTGAACGACTGAACTTGCGTCAGAACTGTCTCCTCCCCCCCTCCCCCCTTCCCCACCGTAGTGCCAACTCCCTCCAGCGACCTACCAAAGCCTCACTGCTTCCATGTCACGACGCGTTGCGCTGTTACCCGTGCCAAAGACGCACACACCGGCTATTATGTAGGTTGTCGCAGTGTTCTGGCTGATCAGTGTATAAGACCAGGAGTACAGCATTGGTTCCCAACCTTTCTGAGACCATTGTCCCTGACTGAAATGAGATACTACACCGTAACCGCCCCGCACCCCCACTTCCCCACTTCCCTGTCGTCATACCGCCATCAACATTACCCTAACTAAATATCAGAATGAAAAAGAATATTCTTTGAACGTTTATATTTAAGACGACGAAAGAAAAATATGTTCAGCTTTTGTCAGTGTTTTATTAAACAACGAAATACTGAGTCAATGAGACGTCTGGTTCCGCTTATTTGTAGCAACTCTTCTTGACAGCACGATGAAGCAATTCTCAGTGCATTTCGAGTATTACTCGCAACTGCTCCTCAGCAAATGGCGTACACACGTGATATAGAACGTTGCTCTGCTTATAATTTATTCAGTATACCTAGTGTCTGTTAATCGCTTGAGTGCACGAGTGATATAAACTGGGAAAAGTTTAGGCTACCAGTATTTTGTGTCTGACCACTGCCACTAATAATGATAATATAATAGGACCGTGTAGGACCGCCAGCAGTGTGGCAGCCGTTACGTAATTACTGTTGTCTTGTTACTTACACCGTTTATTATTGTGAAGTGAATACTGAAGCAATTTTTCGTCTATTTTGGAAACCACCTACAACTTGAAGGACGGATTTCCAGGAGATATTTAAGCATACGTACTGTCGTCCATGCGTGGTATAAACTATCCATGTCAATGGTGGATTATGAGTCGAAGATGTTGTTCATACATTAGATTCACAAGCTTGAACTTCCACCACGTTGCCGCACACACTAATATTAGTATTTGAAATAAAAGAAACGTAATTATTGGGAACTTATGTAATTAGTATTCCAGTCTTAAGAAATAGTGATCTTTGAAAAGTAATTTAGGTTCGTGATCCAAACACAACCGAACTCTTTTGTTTTCACCCTCTCAAAAATGGTTCAAATGGCTCTGAGCACTATGGGACTTAACTTCTGAGGTCATCAGTCACTTAGAACTACTTAAACCTAACTAGCCTAAGGACATCACACACATCTATGCCAGAGGCAGGATTCGAACCTGCGACCGTAGCGGACGCGCGGCTCCAGACTGTAGCGCCTAGAACCGCTCGGCCACTCCGGCCGGCTCACCCTCTCAGAGAATGTTATTTACCCCTCAGAGGGTAATTACGCCAAGGTCTGGAGGCACAGCCGTACATTCATATAAATCACCTCCACAGTATTAACTTTTTGTTACACTGTTCTCGATATTAATCCCTAAAGCGCCATTTTCTGGTACAGTTACTCGAATTTGACCTTAGTGTTACTCACCTATGAAAAACAACTTTCCTTCCTCTGCCATATTACTATTTTTTCTGTAGCAGCAACAATTCATCACTATTGCTGTTACTAATAAAGCATTGGGCAAAACCCGAGTAAATAATTTTAAGCTTTTAGCCTGAACTCAACATGTAAATAACCAGCAGTCTGTGACGAGACTGGTGCGGTTTGACGTTGGCCACATGCTCTGTACACTTTGCTCACTCCGCGGACATCGCTGCAGTGCGGGAACTCCACGCGTCGTCGCACTGACCGTGCGGATACTTGCTTGCTGCCGATAAGCGCATTCCCTGTCGTGGCCATGCGGTCTTGCACGGCCGAGCGAACAATGCGTCCGCCCTCTTGGGCGCTAGTTGCCTGGGGACGTTTAGCTCCTTTGTGGAGTTGAGTAACGCCTCCTAAACGCTTCAGTCTCCTATTCGCATGACAGTTGTGGCACGCCAACCAAAACGACCAACAACAGCCGGAAGCGATCACCATTTACCTGCTACCGAGTGTCCGCAGGCGCTGGTAGATGTTCTTGCGTCTTACACGACGCATACTATGATCTTCTGACAAACAGTCAAGACTCAAACGTGGTTTCTGAGTGAAAATCCTGCTGAGTGATCGTTCCTTATATACACAATGTAAATGATTTTACTCCTACCTACACAGTGCAGATGCGCTGAAATGCTGATCATTTGCGTACCGAAGCGTCTAGTGCACTTCTTAACAGTTTGAGGTTTCTTGCATGCCGCCATCATAATGCAGCAATTTCACTGGCCAGCATTATACGTCCAATCACTATGGTCCAACCTCGACATCCCTAAGTCTTCAGTGTGGTGTCAACGCCAGACACCACACTTGCTAGGTGGTAGCCTTTAAATCGGCCGCGGTCCGTTAGTATACGTCGGACCCGCGTGTCGCCACTGTCAGTGATTGCAGACCGAGCTCCGCCACACGGCAGGTCTAGAGAGACTTCCTAGCACTCGCCCCAGTTGTACGGCCGACTTTGCTAGCGATGGTTCACTGACAAATTACGCTCTCATTTGCCGAGACGATAGTTAGCATAGCCTTCAGCTACGTCATTTGCTACAACCTAGCAAGGCGCCATTATCATTTGCTATTTATCTTGTGATGCTTGTACCGTCAGACCGATGTTCACCAATTATGGATTAAAGTTAAGTATTCCAACAGCTACGTACTTTATTTACTAGACTCAAATCATTTAACTGTTCCAGACCTCACGCCAGCCTGCGTGAGCTTAAACGCGTGCCTTTCGGCTACCCGTCATTGTGGATTGGCTGTCTTGCCAGTCCACAACATTCAGTAAAAGGAGACGGCAGTGAGCGTGCCACACAGCTGCACCATGCCTCAGCTAAGCAGCCGATAGAACATCCAAATCTGAGATATGGATAAAAGGTCGGACTTAAATGAGCAATTCGTCTGGAGCACTTCACTGTGCAGTATTTATACAGTGATGAGCCAAGCCGTTAAGACCTCCTGCTAAATATCGTTCTGATCCAGCTGCGATTTTGCGAGATATGGACTCGACAAGTTCTAGTGGGTTTCCAGAGATGTGTGGCACCAGATCTCCACGGAAAGATCACATGAAAAACCCGTAAAAACTAGGCGGCGGTTTGCGGGCGTCGACGTGTTCCCAGACGCCAGACCGCAACAATCAGCCCACTGTGAAATTTGCTTGCATCAGGCAGCTTGTATTCTTTCTTTGCAACATCACATTCCCGCGACGGCACAAGGCGGCATTCACAACGCCCGTATCGTGGCACAGTGGTTTGAGAAGTAAGACAGTGAAGTCATGTTGATGTCTTGGCCACAAAATTCACTTGATCTGAAACCCATAGAACACCTCTGGAAAGCTATAGGGAGCGTCCAAAAGCCACCGGCTCGTAATTTATGAGAGTTTTGCGGCCTATGGGTAGATACACTGATGAGCCAAAACATTATGACAGCCTGCGTAATAGTTTGTTTGTCGGTCTCTGAAAGGAAACACTATTCTGCCTATCAGGAATCCGACAGTCTGTTGGTAGGTATATGGAGGTGATGATGAAGTCCCATACTCCTTGACAGAGCGTAGGGGAACGATGCGGGAGACCCGCACCTCCTAGTGGAGGTGGTTTGCCATTGCCTTCCTCCGACCGTAATGGGGGTGAATGATCATGATGAAGACGATACATGTGGCGTTAGATGTCTATAGCATAAATAACGAGCCGCTGATTTGCGTACGTGGTGATGGCGCCCGATAGCGTGCCAGATGGGTTCCATAGGATTTACATCAGGCGAATTCGGTCGCCGAGACATCAACATGAGTTCACTATAATGCTTCTCAAACTACAGTAGCATGGTTCTGGCTCCGAGACACGGGCAGTTATACTTCTGAAAGATGACATCGCCGTCGGGCAAGACATCAAGCATGAAGCGATGCAGGTGGTTCGCAGCTGTTAGCGTGTCTTCGATCACCACCACAGGATCCAGGCAAGCGCAGGAGAGTGTCTTCCATAGCATAATAATCTTCCCACCAGCCTGCGTCCGTGGCACGCTGCACGTTTCGAGCCACCGTTCACCTCGATGACGTTATTTGTGGAGACGACGAGTAACCTAGCGTCGCAAAGATGTGATTGACCCGAAGAGCTGACACGTTTCCACCGATCAGTGATAGAGTCCCGATGGTCTTGTACCCACTACAATCGTCATTGACGCTGTTCTTGGGTCAATATATGAACACGTAGGGGTGGTCTGCAGCGGGGCTACATGTTTAACAATGTACGATGAACGGTGTGCACCGAAACACTTGTGTGTGCACCAGCACTGTGCTCTTTCGGCAGAGATGCCACAGATCACCATCTATCCTACTTACAAACAAGCCTCCGAACCCCACATTCTGTGAAGAGTCGTGGACGCCCAACCATTTAGCACCCAGTGGTAGTTTCGCTGTCCTTCTGCCTCTTTCCGCAGATGCTCACGACAGTAGCACGTGACCACTCGAGCTGCCTCGCCGTTTTCGACATTATCGTTCACAGGCTCTGCGTAATAATGATCTGCCATTTGTCAAGGTCCTTTATCTCAATGGATTTTCCCATTTGCAGTCCGTATCTTGGCTAGGGTGACCCCGCGTCTGTGTCTGTTCCGTTTACATACTTTTGTTCCCGCGTCATGTGCCCGCAGCGCCACTAGGTGGCGTCCAACGTCGCCTTGGACAACGGCCATAATGTTTTTGCATTATCAGTGTATGTGGTGACACACATCTCCTGAAACCTATCAAGGATCTGTTGAGTCCGTGGCATGCAGAATCTCTGTTGTATAGCGTGCCAGATTTGGACCAACGCAACATGTCACTTAGCGGGTGGTCATGTTTTGGTTCATCAGCGTATTTTAGGGAGAGTAAAGGAAACAGTACGCCCTGTTGTAACGCAAACGATGAGATTGGTCCTCGTAACTTCTGGCTCTGCTTGCAACCTGCCATGAGGTGTAAGTTGTACACTGAAATGTTGTTGTTCTTGTTGTCGGGATTGTGGTGGTCTTCAGTCCGAAGTCTACTCTGCGCTACCATTCTCGTCTTTGTATAGCTACTGCATCCTTCATTCATCTGAACCTGCTTACTGTAACACATTCATCGGTTGGCTTCCCCCTTTAGTTTTTACTCCCGTCCCTATCTCTAGACTTTTCTGCATTACCAAAATTACGATTACTTGGTGCCTCAGGACCTTTTTTTACCAAACATATCTTTTAATGTATCAGTGCCTTTCCCCTCACTTCGATTAAGTCGATCCTCATTAGATATTCGAGCTATTTCTCTGTTGTTCAGCATTCTTACGTAGCACCAAAAGTGCAGGGCTTCTACTCGCTTCTTCCGTGAACTGCTTATCGTTAACGTTTCGCCTCCGTAAAGACGTTGCATTCCAGAAAAATACTTTAAGTAAAGGCTTCGTCACACTCTAATTTACATTCGATGTTGACAAATTTCTCTTCTTCGGAATCGTTTTTCTTGCTATTAATTGTCTGCATATGATATCCTTTAACATCCGTCGTTATTTCGTTGCCCAAATTGCAAAACACATCTACTACGTTTCGTAACTAAGTACTATA
This sequence comes from Schistocerca serialis cubense, assembly GCF_023864345.2. Classification (NCBI taxonomy): domain Eukaryota; kingdom Metazoa; phylum Arthropoda; class Insecta; order Orthoptera; family Acrididae; genus Schistocerca; species Schistocerca serialis. Next base: position 488,932,992 of record NC_064646.1, on the reverse strand, counting down.
AGCGTCACTGGATAAAATTCGAATACATTCCATTGCAGTACCTATTTCGTTTCGCTGGTCTTCCAGACCTGACAATTACAATGTCCTCTGCTAACCTCCAAGTTTTTATTACTTCTCCCAGAACTTTAATTCACTCTGAAAATTTATCTCTGTTTCCCTTTACTGCTTACTTATTGTACAGACTGACAAAACATCGGGGATACGCTGAAAACTTGTCACACTCTGTTCTCAGTCACTGCTACCCCGGACACTAGCGTTCTGAACATCCGACGCACTGCATAGTGTCGACCTTATTCTGCTTCTCCTTGTAGCGGTCAACGTGGTTGCATTCCGCCACGTAGTTGGGGTCAGCTGTCCGCCCTGGTCTGGGGCAGGATGGTGGATCCCTGTGGACCTCGCGACGGCGTCAGACGGAGGTTCGAAGTTGCAGCGCGCTGGCCGTGCGCCACGACCCCGCCACCGCCGCCACACTCTCTGTGATGTGGCCGGCCAGTGTTTTAGCCTACCACGCAGTTTAATCTCATCCACCAGCTCGTACCTTCTCCTTCTCACCCTTCTGCTCCCGCAGGCTATTCCTTCCGATGCATTCACCACCAAACATTGCCGTGGCTACATACACCGTGCCAAACCTTATTTCTTAGGCTTCTACTCTCCCCTATTCTTGCCTGTACTTCATCATTAATCACTCTCTATGGCCAAACAATTTTTCCACACACACTCTCACGTTTTTCCAGCCTCCCTTTGTCCTCACGACTCAGGGTCCATCTTTCACAGACATAGAGTACCACATTCCAGAAAAAACCACTTACTCTTTTCCTGAGCTTTCGTGGCTTTCCTCACAATAAGTTTGTCTCTATTAGAAACTTCCTTGGCTACAGTAATTCTAACTCTGTCCTCCCAGTGGCTGCTTACACTTCTCGTCATGGGGCTGCTTCCTAGGTAGATGAAATTTCAGTTACACCTGTGTTAATATTGTATATTTTACTACCTTTGACGATCAACTTGCGGCTTGTTTTTGTAACTGATCTTCATATCACATTCTTCACAGGTCTCATTAACATCTTTTAACATTGCGTTTTCATCACTTTCACTTCCTGCTAGTAACGCCACACCACCAGCAAATCGTACATATACTATTTTCTTTGCTGAACCACACACTCCACTATCTCCCAGCTGAGTATTTCTCAATAGTTTCCTTTAGGCATAACTTAGAGCCGTGGAGAAACACGGCAGCCTTCTATCACTCCCCTTACCATCACACTTTCTTCATGTGTTTCATTGTCCAAACCTTACTCGTATCTTCTGTTCTAAATATAAAGTCTGTGCCAATCTCCTCTCCTTCCAAGTAACTCCGACATTGTTAAATATTGCCTAGTCATCAATATGGGGCATCCAGGAAACTTGCTTTCTCGGATCGCTAGACAACATTCAAATAAATCGTATTAAAGAAGTGACTCTTGATGTTTTCCCGGCGTATCGAATATTCCACAAGATTTCGGGATTGCAGCCAGATCTCGTCGACTTCTTTCCACGATATTTCGGCTGACAACCTTACAGCCATCTTCAGGCGAGTGTTTGACACTGGAGATTGCTAGTGCAAGTCGCTCTATTTATACGTAAAAGTGCAGCAAGACGCGCATGCGCAAGTTACCTTTGCATGCGCGCCACCTGTCGATTCCAAGGCCCTCTACAATATTACTGCATCTATGGAGCACAAACGAATGCGTGATAGAAGTAAAACATGCACGCAGACGTGTCCAAAACAATAAAATGCAAAATTTCAATATTACAATTAAAATTACTTGTCGCTCGACATGTCAGAAGCCATAAAAAGTTTTCTTTTGGTTGATATTGAAGAAATCAACGGGTCCCAGGCCTTATTCAACTGAAAGCCGCCATCACGATTAATGAGATTTTCCGCCAAACGTATTTCCACGGATTCTTTAACAACTGAATCCCAGAAGGATCTCGATGGGGCCAAGATTTTCGTGGCAGAATAATCCATAGTATGTCCTGTGGAAATACAATGTTCGGCTATGACCGACTTACTGGGCTGTAAAAGGCGAGTGTGGCGCTCATGTTCAACGCAGCGGTCGTGTACTGTGCGTGTGGTCTGACCAATGTAGGCTTTCCCACACTCGCAATGTATTTTATAAATTCCAGCCTTTCGTAATCCCAGATCATCCTTGGCTGAGCCCAGAAGATCACGAGTCTTTGTACGTGGCCGGAAGATTGCTTTCACACGATGTTTCTTTAAAATTCTGCCTACTTTCTATGAAATGTTACCGACATATGGGAGAAATGCTCTGGACTTAAACACATCCTTATCCTCTTGATCTTGTGGGTGGTCACGTTTTTTCATCCTTAAAGCAGTACTGACCTGATGTGCAGAATATCCATTATGTTGAAATACAGATTTCGAGTGCTCTAATTCGTCTGCAAGGCTGTCTTTATCAGACACGACATGTGCCCTATGCACCAACGTTCGAAGGACGCCCATAGTTTGTGACGCCTGCAGGTACAGGTCCTTATGCGTGGGTTTTCGATAGACAGAATGCCCCAATGACCCATCCACCTTGCGATTAATCATGACGTCCAGAAATGGTAGGCAACCATCCTTTTCAACTTCCATCGTAAACTGAATGTTTGTGTGGATGGAATTCAGATGTTGTAAAAACCGTGACAGCTCTTCTTCACCGTGAGGTCACACTACAAAGGTATCGTCCACGTACCGCCAGAAGACTGTTGGTTTAAACATAGCCGAATCGAGAGCCCTCTCCTCAAAGTCTTCCATATAAAACTTCGCTACCAGACTTTTACGTATAAATAGAGCGACTTGCACTAGCAATCTCCAGTGTCAAACACTCGCCTGAAGATAGCTGTGTCAGCCGAAATATCGTGGAAAGAAGTCGACGAGATCCGGCTGCAATCCCGAAATCTTGTGGAATATGGCGTATTAAAGAACTTTATTACGGAAAGTAAATGACAATACTTAACTTTGAGAATTACATAGATGTGTCGCAAGCAAAGGGCAACAGACAAAATAAGCAAGGTTCTTCAGTACAAACAACCCTAATACAAGCGAAGTAATACAGTTGATGTTTCTATTGAGGTCGCTAGTCTTGAAGCTTCTCTTCGACCGGCCGCGACCAGTCCTCTTCGCATAGAGGCCACTGCTGTCGCGTTGTCGTCCTGAAGAGGGGCCGGCCAGTGTGTGCAACTGGCTGCCGTCTTCTTCGTAGCCCTCTCGTTCGCAGCTGGTGTGCCGGCGCTTCATTTTACGCCGTAAAAGAAATATTCACCAACTAGATCCATTATATTCTGTGGAAAGGCCTTTCTAAGTCAACAAATACGGTACAAATTTCTCTCTCTCTCTCTCTCTCTCTCTCTCTCTCTCTCTCTCTCTCTCTCGCTCTCTCTCAAAATATCTCTCCCCTATACTTTGAAATAGCCCGTTTGCATCGCTTGTTGCTTTATTCGTTCTAAATCCAAAACCTTACTTTCAAACGTGCGAACATAGCTTTTCGTTTACGGGTATTTCAATTTCTGTATGTGGAGAAGAAATATTGTTGACATCTACTATTGTTCTTCTTTTATCTATCCATTTCCCTTCATTACCAAATAAGTTTAACTCTTTAGCTGGTGCAGTTATTACTCTCGTAAATACTTTTTTGTTATTTGTTTTCAAAGTCAAGTAAACGAGTTTTTCAAGTATTGCCATCAGTTGTTATTGTCTGCGTTTGAAACAAAGACTCGCCTCATCTCTCTCCCAGTCCGGAGACTAGCAATTTGCTGTCCATTATAATTTTACATTCCTTCATATAGGAGATGGACCTCCAAGACCCCCACGCCGTCTGTCGTAGTGGACATCAGTGGGAACTGAAAAGCACTCAGTAGATACGGCAGACGTCACCGGAGTGTTTTTCGTTGAGAGCCCTCGGCCTGTGTTGCAGCGTCACCTGTGCCTTTCTCCACGATGTGCAGCTCACTGCAGGTGACGTACCTGCTAATGGCCGTATCACTGACGCAGGCGATTATGTGTCTGCCGTCTCACGAGTATACGCAGGGAGGTTACACACTCGACTTGGTACACCTGTTATTGCCGCTTTGTACCATTCAGAAACTGGTCTTCAGCGTTTCCTGTTGTTCTCGACGCTTGAAGACTAAGTGGTATCGAGCACAGAAGTGGCTCTCTAACGTAATCGAGAACTGCTTTTTGCTTGTTAAAGTGCCTCAAGTGCAGGCAACGCGGAACTTGGCGACGGCGGATGATGTCGCAAGATGTGTTCGGCTACCTGGCCTTTACAGTTCCCAGCATTTCGCTGATGAAAGTTTTGTAATTGAGCAAGAGAAGAAGGAAGATGGGGTTTTACTGTCACGTCAATGGCGAAGTCATTTCTTCTGGACAACTCTTTCTATTCCATAGACGAATTTGTACTGCTTCTTTTTAAGTGTAGTTGCATGATTAGGAGTAAAATGATAATGTGTTCATTAATGTTAACACTAATCATGTATACATATCATGTATACTGAGTCGTACCACACCATTTAGATAAAAGAATCAATGAAATTTCCAGAATGAGATTTTCACTCTGCAGCGGAGTGTGCGCTGATTTGAAACTTCCTGGCAGATTAAAACTGTGTGCCGGACCGAGACTCGAAGTCGGGACCTTTGCCTTTCGCGGACAAGTGCTCTACCATCTGAGCTACGCAAGCATGACGCTCTGCCCGTCCCGCGAAAGGCAAAGGTAACGAGTTCGAGTCTCGCTCCGACACACAGTTTTAATCTGCCAGGAAGTTTCATATCAGCGCACACTCTGCTGCACAGTGAAAATCTCATTCTGTAAACATCCCCCAGGCTGTGGCTAAGCCATGTCTCCGCAATATCCTTTCTTTCAGGAGTGCTAGTTCTGCAAGGTTCGCAGGAGAGCTTCTGTGAAGTTTGGGAAGTAGGAGACGAGGTACTGGCGGAAGTAAAGCTGTGAGGACGGGGAGTGAGGCGTTCTTGAGTAGCTCAGATGGTAGAGCACTTGCCCGCAAAAGGCAAAGGTCCCGAGTTCGAGTCTCGGTCGGGCACACAGTTTTAATCTGCCAGGAAGTTTCATCAACGAAATTATCTATGGAACATGTAACTAAGAGGTAGAGCAGCAGGAAGCAGAAAGGAGAGGATTCACCTCAGATTGAACCACACACCTTTTGAATATCTTCAGTTTTCCAGCCGTGTTTTCTAGTTTCTGTCGGAAAGACAGAACTCTGTAAGTATTACCTACCCATATTTTGTATTTTATTGTGAGTGAGAGTAATGTTTTTAAACTGTATGGTGAGTTTATTATGTAGGTCCAAGCAGCAAACGTACAATTTGGGGTCGTTTATTTGGAATCACCATTTGGTAAAGTGAAAAAAATGAAACGATCGTATCGCATTGTTGGCCGGGAGGCCCCATGCGGGGGAGTTCAGCCGCCGTATTGTAAGTCCTTTATAGTTAACGCCACTTCGGCGACTTGCGGGTCAGTGATGATGGACACACAACACCCAGTCCCCTGCCGAGAATCGAACCCAGGCCCCTTGGATTGTAGGCGGAAACGCTACCGCTACGCTACGGAGGCGGACATCTGGTAAAATATTTTCGCAGTACGCCTACGTCCTCCGTTAGGATTTCTTCAAATCGTTCGGTTGAGCTACACCATAGTTAGTCAACCTTCCTTACGTAACACCCACTTTTTTATCTCTATCAGTAGCAAACTTTTCTAACCTCCTACCAGATCCATAGTAATGGTGATTTATGAAGAAGTGAAGTAACTTTATAAAATTTAGAGGGCAGAGTCAGATAATAATTATGTGACAGATACTTCATGTCAAAATTTTTTGAATACCTAATGGAAATGTTTTTAAAGCCCCTGGGACATGTCGCCGATCACGAAAGGTGGAACGCTTACTGGTGGACGGCAGGGACTAGATTGACTACCTCTGAGCTGCACCTTGTAGCAGTCACCCAACCGTCGACATTAATCTTGTTTTTGGCAGTGTCCAAGCTGAATAGAAGTGGAGTGAAGGCAGAATCCTGTTGTAGAAGATTCTTTCGTTTTCTTGGGTGCTGATGTCGGATCCCGGCCGTTGTGACCGAGCGGTTCTAGGCGCTACAGTCTCGAACCGCGCGACCGCTAGGTTGCAGGTTCAAATCCTGCCTCTGGCATGGATGTGTGTGATGTCCTTAGGTTAGTTAGGTTTAAGTAGTTCTAAGTTCTAGGGGACTGATGACCTCAGAAGTTAAGTCCCATAGTGCTGAGAGCGACTTGAACCATTTCAACCAGAACTACGTGGAACACTTGATTCCTAATATTCTGTTTATTAGTCAAACGGTTGGTTTGCAGGGAATTACCTGAAGAAATGTATGTACCGTGGCTTCTCCCCACATTGTATGAAGCCTGCCTCAAAGTAAGCTGCGATTGACAGAAACTGATCTGTGCAGTTTCGTTTTGGTAGGAAGTCAGCTTGTTCGATGGGATTGCTTCAAGTAATATCATACTGATTCTATTATAGACAAGCGTTTCTAGTAGCCTGCAGGTCACAGACAGCAGGGATACTGTTGGTTTGCCATGTTTTAATACAGCTATTGTCTGCGAGTTTTTAAACTTTTGTCATATTGTCGGTTTGCATGATCTCTGTGAAGAAATGAACTACGAATACTTTGTGTATTTGTCATTTCCAAATGAGGAGGATCTAGAAAAGATAGACGGACTGAAAAACGCTTGACTTGTCAAATCATTTAACTTTCAATTTGGCAAATAAGCTACTGAAATAAAGTTTGCTCAGAAATTCAAGAGCAAGAAAATAATGTAGAATTCTTCAAAATGGCCCTTTATGGGCGTTCGCTTGGAGTGTTAGAATCGTATCGCTGAAACTACGATCGCACTTCAGATATACCTCCCAACAGCGTAAACACTGTAGACGATTGAAGCACACTGGAAAGTGGAACGAATGCGATCGAAAGGGTCGCAAACAAGAGGATCGAAGGAATGATGGATGTGATGGTGAATTTCCTGATGGCAGAGAAGCTCCCACAGGATTGGAAACATGACAAGAACTGTTCATGTCAGCACGAGATCCCAGGGGTGCAAGTGCGGAAGGCCACAGAGACAAATCATTAATAAGGAGGTACGTGGCATCCACAACAAGACTGATGCCGTCTGACAGTAGCTACTTCCTTTGAATATTTAGCCTATGCTATCAGAAACTCCACGCCACACTATGAATCATGTCCGAAAGAAATTGTGTTTATAAAGTATCTGTATCTTGATATTCCAGGCATTGTACCCATCATTGATGTATCCTGGCTTCGATGGGCTAAATTGACGATAAAATATTTGTCTCTCCCTGTGCATCCCGGCGGATCTCCGAGTCCTCCCTCTGGCATGGGTGTGTGTGTTTGTCCTTAGGATGACTTAGGTTAAGTAGTGTGTAAGCTTAGGGACTGATGACCTTAGCAGTTAAGTCCCCTAACATTTCACACACATTTGAACATTTTTTTCTCCCTGTGCAGGAGCCACGAAATGTGCGATTGTAGGGGTCGTGGCTCCATGACGTACGGAAGTTTGACTCGGTCCTGCAGGCATGCTCAGATGGCGGAAAACAGTCTGCTTTCGGCAGTGAAGTGGTGTGGACAGAGCTGTTTATGTCCTCGTCATGGTGTATGCCTCGTGGTTGTTCACTTTCACAGTAGTAATAGCGCATGTTACGATCAACGATAGAATGGCAAACTACAATCTTAAAACGGCACTGAAGTTCACTTTTTCGAACGAAATTTCATGGCAGAAAGCGTTCGCTACCGAACAGTTCCTATGTGACAAAGTGAATATACCCTATGAAGACATGACCGAAATACACCTGTCCATCGTGAGTAACGTGGTTTACATCAAACTGACAAATAACGCAGTTTGCAACAAGATCATAGCACAGACGAAAGAAGGCCTCAAATCCAGCGTCCGAATGGGCACATCAGCCTCGAATACAATACAATGCGATACGATATTTCAGTGCCTGTGTTATTCTGATTATGATGCAAAGTTCCTCTGGACACGCATGCACCACTTAGCTACCCGTGCACAACTCACGGCCAAACTCAAACCTCCGTATGTCGTCAACCATGTGCCTACGACCTGTACTCGTGCATCCATTATGTATATTCCCGTACAGGTGAGACATTTTACTTGAAAGTCACTTGCCCGGTATCGGCAGATAAATACGACATTGCTGTGCCTTGTTCCGATTATGATGCATGTCCAAAGGAACTTTCCGTCTTAATCAGAACAGACACAGTAATATCGTATTTATCTACCTATAGCAGGCAGTGCAATGTCTGACCTATATGGGAATACACCCAATGGATGTAAGAGTACAGGTCACAGACGCATGGTTGACGATATATGGAGGTTTGGGTCCGGCCGCGAGTCGAGCCCGGATAGCCAAATGGTAAGGCGACCGCTCGCGATAAGCGGGAAATCCGGGTTCGAGTCCCGGGTCTGCCACAAATTTTCGTTGTCGTCATTCCATTATACAATGGATGGTTGTCCTCATGCGCAACTGCAAATGCATTTAATGTATCAGCCCAGAATGGTTGAACATACCAGCCTAAGATCATGCACAGTTCATATCTTCGAACTTCCTCTCCAAATGGCGGGGGAAGACGTGACAGCGGCACTACACCCTTATGGAACAGTGCACGGACATGCAGTAAAAAAATGAGCACACTTCACTACATACCCTGTTTTGAATGCCATGCTGCAATCCCATATTGAGGTAAAGAAAGATGTCCTGTTCTCTGTGTTCATTGGCCATAGTCGCATACGGCAGCCAGTGACCTGGATGCAGTAAGGAAGGACATTTGCGAAATAAATGCCTTCAATGCAGAATTACGCAGCCCTGTACCAAAAATGCTTCTACGCTTCTGGCTGTGACGCCACACACACAGTGGCACAGGGACCAGATGCCCTCCAGACCCCTGAACTTCCACAAGATCTTTCACAACCTGCAGAGACCAGACGAGACGATGGTGACCGTCTACAACAGCGTCGGGCCCCTCAGCCAGAGATCCCTGTGTCGCATGAAGATGATGACAGACTTGAAACTGATATGGACCTCGATTCCATGGTTGTGCCTACAACCGTCTTCGCCGTTCCTGAAAGTTGCCCCTTTATCCCATCGTCTGACTCGGAACCACATCCTCGCAAACAGAGGTCACCACAACGACCCAAGAAGAGGAGGATCACGTCGGAGGCAGAGTCGGAGTCTTGTTTCCAGGATGGATCCATCAGACGTCCATCAGATGATTCCCAGGGAGGGCTCTCACGCGCACTCGCCAGTATCCACTCCCATCACGGGCCGGACAATTTAGTGAGTGTCTCCGGAACACAGCAACATCCTGGAGACCCCGACAGCGACGTTTCTCGCGCCGCCAACACGGACACCCTGATGACGAATCTTCTTGTATCAGCTCTGATCAGATCTGACGACCCATCTGCGTGGCAGACGACATACTCACACAAACCTCCACCAGACGAAGAAACACCATAGGCTGTCCATAAACCGACCGTGATCAGAAGACAGAAAATGCTTAAGACCTGCTGACATTCATTCCTTCTGATACGAGTGCACTCGGTAATCTGCTGTTGATGCAGGCGAGCAGAGTTACTAAAATCAGTTTAAATATGACCGGCTCCTACGTTAAACTTGACTTGTTATATGACACGCTACAAAAAACAAAATGGGTCTGAGCACTATGAGACTTAACTTCTGAGGTCATCAGTCCCCTAGAACTTAGAACTACTTAAACCTAACTAACCTAAGGACATCACACACATCCATGCCCGAGGTAGGATTCGAACCTGCGACCGCAGCGGTCGCGCGGTTCCAGACCGTAGCTCCTAGAACCGCTCGGCCACCCCGGCCGGCAGGAGGTATACAGGCAGCGGACATTGACACTGCCCTCTTTCAAGAGCTACTGACGGAGACTTGGCCCGATTTTTATGATTGTACTGTATACATCACCCCTGCCACCAACGGAGCTAGTGGATCAGCGATTATCGTGCGCAGTTGAATTGTAATAGATGACTTCACTTACCTCCTGGCGGCACGACGGCTAGTACTAACAGTGCAGGGGATCTGACTAGCGAATGTCTGTGCACCGTCTGGCACTGACCAACGACGAGAGCGCTCACAGTTTTATCCTGAAACAGTCACGCCGCTTATTCTGGGACGATATGAGAACATCATTATCGGCGGAGATTCATTCTCATAGACAGTTGGGAAGAAGATATACATACGACACAAAACACTCAGCCAGTTGATTGCATGGCGTGTACATGACTTCCCCTCTCGCTTCGATCGTCCTACATACGGAAATGTGGCATCCGGCCTTCTCAGACCATAACGTTTATGTCTGCACGATCAACCTCCGGCGTCAGACAGTATGGTGCAGTCGGGGTCAACGGAAACTTGACGGTGTCTAGTTACAGAGGCGGGAATGCCGTCAAATGGTCACGTATATGGGAATGCTGTGGAAGACGCACCACACAGTACTCGTCCATACTTTTGTGGCGAGTACAGTGTGTAAGACCAGACGTACGCCGCGCGTTAGCCCGATACGGAAAGGAACGAATGCAATGGCACCGACACACGACAGAACGTCCAGGACCTTATGGAGCGACCGCCGTCTCCGGAACGTCAGGCCGAGGTTGAGCGCATCAGGGCTAAGACTTTGACCCTTACTCAGCGTCGACTGGAAGGCGTAGTTGTTCGAGCGCAATGCAAGGACAGTATCAACGGAGCAATGATATCAACTCATCATGACGTCGCCGATCAGACGCGCTGATCCGTTCTTTCGGTTTACGTGATGACTAACGGCTGGTATCACAAGCAGACATCGCAACGGCCTTCCAGGCCCACTACCGCTACTTCCGTCGTGAGGAAGACGCTAACGTTGTGACACTTACAGATATACCACAGACGCTCCGCCTTACTCTTGATATCCACGGGGCAGACTCGCTTTCAGCAAAGATCTCCAATGAAGATATCGCTGATGCGATCGTCAGTACCAGGCGGACTACTCAAACCCTCTTGAGGCACACTACCTGACAGTTATCGACCTATCGCTTCACTCACATTTTAAGATTTTTACGCGCCTCCTCACGACGCGTCTCAGACATCACTAAGTCCTTTTGTATGTCCATCCTTTTAGCAGGGCGTCTCTGGGACGACGGCCGTTTAGTATCGTGACAAAAAATAAAAACGCCTACAGTCGTCCTTATGATTTTTATTTTATCGCTACCAGTTTCGACGCTTCATTGCGTCATCTTCAGGTCTGTATGCATAAAACATCAAAGATAGCATTATCAACTTATCGGTCAAGTTATATATAAACAGATTAAAATAGAATGAGAACAAAGGCAAGACTCTACAAATGAATTTACACCGAACATTTGACAGAAAGAACAGATACATCCATTGTCACATGTCTAAAATGTACCATCATGAATTTCCACTCAATACATTGTACAATTATACTATCTATTAAAACTTCCTTAAATACTACTCACGATTTTTATTTGACAGTCGAACATCCATTATCTGCACAATCTTGTACTGTAAGACAAAACAACTGTAAAAAGTGATGAATGGAAGGAAACAATACCTCACAAAGAAGTAAAAAGGAGGACCATTACCTATGTCTCGTGTCAAAGTATCAAATGCTTATGTGTACACAGATGCGGGGCATACACTATGTCATATCTATAAAATGAACGTCCGAGTCGTCGTATAAACCGAATTTAGGACCCACATACATAGAACGTATGAATAGTATTTAAAGAAGTTTTAATAGATAGTATAATTGTACAATGTATTGAGTGGAAATTCGTGATGGTACATTTTAGACATGTGACAATGGATGTATCTGTTCTTTCTGTCAAATGTTCGGTGTAAATTCATTTGTAGAGTCTTGTCTTTGTTCTCATTCTATTTTAATCTGTTTCTATATAACTTAACCGATAATTTGATAATGCTGTCTTTGATGTTTTATGCATATAGGCCTGAAGGTGACGCAACAAAGCGTCGAAACTGGTAGCGACAAAATAAAATAAAATCTTAAGGACGGCTGTAGGTGACACGATCACTAACTCCTGTCGCCAACACGGACGTCCTTGGGCGCAGATACTAGTATACAATCATCCTCATGTGATCATAGACACATCGCCATTGCAACAGCCTGTCGATTACAGGGAGTCATGATTTCCATCGATCAGGCATTCGATCTCGTGAGCCACACCTTCCTCGTAAAGGTACCTTCGTTGTCGTACCCTTACGCCTACTTTTTGACGCTACGTCCAGGGTAATGGCCAATGGACGGACGAAGACACCAATATCGATCGCACGGTCACTCAGACATGGTCGTCCCTTTCAACGATCATGTACACCTTCGCACTAGAACAACTTCCCTGCGGCCTGCAATGCCGTTTATCAGGTATCAACCTACGGGGATACAAGTCATCATATGCTCCAACGAGGAGGTTCAAGAGACAACACAGTGGATCGAGCAACGATACTGGAGCGGAGCGGGCAGCCACATAACGTCACCAAATCCCTCGCTCTGACCTTTGGAATGGTACTCCCAAATGAAAGTGTGGCTCCATTCAGGACGATGGAGTCTCTACGCTGTCTAGGAATAGTTTTCACTCGATACGTCCGTCGCACCATGGCGATCAAGTTTCGGCATCTTCTTCAGAGCACCGGGTCGGACGTACGAAGTCAGTTGTTGCTAGCAGTGGAGATATGACGAGAGGTGCAGTTCATTAACATTTATACAGTTTCAGACGTGATGGTCAATATTCAGGGATATGACAGGAATGATCATTAGAAACAAAAAATTCAACTAAACATGGGCTCTAAAACGCATACCTTAAGAGCTGTGAGCAGTTCTTGATCTTCGATGCTGTGAAACAAATCTCTTCTACTGCACGCTATTTGCTTTCCGTATTTTGAAAAGTGGTAGTACGGACCAAAAAAAAAAACAATGTCCAGTAAACCTGTAATCTAAACTACATACGTTAAAAGTTAAGAGGACTTGTTCTTTAGACGAGTTGTGTTTCAAAGTAGCAAAGATGGGTAAGTGCTCATAGGTCTTAAGTTATGCATTTTAGAGTACATGTTAAATGGATATTTTTTTCTTGTTTTGATCCATACTATCACTTCCCGAAATATGGAAAGCAACGAACTTGCAGCAGAATAGATCTATTTCACAGTCTCGAAGATCAAGACTTGCTCATAGTTCTTAAAGTGTGCATCTTAGAATCACGTTTACATGACTGTTCTGTATCGAATGATCATTCCTGTCATATCCCTGAATATTGACCATCACTTCTGAAACACCCTTTACGAAAACGTGCATAACGCACGTCACATTTAGCTCTCTCTACAGTGAAGACGCGCTGGATCCAAACGGCCTTCAGTTATTTTGTCAGTTCCGATCACGTATTCAAGGCCATGTGTGACGTCTCTCTCGAAGAGCGGGTCTAGTTCTCACCAACGACCGTACACGCTCTGGCTCTTCACGTACATAAACTCTCGAAGTTATGGAATCACAGCCTTAGCAGTATCAAAAAAATGGTTCAAATGGCTCTGAGCACTATGGGACTTAACTTCTGAGGTCATCAGTCCCCTAGAACTTAGAACTACTTAAACCTAACTAACCTAAGGACATCACACACATCCATGGCCAAGGCAGGATTCGAACCTGAGACCGTGGCGGTCGAGTGGTTCCAGACTGTAGCGCCTATAACCACTCGGCCACAACGGCCGGCCCTTAACAGTATCACTGAACTTTTGATCGACGAACGCACAACTAGTTTATGTCAACAGCTGGTCGCTCTAGTCCACATTGCATTAGCGCCATCACATATCAAACTCTTTCTTCTTGAATACAGTTACGTCCACGAAGACTTTCCATGAAGACTAGGGCTCCCACTACGCGAGATCTTTATGACCTCGTAATGCAGACTCACCCATAGGACGCTGTCGAAGGAGGTCACCCAGCTGGATGGCGGTGTGGCGCGCATATCATCAACCGTACTTAACCACGGAAACAAGCGCCAGCTGGTATACCGTCGTGACCGGTAAATACCAGACGCGACAAAAGCTCCATGCAGTCACCCTCCACCTTCTGCCTGCGGTGTAGTATGGACGACACGAACGAACACCACCTGATCGACGGCGCGGCAGCAGACATGGTTTCTCTTCGTCCCCTGGAGAAAGAGTATGGCCGTCCTTTATCGTTTCGCGGATGGGCTCAACAACGGGATCGACACCACATAATTAGACGACACGTCAAATATTGGTGCACTTTTACTGACTACTTCGGGATCATTTATTGAAACCCGGCCCGCAGTTACAACCTCCCCGGTCAGCGTGGTTGAAACGTGCAGCTCATTTCTCATGACCACCGAAGGCTCGGCATTGCATCCCGATGGCATGTTACCAACTGACTTTTGCCGTCTTCAGAACGAGCGGTCGCCGATTTGTTTTCTCATGTAAGGAGCGTCTGCGAGTAATGTTTCATTTAAGGTGGTATTGGTATAATCCATATAGTTAATGCATTTCATAAGCGGAGGGTATATTGAATTAATATATAACTGTAGTGTAAATAATTCAGTAATGACCTAAGGCCTGTATAGGTAAAATAATCAGGATTGTGGCATAGTATGACAGTTTTGTGCCTGTTCAAGGGAACTGACTCTCTCAAAGAAGGAAGAAAAAGTGGTTGAGGTAATGGCTAGCAATAAGCAGCATATGACGATTCTAGTCCCAGTCTGACACACATTCTGTCACAAACAGCTGACGTCAGTTCGGATTCACAAAATGCGGAATATTTATCACAGCTGTAGTAGTCAGATCAGTATCATGTCAGGTACAGATACTGTATAAACATAGCATTGTAACCATTATGGATAACCGATACATTACTTTACAATCGTTACAAAATATTCAGTTCCGCCCGGCAATAGTTCTTCACAGTATCTTCTTTCTCTTTTTTAGGCTGGAGGATGCAATGTATTACGCAACCATGCGCGCTGCTTTCTTCAACTTCAGCGTAGGACGTTTTTTGCAGTGTTGTGCAAGACCCTACGTAAATGTTGAGATCTTTAATGTGAGGCAGTTGAATACATAATGAAATAATGCGTCGTCTTTTACCTCTTCTCAGACCTACAACCTGTAATTTTTCCGCCAGTCAATGATAAGTATATATTATGTACTCCACAAATCAGTTTTAAAATGCTAATGACTGCGTGTTCGACGAGCGTAAATTGTCCTCGTATTCAAATTCTGAACGATGTTAAACGATCTTAATGGAAAAATATCACAACCGTGATAATCCTGTGTCGTTATCTCGATCCTGTTTACTTTTGATCCACTGTATGAAGCCTCACCAGTTTCGAAAATTATGAAATGATCTTGTTTAATTCGAAACTTCGCACACTCCATTTTTTCTTTGCCCCTCTCCGTGAGAATGATCAGGGTGTATCAAATTATTGCATAAACCCATACAGTTGAAACCACACGTTACTAGAAGCAAATTGTCTCAGTAAACAAGGGATCTAAAACACATACCTATCTGTTCAGCCGAAGAGATTTGAGTCACAGTACCGAAGATGAAGTAGTGCTCGTAGCCATTAAGATATGCAATTTAGAGTTTAGTGAATTTTTCTTCTTGTTTTTGTCCCTTCTACCACCTCGCAAAATACGGGAAGCAGAGAGCTTGCTGTAAAAGAAAAAAAAAAAAGGCTCTGAGCACTATGAGAGGTCATCAGTCCCCTAGAACTTAGAACTACTTAAGCCTAACTAACCTAAGGACATCACACTCATCCATGCCCGAGGCAGGAGTCGAAACTGCGACCGTAGCGGTCACGTGGTTCCAAACTGAAGCGCCTAGAACCGCACGGCCACAACGGCCGGCCAGGAAATTTCTTTTATTAAGTGAGTTATTGAAGTTTTCACCAAGTATCAACATCGTTGAATGTTTAAACTGAATTACATGTAGTATTGTATTCGAACATTTATTCTATCGCTTGCTAGTAGTTCGCGACTTTGCTATGTCTTTTACGTATATTAAAAGTCAATGGCATCTCTCAGTTTTATGTATGACTTTTCGGCATTAGTAGTGGTAGAGAGCGTTAGCGCGCCCGCTGGTAACTTTCATTACAGCCACACATGAAAAGAGCCGAACACCACGACTTACCTACGAACTACAACTGCCCTGGGACATCAGCGAAAGACACCAGCTTGGTGGACAACTGGAATTTCTGTGTTCTGTCCTGATGAAACAGGGTACAGCTATGGCCCATCGCATGCAATGCTTTGGTAGTACCAATCTGACCTGTAGTTATACAGAAGAGGGAATACAAAGAACGATAGGACGTTAGTTGAATTGAAAACTGAGTCCTGTTTCCATCCGGTTGCAAAGGATAATTAGTTCTGAAACAACTAGCTTTTCCAATGTAGCAGCCCCTGTCGTATTGTTCCCGCCATAAACAAACATCTAACACAACACCGTAGAAGCACTCCGCACATTCATCAACTCGACAGAGAAAAACACTTGACGCTTCATAATAGGTCGTAGGAATACACTGGCAAACCACCTTCACTAGGAAGTTGCAATGAGTGCCGGAACAGGATCCCTGCACCTGATCTCCTACGTTCCTTCCTTGAATATGGAGCCATTTTGACCTTGAGTTAGTGGTTAGCACACTGGACTCGCATTCGGAAGGACGACGGTTCAATCCCGCGTCCGGCCATCTTGATTTAGGTTTTCTGTGATTTCCCTATATCACTTCAGCAAATGCCGGGATGGTTCCTTTGAAAGGGCACGGCCGATTTCCTTCCCTATCCTTCCCTAACCCGAGCTTGTGCTCCGTCTCTAATGACCTCGTTGTCGATGGGACGTTAAACACTAATCTCCTCCTCCTGACCTTGAGTTGCCGGCCGCTGTGGCCGAGCGGTTCTAGACGCTTCAGTTCGGAACCGCGCTGCTGCTACGGACGCATGTTCGAATCCTGCCTCGGGCATGGATGTGTGTGATGTCCTTAGGTTAGTTGGGTTTAAGTAGTTCTAAATTCTATGGGACTGATGACCTCAGATGTTAAGTCCCATAGTGCTCAGAGCCATTTGACCTCGAGTTACGGAAGCCATAGAAAAAGCAAATTTGGGCAGCTGGGCGAGGATTTGAACCACCTTTCTCCCGAATACGAGCCCTGACCGTAATCGTTGCCTCGGCCGCTTCGTCGGCCATGTGCGCAATGTTTATGAAACAGCGCAGAATGTATACGTTCAGTTTCTCCAGGAGAAGGAAATTCATACATGCATCGGCATTTACATTTATACTCGACCATCCACCCGATGGCGCGTAGCGGAGCGCAGTTCGTGTGCCACTGTTACTTCCCCACCTATTTGTTCCACTCACGGATGGTTCACGGAAATAACAATAGTTCGTAACTCTCCGTGTGAGCTCCAGTATCTCTGTATGATCGTTTGATGAGATATATAGACCAAGACGCAGTATATTGTTTGACTCTTCTATGAACGTATGACCTCGAAATTCTAACGGTTAACACTGCCATCGTGCACAGCGCCTCTTTTGTAGCGTCTGCCACTGGGGTTCTCTGAGAATCTCGGTGAAACTTTCGCGGTTACCAAATGAACATGTAAGCAACGTACTGCTCCTCTTTGGATTTTACCTGTTTCCTCTATCTGTCCTAGCTGATACTGAATCCAGACTACCTAACACTATTTCAGTATAGGTCGATTGAAGGGTTTGTGGTGGATTACTCTTACTGACGATTCATCCAATGAATCTGAGTCCAGAACCTCCCTTACCTGCGATTAGTTTTATGTGGTCGTTCCATATGTACACTGCCACAAATTTAATAGATGTGACTGCTTCCAATTCTGGAATTGTGTAATAGTACAACAATGAGTCTTGCTGCCCATTTATAGGAAATAAGTTGCATTTGTTTACTTTGAGGGTCAACTGGCAATCCCTGCACCATGCGTCAGTTCTTTGCTGTTCTACCTACCTCTCTATATACGTCAGCATCATCCGCGGAAGGTCTCACAGTACTTCGGAGGTTATCCTCTATGTCAATTAAATCTATCGTGAAAGGTAGTGGTCCCTTGGGGTGCGTCCGAAACTTCTCCGTGTCCAGGTCCCTCTCCTGCAATAATGATGTGTTCTATTTGTCATAAGCTCTTAAATCCAGACACACGCCCGGTCTGATACTCCGTTCGCTCGTAATTAGCTCATTTAGCGGCCGTGCGAAACTGCATCGAACGCCTTCCGGAATCTGCCTGAGCAGCGGTATCTGCTGCTATCTTGATCTCCTGGATGAACACAGCAAGCTAGGTCCACAGGATCGTTTTCGGAACCCATGTTGATTCCTATAGAAGAGATTTCCGGTGCAACGAAATGTCATAATATGAGAGCACAAATCATGTTCCAAAATTCTACAAAAGGCCGTAGCCAGTTTTGTGCGTCTGTTCGACGATCCCTTTGTTGGACAGTCCTTCTTCAAAACAGGAATGACCTGCGTTTTTATCCAATCATTTGAAACTCTTCCCTTCTTCGGATACCTACGGTACACTGGTGATAGAGAAGGAGAAGTTGTTTGGCATACACTACGTAGAATCGCACTATTATAGCTTTTCCTCTCTTCATGCATATCTGTTGCTTTTCAGTCCCACGATCACTTGTCTCGATATCTTTCATTTTGACGTTCTTGCGACTATATACACAAGGAACGACAGTGTGACTGTGCCCTGTGTAACAGTTTTGAAAAAAGACGTTTAGTACCTTGGCCTTTTCTGTGTCATCCTCCGTTTCAGTGCGCACACAGCATCTGGACAGATGGCTTTTGATTTAACATAACACCAAAACTTCTTAGGATTTTCTGTTAAGCCGGTAGATAGAATTTTACTTCCGAACTTACTGAATGCGTTACGCATGGCTCTCCTTATGCTAATTTTGGCTTCATTTAGTCTTCTTTATCTGTGAGACTTTGGCTACGTTCAAATACGCAGTGAAGCTCTCTCTGCTTTCACAGCAGCTTTCTAACACGTACGTCGAATCACGGAAGGTTCTTCCGACATCTCACAACTTTGCTCGCCACCTACCTGTCTCAGGTGTATTGTACAACGTTCTTGAACTCCGCCGACTGATACAGAACATTGTTAGTGCTGGAGGTGGAATACCACGTTGATTGACCATGTAATCTCAAATCTATTTGCTATCGGTCTTGCTAAGCAGGAAGATCCTTCTTTGTATTCCTACTGGCAGTCGCATTCTGTGATGTTCTAAGGTACTTACAATCACTGATTCTCCGTTCTACGGTACCAGCAGACCTAAGATTTTATCTTCACGAGTCGGTTCCCTGATTAACTTCTCAAGGTGATTTTCGGATGAGGCATTTAGAACAATTTCATACGACTCCTTAGCCCCATCACCCACCCAATCATTTGAGTCTGTAAGTCGATAGCTATTAAGTTGAAAAAAATCATCCTAACACTGTAACATGACCAGGAAATCTACGCGAAATATTCTCCAAATTTCCCTCAAATGTTACACCACTACTGATTCTAAGGCAGGAGGGGCTACAAGTGTATCAAATCACCATGTCTCATCCACTTTAACAATTATTTTCAGAAAATTCGATTATTTGTCTTGGAAACAGGAACGATCTAAGCATTTTTCGCCGGCTGCGGTGGTCTCGCGATTCTAGGCGCGCAGTCCGGAACCGTGCGACTGGTACAGTCGCAGGTTCGAATCCTGCCTCGGGCATGGATGTGTGTGATGTCCTTAGGGTAGTTAGGTTTAAGTAGTTCTAAGTTCTAGGGGACTGATGACCACAGCTGTTAAGTCCCATAGTGCTCAGAGCCATTTGAACCATTAAGCATTTTTCGAAACACTGCAACTGCGTCACACTTCCAGCCACCCATGGAGCATAACCGCTATGTTGAATCACACAGGTGTCTTGACAGATCTCCCAATAAGTTAGGATCGCCAATCGTTAGCTATAACCTCGCTGGTGAATACGATATCTTTTTTTCCACCGAGAAGGACATGGCTACCTTCGTGCCAACTGCACGGTATGGAGACTTTCTGATGATGTCAAGTGTCTGCTGGTGTGGGACAAGAGCCCAGGTGTCATCTTGGCGGTGAACTTCACTGCCAATTGCACTTTCCCGACGCCAAGTATGTTCACCACACCCACGCAGATTAAAGACGAAAGTAGGAGGGTCAAGGTTTCAGCGTACGGTGGATGATGACGTCATTACCGACGGAGCGCGAGTAGCAATTTTGTAAGGGGCAATCTAATCAAAACCAAACAGATGGGACAAAAGTATGTAAACTGTCGAAAGCAATCGGCATAATTCATTCCGACGGTCAGTGCGTTCATGCAACGATGTTTGCGTTGCCTAGGGAAATATGATTATACCTAGGCGGGCGCCTTTTCGTCCCAAGCAAATCGACGGCTACGGATGTCTTTCTTGAGGGTTCAAAAAGTACGCTTATAGAGAGATCTAACTGTGTGTAGGGCATTTTCCCAGCGCAGCTTCGGCAGTGTAGTGCAGCCAACCATGGCAACATGTGGGCGAGCATCGTCCTATACGAGAATGATGCCGTCCGTCAACATTCCTCGGCATTTGGACCTGATGGCGCACTTCGCTTTTTGCAAAGTGCACGTACCGTTGTGCGTTAATGAGGCGACTTCTTCCAGGAAGGTCAATTAGCAGCGGGTCCTCCCAGTCAAAGAAAAAGGGCAGCATGACTTTCTCAGAGCTGTCGTGTCTCTTGTTTCGACTACGCTGCAGACGTTTCGTTGGAAGGCCCTTACACCTGCTTCATACAGTCCTGGTCTCTCCACATGCGATTTCCATATCTTTGCAACCCTGCTTCGGATGAAGAGTTACATACTTTGGTACACCCATAGTTCTTCTACAGCTGTTTCCACATAGATAGTCTGCAAGCCACCGCACGGCGCGAGGCCGAGGGTACGCTGTACCACTAAGAGTCATTCCGTTACCCGTTCAACTCGGAAATAGAGTGAGGGGAAAGCGATTGTCTATATGCTTTCGTATGAGCCCTAATTTCTCGTATCTTATCTTCGTGGTCCTTACGCGTAACATCTGTCGGCAGCAGTAGAATCGTTTGGAAGTCAGCTTCAGACGCCGGTTCTCTAAATTTTGTCAATAGTTTTCCTCGAAATAAATGCCTTCTTCCCTCCAGGGATTCCCATTTGCGTTCCCGGAGCATTTCCGTATCACTTACGTGTTGTTCGAACCTACCGGTAACAAATCTAGTAGCCAGCGTCTGAAAGGTTTCCATGTCTTCCTTTAATCCGATCTGATACAGGTCCCAAACACTCAAACAGTGCTCAAAACTAGGTCGCACCACCATCCTATATGGGATCCCCTTTGCAGATGAACCACACATTCCTAAAATTCTCCTACTTAACCGAAATCTACCATTCGCCTCCCTTACCAAAGTGCTCACGTCCTCGTTCCACCTCTTATCACTTCGCTACGTCACGCCCAGACATTCAAACGACGTGACTGCGTCAAGCAGGACACCACTAATGCTGTATCCGAGCGTTACGGCTTTGTTTTCCCTACTCGTCCGCACTACGGTTCAAATGGCTCTGAGCACTATGGGACTTAACATCGGAGGTCATCAGTCCCCTAGAACTTAGAACTACTTAAACCTAACTAACCTAAGGATATCTCACACATCCATGCCCAAGGAGGGATTCGAACCTGCGACCGTAGCAGTCGAGCGGTTCCGGACCGACGCACTACGACAGATGGAAGTTAAGGCAATGGCAAACACTCTTCCACGAACGCATTGACCGTCTTGTTCCACTGTGAGTTAAATGTATTAACAGCTATGGCGATTACTTTTAAGACAATAAACAGCTTAGTTTCTTTTGCCATCTGACTGGTCTTCACCTGTCTGCCCCTTGCACAAGACTAGAAATATAGCATAACACTTTCAGAAAAATATCATACACACAACCCTGAAGATATCAGGGACAGATAAGTCAGAAAACTGTGACAGAATCAGGTCAACAGGTCATATACCAAATCTACTGACGAGAATAATGTACATAAGAACAGAAAAAATATTTCAGGATCTCTTGACTGGTAATCAGTTGAGTTTTAGCGGAAGTAAATGCCTCAGGCAGTGCCGACGTTGCGCTTGATAAAGCAAGCAAGACTTTAGAAAAATCAAGACGCGTTTACAGGATTAGTGGACCTAGGAAACGCGTCAGTCAACACAAAAAAATTTTCATCCTCTATAAACAACACACAGTAAACATAAACACCCCAATAACAGTACATAGTGGAATATGTAAATTACAATGTAACAACAGCCCTGCATTTTACAAATGTGCGACAGGAAGAACTTTCCACGTACGATAAGAAAGAACATACTGCTGCTTTTAGACTTAACAACTTTGACCAGGCAACAATAGCCAACAACATGTACCTTAACACACATAGACTAGGAGACATCCACAACATCCTAACTGTGCTCCACACAGAAAACCATAGTGAAAACTCAATCTCCTAGAAGATTCAGAAATAATATTACACAAAGTAAAATCTTCTGAAAACATGTCGAACGAACAAAAAGAGTTTAGCAGCCACAGTTTTTTCAGAAGCTTTAAAAGTTCATTTTTTTCCTAAAGAAACAAACACTTAATAGTGCAATCATTTGATAACATAATCCATATTTGGCACATACACAAATATCTGTTTTGTAAATGGTATCCTGTATAACTAATAATATATTGGCTTGTGTTTCCTCCGAACTAATAACACCTGTGTGTTTGTAGCAATGCAGCATCTTTAGATTTGAAATTATTTGACTTGTTTTGACTTGTGTTTACAAAATATACTGTAGAATTAAAAGTGTATATACGTGCATATACATATTTACTGACACTATGCTTCAAAAGCGATGTATACACCACTGGAAACAGTAAGTAATTTTTCTATTTGTATTAGTTTTGTAAACCTATATTCGCAATGTGCCTGTTTTATAATATACCATTGTAATCTAAACAGGACCAGAGTTAACCTAAATCTAGAAAAATAATCGATGTAGATTGTTAAAGTAGCTGAAGGTGTGACCTCAGGGCTCGAAATACATCGTGCATTGGAATAAAATCGCGGTTGCGACTGTAGGCGGTTATTTTTAATTATTTTACAAAAGTAATACAGTCACGGAAGAACACTGACAGAAAAGCATAAAATTACGTAATATAAAGTATTGCAACATATTCGGAATTCTGATGAAAATAAGCGTAAGCTATAGGGAAATGCCGGTAATGTGCAGATATACAAAAACCAAGATGGAAAGTTAAGAAAGTGAGACCAAAAACGAAATGCTGCGATAAAAAAGGGTCTAAGACGAGGATGTAGTCTTTTGTCGCTATTGTTCATTTTACACATCGAAGAAGCAATGACGGCCAGCCGGAGTGGCCGAGCGGTTCTAGGCGCTATAGTGTGGAACTGCGCGACCGCTACGGTCGCAGGTTCGAATCCTGCCTCGGGCATGGATGTGTGTGATGTCGTTAGGTTAGTTAGGTTTAAGTAGTTCTAAGTTCTAGGGGACTGATTACCTCAGAAGTCCGATAGCGCTCGGAGGCATTTGAACCATTTTTGAAGCAATGACGGAAATAAAAGAAAGATAACAAAGTGAAAACATTTGTGTCCACTTGGCCGCAGACATATGTTCTTGGTTTCACGAAGTCAGGGGCACCGTATCACATAACGACTAGCCCGCGAAATCACGCGGTCCTAATCACAGAGAAAATGTCTAGCTCTATTTGGAACAGCGCAGCAAGCAAAACCCCCGCAATTTGCTGACTCTGCGGGATTTAATGATTGAGTGATTTCTGCTGGACGTGGCATACCTGAAGAAGATGGGGGATCTCTTTTCTCGCCGAATTCAAGCCATTATGGTGACCAGAGGAGGTGTTACACTGTATCAGCTCGGCGTCTCCTATGGATGACCACAGTTTTTTGTACTGTGTGGTTACTACCCCTGATTCGGATGTTGCAGGCCTTAGGTGTTTGTGCTGGTGTGCAACATGACTTCCAGTTGGGTTCTTATCAGCATAAACGCTCGAGATTTGAAATAATATATGTCGCTTGTTGGTTTTCCCTCAAGCGTTATTTCTAACGACGTGCTGACAAGTAATACAGTGACTGACATCTTCGATGCATGTTACATGTAGAAACATCCTAAAGACACCATGTTTCGTCGCACGAGTGTTAGATTGTCGAGAGATGAAGCCATGTTTATTACTTTTCAGTGGACGATATCATATCCGATTCTCCATCTGTCACCTCTATGACAGCGAAGTGTTTAATCTTTCCTCCCACTGGAGAACACTAATTATGCGCGTATTAATTACTCATAATTTATTTACTCTCCCTGTCGTTTGAAAATACAGCAGTACGTTACAAGATAATTACAAAACTGAAGATGTGAATCACTGTAGTTGAACTGCACTTTTCTTAATCACCAGCACGCAATAGGTCTGATCATATCCTACGTCTTTTTCTGCCTTGTACTGATTTTTAAACCTACACACGCTTATTACACCAGACATCCTCGATACGTCATCTGTCAGAATCGTTGTCAAGTCTGTTACATGGAAATGAGTGCGACGTAGGGAATTTAATTACGTCCTCTGTCATGTTAACCGCAACTCGCATTTGTAATAGAACATTATCGCACGAAGCGGCCGACATAGTCCTCAATTGTGGACCTGTGGGGACGCGGGATCAATGGGGCATTACTCTTTTTATGCAAATAAACCGGTCACTTGGTCTACGTCCCCTTACGTTAACAAACTACGCTATTTATGATCAGATGTCAACAAACTGCTCACTTTTGCATTTAGTTTTGTTTACGTAAGTGTTACTCATTGGCCAAATGCTTTGAGCCTAACCTCTATAATTATTTTTCTATATTTTAAGACCAAAGTTAATTTTACATACCATACACTATGATCCAAAATGGTTGCCTCCAGTCACCCACTTGTGCAGTACATACCTGTTCATCCCCCATCACCAACACCTTTTGCAGTATCAGCATCGTGAGACACATCTAGCATTAGTGCACTGTGCGTCGGTGTATCAACTGCAGCAGCACGTCATATATGTAATTTCGTTTTCCAGTTTGCTGCAGAGTATTATACTCAATGGCATTTTCTGCAAACAATTTTTGGGCAGTTTATTACAATTTTGTCGAATTTCTCCAAGTATTCTGCAAACATCTGCTTTCGAAGAAGACACACATAAATTCGAGTCTGTAAATCTTTAACAACTACCGCTACAAATGATGCCTTGCAAGCATTCCGACGTAAGATACTATTTACAGTTTTGGGGCATTTTGTTTCTATTTTACAGATTTTCCTCCAATTTTCAAGAATGCACATATAAATATGAAATTTCAAGTTTTAAACAGTTAGCACAGTATAATATTTTAACAAATACTGCAATATCTCACGTTAAGCAATTAGCACAGTGCGATATTTTAACAAGTATCCCTCGTCGGAGGTTCCAGTCCTCCGTCGGGCATGGGTGTGTGTGTTGTTCTTACAAGGGAACCTCCCCATCGCACCCCCCCTCAGATTTAGTTATAAGTTGGCACAGTGGATAGGCCTTGGAAAAACTGAACACATATGAATTGCGAAAACAGGAAGAAGTTGTGTGGAACTATGAAAAAATAAGCAAAATATACAAACTGAGTAGTTCAACGGAAGATAGGCAACATTAAGGAGGATGGGAACGCAGGAGTGCCGTGGTCTCGTGGTAACGTGAGCAGCTGCGGAACGAAAGGTCCTTGGTTCAAATCATCCATCGAGTGAAAAGTTTAATTTGTTATTTTCAGTTTATGTGACAAACTCTTATATTTTCATCACTTTTTTGGGAGTGATTATCGCATCCACAAGAAAACCTAAATCGGGCAAGGTAGAAGAATCTTTTTACCCATTCGCCAAGTGTACAAGTTAGGTGGGTCGACAACATATTCCTGTCATGTGACGCACATGCCGTCACCAGTGTCGTATAGAATATATCAGATGTGTTTTCCTGTGGAGGAATCGGTTGACCTATGACCTTGCGACCAAATGTTTTCTGTTCTCATTGGAGAGGCACGTCCTTTCGTCTACTAATCGCACGGTTTTGGGATGCGGTCGCAAAACACAGACACTAAATTTATTACAGTGAACAGAGATGTCAATGAACGAACGGACAGATAATAACTATACAAAAATAAAGTAAAATTTTCAGTCGAGGGAAGACTTGAACCAAGGACCTCTCGGTCTGCAGTTGCTCACGCTACCACGGGACCACGGCGCTCCTAAGCTCATATTGTCCATTATGACGCTTATGTGGCCCATGGACTACTCAGTTTGTATATTTTGCTTATTTTTTCACAGTTCCACACAACTTCTTCCTGTTTTCTCAATTGATCTGTGTTCAGTTTATCAAGGCCTATCCACTGTGCCAACTTATAACTAAATCTGAGGGGGGTGCGATGGGGAGGTTCCCTTGTTATCGTAAGTTACTTGAAGTAAAGCCTAGGGACCCATGACCTCAGCAGTTTGGTCCCGTAGAAACTTTCCACAAATTTCCAGAATAACAAGTATAACGATATCCTACCTTATGCAATTAGCACACTGCAATGTTTTAACAACTACAAAGATATCTCACATTTAACCATTAGCACAGTGCAATAAATACACGTTCTCTACACACCATGTCCACATGCGACTGTAAGGGAACTGTGAAGTTGTAAAAAAAAAAAAAAAAAAAAAAATTGTTACTGAGGTGTTTGATACTATAAGATTCTAGTAAGTAACGGAGGGAATGTTTCCGCTCTTCATTTCAAAAGAAGCAGAAAATGAGGGAGGACCTCTACAATTGTCCAGATCACATCCTATTGGGTAACTATATCTGCGAGGTTCCACATCTACCACACAGCACACTCCCTACAGGCCGCGACAACCACCGCCGCTGCCATTACATGCATCCATTCCTCCATTCTGTTTCTTCGCATCTAAGGAGGTTGTAAGCGCCTTGGAGATGATATTAATAGCAAGGCGGGGTGGCGAATGGCCTCCACCGAACAGAAACGCATTCGCGAACAAGAGGTGATGGCGGTGGCCGTACAGAGACAGAGGGGTTACTGTATGAACTGCCAATACTTCCACTGGAGACGCACCGCCTGCCACAGGGACCAGTGCTCTTAAAACGAACGCCATCACTCAGAGAGAATGCTTAACAAATCTTACTCGAGTATTTGCTCCTATTTTAGCGAAATGCTATCTGATCAAAAGTGTTTAGATATCTATTAGCGGTCATTAATGTGGGATCTGTCTACACATCGAACCACACGCCGAATTTAAAAGTAAAGTTGTGATTGACAAATCTGAGATGTGTGCACAGTATCAGCGATGCATTGCTGTTCGTTTTGAAGTACTCTAGCATAATACATCCTCCAGGATTCCAGTCATGACTGAACAGTAGTATTCCGACACTGCTTAACATGTATCGTCTTCTAAATAACATTTATACACAGTCATTGCCTCCTGCCACCACCCTGACGTGTTTTTTCCTCAGCTAAACCTATACAGCAGCCATTTTTACTCGCTAGGAGAATATACACATCACCCTGGTTCCCAGAACTCCTGAAAACAGACGTTGACTGGGGATATTTTATCACGGACACAATCCCTTTGACTGTTCACAGATGTCTATAAACCCGCCCAAAGAAGTTAATTTGTCATTCTTCTCTGCTAGTGTTATTTGCTTGAATTGTTTTATAGTATTCAGAGAATGCAGCGTCCTTTAGGCACCCTATACGAGACCCGTAGACGGCACCCCAAAGGTAATGTGCTTGCACAAGAGCACCCTGCCGCCCTCGGCGAGCCGTATACACACATTACAAAAACTTTTGCATCACCTCGGTTCTGAGAGTTCCAGAACCTGTACGGAAAATTGGAATAGGGATCAACATAAACATAATTTCCGCCCCTTTTATTGCTCATGAAAAAAACACAGTGCATGTTGTACCAACATAAAGCGAGACCTTCAGAGGTGGTGGTCCAGATTGTCGTACCCAGAACATGTACAGAAAATTGGAATAGGGATCAAAATAAACATCATTTCCGACGCTTTTATTGCTCATGAAAAACACATTGCATGTTGTACCAGCATACAGCGAGACCTTCAGAGGTGGTGGTCCAGATTGTCGTACACACCGGCATCTCTAATACCCAGTAGCACTTCCTCTTGCATTGATGCATGCCTGTATTCGTCATGGCATACTATCCACAAGTTCATCAGGCACCTTTGGTCCAGATTGTCCCACTCCTCAACGGTGATTTGGCGAAGATCCCTGAGAGTGGTTGTTGGGCCACGTCGTCCATAAACAGCCTTTTTCAATCTATCGATAGGGTTCATGTCTGGAGAACATGCTGGCCACTCTAGTCGGGCGATGTCGTTATCCTGAGGGAAGTCACTCACAAGATGTGCATGATGGCGGAGCGAATTGTCATCTTTGAAGACAAATATCTCGCCAATACGCTGCCGATATGGTTGCACTATCGGTAGGACGATGGCATTCACGTATCGTAGACCCTTTACGGCGCCTTCCACGACCACCAGCGGCGTACGTAGGCCCCACATAATGCCACCCCAAAGCATCAGGGAACCTTGCTGCACTCGCTGGACAGTGTGCCTAAGGCGTTCAGCCTGACCAGGCTGCCTCCAAACACGTTTCCGACGATTGTCTGGTTGAAGGAATATGCGACACTTATTGGTGAAGAGAACTTGATGCCAATCCTGAGCGGTCCATTCGGAATGTTGTTGGGCCTGTCTACATGGTGTCGTGGTTGCAAAGATGGACCTGGCCATGGACGTCGGGAGTGAAGTTGCAGACAGTTGGAGTGTAGCGCAATGTCCCATGGCTGCGCTGCTGTCAAGCTACCTGTGAGCCATAATCCGTAGGTAGCGGTCATCCACTGCAGTAGTAGCGCTTGGGCGGCCTGAGCGAGGCATATTATCGACAGTTCCTGCCTCTCTGTATATCCATGTCCGAATAACGTCAGTTTCATTCACTCCGACACGCCTGGACACTTCCCTTGCTGAGAGTCCTTCCTGGCACAAAGTAACAATGCGAACCGTCTAGGCATGGTTGAACTACAGACAACACGAGCCGTGTACCTCCTTCCTGGTGCAATGGCTGGAACTTATTGGCTGTCGTACTCCGTCTAACTGACGCTGCTCATGCATGGTGATGGGCGACGTGGAAACAGAAATGTTCTTTTCTGTCGATTAAGTCCAAACAAGCAATGGATGTGGATCACATATGACCGATATCGTAGCACTCTCTGCTAGGCCGTGCTAATACTGCCCACTAATGTCCGGTGGAGGCTGGCAGGAGAGGTGCTTATATTCACTTCGGCCAGGTGTCACTCTTATCGTGGCGCGGTCCTGATCAGTGCACCATAGGCCGACGTCGTTTCACTGCCTTCTCTGCTCCTGCGTTCTCGTTCATCGTTCCGGCGCTTATGGTTACACCAGAACATCAACTCCACGCCTTGCCATCCAAAGCATTTCGGAATGGATACAGATCTGCCTTCAAGCATGATCGGACCCTGCACGGCGCTCGAGCAGGCAAGATGTATCCCTGCATGCACGTATGTAGATCTCTCAGGTCTTCCATTCTAAATTAATAAAATGATTTGTTAAATATCAGGAGTAATACACTTTTAGTAACGCGCTCGCATCCTGACATACTACCTGAATAGTGACAAAACGTAATTTTGTCGCAAACTTTGACTGTGAAAAACCATAGAACAGTAACTATTTAGGGACTGCAACTACCACCAAGGTCACAGTTCTCCGACAGAGACGCATGCTGGGCTTTTCTTCGCTGATTAAGCTTATCTTTTATTACCCTCAAGAGTCGGAAAAAAGTTATTTCGCTCCAAAAGCCGAACTTGTGCTACTACCATTCAATCCTCTCCCATTCACGAATAGCTTATGGAAAGAAGTCTGTTAGAAAACCTTGATATTAGCTCTAATTTCTAATTGCAGTCACTTCGCTAGACATGTGTGGCGAAGGGTTCACCTCACTACCACTTTTCTAGAGTACTGCTGCATGGTACCGTTTTCCGCCATATTCCCGCAATTAACAAAGCATCCATTAAAACTACAGTCTTCGATATACAGCATTTCCATATCCGACACCGATCTCCCAGATTAAGAAATGAAGTTTGCTTATGGTCTCCGGAAATTCTGTCCCACTGTAGCTGTTACGTTACAGTCTAGCAAATGCGCAACAGTGTATCCATCTATCGTTACCTTTTTTTTATTTTCTGTCGTGCTAAATTCCTCCCACATTTGCAAAATTGGTAGGCTTCATTGTGATTGCTACGTCAGATATTGTTTTGTCAGTGACGAGAATATAGCGGAATAGTTCTCCAGAGCAATGGCCAATGAAACCTTGCTGAAGCATCTTGAACTATAGTGTGCGTAGTATAGTATCTCCATGACATCAGATTTCTACTCCGGCGTAGACACAGTGTGAATTCGTCCCCTTTAGATGCATGATAGTACGCTGTGTGAGCCAAAGTATGGATACGCCTTTTGATCAAAAACATTTAGACATCTGCGTGTATATGGCTTACAGGAGCTTAAACAGCATATTCTTGTGGTGTAGAGGTACGCACTACGCTGCTCGCCTGCGTTGCTCACACTTCACCAGCCGAAATGTCCGGACGCGGATGGGAGGCAAAGCCAAGGGCAAGCCTCATTCAACCAGAGCTGGGCTCCAGTTCCCGGTCGGCAGAATCCACCGCCTCCTGCGCAAGGGAAACTACGCCGAGCGCGTCGGCGCCGGGGCGCCCGTCTGCCTCGCCGCCGTCGTGGAGCACCTCGCGGCTGAGGTGCCCGAGCTGGCCGGAAACGCGGCCCGCGACAACAAGAAGACGCGCATCATCCCGCGCCACCTGCAGCCCGCCATCCGCAACGACGAGGAGCTCAACAAGCTCCTGTCGGGCGTGACCATCGCACAGGGTGGTGTCCTGCCCAACATCCAGGCCGGGCTGCTGCCAAAGAGGACCGAGAAGGAGTCCTAAACGGCGGCCGCCTGTCTCGCTCGAGGCCCGCTCAGCGCTGCGTGCTCCCTGCACGCAGAGGCACCTCGGCACCTCGTCATCAAGACAATCGGCCCTTTTCAGGGCTACCACATTATTAAAAACAAAACAAATAGCCGTCACTGTTGCACAGCGTGTTTTGTCAGAGTGTCAGCTGCCCTCTGTAATAATAAAAAAAAAGTAAATGTATCAACAATGAACTTGAACGTGTGTCACGGGACATGCCTCGAAAAAGAGAGAGAGATCGCTAACGCACATCTGTGCGGTGGCGCTCGAC
Source organism: Schistocerca serialis cubense (assembly GCF_023864345.2). Lineage (NCBI taxonomy): Eukaryota > Metazoa > Arthropoda > Insecta > Orthoptera > Acrididae > Schistocerca > Schistocerca serialis. The sequence continues at coordinate 488,901,438 of NC_064646.1, read as the reverse complement.
TCGGTAAAAAATTTAAAAAAAAGGAAAAAACGGGGGTAGCGTCTTTGATTAGTAATCAAAAAATCGTCGATCCCGAGATCGAATCCTACCACCGCTTAGATTTTGAATAAAAATCCTCAACAGTGGCGGCTGAAGACTTCCGGCATAAGAAATCACCCCTCACTTAGCCAACGGACATGTCAAAGAGGGCGGCCGAGCGGACAGAGGTCCAGCACTCTCTATTGTCCTTGGGGTGGGAAACTGCCCGTAAAGGCGGAAAATGGTTGAAATGGCTCTGAGCACTATCGGACTTAACTTCTGAGGTCATCAGTCCCCTAGAACTTAGAACTACTTAAACCTAACTAACCTAAGAACATCACACACATCCATGCCGGACACCTTTTTATTGGTCTTTTTCACTGATGCACATGTACATTACCATGAGGGGTGAGGTACACGTGCATTCGTGGTTTCCGTTTTCAATCACGGAGTGGAATATAGTGTGTCCCGACATATCAGGCCAATAGATGTTCAATGTGGTGGCCATCATTTGCTGCACACAATTGCAATCTCTGGCGTAATGAATGTCGTACACGCCGCAGTACATCTGGTGTAAAGTAGCCGCAGGCTGCCACAATACGTTGTTTCATCTCCTCTGGGGTTGTAGGCACATCACGGTACACATTCTCCTTTAACGTACCCCACAGAAAGAAGTCCAGAGGTGTAAGATCAGGAGAACGGACTGGCCAATTTATGCGTCCTCCACGTCCTATGAAACGCCCGTCGAACATCCTGTCAAGGGTCAGCCTAGTGTTAATTGCAGAATGTGCAGGTGCACCATCATGCTGATACCAAATACGTCGACGCGTTTACAGTGGGACATGTCCCTGCAGATGCTGCTCGCCGACCGTGGCCCGTGATTGTTACAACACGCAACCGAGCGTCGGAGGTTTCAAGCGTCAACTTTAGGTTAGAATATCTCCGGATGTAATTAACATTTTACAACACAACAAACGGCACTGATTACGTATTTGTTTATATGTTCAGATGTGCTAACAAAACTAACATGGTTCCATTTAAAAAAACGTAGGTTTGTGTTAAAAAACATACTTCTGTGCATTTTTGTATGGTTTGTATTAACCAATTACACTAGCCCCTCTCCTCACGTTCGGTCTGTGGAATCGGTTCGTCAGTATTTGATGTGGTTTACGACATATATCCAGCGATAACATTAGGTGACTCACCCTGTATATGTAACATTTTATTCTTGTCTTAGTTGTCACGTCACTCAGCTGAAGAGCGGCGGATTGTGCCGCTGAAGCCCTCCCCTGCCCATATGGGGCAGGGGAATGAAATCACAATAAAGAAAAAAATAAAAAAATCAGCCTCAGGTGGACAGTAGTTGACCGGCACTAGCAGACCCCAACAGCAGAAGCGGAGCTGTTATTAGTGAACCGTATCCATTACTTGCGTGGACATTGTATATAGCAAATGACGCTGATTATTTGCATGTCACCCATCGCTTGCGACAACTCGTTGTAAACCAAAGTTACGTGTTGCCAGTCTACTTTATTGTAATAAAAACCATTAATGTGATTTGCTTGAACTGTTGTATAGCTATCCGAGAAAGCAGCATCCTTTAGGCACCCTATAAGAGACGAGTGGGCAGCATCCCACAATTATAATTTTACATTCCTTCATATAGGAGATAGACCTCCATGCTGTCTGTCGTAGTGGACAGTAGATACGGCAGACGCCATCGGAGTGTTTTTCGTAGAGAGCCCTCTTAGCCTGTGTTGCAGCAACCTGTGCCTTTCTCCACGATGTGCAGCTCACTGCAGCCGACGCTGCCGCTAATGGCCGTATCACTGACGCAGGCGATTATGTGTTTGCCGTCTCACGAGGATACGCAGCGAGATTACACACTCGACTTCGTACGCCTGTTATTGTCGCTTTGTAACATTCAGAGACTGATCTTCAGCATTTCCTGTTGTTCTCGACGCTTGGAGAATAAGTGGTATCGAGCGCAGTACCGGCTATTTAGCGTCATCGAGAGCTGCTTGTTAAAGGGCCTCAAGTGCAGTCAGCGCGGACCTTGACGACGGCAGAAGATCTCGCAAGGTGTGTTCCGCTACCTGGCCCCGCTATTTCCCAACATTTGTCTGATTATTGCTGCTGAAGGTTCTTGGAAATGAATAAGAGAAGAAGGAAGATTGTGTTTTAGCGTCATGTCGATGACGAAGTCATTAGAGACGGAGACCCGCCACTTTAAGCAGGTTGTAACCTCCTTCATAGAATAGATTCTAACCCCTTTGAACCACCAGCAAACGAAGAAGGAAGTCCGGCGCATTGTGACAAAGTCGTCGGCCGATGTTATGGGGAGACCTCTGACAAGCGTTGTCGGTGCCGCTGTGACCGCAGCCTAATACTAGGAACGACACTAAAAGGGACGGTCGCGTAAAATCGGTATTAGGGAGGACTTAAGTTTGTTGGAAGGGTTCTGCAAAAGTGTGGTGCATATGGAAGGGAAATAGCTTACAAGACGCTAGAGCGACGAATTGCCGCGCGGGATTAGCCGAGCGGTCCGAGGCACTGCAGTGATGGACTGTGCGGCTGGTCCCGGCGGAAGTTCGAGTCCTCCCTCGGGCATGGGTGTGTGTGTTTGTCCTTAGGATAATTTAGTTTAGTGTAAGCTTAGGGACTGATGACCTTAGCAGTTAAGTCCCATAAGGTTTCACACACATTTGAACATTTTTTGCGACGAATTCTATAGTACTGTCCCATAGTAGCTTACCGCATTCCTATTTCCTTATTCATAATTAAATCCACTCGTGCGTTTCTACTATTAGACTTGGTATTTATAGCACTGTATTCACCTGAACAGAAGACCTGTTCCTCCTGCCACCAAATTTCAACCCATCTATTTCCCTTTTTAAATTTTCTGACTTACGTGCCCGATTAAAGAATCTCACGCTTACCCGCATTCCTAATTTCTTATTCATAATTAAACCCACTGGCCCGTTACCCCTATTTGACTTGGTATTTACAAAGCTGTATTCACCTGACCAGCCGTTTCCAGTACCAGAACACCGAGGCCGTTTTGGTTGATGTTACAAGGCTTGATCAGGCATTCAGGCTGTTGCCCCTGCAACTACTGAAAAGGCTGCCGCCCTCTTCTGGAGCCGCACGTTTGTCTGACCTCCCAACAGAAACCCCCTACCGTTGTGGTTGCGCCTACGGCACCGCTATCTGTATCGCTGAGCCACGAAAGCCACCCCACCGACTGCAAAGTCCATGGTTCAGAGGGGGGGGGGGGCTCAAACATTAAGATCCCGTACAATGAATATTTTGTTTTAACATGCATGTAAGTCTTTTTTCAGTACTGATAGCCTAACATGTGTAACATGTAGACGTATCTTTCTAACAGTAGACTATTTGCTTCTTTCCCGGAATATTTCTCGCCAATAACTCTCAGTTTATGAGTAATTACCAAACGTATCGCAATTGAAATGTCGTCTACTTGATTTTACTTTTGAAATTCATTTTGAGGTTTTCGAAGTAAGCCTACGCCATGCTTTGTCATATTCCAACAGGTAGTTAGTTTCATGTTCCATTTATCATTTGCGCGACAAATCGTGATAACGTGGAACGATTTATTTTATATCAACTTCATGCTGATCATTTATTGGTTCTTTTTCTTTTGTTTAATTAAAGACAGACAAATGTCTGTCAGAAAATTCTTACTCATCACCATTTACACATTACAATAATAGACACTCATTCGTGGAATACAGGACTTGTCAAACAGAAACGTCTTCAGTTTTGTTTCAGATTTTACTTTACTCTCTATTGGGCATTTTATATGAATGAGTAAGTGATTAAAACTTTTGGGTGCAGCGCTGTGAACCCCTGTTTCTGGTGCAGACAACCTTAATGTGACGTAATGAATGTCATTTTTTTCTTCTGGTATTGTAATTATGTACATCACTGCTCCTGTTGAAGCGCACTGGATTATTTACAACTTTCGTGTGGGTATAACTATTCTGTGAATCGGATGGACTGCTACTCAAACGCCGAGCTGCAGGCAGGCACGACGGAAGTAGTGTTCACGTAAATTTTCAGCCAAAGCACTTTTCAGAAGGGAATCAAAGCGCGCGCACACACACACACACACACACACACACACACACACACACACACACACATTCATACAATCATACACACAAAACTCACACGAATATGACAGCTACCTCCAGCTGTTCTAGCCAGAATCTTTTTTTAAAGAGGGAAGAAATGTGAACAATGAATAATTTATCGGCAGAAGGAATTTAGAGCACGAGATGCAGCATGAGTAATCATACGGTTGCGTACCCGTGTGTTGTGCGGGAACGAGGCCGTTGATCGGAGCATTCGCGATTTGGAAGGCAATGAAAAACACACAGAAATGAAGAGAAAGAACGGACACTGAGTAAAGGAAATCTAAAGTCAAATGACACAAATAAAACCGCTACAATAAAAGTAAACACCTCGACCCTAATTCATCACACAAAACAACATATTAAACTTCCTGGCAAATTAAAAATGTGTGCCCGACCGAGACTCGAACTCGGGACCTTTGCCTTTCGCGGGCAAGTGCTCTACCATCCTTTTTTTTTTTTAATTAGTCATAACATTCCGCAGTAGTACATATTTTTCAACTGACATTTATAAGTAGTAAAACAAAGGTTCCTTGGCATTTGAGCTACCGAAGCACGACTCACGGCCGGTCCTCACAGCTTTACTTCTGCCAGTATCATCTCGTCTCCTACCTTCGCAGAAGAGCTTCTGCGCGAGGCAGGAATCTGCGACCGTAGCGGTCGCGCGGTTCCAGACTGAAACGCGTAGAACCGCTCGGCCACACCGGCCGGCGGCGACGAACGAATGAGAAGTCTCTTCAGTGTTTACAATTGCAATATAAGTGAAATTATACAGTTCCTAAGCCGCTGCTGCAGAACTCGTGGAACGGTTCGTCTTCAACTGGGCGGCGGCCAGGCTGCGCGGTGCTTACGTTCTCTTTGCCTAAAAGCCGCTGCTGTGTCAGTGTCGTCCTGGAGATAGGGTCGGTCAGGGTGCTATCGGCTGACGTCTTCTTCACAGCCCCCTCTGCTCTAACGTTCCTGAACTCTCGTTCCGACGCCTGACCTTTACGCCGGAACAGCAAATGATACGCGTGCCAAATATAAATTGCTTCAGGCATGACAGAGATATGTTCATACGGTCGTTTCCTTGCAGCCCTGAAACCTCTAATGTCGGTCGTTACCGAATGTCTTTACATATCACGGTTTCTCACGCCATTTGCATCCTAGTGGAAGTAGAGGTACGTTATCTCCAACCCACCAACATCTTTATACAGTTAATTATACCAGTGATACAAATAAAAAGACATATATATGAAATTGGTGCAGCCACTCCCAAGCTATGCTTGTTTGTCACCCCCCCCCCCCCCTTTCATACCACCACCACCACTATGGGAGAAAGATGCTTCTTACTCGAACAGTGCTTCTTTCCAGACGGTATGGGATATGAGCCACAAGTTTGCTTGAAATCGATCGGGTGTTCTAGGAGGATATGTGGACTATACATACGCACATAGTGATCAAAAGTATCCGAAGACCCCCAAAAACATAAGCTTTTCATATTACGTACTTTGTGCTGACACCTACTGTCACGTACTCGATATCAGCGACCTCAGCAGTCATTAGACATCGTGAGAGAGCAGAATGGGGCGCTACGCGAAACTCACGGACTTCGAACGTGGTCGGGTGATCGGGTGTCACTTGTGTCATACGTTGCACGCGAGATTTCCACACTCCTAAACACCCCTAGGACCACTGTTTCCGATGTGATAGTGAAGTGGAAACGTGAAGGGACACGTACAGTACAAAATCATGCAGGCCGAACTCGTCTCTTAACTGACAGAGACCGCCGACAGTTGAAGAGGTTCATAATGGGTAATAGGAAGACGTCTATCCAGACCATCACACAGGAATTCCAAACTGAATCACTATCCACTGAAAGTACTAGGACAGCTAGGCGGGAGGTGAGAAAACTTGGATTTCATGGTCGAACTGCTGCTCATAAGCCACACATCACGCCGGTAAATGCCAAACAACGCCTTGCTTGGTGTAAAGAGGGTAAACGTTGGACGATTGAACAGTGGAAATGTAGTGCCAACAGTAAAATGCGGAGGTGGTGGTGTTATGGTGTGGTCGTGTTTTTCATGGAGGGGGCTTGCACCCCTCGCTGTTTTGCGTGGCAGTATCGCAACACAGGCCTACATTGATGTTTGAAGCACCTTCTTGCTTCCCGCTGTTGAAGATCAATTCTGGGATGGCGATTGCATCTTTTAACACAATCGAGCACCTGTTCATAATGCACGTCCTGTGGCGGAGTGGTTACACGACAATAACATCCCTGTAATGGACTGGCCTGCACAGTGTTCTGACCTGAAGCCCATAGAACACCTTTGGGATTTTTGGAAAGCCGACTTCGTGCCAGATCTCACCGACCGACATCGATACCTCTCCTCACTGTGGCAATCCTTGATGAATGGGCTGCCATTCCCCAAGAAATCTTCGAGCACATGATTGAACGTATGCATGCGAAAGTGGAAGCTGTCATCAAGGCTAAGGGTGGGCCAACAATATATTGAATTCCGGCAACACCTATGGAGGCCGCCACAAACTTGTAGTCATTTTCAGCCAGGTGTCCGCATACTTTTGATCACATAGTGTACAATTATTCTTATAAATATGTAAAAAAAATACAGAAATATCTTAGTATAGCAGTAGACTAAAGGCTCTTACATTAAGATCTATGTTAATTTATATAAAATATTTCTAAGCTGTCATTTCCGCCTAACGAAGAGCTCATGCCTTTCAACATCTTGCGATGTTACAATAATTTAAGGATGTTAACAAAAAATTGGACTCTGAAATAACCTGTTTAAAAATTGCAACGCACAGTCACAGTCAAATAACGTCCGATATGGCCTTATATTTACAATCACTTGCCCAGTTTGCATTTATGACAGTTTCTAATAAGTGTGTCTTAGAAATTATATGACGGAACATACATTAAAGGTTCTCTCCATGGCGTTAAAGTATCTGTGGCGTTTCAGAACGTAACTGTTCAAAAACTAGGAAACACATAGAAAATAGACACGTAGCAGTGAAGAGAGCATATCTCCAAGATTTTAACTCACATTATTGGTGGTCCAAAAGGACACTTTTGTGATGTGGGAAACATGAATATGTGCACGCATTTTACCACAACCGCTGTCAGGAGTTAACAGTAAAGGGCCGAGAGGGCCCCGGTTTGAAGGTCTGTTTACTGTGTTGCCTATCTGCAAGAGCAAACTAATTCGATCTGCCTCTACATCTACATACAGCGATCAGCCAGAACATTATGACCAGCGATCTTCCACGGCTGTAGGGCCATCCAGGCGATAAGAGCGTCACCTGGGGAGGAATGAGTGCCAGACAGGCATAACGGTGCAAAAGTGAGCTTGCTGTCCGTAAGTACAACGGTGAAGGCGAGCAGTCTATCCGGCGGCAGGGCAGATTGTGAGGGCCCAATGGTTCGGCACGAGCATTTAGGAAACTGCACGACTTGTCGAGTGTTCGATGAGTGCTGTGGTGAGCGTCTTCAATACTTGGCGAAACCAAGGTGAAACCACGTCCAGACGTCGCGTGACTGGGGGGGCACATTTCATTACGGCTGTCGGACATCGTTCGCTGGGTAGAGAGGTAAAACAGGACAGGTGGCGAAGTATGGCAGAACTAACATCAGACTTTAGTGCTGGGCAGAGTACAAGTGTGTCTGAACACACAGTGCACCGAAGAAATAAATGTGTTGCGTTACTTATTGAACACCCCTCGTGTGTAATTTAAACAGGGTGCCGCAGTTAAACATTTCATCGCAAATATCTCTGGTAAAATAATAAATACTGGAGAACTATTTTCATGGATATGAATGGATGGCAAGGTGTCGAATGTAAATGCTATGAGGCATTCTAAAATGTCAGCAAGTATTAGGTTCAAAACAATCTGACAGTTTCTTTTCTTTACTTTTTTTGTGATCCCTATACATCAACGTTCGTGATAGGAAATCCTATTACTACTTTCGGTCCTCGTGACAACAGTGAAAGTAAGATTACGTACGTCAATCTCAACGTGATTATGAGCAACGTGTGGTTCACACTTGCGTCTCGATATGTGCAAAAGCGTTCCCGGAAAAAAGGAACGTTCAAATCTTTTTGCATTCAATGTGAGCACCATGTATTAGACGACGAATATCAAAACGGTGGCTCATTTCCTGCCACACACGAAGCAGCTGGTCTCCTGTTATCGAATTCACAGCTTCAACAATGCGACGTCGCAGACATCCAACAGTGTTAGGCAGAAGGGGGACAAAAAAAAGCGATCTTTTATGTAAAACAACAGATAAAAGTCGCAAAGTGTGAGTTCTGGGGAGCTGGGGGCCACCGCTATGTAGCTCATCGTCTGCTCCTCCTCTTCGAATCCAGCGTTCTGGAATAGAGTAATTCACGTAACGTCGGACGTGTCTAAAGAAATGATACAGTCATCTCAATCATCTTGAGGTTGAGGAGATAACCACGAAGAAGAAAGCACCAATGCAGCCGTGACTGGAACGTCTACCTGCACTGTTCAAAATTTAAACTGTTTCTGCCCAGGAACGTTTCAACTGTGTGGATATCTTTTGTAATTTGGAAGATATAAATATTTGAAAGCTGTTGTTTCTTTTTGAATAGCCCTGTATTTTTGTTCCAGAGATATTTACTCTGAAACATTTAGGTGGGCCACTCTGTATATCACGGTGTATGATGAAGAGTTCTTCAGTTCAAATAATTTACGAGTTTGTTGCCGGGTGACGTCGTCGACCACCGCCGATATTTCGGTAGGAGCACATCCTGCCATTCTCAAGGCACAATTGCAAGGAGGAAGCAAGGTGCAAGGAGAAACAAGGAAGATACCACACACACCCTCTGTTTTTTGATGAGAGACAAAGGCGGATTCCAAGCAGCATTTAGACAAAATCCACCATCTCTGTTTATAAGGTTGCTTGATAGTTTGATTTCAACAGCTTCCTTAATGACACTATCCCAACAGCTGGACGTGCAAGCCAGAATCTCTGTGTTGTTGTATTCCATAGGATGACCGGTGTCAAGGCAATGTTCTGCAATAGCGGGTTTGCTCGGCTGTTGTAAGCGTGTGCGACGCTTACGTTTGGCAGCTGAGCTATCACATCTCGAAGTCACCTTTCGCCGGAATGGTTACAGTGAGAGGCAGATCAAACGTGCGTTGCGCCATCAGCCTTCTGTGCAACGGGTGAGTGACGATAGCAACGAAGTGGCACTTACGTCTACGGCCTTTCTGTCTTACGCACGAAACGTTTCTAAGAGGATTGGCCGTATTTTGCGGAAATTTGATGTGAAGTGTGTTTTCCGACCACCTTCTAAGATTAAGGCCCTGTTGGCGTCCGTAAAAGATGATCTTGGTTTGCGTAAGGCTGGTGTCTATCGTGTTCCTTGCAGTTGTGGCATGTCATATATTGGTCAGACAGTCAGGACTGTGGAAGACCGGTGTACTGAATTTTGTCCAAATGCTGCTTGGAATCCGGCTCTGTCTCTCATCAAAAAACAGAGGGACAGAATCAGGGTTACCTCAATCTGTTGATTAATAGTCACTATCGATATTTCTGATGTTGGTTATCTTTGATTGTGTGTTGACTTTGCGGTTACTCGTTCTGTGTGTGTTATCTTCCTTGTTTCTCCTCTGTGAACCGAGGTATTAAATTCCCTTCCACATTGCTTCCTTCTTGCAGTTGTGCCTTGAGAATGGCAGGATGTCCTCCTGCCGAAATATCGGCGGTGGTAGACTACGTCACCCGGTAGTAAACACGTAAATTATTTGAACATTCAATTCGCCGGGAAAAGTTAAGGTCTCACAGTTCTTCAGTTTGCCTGTTGCATTCGCTCGTGCAGCGCAAAAGGACCTCCATCGGTAAGCCTCTTTGCAAGAGATCGAATTTCTCTATTTTTTACTGTAGTGGTAATTTCACGTGCTTTATGCGGCAGGGTGGAAAACGTTGCTTGCCTTTCATTGAAAATCCCACTCCCGATATTTCGCTGTGAGGCACAACGTCTCTATGACTGGAGTTAGACGGGCCTCTCTGGTAAGTTCCAGGCCCTGCTGAGGGAACCCCTGACATAATGTGCACTTCTTATTTGGATCCTCTCTGTCTCCTGCTACTAACGGCCCCATGTTTGGCTCATACTCGTCTGAATAGAAAGACTGAGGTTGCCGGTCTCTGTAGGCCTGCATTACGGAGACTCAATCCTTAATTCGTCCTAGCATTTATTTTGCAGTCTCTTATTGCTTCTTCCGCCTCTAGCAGAAATTTGTATACGTTAAAAATACAAAGCTGCTGGTTGACTCGGAGTCCATGTTAAGTTGTAAGTCGCACTGTAACTGAAAGTTGTACAATGAAGGTCTCCCATTGACGAAAAATTACTTCCTTCGACATAGATATACTTAGGATGCTGTTATGGATTTCAATCTGGAATCGGCCTCCCGACAATAATTTTTATGTAGTCATTCCACTTTCAATCGCTCCGGACCCATATTCCAGAATATTTTACTGCTGTGGCTCCTTCGTAATGTTGCAAATCCATATACATGTTGTCCCAGAATAAATGATCAATATTCACGGATATGACAGGAACGATCATTCGAAGCAAAAAAGTTCAGTAAACCTGGGCAAGCTCTTTGATTTGAATATCTTGACAGGTGGTGATATCGACTATAACAAGAAAAAACTGTATAGCAAACGTCGATTCTAAAGTGCATAACTAAAGAGGTGTGAGCAATATTTCATCTTCGCCTCTGTGAAACACTTGTCTTCTACTGAACAGGCGTAATAGATATACGGGGTGGTCCATTGATAGTGACCGGGCCAAATATCTCACGAAATAAGCGTCAAACGAAAAAACTATAAAGAACGAAACTCGTATATCTTGAAGGGGGAAACCAGATGGCGCTATGGTTGGCCCACTAGATGGCGCTGCCATACGTCAAAAGGATATCAACTGCGTTTTTTTAAATAGTAACCCCCATTTTATTACATATTCGTGTAGTAAGTAAAGAAATAAGAATGTTTTAGTTGGACCACTTTATTCGTTTTGTGATAGATGGCGCTGTAATAGTCACAAACGTATAAGTACGTGGTGTCACGTAACATTCCGCCAGTGCGAACTGTATTTGCTTCGTGATACCTTACCCGTGTTAAAATGGACCATTTACCAATTGCGGAAAAGGTCGATATCGTGTTGATGTATGGCTATTGTGATCAAAATGCACAACGGGCGTGTGCTTTGTATGATGCTCAGTATCCTGGACGACACCATACAAGTGTTCGGACCGTTCGTCGGATAGTTACGTTATTTAAGGAAACAGGAAGTGTTCAGCCACATATGAAACGTCAACCACGACCTGCAACAAATGGTCAAGCCCAAGTAGGTGTTTTAGCTGCTGTCGCTGCTAATCCGCACATCAGTAGCAGACAAATTGCGCTAGAATCTGGAGTCTCAAAAACGTCGGTGTTGAGAATGCTACATCAACATCGATTGCGGTTGTACCATATTTCTGTGCACCAGGAATTGCATGGTGTACAGTTCTGCCACTGGGCACAAGAGAAATTACGGAACGATGACAGATTTTGTGCACGCGTTCTATTTAGCGACGAAGCGTCTTCACCAACAGCGGTAACGTAAACAGGCATAATATGCACTATTGGGCAACGGAAAGTCCACGGTGGCTGCGACAAGTGAAACATCAGCGACCTTGTCGGGATAATGTGTGGTGCGGCATTAGAGGAGGAAGGATAATTGGCCTCCATTTTATCGATGACAATCTAAATGGTGCAATGTATGCTAATTTCCTACGTAATGTTCTACCGATGTTACTATAAGATTTTTCACTGCATTACAGAATGGCGATGTACTTCCAACATGATGGATGTCCGGCGTGCTGTTGAAGCGGTATTGAATAGCATATTTCATGACAGGTGGATTGGTCGTCGAAGCACCATACCATGGCGACGACTTTGAACGTCGTGTGCAGTTCTGCCACTGGGCCCGCACGTTCACCGGATCTGACGTAACCGGATTTCTTTCTCTGGGGAATGTTGAAGGATATTTGCTATCGTGAACCACCGACAACATGCGACAGCGCATTGTCAATAAATGTGCGAACATTACGGAAGGCGAACTACTCGCTGTTGAGAGGAATGTCGTTACACGTATTGCCAAATGCATTGAGGTTGACGGACATCATTTTGAGCATTTATTGCATTAATGTGGTATTTACAGGTAATTATGCTGTGACAGCATACGTTCTCAGAAACGATAAGTTCACAAAGGTACATGTATCACATTGGAACAACGAAATAAAATGTTCAAACGTATCTACGTTCTGTATTTTAATTTAAAAAACCTATCTGTTAGCAACTGTTCGTGTAAAATTGTGAGCCATATGTTTGTGACTATTACAGCGCCATCTATCACAAAGCGAAAAGAATGGTCCAACTAAAACATTCATATTTCTTTACGTACTACACGAATACGTAATAAAAAATGGGGGTTCCTATTTTAAAAAAACGCGATATCCGTTTGACCTATGGCAGCGCCGTCTACCCGGCTAACCATAGCACCATCTGGTTTCCCCCTTCAAGCTAGACGAGTTTCGTTCTTTGTAGTTTTTCCGTTTGACGCTTATTTCGTGAGATATTTGGCTCGGTCACGATCAATGTCACGATCATATGTTTGTGACTATTACAGCGCCATCTATCACAAAGCGAAAAGAATGGTCCAACTAAAACATTCATATTTCTTTACGTACTACACGAATACGTAATAAAAAATGGGGGTTCCTATTTTAAAAAAACGCGATATCCGTTTGACCTATGGCAGCGCCGTCTACCCGGCTAACCATAGCACCATCTGGTTTCCCCCTTCAAGCTAGACGAGTTTCGTTCTTTGTAGTTTTTCCGTTTGACGCTTATTTCGTGAGATATTTGGCTCGGTCACGATCAATGGACCACCCTGTATATTCGCACTCATTATCTTCCAGGAAATTTATTCTGCTGTTACTTTCTAATAAAAATAAATACAAAACTGTATTTATTCACTTCGTTCCCGCCTGCCGGTCGCATCTAATCGATTTATCGTCTTTCTCAAGTCCCCGGTGGGACCTATGAGTATCTAGGCAACTTTCTGAGATTCGTATTTCCTATTAGCGAATGCAGGCTTTCCCGTTGAATTTCACTGATGAAATTTCGTGTCATCAGCCGAGACGTAGCGTCGTGTTGTCGCAACGTTTCGACCAGATTCCTACACGTTAGCGTCAGAGGAAGATTAGGAGCGAAAAAGCCGTTGCGCGCGGCCGCCCCGGCAGGGAGAGAGCAACATCCTGGTCCGTGGTCCGTCCTACGTGCCGCTCGTCACCTCGCGGACCCAGTAGGAGTAGAGGCACAGTCCGGCTTCGCCTGTTGACAGCGGACGCGGGCGCAGTCGCTGCTAACGACGAGGCTACTGCTGCGCTCACCTAGCCGACAAAGGCGGTGAATGGACGTTAAGAGCGCTGTAACTTCAACATTGCAAACTGTTTACTTACCATTGACACGAAATACATTGACGAAAAAAACCGAAACACCAAAATATAATTAATGTACAGACCACGCGAGGTGGCGCAGTGGTTAGCAGACTGGACTCGCTTCCAGGAGGACGCCGGCTCAAACCCGTGTCCAGCCATCGTCACAAAGGTTTTCCGTGATTTCCCTAAATCGCTTCAGGGAAATGCCAGGATGGTTCCTTTGAAAATACACGGTCGATTTTCTTCCCCGTCGTTTCCTAATCGAATAGGACCGATGACCTCCCAGATTGGTCACCTATCTCAAATTAACCAACCAACCAGTAAATGTACTGTAATGAACTTTCGGGTATACATTTGTCTAGATAACATCTACATCCACACTCCGCAAGCCACCTGGCGGTGTGTGGCGGAGGGTACTTTGAGTACCTCTATCGGTTCTCCCTTCTATTCCAGTCTCGTATTGTTCGTGGAAAGAAAGGTTGTCGGTATGCCTCTGTATGGGCTCTAATCTCTCTGATTTTATCCCCATGGTCTCTTCGCGAAATATACGTAGGAGTGAGCAATATATTGCTTGACTCCTCGGTGAAGGTATGTTCTCGAAACTTCAACAAAAGCCCGTACCGAGCTACTGAGCGTCTCTCCTGCAAAGTCTTCCACTGGAGTTTATTATATTTAAGCGTCGGCCGCGGTGACCGAGCGGTTGTGTGCGCTTCAGTCCGGAAGCGTACGAGTGTTACGGTCGCAGGTTCGAATCCTGCCTCGGGCATGGATGTATGTCATGTCCTTAGGTTAGTTGGGTTTAAGTACTTCTAAGTTCTAGGGGACTGATGACCTCCGATATTAAGTCCCATAGTGCTCAGAGCCATTTGAACCATATTTAACTGATTAACTTTGGAAGATCACGGATTAGTGCAAGATAAGACATTTAAAATGCGAAATGTTTGTACTTTAATCAGCCCCAGAAGATTGCAGGGAAGCACGCAAACGTGCATGCATTATGTTGTTCAGGTGCTGGACGTCAGTTTGTACGATGGAGTTCCATACCTGTTGCCCTTCGCCAGTCAACACAGGGACAGTTAATGCTGTTTGTGGATGACACTGGAGTTGTCGTCCTATGATGTCCCATTTGTGCTCGATTGGAGACAAATGTGGTGATCGAGCAGACAGCATGTCGACACTGCACAGCAAGTTGGCTTACGACGACGGTATGTGGGCGAGAGTTATCGTGTTGGAAAAAAACCCTTAGAATGCTGTTCATGAATGGCAGCATAACAGGTCGAATCACCAGACTGACACACGGATTTGCATATAGGGTGCGCGGGATAACCACGAGAGTGTTCCTGTTGTCTTGCGAAATAGCACCCCAGACAATAACTCGAGGTGTAGATCCAGTGTGTCTAGCACACAGCAGGTTGGTTGCAGGCCCTTATCTTGCCTTTGTAAGTAGGCTGTTTAGGTTTTTTTATTGGTAACGCCACCTCTGTATGAAAATCACTGGCTGTGCTGTGTGCAGTCTGTGGCTGCTTTGCATTGTTGTAATACTCGCCATTGTAGTGTTGGGCAGCTGGATGTGAACAGCACGTAGCGTTGCGCAGTTGGAGGTGAGCCGCCAGCAGTGGTGGATGTGGGGAGAGAGATGGCGGAGTTTTGAAATTTGTCATGAACTGCTATATTTATATATGATGATATCAAGGTAAATACATTGTTTGTTCTCTATTAATATCTTTCATTTGCTAACTATCCCTATCAGTAGTTAGTGCCTTCCATAGTTTGAATCTTTTATTTAGCTGGCAGTAGTGGCGCTCGCTGTATTGCAGTAGCTTGAGCAGCGAAGATTTTTGTGAGGTAAGTGATTTGTGAAAGGTATAGTTTAATGTTAGTCAGGGCCATTCTTTTGTAGGGAATTTTGAAAGTCAGATTGCGTTGCGCTAACAAAATATTGTGTGTCAGTTTAAGCACAGTCATGTATAATTGTTCAAAGGGGAGGTTTCATATGTCGACCCTTGGCCTAGGATACCTCACTGGAATCTTCTGATTTTTTTTTTCTTGTAGTTTGTGTAATTAGTGTAGCCTTTGTTTACTGCTAGCGCGCAATTGTAGAGAAAATCTCCTTTGTAGTTGCAGTCTTTCATTGTTGTACAGTAAAACAGTTGTGGCATGCATGTAGATTTGCACCAAGTATTTCGCAGCTGCAATTAACTAGATATTATTTTCAGTGTTATGTTAATGTGTTCTCTTATTTTTGCTCTTCAAATTGTGCTTTTCTGTGTTGTCGTGTGAAATATTGTGACAATAATGGCGTGTGAAAAACGTAATACTAGGCTCCAAAGTAAACTGAGAAATGACAGTGAAGACGAAAGCAGTGTGTTAGCGCCGCAGAGTAATGAATTAACAGACATTCAAAGTAGTAATTTGGTAACTGTGCATAGGGAAATGGAGCAGGCGGCAAACAATGGCGTGGACAGTGGAAATGGAAACGTCGTGTGGCTAGGGCCTGCGCGTCGATGGGGATGAAATGATGATGATTAGGACAACACAACACCCAGTCCCTGAGCGGAGAAAATTTCCGACCCAGCCGGGAATCGAACCCGGGCCCTTAGGATTGACAGTCTGTCACGCTAACCACTCAGCTACCGGGGCGGACAGTGAAACAATTAGTGAAGAGGGACGCATTATCGATCGATCAGTCGGCAACAGCTCGCCTCAGGAATCGGGAATGACAGGACACAATTTTGCACATACTGTAGACTCAGGTTTTGGGTTCTCACCGTTTTCTCAAATGAGTCAAGACACATTTTCCGCTTGTCAAAATGTGAATGTTGCCGGTGCAACTTCACTGCCGAAACGCACTGAGGAACATGTTTCGGACACCAGTGCATTGTTATTACAATTAATGCAACAAATGGGACAAAAGCTTGAAAAGTTAGACACAATGGAACAAAATCAGAGACAAACACAGCAAAAGCTTCAAAAGTTAGACACACTGGAACAAAATCAGAGACAAACACAGCAAAAGCTTGAAAAGTTAGACACCACACTTGAAAAAACACGTGAAGATTTAACTACTGAGTTACATAACATTGAATCGAAATGTCAAAAGGTCTGTAATGACGTAAAAACACAAAATTGTGAGCATTTCCAACCTATTTTTTCGCGTCATGAAAATGTATTACAGAATCACGAAGCAGCCATAAAAGAATTGCAAACTATTGTTCACGAAAATCATGAGACCTTGCAAGCTAAAATTGACTCAGTTGCATCTACCGATTCGGTTACGCAACTTGCAAGAACTCAGGAAAACTTAAAGGACACAGTAGATTCGATTTCAACACAAATGGACACTCTGAAACTTGGTTCAGAAAAACACACTGAGGAAATGTGTTCACTATCGGAGAAAGTAGCCAAACTTTCGGATCAGTTCAATAATTTATCTACGAAGGTAGATGATAATCTGAATGACACAGAAGAGTGCAAACAAATTAGGAAATTCAAACAAAATCAGAATCAAATTAATACGCAATACGAAAGAGAAATCCGGGAAGTACAAGATCAGTTGGCACAAGTAATACAAAAATTTCATATTTCAGAGGACACTCGCGCTCCAACATGGGAAGAGGAACTTAGAAATACGGAAAAGCCACAAAATAATAACACAGGGCATTTCGGAAATTATGAAAGAAATTGGCAAGGTGCACCGAATTTTGAAATGGAACCGCCGAAACGACGTAACAATGATCGATATGCGACTCGCCGACATGATGACTTTGACTATAAGCTGTTCATTACTACACATAAATTCAAAACATTTAAGAATTCTGGCAACGACATTCATCCACAAGCGTGGCTCCATCAATTCTCTCATTGTTTTCCTCCCAACTGGTCATTAGAGCACAGATTACAATTTATGTGTGGCTACTTAGAGAATGAACCAGCTGTAAGAATGCGATCAGTCATTCACGATTGCCACAGTGAAGGAGAGTTTTACCATGCCTTCCTCTCAGCATATTGGTCTCAAGCCACACAAGACCGAGTAAAACATAGCATCATAATGATGAAACGTTCCGAACAATCTGAATTTTCCAGTCTTATGAAATATTTTGAAGACATGTTGCATAAGAATCAGTATCTTTCAAACCCATACAGCCCCTCAGAACTCATCCGCATTTGCTTAATCAAACTGCCTGAACATTTACGACATATTATTTTGGCAGGACGTTGCAAAGACGACATTGAAGCATTTCAGGGACTCTTACAAGAATTAGAAATTGACACTGACAATCGCGGAACGCGAAACCAGGAACACAACAATTACAGGTCACATCCGTCGCAATTCCGCGATGAAAGAAGTAATAACTTGACACGACAAGGCTACTCTCACAACACAAATCGTGACCAAAACAGACACCACCCGTATGACAACCGTTGGCAGAGTAGTAATAGTTACAGAGAAAGATCGCATTTCCGTAGTAATGAATATGACAGAGACAATCATAGAAACAGACAATATGGCAACCAGAACTATTATTATCACGGGAGACAGAATAACTTCAGACGCAACAGTTCAGCGCGCAGTTACGATTCAGGAAGAAATTCTCCACCACATGACCGACAAGAAAGAAATTATGAAATCTACCGACATGACGACAGACGAGATAATCATAACGACAGACCTGAATTTCATCAGAACTGGTGGGATTCAAACAGAGCAGGGCGCTTTCGACAACGTGAATTTGTAGAAGCTAGGTCTCCTAATCCCAATAACGACGGGCACCAACAAAGGGACAGACAATGACTCGCACAGCAGGCAGCCGCGTGCGCCGGCTGGCACAGAGAAAAATAACATAGACGCTAACCTTGAGAAAAATTCCAGTATTCTTTACCAACATATACCACATGATAATTGCGTTGAAGTTGAAACTCTGCGTACTAGGAAGAGTAAAGGTTTACACCACATTTCACATGTAAAACCGTTTATTGAAAGATAATCTGCTTTTTAACTTTGTCATTGCCATAAAACTTTTCACTTTAGATTACTAGTATGCTTGTCAGACTTAGAATCTGTTAACATGCAACAATGTTTGAAGTTAAATATCCAGTCAAGAACCAAGAGAACTTATTGAAACAGAAATTACGAATGCATTGTTATTGTGAACAGATGACACAGTGTTATTGTGTGTGTACATTCTTGCTTGTTAGTTGCACGATTACATAACGACTATAAGGCTCACATACTTAGAACATTTACCAGTAGTGCTAATGAGATTTTAACGCAACATTTTGGTTTACTTGAAAATACATTCCGGGTTTAAAGTACTTTCTGTGAGATACCAGACGACAGAGTGATTAGTTTATGTGACAGATACACGATTTTATCACGACGCTACTAATGAGTGACAATTTACAATGTTGCTTTTGCGCTATATCTGTTTTATATCTGCACAGTTTTTCTGAATTATTCTGGAAAGTAAAACATGTTTTAGTAGTAAGCTACAATGTGACAGCCTTTTTCGTAGCACAACAATCCTTTACAGTATAGTACTTTCCTGATCACAGTAATGTACGTAATAACTGCGATATCTATACACAAAGCATTTCACTTTTGTTTATGATGGGGTAAGTACATTGACTTCTGCAGAACTTAGCTTTCGGAGGACGATAATTGCGACACTTCCACAGAATTATCTTACAACAAGACGCACATTTAGCGCTACAGGACATGTGTTTGAGTGATTAATTTTGTACTTAAATCATTTATTTTTAAAGATATTTGAAGGACAATGATACAAAGGTTTTCCGTAATACATTTCATTCCATTGTTGTAATCTGTAACACCTGAGGGTATAATTACATTAATCCTCAGGGGGGTACACGCTTACTTTGTGTACCATGTGTGTGGCAAGCACAAGGAACCCTAGCTAATATGGTATTTGCTTATACAACTTTACACATCGGTACCATATTTCTCTAACACAGAAATTACACAGCTATCTTATCATGTAACTGAGAGAGACAAACATTTATTTTACTATATCAGTGACAGATGTTTACATAATTACACAGTTGGATAACTTCACACTTATGAAACTGTATTTTGGCTGTACTTTGTAAACTGTTCATATTTTTTCGGAACCATTGTGATACTATGAGAGCTTTGAATGATGTATTTGGTATGGGATCATGATTTTTAAAGTACGTTTGAGGCAGATGACACTATTGACTTGACAGAGAATTTTTTTAGGTTTTGAAATTATTAGAGGAAGCTACGACGATTTTGAGAATTGACTGAGATGTTATGATATTATTACGACGATGATGTGTACTATGCTGTTGAGATATGTTTATGATCAATAAGATGATGCTACCGTATATGAGGAATAAGAAGTATGTTGGAAATCAAGAAGCGTACTTTAAGAGTTATGAAATGTGCGTAAATGCGTGACTGTATCACAATGCTGACGAATATTTTATTTGGACACTTATATTTATAGGGTTTTGTTTCTACACATTTGCAACGCTAATTCTTGACCTGTGAAATATTTTTATGTGAGACTGTCACTGTAGCGGAAACTGCTGTCGTAAATATTTCTGTAAGAAAGTTAAGTGACCACCAGCACGTAATGCGTCGCGGGCACCCACCTGGGCGACAGCCGCCCGAAAAAAAAGCCATTAGCCTTTCAGCGGCACAGGTAGAAAAAAAAAAAGGGAGGCCATTATCCTCGCTATTGACGTTCCTTTGTAGAAAGCATCTCAAAAACGACACGGTCGAACTTGAAAACATATGATTACACTGTGGAGCTCTTAATTTATGATATTTACTGAAATGCTTATGAATTGATGGGAAATATTCTTACATCTGCAAACCTGATAATGACAAGTGTCTTTCTACGAGAGTTGAGAGCTACTGACTTACAAAATGCCACATAGCTATTGAATGATGTTTTTATGCTTTGGTTTGCATAATTGCTTATTTCATTTGACATCTGTTTTCCAGCTGTGTTGCAGCATTGGTTTCATAAAATAAAATTAAATGCATTTGCTAATGTGAACACTTTCTGTCAACAGATCTATTAAATAATAATTTTGTGATCCACATTCTTCAAAAAAGGAGCACTTGGAAAGGAAAGAACAATAAGAAGGGACTAGTAACAGTAACTGCATAATAATATTCTTTTCAAGTACATGGTAATATTTTTTTTGCAATAAGTTGTTGTGTGCACCACTTTAATTACATAGACATTAAGATGTGAATATACATTTCCCTTATCTGCATTGTTGTTTTTACTGTAAAATTTTTTCTGCTTGAGCTATGTCATGTTTAGATATATGTTTTTTTTTATTTGCTGCTGCTGTTTGCCAGGCAGAATGTTACTGAATTTAACTTTGTATTACACTGTTAAGCCAGTTTACTATGCATTTATTTTTCTTGTTTGCTGCACAGTGCCTTATATTAGTGGTAATATTGCAATTGCTTTGCCAGTTTGAATTTTTTGTCATTGATGTTTGTGTTAATTGTTTTGTGCTGCTGCATTGCCTCGTCCTTTAGTTTAGCATCTGAGCTCAGTAGATTTAAGTTAGCTTAAGAGGGGGTAGACTACATAAGAAACTGACTATGAACAACAGGAAAAAAAATGCATTAAGAAGTTATATGAAAAAGATTTGGGCCAAAATGAGTATTGTACACTGAGAAATAATTATTTTGAAAGAAATATGAATAGAATACAGAAAGCAGGTATAGATAGGACTTTTTGGGAATAATGATGAATGAAGGGAGATCTCCAAGAAGTAAAGAAAGTTTTGTTTGCAAAATACTGCAGTACAACAAACCCTGTCCTTTCCTTTTGTATTATTCCGCTATATGTTTATGTACCCTTGTGTATTTGTCTTTTTCCTGTCTTTATGTGTTTAGCTAATAAGATTTATGTTGTAGAATTTTTCAAATACTATGTTATTTTCTTCATAAAGGTGTTTAGACATTATTTATTCTGTTTCGTTTTAATGCTCATGTGTAAAGTTGATGTTCCAAAAGTAATTCTGATATTTTATGTATCTACTTATCTCATAATTCCTGTAACATTGATGTATATGTTTATTTCTATTCTTTTGTAAAGCCCCTATTATCTACAAATGTTATCTGTATTATTATGTTTTAATGATGTTTTCTGTATCTTTGTAATTGTATTCTCATGTTATAAAATTGTACTTGACACCAGTTCATCAAATTAAGTAACTTGTGAGTTACATTTCACTGCACACGTTTCTGTTGGTCATAGTACATGGACAATATGTGAGAAGTAGGGACTGATAGTGTTTGCACGTGTGTTAATAATTCAGCAAGGGACTGGATAACAGCATTGCTGGTTCTAAGGACAATTCCAAAAACTTTGAGAGTGCACAAGTGGTGGTTTATGGACTTGCTACATTATCCGCAAGACTCTTCAGTGGTGATTGTGCACCTGCACAGTCACAACAGATGGCTGCTGGCCATCTCTACCAGGACTACAGTGGGTCTGCTCTGTGATGACCTACCTACCAATACTCTTCAAAATTTCGACTGACTCTGCTGTGGGTTTGCTCTGTTGTGGCCCATTACCTGTATGCATGTCAAGAGTCAGCACTGTCTTTCCGATGGAAGGACAACACTACTTCTTCAAGA
The DNA here is from genome assembly GCF_023864345.2 of Schistocerca serialis cubense. NCBI lineage: Eukaryota > Metazoa > Arthropoda > Insecta > Orthoptera > Acrididae > Schistocerca > Schistocerca serialis. The sequence goes on along the minus strand of NC_064646.1, from coordinate 488,879,094 downwards.
CTGCATGGAAATCCACTACTTCTGTGTGCAATTTCTTTTACTAATGAGACTTTGTGAAAAAAAACTGTAATTACTATTATGATGAATGATCAGGACTATCTTTATGGACTGTGAGAAAATTTTAGCCTTTGACCAACATTGTATCAATAAGTGTGTGCATTTGATTTCTTTGTTATTGTAATTATGAAAAATTTTTTTCAAATCTGTGTTGGCCACTGCCCAAACCAATTTGTAAAATTTTTTGTGGGGAGCATGGGGGCTATGTAAGTAGGCTGTTTAGGTTTTTTTATCGGTAACGCCACCTCTGTATGAAAATCACTGGCTGTGCTGTGTGCAGTCTGTGGCTGCTTTGCATTGTTGTAATACTCGCCATTGTAGTGTTGGGCAGCTGGATGTGAACAGCACGTAGCGTTGCGCAGTTGGAGGTGAGCCGCCAGCAGTGGTGGATGTGGGGAGAGAGATGGCGGAGTTTTGAAATTTGTCATGAACTGCTATATTTATATATGATGATATCAAGGTAAATACATTGTTTGTTCTCTATTAATATCTTTCATTTGCTAACTATCCCTATCAGTAGTTAGTGCCTTCCATAGTTTGAATCTTTTATTTAGCTGGCAGTAGTGGCGCTCGCTGTATTGCAGTAGCTTGAGCAGCGAAGATTTTTGTGAGGTAAGTGATTTGTGAAAGGTATAGTTTAATGTTAGTCAGGGCCTTTCTTTTGTAGGGAATTTTGAAAGTCAGATTGCGTTGCGCTAACAAAATATTGTGTGTCAGTTTAAGCACAGTCATGTATAATTATTCTAAGGGGACGTTTCACCTTCTTCTAACCAACACACGGCCATCATTGGCACCGAGGCAGAGCCAGCAGAAGACACAACAGACCTCCACCCTGCCCTCCAACGAGCTCTCACTCGACACGACTAAAGTCGCAAACGGCGGTGGTTTGGGGTCAGTGGAATGCACGCTACAGCACGTCTGGCTCGTAGCTGTCCTTGAAATATGGCGATCTGCAACCGTTGTCTCTCTGTGGAGCCAAATGGTGCTCAAATTTCTGCTGCAGATGCAGTACGATGCGTCGGAGCCGTACGCCGAACACGATGGTTTTCACTGTCAGTTGTGCCATATGGCTGTCCGGAGACCGGTGTCGCGGCAACCGTATGTTATCGTGAGCACCGCTGCGAGCTATAATGGTACTGTTGGTGCATTCCTGCCAAGTCTTTTTACAGTACCACAGAAGGAACATTCAGCTTCTCGTAGACCTCGTTCAAACTGAAGAAGTGTTCATAGTGGCGTCTTAGTCGTCTTAAAGGCATTCTTGATTGGCATCAATTCACGACGTCCAATCTCAAAGGCAACTAACGCTCACTACCGTTACAGCTTGTGCGAGTATTTACAGCAAACGTGGTTTGCATCCTCATAGCGGCGCTACACCACTCTTATATAAATTTTGAAGCGACATCACCTTACATGTAGAAACAGGTTTACCAACTTTCGTGTACGTCGCACAACTCCTTCTTGGTGTTGCAATTTTTCAGTCACAAGCATTGTGTATAACCCGTTACTAACGATGTGAATATTTCTAGCAACACTAGTTGCGCTGATTGTTGTAGTGGAGTGGTGTATTGTCACACTAATCCCTGTAATAACTCTGAAGCGAATGCCGCTAAGTGCCTCTTTCATCTTATGGCTCTGAGCACTATGGGACTCCTGATTTCATTAGTCCCCTAGAACTTAGAACTAGTTAAACCTAACTAACCTAAGGACATCACACACATCCATGCTCGAGGCAGGATTCGAACCTGCGACCGTAGCGGTCGCGCGGTTCCGGACTGCAGCGCCTAGAACCGCACGGCCACTTCGGCCGGCTTTCATCTTATGAATCAAGTCGAAATCACAAGAATATGAGTCCGAGGAGTAAGGTGCGTGGTGCAGCACTTCCCAGTCCCATCAAATGAACATATCTGTGGCCACAGCTAGCTCCATATGAGTCCAAGTATTGTACTGCAAATGATGGTTGGGTTCTGCAGAAACTGATGCCACTTCTTGCTCAAAGCTCTTCGCTGGTTGTGTTCTAAACGCGAACAGCAATAATACAGCACACTGACTGTCTCCCGTTCTGAAACAACATGCTTTAGGATAACACCATCATAGTGCCACACGAGCATTACCTAAAGATTCACGTTGGTGGCGTTCTGAAGAACTTTCAATCGTCGTGGTGACCCATTCGTTAGACTGTCTTAAGTTTTTGAAGCATGATAGAGTCACTACTGTTCTCGGTATACATGGACGACATTTCTCTTGGAAAAAGAAAGGACTGTAGACTCCATTCTTACTCATTTCCCAAAAAAATTTAAGTTTAGATCAATTACGGCCATCTTACGTTTTTCTCGTGTTTTTCACTGCTCCAAATCCTACAGTTGTGTTTATTAACTTTACCACTTAAGTAAAAAGTCGGGTAACACTAAGGAAAACGTTTCCGATGAAATCTTTCTCTGTCCAATCGATTCAATATTTCTCCACGGAAGTCCGAACGACAAAACGAATCAGTGCCTTTAGTTCTTGCATCGTAGTCTTGCAGGTATTCTTCCGGTTATTCGCATCTTTCTTGCACCTGAACAAGACTGTGGGTCACACTTTTGATATATCGGCAAGAAAGACGTTAATAACAGGCAGAATACCCGGCTGTTGAATATGACGTCGTCTTGCCGGAACAGTCTGAAGGGTTACGGTCGAGCAGTCACACGTAGGACGCCCACCTCGCGAAGCTTTGCCTGACTTGCTCTACGACGTCGCGAAACACACGCGGTCGACCGGAAGATATTTTATTTGTTCCACAGCTCAAGTTTCAACGAACCACTTACTCCACTTATAAACTGTAAGCTTACTGAGAGTATTTCCACCGTACTCGGTATGAAAACACCTTGCACCATTGTTGCAGACATTTTTCTTGAAACCAAAACACACATCGAGTACGTCCGGAACAAGCGAAGGCAGCCATCTACATCGACGCCTACATCTATATTCCGCAAGCCAGGTTACGGCGTGTGATGGAGGGTACTTTACGTAACGCTATCACTCTCTCTCTCTAATGTTTCAGTCGCGGGAAGAACGATTATTGTTGGGTTCGAATTTCTTAATTTTCTTCGCCAATTTCTTAATTGTCTTCGCGAAATATAGGTAGGAGGCAGTAATACATTAGTTGATTCTTCAAGGAACGTATATTCTAGGAATTTTAACAGTAAACCATACTGTGAAGCAGAAGGCCTCTCTCTCGCCGCGTCTCCCACTGGAGTTGGCTGAGCATATCGTGCTTACTAAACGAACCCGTAACAAAACGCTCAACTCTTCTTTGTATCTTCTCTATTTCCCCTATCATTCCTATCTGGTAGGGTCCCATGGTGGCGAACAATATTCAAGCTACCTTTTCTCTGAGTGGACTCCACTTCCTGACGATTCATCCACTGAATCTGCCTGACGTGTCCCTCACCTGTGATTAGTTTTATGTGGTCGTTCGATATTAAACAATTCCGTTTGTGTACTCCTACATATTTTATGGGCGTGACTACTTCCAATGATTGATCTGCAGGTATGTAATTCACGTGTGCAATTATGCAGTCAGGAGTCTTTTGGCTATTTACGCGCAGTACTTTACCTTTGCTTATGTTGAAGATTAGGTGCCACTACTTGCACCAAGCATCGATCCTCTGCAACTCTTGCTGCATTTTGCAAAAATGTCCTAGTGTTGCGACTTTTCTGTGTATATCAGGTTTGCGGGTAAGTTCGTAGCCTTTTTTGTTTTGGGTGTTGATAATCCGGATGCTATGGGTTTATTTATCGAATGTCATTTTTTATTTGTAGTCACCTTTTGCTGTTTGGGTTCGCGTATTGTCATTTTGACATCTAGAGGTAATGAGTGGAGCTGTACACGATAGAAAATGGAGTACCAAGTGGAGAAATAGAATCATTTCCGACATATTCTTCTGTTTGAGTGGAATAGGGCGATGACAGCAACAGAGGGAACCAGAAATATTTGTGCCGTGTAAGAAGATTCTGCCGTTGCACAGAGTACGGAAAGAACACACGCTACTGGCCATCAAAATTGCTACACCAAGAAGGAATGTAGATGACAAACGAGTATTCATTGGACAAATATACTAGAACTGACGTGTGATTACATTTTCACGCAATTTGGGTGCATAGATACTGAGAAATCAGTACCCAGAACAACCACCTCTGGCCGTAATAACGGCCTTGACACGCCTGGGCATTGAGTCATACAGAGCTTGGACGGCGTGTACAGGTACAGCTGCCCATGCAGCTTCAACACGATACCACAGTTCATCACGAGTAGTGACTTGCGTATTGTGACAAGCCAGTTGCACGGCCACCATTAACTAGACGTTTTCAATTGTTGACAGATAAGGAGAATGTGCTGGCCAGGGCAGCAGTCGAACATTTTCTGTATCCAGAAAGGCCCATACAGGACCTGCAACAGGCGGTCGTGCATTATCCTGCTGAAATGCAGGGTTTCGCAGGGATCGAATGAAGGCTAGAGCCACGGGTCGTAACACATCTGAAAGGTAACGTCCACTGTTCAAAGTGCCGTCAGTGCGAATAACAGGTGACCGAGACGTGTAACCAAAGGTACCTCATACCATCACGCCGGCTGATACGCCAGTATGGCGATGACGAATGCACGCTTCCAATGTGCGTTCACCGCGATGTCGCCAAGCACGGATGCGACCATCATGATGCTGTAAACAGAATCTTGATTCATCCGAAAAAATGACGTTTTGCCACTCGTGCACCAAGGTTCGTCGTTGAGTACACCATCGCAGGCGCTCCTGTCTGTGAGGAAGCGTCAAGGGTAACCGCAGCCATGGTCTCCGAGATGATAGTCCATGCTGCTGCAAACATCGTCGAACTGTTCGTGTAGATGGTTGTTGTCTTGGAAACGTCCCCATCTGTTAACTCAGGGATCGAGACGTGGCTGCACGATACGTTACAGCTATGCGGATAAGATGCCTGTCATCTCGACTGCTAGTGATACGAGGCCGTTGGGATCCAGCACGGCGTTCCGTATTACCCTCCTGAACCCACCGATTCCGTATTCTGCTAAAAGTCATTGGATCTCGACCAAGGCGAGCAGCAATGTCGCGATACGATAAACCGCAATCGCGATAGGCTACAATCCGACCTTTATCTAAGTCGGAAACGTGATGGCACACATATCTGCTCCTTACACGAGGCATGACAACAACGTTTCGCCAGGCAACGCCGGTCAACTGTGTATGAGAAATCGATTGGAAACTTTCCTCATGTCAGCACGTTGTAGGTGTCGCCACCGGGGGCCAACCTTGTGTGAATGCTCTGAAAAGCTAATCATGTGCATATCACAGCATCTGCTTCCTGTCGGTTAAATTTCGCGTCTGTAGCACGTCATCTTCGTGGTGTAGCAATTTTAATGGCCAGTAGTGTAGCTTTGTCGTTTTAAGCAGGATCGTTTTGATCTTAGTGACTGTTGACGTTCAGGAAGATTTTCGAAGTTTGATGAATATTCTGTAAATCCATTAATCCATAATGATCACTGTACTCGATAACTGGCAGATGTGATCGTTCCACCACCGTAAGACGTTTTTATGAAATGGGAGAGGTCCAAAAATCGGATGTATGTGTACGGCGCATGCTCTAAGCGAAAATCACAAAAACCAGTGGATAGCCATTTGTATCTCTCTGCTTGTTCGTCATAAACTGTCTCGTGAAATGTACAGACCATTCCTGTCCTGTCTAGTCACTGCTCACGAGAGATGGTGACTTCACTCTAACGTAAGGAAAAGGAAGGAATGGTTGTGCCGAAAAAAAGCAGCAACTCCTCGTACAAAGACCTGCGTGCATCCACAAAAGATAATGTTAGGCACCTGGTGGAACAGTGAGTGCGTGGTGTACTACGAATTCCTTCCTCGAGGTGCAACCATCACTGCTCACATTTATTGTCAACAAGTGAGGCGTCTTGCAGACTCAGTCCTGGAACAACGGCCAGTAGACTGCGTGAAGTGACGCTACACCACACAATGCCCGTGCGCATTCTGCTAGACCGACACTGTGCAGTAGTTGGGTTAGCCAAGTCATTCATCACCCATCTTATTCGTCTGATCTTGCGTCCTCAATTTTTCACCTTTTCCTCTCTGTCGGTCAACCTTCAAGGAACTTCCCTTCTGGATGAAAATGCAGTCCGAACATGGCTCCACGAGTTCTTCACTTTTTGTTTTTTATAGAGGTGGAGCCCCTCCACGCCCACACCGGCATGACGGCCAACTCAATCGGTCTACTGCCATCTCTGCATAAAGGTTAGTATTCACTAAAGTGAGGTGTCGCAGGATGTGGGTACTGCGATGTTTGCGTACGCCTGGTTAAGGTTAACCATTAATACGCGCTCATCTGGAGATAGATTGAGTCGAAGTCGAACGAAGGGTAGCAGTTTGAAGGACAGAGGAAAAAAAGTGGCAAGGCAAGATCCAAGGGAAAAAAACCTCTGCGATAGTTAGGTCGGCTGGTAAGATCAGTAGCGGATGTCTTGCTGCCTGCGATACGTCGTGAAAGGGTAGGCTTTGTTAGTAGTGGGTATCATGCATGTCGATACCTTTGAAATTGTGCGGTGGTGTTGCTCGGAGGCTGGCGCTGGGTGCCGGTGCAGAGCTCTCGTTCAACGTCAGCAACTTGCGACAGTTCGGTTTACTACCGTTTTTGTGTCCGATAGGTCATATATCGGATGCACAGTGTAGGGTGATGTTGGCGGTTTGTTTGTGCATCAGTGGGCGAGCTCGTCGGTGTCCCTGCTGTGACCTGTTGGATGGCTCTAATAGCAGCTGGTAATTACCAGTCAGTGTTGCTGATATGCAGGGGCTTACCGACGTTTGTCGCTTGTTTGTGTATGTTAGTTTACCATAGGTGGCTATGCCCTATCTAGTAGTGTCTTTGGCCGCTTGTGCTTCCACCTATGGATGCGTTCTTCGCCTCAAAACCACGTGATTTCTACAGTCGCAGAATCGAAAAGTCACTTCACCGTTGGCAGACTGTCGTAAATAGTGAAGGAGAATATGTTATTGATGACTAAAGTCTTTGTTATGTGTTTCTGTGGTGTTCATTAAACTTACGGAAAAACGCTACGCCCTTATGCAGCAACCCAGTAATATCATCTTCGAAAATCCTCATGGAACTTTCGACTTTATTTATACGTACTGCGAAACGTAATCGTCCCTTACAGTATGGCCAAAGTTACTTTTACGTCTGAAGATTTCTCTCAGTTGAAAATTATATGGTGTTCCCTATTGGTTAGGAACTCTTCTGTCATGTAGCACAGCTAGTCTGGTATTCCATCCGCTCGTATTTTGCACATTAGGCGGCAGTGCGGAACTGCACCGAACTCTTCCCAAAGCCAAGGTGCCGGAGGTAGGTTCCCATGGGACCAAACTGCTGAGGTCATCTAGGCTTACACACTACTTAATCTAACGCAAACTAACTTACGCTAATGACAACACACACACCCGTGCACTAGGGAGGGCTCCAACCTCCGACGGGGCTAGCCGCGCGAACCGTGGCAAGGCGCCTGAGACTACGTGGCTACCCCGCGCGGCTCCGAAATCAAGGAACAACATGGACGCCTGTACCTACTGCTTGTTGATGTACCCGTGGTCTAGGGGTAGCGTCTTTGATTCATAATCAAAACGTCTTCGGTCCCGGGTTCGATCCCCGCCACTGCCCAAATTTTGATAAATAATCAGTATTGGCGGCCGGAGACTTCCGGCATAAGAAGTCAGCCTCATTCCGCCAACGGCCTTGTCAAAGAGGGCGGAGGAGCGGATAGACGTTTAGGGCACTCTCTTGTCCTAGGGGTGGGAAATTGCCCCTAAAGGCGGAAGAATCAGCAATGATCAACGACATGAGGATGCAGAAGGCAATGGAAACCACTGCATTAAAGACACGTAACGTGTATTCACAGGACATGTGGCCTGTAATTGAAGAAGTGTCATGATGATCTCTCCATTGGCAAAAGATTCCGGAATAGTCCCCCATTCGGATCTCCGGAAGGGGACTGCCAAGGGGGAGGTTACCATGAGAAAAAGATTGAATAATCAACGAAAGGATAACGTTCTACGAGTCGGGGCGTGGAATGTCAGAAGCTTGAACGTGGTAGGGAAACTTGAAAATCTGAAAAGGGAAATGCAAAGGCTCAATCTAGATATAGTAGGGGTCAGTGAAGTGAAGTGGAAGGAAGACAAGGATTTCTGGTCAGATGAGTATCGGGTAATATCAACAGCAGCAGAAAATGGTATAACAGGTGTAGGATTCGTTATGAATAGGAAGGTAGGGCAGAGGGTGTGTTACTGTGAACAGTTCAGTGACCGGGTTGTTCTAATCAGAATCGACAGCAGACCAATACCTACAACGATAGTTCAGGTATACATGCCGACGTCGCAAGCTGAAGATGAATGAGGATATTGAAAGGGTAATGCAGTATGTAAAGGGGCACGAAAATCTAATAGTCATGGGCGACTGGAATGCAGTTGTAGGGGAAGGAGTAGAAGAAAAGGTTACAGGAGAATATGGGCTTGGGACAAGGAATGAAAGAGGAGAAAGACTAATTGAGTTCTGTAACAAGTTTCAGCTAGTAATAGCGAATACACTGTTCAAGAATCACAAGAGGAGGAGGTATACTTGGAAAAGGCCGGGAGATACGGGAAGACTTCAATTAGAGTACATCATGGTCAGACAGAGATACCGAAATCAGATACTGGATTGTAAGGCGTACCCAGGAGCAGATATAGACTCAGATCACAATATAGTAGTGATGAAGAGTAGGCTGAAGTTCAAGACATTAGCCAGGAAGAATCAATATGCAAAGAAGTGGGATACGGAAGTACTAAGGAATGACGAGATACGTTTGAAGTTCTCTAACGCTATAGATACAGCAATAAGGAATAGCACAGTAGGCAGTACAGTTGAAGAGGAATGGACATCTCTAAAAAGGGCCATCGCAGAAGTTGGGAAGGAAAACATAGGTACAAAGAAGGTAGCTGCGAAGAAACCATGGGTAACAGAAGAAATACTTCAGTTGATTGATGAAAGGAGGAAGTACAAACATGTTCCGGGAAAATCAGGAATACAGAAATACAAGTTGCTGAGGAATGAAATAAATAGGAAGTGCAGGGAAGCTAAGACGAAGTGGCTGCAGGAAAAATGTGAAGACATCGAAAAAGAAATTATTGTCGGAAGGACAGACTCAGCATACAGGAAAGTCAAAACAACCTTTGGTGACATTAAAAGCAACGGTGGTAACATTAAGAGTGCAACGGGAATTCCACTGTTAAATGCAGAGGAGAGAGCAGATAGATGGAAAGAATACATTGAAAGCCTCTATGAGGGTGAAGATTTAGCTGATGTGATAGAAGAAGAAACAGGAGCCGATTTAGAAGAGATAGGGGATCCAGATTAGAATCGGAATTTAAAAGAGCTTTGGAGGACTTACGGTCAAATAAGGCAGAAGGGATAGATAACATTCCATCAGAATTTCTAAAATCACTGGGGGAAATGGCAACAAAACGACTATTCACGTTGGTGTGTAGAATATATGAGTCTGGTGATATACCATCTGACTTTCGGAAAAGCATCATCCACACAATTCCGAAGACGGCAAGAGCTGACAAGTGCGAGAATTATCGCACAATCAGCTTAACAGCTCATGCATCGAAGCTGCTTACAAGAATAATATACAGAAGAATGGAAAAGAAAATTGAGAATGCGCTAGGTGACGATCAGTTTGGCTTTAGGAAAAGTAAAGGGACGAGAGGCAATTCTGACGTTACGGCTAGTAATGGAAGCAAGGCTAAAGAAAAATCGAGGCACTTTCATAGGATTTGTCGACCTGGAAAAAGCGTTCGACAATATAAAATGGTACAAACTGTTCGAGATTCTGAAAAAAGTAGGGGTAAGCTATAGGGAGAGACGGGTCATATACAATATGTACAACAACCAAGAGGGAATAATAAGAGTGGACGATCAAGAACGAAGTGCTCGTATTAAGAAGGGTGTAAGACAAGGCTGTAGCCTTCCGCCCCTACTCTTCAATCTGTACATCGAGGAAGCAATGATGGAAATAAAAGAAAGGTTCAGGAGTGGAATCAAAATACAAGGTGAAAGGATATCAATGATACGATTCGCTGATGACATTGCTATCCTGAGAAAGAAAGTGAAGAAGAATTAAATGATCTGCTGAATGGAATGAACAGTCTAATGAGTACACAGTATGGTTTGAGAGTAAATCGGAGAAAGACGAAGGTAATGAGAAGTAGTAGAAATGAGAACAGCGAGAAACTTAACATCAGGATTGATGGTCACGAAGTCAATGAAGGTAAGGAATTCTGCTACCTAGGCAGTAAAATAACCAATGACGGACGGAGCAAGGAGGACATCAAAAGCAGGCTCGCTATGGCAAAAAAGGCATTTCTGGCCAAGAGAAGTCTACTAATATCAAATACCGGCCTTAATTTGAGGGAGAAATTTCTGACGATGTACGTCTGGAGTACAGCATTCTATGGTCGTGTAACATGAACTGTGGGAAAACCGGAACAGAAGAGAATCGAAGCATTTGAGATGTGGTGCTATAGACGAATGTTGAAAATTAGGTGGACTGATAAGGTAAGGAATGAGGAGGTTCTACGCAGAATAGGAGAGGAAAGGAATATGTGGAAAACACTGATAAGGAGAAGGGACAGGATGATAGGACATCTGCTAAGATATGAGGGAATGACTTCCATGGTACTAGAGGGAGCTGTAGAGGGCAAAAACTGTAGAGGAAGACAGCGATTGGAATACGTCAAGCAAATAATTGAGGACATAGGTTGCAAGTGCTACTCTGAGATGAAGAGGTTAGCACAGGAAAGGAATTCGTGGCGGGCTGCATCAAACCTGTCAGTAGACTAATGACAAAAAAAAAAAAAAAAACTTACTGCTTTATGGAACTCTTTGACGAACAGAGCGAGCTGCAATTCAGACTTTCGTTGTTTTCAGATGTGTTGCTGATACATACAGAGGAAATTTTCAGACTCGGGAAGTGTCATAATACGCAAGCATAAAACATATACTACTGGCCATTAATATTGCTACACCAAGAAGAAATGCAGTGATAAACGGATATTGATTGGACAAATATATTATACTAGAACTAACATGTCATTACACTTTCACGCAGTTTGGGTGCATAGATCCTGAGAAATCTGTACCCAGAACAACCACCGCTGGCCGTGATAACAGCCTTGATACGCCTGGGCATTGAGTCAAACAGAGCTTGGATGACGTGTACAGGAACAGCTGCCCTTGCAGCTTCAACACGATACCACAGTTCATCAAGAGTAGTGACTGGCGTATTGTTAAGAGCCAGTTGCTCGGCCACCATTGGCCAGACGTTTTCAATTGGTGAGAGACCTGTAGAATGGGCTGGCCGGGGCAGCAGTTGAACATTTTCTGTATCCAGAAAGGCCCATACAGGACCAGCAACATGCGGTCGTTCATTATCCTGCTGAAATGTAGGAATCGAATGAAGTGTAGAGCCACGTGGCGTAACACATCTGAAATGTAACGTCCACTGTTCAAAGTGCAGTCAATACGAACAAGAGGTGACCGATGGCACCCCATACCATCACGCCGGCTGATACGCCAGTATAGCGATGACAAATACACGCTTCCAATGTGCATTCACCGCGATGTCGCCATCACGGATGCGACCATCATGATGCTGTAAACAGAACCTGGATTCATCCGAAAAAATGAGGCTTTGCCATTCGTGCACCCAGGTTCGTCGTTGAGTACACCATCGCAGGCCCTCCTGTCTGTGATGCAGGGTCAAGGGCAACCGCAGCCATGGTCTGATAGTCCATACTGCTTCAAACGTCGTCGAACTGTTCGTGCAGACAGTTGTTGTCTTGCAAACGTCCCCATATGTTGACTCAGGGGTCCAGACGTGGCTGCACGATCCATTACAGCAATGCGGATGAGATGCCTGTCATCTCGACTGCTAGTGATACGAGGCCGTTGGGATCCAGCACGGCGTTCCGTATTACCCTCCTGAAGCCACAGATTCCATATTCTGCTAAGTCATTGGATCTCGACCAAGGCGAGCAGCAATGTCGCGATACGATAAACCGCAATCGCGATAGGCTACAATCCGACCTTTATCAAAATCGGAAACGTGATGATGCGCATTTCTCCTCCGTACACGAGGCATCACAACAACGTTTCACCAGGCAACGCCGGTCAACTGCTGTTTGTGTATGAGAAATTGGTTGGAAACTTTCCTCATGTCAGCACGTTGTAGGTGTCGCCACCGGCGCCAACCTTGCGTGAATGCTCTGAAAAGCTAATCATGTGAATATCACAGCATCTTCTTCCTGTCGGTTAAATTTCGCGTCTGTAGCACGTCATCTTCGTGGTGTAGCAATTTTAATGGCCAATAGTGTATTCGAGAATTCTACAACAGATCGACGTCGGAGATATAGTGTACACTTTTGTACGTCCGTTCGTCGACCCTTCTTGAAATGGAAATGACCTACACTTGTCCAGCAACTAGGAACGTATCTTTCCTACATTTGCCCGTTGCACTTCCTGCTGTGATTCGTACTGGTGTACGACGCGAGTCAAAAATTGATCTATTTTTCGACAAAAATTACGCCAAGGTCTGTAGGTCGCACGAGAAAGCTGGTACAAATTTTTGAAAGTCATTTTAGAAACTCCCTTCACCGTTCGCCTACGTCAAAGCCCTGACCAGTAGCAAAGTAGGCAGCGAGCGACGAGCCGTTGCTCGACCTGTTGCCTGCAGTCATTAAGCCGTGGAGAGAGAGAGAGAGAGAGAGAGAGAGAGAGGCGAGCGCAGCCCGCTCCGTCATCTTTCCGCCTCCTGTCGCCATCTCATTCTTTTTAGCGCCTGAGAGGTACAGAGCTGATTGTCCCTGGGGTAGCATACTTGGCGTGTGCCAGCTAAGCCAGCTTCAAAGGCAAAATTGCAGCTTGCGAGGTTATACGCCTTGCGAGGTACGGCGCAGTCGTTCATTTGTTTCTTTTCACGCAGTCGTCTGAGCCGACGTGTCTACGTCATCGCCCTAGCTCCCGGATTCATATGCGAAATTGCAGCTTGCGCAGTTATACGAAGTGCAAGGTACAGCGTAGTCGTTCATTTCTTTATTTTCACGCAGTCGTCTGTCAACTGTGCCCATGTGTCTAGGTCATCGCCCTAGCTCCCGGATTCATATGCGATGAATTCAGGGGCACCAGAACCGCCTGTAAGAAAAGTCGTACACTGAAGGTTTAGTCAAAGACCATAACGGCGATACTAATATCTGTCGACTGAGTTAAGGTGTCTAGCGGAGCTTTGTATAAAGTGATATCCAGCCAAATTTCTGTCTGAGTTCACCTTATGATAAAAGTCTTGTGAGAGACTCTTCACTGAATCGAACTGTTATGTATAAACCGCTTCACACGTTTGAATGCTTTACAATGAGTCACTGTGTTAAATATTTGATGGTAACCACGTAAGAATTTTATGGCTGAAGACGCAGAATCCTAGTTTTTACGTATCTTGAAGTTTATTACCTCAAATCTTCTTAACTAAGTGTTGTACAGTGATACAATTTTGCAAGTAGATTCAGTGGTATATGTGGACACTATTTGCTGAATGTGCCCCGAATAGAGCTAATTGTACATAAGTAATAAATTTAAATGTCACCCCTGATCGTGCAGTCTTATTATATGAACATCGGAACTGTAGTAGACGACAATTTTTTTTTCTGTCATCATTCTGTGGGCGACTGTCAGCGACAAAAAGTTTCGAAAGGGTTCGAAGTAATGTGCAAACTTTTTTTAAAAAGTCGCTACATGGTTCCATTCTCAAATACTGGGTGAATAGGCTATGGATGACTTGCTTGGAGCCGGCCGTTGTGGCCGAGCGGCTCTAGGCGCTTCAGTCTGGAACCGCGCGACCGCTACGGTCACAGGTTCGAATCATGCCTCGGGCATGGATGTGTGTGATGTCCTTAGGTTAGTTAGGTTTAAGTAGTTCTAAGTTCTAGGGGACTAATGACCTTAAATGTTAAGTCCCCAGAGCCATTTGAACCATTTCGAACTTGCTAGGAGCGAGTTACGCCGTCAGAAGGCACATGCAGGGTTTCTACGTTTAATACTTCACTTATTGTGTTAAACTTTTACCGTAAGATTATAGCTCTTAATGCGTTTCTTATGACAGCATTACACGAAAAAATTGAAAATCAATTTAATTTGTCTTTTGCAAGCAGTTAGACAGGCAGCTGATACCGAGAGATTGTAACCGTCTAGTGAAATAGATGAGGCGGCACCAGATCGCTTTCCAAGCGTCGTGTGTTGGAGGAGACTTCAGAAAAGAAATATCTTGAGACCTACTATCTCAGAAGATTTTTATCGTCAACGTGACCACCTCTAAAGTCTCTACAAGCAGCTGTCAAGTTCATGGCGGAGTGTGCTTAGGATTGTATCATATGTTAGGGTTTTCCCTCACGAAGCGCGGAAGGAATGACTGCTTAAAGTCGTGTGTACACGGCGCAAGTACAGAGTGTGGTGGCCGCAACTGAACTTCGTTACGTGAGAGGGTGCTCATGACAAACTAGTGGTCGCAGGACAATCAATCTTTGTGGAAACATTTGTAAGTACTTGCGGAAGAGAAATCCATACTAATATTGTAAATGTGAGAGTATCTCTGTTACGTACTCACGACTAAACTGATGTCGATGAGCCGGCCGTTGTGGCCGAGTGGTTCTAGGCGCTTCAGTCTGGAACCGCACTGCTGCTACGGTCGCAGGGTCGAATCCTGATGTGTGTGATGTCCTTAGGTTAGTTAGGTTTAACTAGTTCTAAGTCTAGGGGACTGATGACCTGAGATGTTGAGTCCCGTAGTGCTCAGAGCCATTTGAACCATTTTTTGATTTCGATGAAATTTCGTACTGAGGTAGCTTGAACCCAGAAAAAGATCGGCTACTTTATAAAAGTGCAAAACAATATATTTATTGATCTGAACAATATAAAGCGAGTTAGAAAAAAATAATTATTCTTAGTAAAAGCCATTTACTCTTTGACTTCTGGAAATGCTTTTGTTAGTTGATATGTTCTACGTAATAAAATTCAACGTAATGACTACAATGCTTCTACGGTCCTCAATGTGTTTAATCCATACTGCCATTCCACTGATACGAAAGTAATTATGTTTCTTACGTTTTCATGACTAAACCGCTGAACGCATTTCGATGGCCTTTTGTACTGAGATAGTTTCAAGGCTGAAGAAGGACATAGAACACTTAAAAAAAATACGACCCATAAGAGAGGGAATAATAATAATGAATCATGAACGTAAACCACATTAAAAATCGTGCGTAGCGTGTGGTCGTGCATTGAAGCAGTTGGTAGGGAGGAGAGTGCTGGGGGCACATTTCACAAGCTACGCTTACCCAATCCGTAAAGGTACGTGGGGGCAGCCGATGTTACTACACGTGGTATAGCTTACTTAATCGTCATCACATGAGAGGGTAACATCTGTTAATTTTATACCGTGTTTTCGTTCCAGGCTATAAACAATGCTCACTACGACGACCATCTGCACCACCGACAGCTTGAAACTCTATTCCTTCGCAGAACAATGGTGGACCGTGGAATTTTCATCTGTCGCGACGTAGCTCATGCACTGCCTGAATATCCCACATTGCATCCAGCATTCTCAGCCGCGATGACAGTAACGTCTTCAGCAATTTGTGGTGCAATTGGCCATCGACCTCTCCTAGGAGCGATTCGCAAATCTCTAGTTATTCGAACTTGCGCATTTTCTTAATGCCAGTATAACAATATCATATTTCTTTGACAAAGGAATATAATCAAACATTCGTCAAATTTCTTTGACAAAGATGTTTGACGTGCCGCTAAAAGATGGTATTACTCTGTCATCATATGTTTCGTCAAAGTTCAAGATGGCGAACAAAACAACTTGTATTATGCGCTGCAGTTGCTTGTACCACAATCTGCGCTGTGTGCGCATTTGGAAGAGAAGCGAGAAAAAAAAAGGAAATGTACCTGGGTGAAGCCATGCTAAAAGCATTCAGCAAAATTTGTTACGAGAGCTGCAAGTAGAGGACGTCAAGTCGTATATAAATTACTTAAGAATGGATGAGAATGCACTTCAGTATTTTCTCAGTAAAGTGGATCCTCAGATTACATGGCAGAATACTCACTTGAGAACTGCTGTATCTGCTCGCAGTAGCAGTGTGATTTCTTGCTCTAACAATGTAGTACTCGAATACCAAAGTGCACATTAACCAACATAATCCCTCAAACGTGTGAAGCAATTTATAAATCACTGAAGGAGACATATCTGAAGGTAAATAAAAGTTTAGTACACTTTATGGGAACTAAGAATTATGTTTATTTTTGAACAACGCAATAAATAAAATTAGTGTTTGAACAACTACAAAATTAATTGAAATGTACGATAAACAGATTAAGCACTTTTGAACTTGGGACGTCCGGTGTTTAGAAATAGACATAGAGAGCTAAGAAAATATTCTTTATATGTTAAAGTGTGTCTCCCTCTGCTATTCCGGCTTGCCGAAAAGCTGCCTAGATGTATTACGACGTATCGGTAGAGGTGGGACGGCTGTGGCTGTGATTGTTGAAGTCGCCTGCAGCATATCCCACCAGCCTATCGCCAAACGATTTATCGCCAGCATAACGCCCATTCCAAAAACCTCACCCCCCTCTCCCCCCCCCCCTCCGCGACACACCTTACACGTTACATTTTACACAGTTCAGCTGCGATGTAGGTAGCGAAAGCATTATATCTCTCCTCCCAGGCAGGCATGAACTTGTTCTTGGTCATATCAGCCATACCCTCAACGTTTCGGTAGGCTCCAGGAGAACATCTGTTGTTACTTTTATTTCCTTTCTGGGAGCCTTCTCACGTTGCTGGGGCTGTGGTTCATTGTAGGTAACTTCAGTCTCATCTTGTGATGAATATTGAGCCCTTTTTTCATTCTATAAACATAGAAACGAAAACCATTAATTACATATTATCTTAGACACACATAAATTTTATTTACAGGTACCCACAAGCAGAGAAGAGTGGGACCAAATTGCAGATGATTTCGAGGAAATGTAGAACTGTTATAACTCAATAGGGGCAATGGATGGAAAGCACACTCGCATAAAATGTCCACAAACTAGTTGCTCTCAGTTTTTCAATTATAAATCTTTAAAAGCAAAATTTTATTTTCCATAGTAGACACATTCTTGTATGCTGTTGTAGGAATTAATGAGAGTGTTGGTCATGCTGGAGTGTTTTCAAAAAGCAAACTACGCGAGTGTCTCATTTATCGATCTGTTCTGAACATTCCAGAAGGCAGAAAGCTAGGGACCACAAACATTAAAACTCCAAGGGTTGTGCTGGCAGACGATGCTTTTCCTCTCAGTTACAACATTATGAAGCAGTTTCCCTTGATGGGAAACACTTGAGAAGGAAAGGCTTTCAACTACAGATTGTCACGAGGAAGAAGACTAGTGGAAAACACGTTTGGCAATCTTGCCAGTCCTTTCAGGATTTTTCTTACTACCGTAGCTACCTCCAGAAACAGTAAGTACAATAACACTGGCTCCTTCCGCACTACATAACTTCTTAACTGAGAGGAGAAAACACATGTACAATCTTCAGGGAACGGTGTCTGTACAAGTAGGAGCCTGCACTTACCTTGAGTCACAATGCACTGAGAACCTACAGCAAATGGAGCCTACAGTTTGCCAAGCTGCATCTGGACGTGCACTACGTGATAGAGTAGTTAGAGAAGAATTTAAAATACTTTACCATGGTGCTGGTTAAGTGCCCTGCAAGACAATCACGTTTCGTGGTGTAAAAATTAAACAAATACACATACATCAAATCTTCGAAGGGAGGTGTTCCATGTCCACTGCCATTTTCTGTGCCCCCTACCTCAAATACACTTTCATCATCCGGTGTGGCCTCATCCAGGAACTTTAGTACACTTGTGTACTGTAAACGGCCTGTGTGCAGGATCCATTTCTGCTTTTAAGTAACCGAAACAAAAATATGTAAAATAATTGTATGTTACATAAACCTTGTTATGTGCTTCAAGTGTGTGCGATGAACAAAGACACGTAAAATACTTATTGAGCCGAGCGAGGCTCATGTTCCCGTCAATAGGTACTTTACACCCTGTTTTTGAACGTACTTCCACCTCACTAGGTTAATTTAAATTACTACTGTCACTGAGCTGCTGCTTTGTCTGACCGTGAGCGGCGCTAGCAGCGCGTATCGATATATCCTCTCTCGTAGTATCTTTGCTTGATGATATTACTTCCCGGTCGTAGAGTTCGGGTAAGGAATTCGGGTTGCGATTTCGGTCTGCCAGTCAGTTGGAACGCGTCTGTCTGGAGCGCAGTCCGGACCTGCCAGTCGCGGAGTTGCAATGCGGCACTAGTGCAGTCGGGTTGGAGCAGCAGTGAGGTCTGCGTCGACATGGCTCGCCCGACCACTGCAGCCACGCATCACTTGAGCCGGGCCGCGGTCTTGGTGGATCGTCGGTCGCTCGTCCTACAGGAAGACGCGTTTTGGCTCGCTGATCTTTCAAGAGTCGACTGTGTGTGTGCACCGACTCCCGATTTGTCTCCGTGCGTGTTTAGTTACTGCTGAGCGTCGTTTAAGTCTTCTGCCAAGTGTTTGGCAAACTGTGTGTATAGTTGGTGTCATTTTCACTGACAACTTGTTTTAAGTGTTGTCGGCGTACTGGCAGTCAGTCGGTCGGTTGTTGCGGACCAGGGAAGTTATCTCCGCGCGGTGCAGTCGGCTGGGTCCGCTGGCAGCACCTGCGCAGTGTCGGAGCGTGTGTGGAGCTGTCCGATCGCTACGAGCTTCGTGGTTCACCGACCCAGGACGTCAAAGTTGAGTAGTGGTTTCAACTACCCAAGCCACGTCCTCTCATATTGTGGTGGTTCGTTTCGGTGGTTTGCTGTTGGGGAGGTTCTCCTGTGAGCAACACCGAGTGTTTCTACTGCTGAAATTTAGCCGCCATGAGGCACAATTAACTATTTTGGTCGACTACAATTTGAGTGCACCTGTCGATTTTTCTGTCTTGTGGGCGTTAGTGTTCTGGTTACATGCCCGGGGCGCTGACGTCAATTCAGGCAGTGTTCTTTTGAGTGAAGTTAATTATATTACCGTGTTTCAAATTCAAGTGTACCAGCGGAATTTTCTGCCTTGGCCGGCCGGAGTGTCCGAGCGGTTCTAGGCGCTTCAGTCTGGAACCGCGCGACCGCAACGATCGCAGGTTCGAATCCTCTGTGTGATTTCCTTAGGTTAGTTAGGTTTAAGTAGTTCTAAGTTTTAGGGGCTGATGACCTCAGATGTTAACTCCCATAGTGCTCAGAGCCATTTGAACCATTTGTCTGCCTAGTGACCGTTAGTGTTCCGGTTAGTTGCCCTGACCACTAACATATTTCAGGCAGCGTCCTTTCCTCACCCGTTGTCGCTGTCCAACATGGTCTGTAATTTTGACAGCTAATACATAATCCATTGTGGATTACCACGTTTGTAACATTTCCGGTTTGAGTTCTCATGTACTGATTGACGGGAAGCAAGTAGTTGTGTCGGTCGGTCAGTGACCGTCCCCTGGTTGGGTTCCGACGGATCAAGTGTAGTTGGGCTCACCACCTGTCTCACCTAAGTGAACGAGGGCAGACCGACCTCCCTGGAAGCTTCTGAGTGCCACCTGTGTTTAATTATCTGTTGTCAGCTACTTTAAATTTAAGGTTAATGGTTATTTGTTTTTTCTTAAAAATTTTGTAAACTTAATTTTTAAATTTATCTTTCAAGCTTAAACAGTACGGCCTTCTTTGAAACTTGATTCTGACCTTCAGCCATTGGTACTGCACTTTGCATATGTACTATCTGCTTAACCTTAAGGATTTCAGCGTAGTCGTGATACGTTTTTTATTTGATTTGATTTGCCCTTTTAATTGCATTTTAATCTTGTTGATTTTTAAGATTTCTTGTTGTTAAACATTCTGGCCTTTTGAAATTTAATTGTGGCCCTCAGCAATATTTATTGCACTTTGTGTAGGTTGTGTTTTGAATTATTTTATTTCTATCTGAATTGGATATTTATCTTGTTAAGATTTCTTGTTGGAGGCCTTCAGCCGTGAAAGAGTTGCATTCGCTAAAGGTCCGGCTATGTGCCGCTTTGGTTGTAAAGGTTATTAAATTACAATAAATGACAATTAGAAGGAGAAACTGACCTCTACCTTTGGCCCTTTCCACAATCCTATTACCTGTTCTGCCCAGCGGGTTTAGCGGGCGTATCACTTATATGTTATGTAAACAGTATTGTGCACTTGAAATATCCGCAGTCTAAATGGTTCAAATGGCTCTGAGCACTATGGGACTTAACATCTGAGGTCATCAGTCCCCTAGAACTTAGAACTACGTAAACCTAACTAACCTAAGGACATCACACACATCCATGCCCGAGGCAGGATTCGAACCTGCTACCGTATCGGTCTCGCGATTCCAAACGGTAGCGCCTAGAACCGCTTGGCCACTCCGGCCGCCTATCTGCAGTCTACAAAATTTATGTGAAACATTTGTATCTCATGCAAACATTACTTACATATATAGAGAATTAAATAATTGTGCCAGTACGTACACCGAGCGAGATGGCGCACTGGTTAGCACACTGGTCTCGCATTCGGGACCACGACGGTTCAAGCCTGCGAAGCAAATTGTTCGGCTCGTATCCTAAGTGGCGTTGTGGCGCCAGGAAGACTTGTTCACATTCGTCATATGGCTGTTTTCATGGTGTCGATTTTGTACATGTAATCGTGCTATAGGTAGTGAGTTAGCTGAAAGTCCTCCGTTGGAACATGTCAGGGTATTCATTTCATGAGTAGGCAGAAACGAGTTTTAAGTACGACTGTGACGATGGTAATGGAAAGGAGGCTGCACTGTTGCGTTTCGAGACCGAAAACAGGCGAGTGATCCAACCTCTGCTGCTGCGTATCGTCGCGACCCTGAGACAGGATTTGATCGAAGATTAGCATTTGTTGCTCGTATTCCTGACCAGGAAGCGCACGTTCTACGGGCTGTCGGAGAAGAGCCAGGCATCAGCGCAAGGCAAGTAGCCCTGGTATGTGGCACATCTCGAGCTTCAGCACGGAGGATGCTTCACGAGCACCTCATGTGTCTGTATCATCTTCAAAGTGTGCAGGGCCTTACGCCTGCCGATCACCCACCATGGGAGAACCTTTGCTGATGGTTTGTTGCAGAAACTGCCAATCCGTCGTTTGTCTCTTCAGTTTGGGATACAGACGAGGCAGCGTTCAGAAAAGATGGAATAACAGATTTCCACAATCATATGGGCCAATCGCAGTCCTCGTGCTAAAGTGCACGCTGGACATCAGGACCAGTTTCATGTGCGGCCTGGACTGTCTGGTAGGGCCATACGTTCTCCCAGCACGTCTTAACAGGTCCTGTCTGCAGGGTCATTACTCAGAACAGCCTGCAAGACCTACTAGGAGATGTGCCCCTTCAAATGAGGAGAAACATGTGGTTTGTTCATAATGAAACTCCAGCAGATTTCAGCCTGAGCGTTTGAGGTACACTGGATGGCGTCTACCATGACAGATGGTTGGGTAGTGGAGGACTAGTTTCACGGCCTGCAATTTCCCCCGACATCCATCCTCTGGATTATTATCTCTGGGGCCAAGTTATATAGCTCCTCAATGTAACAGACCATCAGATGCAGAAACTCTTCATCGACGTCACGGAAGTTTGCGAAACCATTCGAAAACCTATTGGAGGGTACGAAACGATACTATAGTACATGATTCGACGAGTGCACGCTTATTGAAATGCAAGAGTATTTCTTATAAATTTATGTGTTGATAAGTTCCAATCACCTAAATTTTAAATTTCCATTAGTGACACAAAAACTAAGGATATTCCGGGGGTATGTTTGACGTTTTTTTTCTGATTTTGGTGTAAGTATCCTGTCCCCAATGTTTGTATAAGTATTTCTGAAACACCCTGTACGCTGTCGTTACCAAGTCAAGTACCTTAATGTCACCAGGCGCCATTCACTCTTGTGCTGGGCAGTAGTCATAATGGCTAGAATGTATCAGAATCTTCACACCGTCATGCGACACACTAGAAACCCTATTCCTTCCGATTACGGTCACAGTGTGTTGTCCTGCTGCCGCGTCGGTCGCTAGTGTGACATTACAGAATGAATCAGCGAGGCACGTGCAGCAGGAACCCGCACGTTAGCAGGAGATGACGGCAGGTGGCGTTCTATAGTTTCGGCCAGCAGCCATAGAGCACTCACCCTTGCTGGGTTTGGCCACTCAGCCGGACTTCAAGAGAGAAGATCCCGCCGACGCCGCCCACCCGTCCTGGACCCACGTGTGCCTCTCGTGTTCCAGCACGCGCTCAGAGCGGACATACACGCGAGGTAGCTGACACACGCACACACGCACACACACAAACACACACACACACACACACACACACACACACACACACACACACACACAAACACACCTAATTTCTCTTTTCGGAGGTCAGTACCACGCCGACGAAAAGACCGACAGAGAAATCACGCGAAACAGACATCAAACAGTCGAGGGTGGAATTCTGCCTGCGCTCCAGTGCTTGCTGGTCCTACAGTATCCACCACTGAGAATGTACTCATGAGATGAGTGTCCCTAAATCTCTAAAAATCACTCTAGAATAACAACAGAAGAAATGCAAGTCCCAGCGTAATTCATCTTCCTAATTTCGATAGCTGATTCGGTGACGCGATGTTTCATGTAAAAAAAATCTAAATTCGAATCGATATAAGTGTTGTAAAAAAATTGATAAATCACGTTTTATAACGAGAAACACCCCGGAAGTAGACAACATTCCATTAGAACTACTGACAGCCTTGGGAGAGCCAGTCCTGACAAAACTCTACCATCTGGTGAGCAAGATGTATAATACAGGCGAAATTCCCTCAGACTTCAAGAAGAGTATAATAATTCCACTCCCAAAGAAAGGAGGTGCTGACAGATGTGAAAATTACCGAACTATAAGTTTAATAAGTCACAACTGCAAAATACTAACGCGAATTCTTTACAGACGAGTGGAAAAACTGGTAGAAGCCGACCTCGGGGAAGATCAGTTTGGATTCCGGAAAAATGTTGGAACACGTGAGGCAATACTGACCCTACGACTTATCTTAGAAGAAAGATTAAGGAAAGGAAAACCTACGTTTCTGGCATTTATAGACTTGGAGAAAGCCTTTGACAATGTTGACTGGAATACTCTCTTTCAAATTCTGAAGGTGGCAAGGGTAAAATACAGGGAGCGAAAGGATATTTACAATTTGTACAGAAAGCAGATGGACATGAAAGGGAAGCAGTGGTTGGGAAGAGAGTGAGACAGGGTTGTAGCCTCTCCCCGATGCTATTCAATCTGTATATTGAACAACCAGTAAAGGAAACGAAAGAAAAGTTCGGAGTAGGTATTAAAATCCAGGGAGAAGAAATAGAAACATTGAGCTTCGCCAATGACATTGTAATTCTGTCAGAGACAACAAAGGACTTGGAAGAGCAGTTCAACGGAATGGACAGTGTCTTGAAAGGAGAGTATAAGATGAACATCAACAAAAGCAAATCGAGGATAATGGAATGTAGTCGAATGAAGTCGGATAATGCTGAGGGAATTAGATTAGGAAATGAGACACTTAAAGTAGTAAAGGAGTTTTGTTATTTGGGGAGCAAAATAACTGATGGTGGTCGAAGTAGAGAGGATATAAAATGTATACTGGCAATGGCAAGGAAAGCGTTTCTGAAGAAGAGAAATTTAACATCGAGTGTAGATTAAAGTGTCAGGAAGTCGTTTCTGAAGGTATTTGTATGGAGTGTAGCCATGTATGGAAGTGAAACATGGACGATAAATAGTTTAGACAAGAAGAGAATAGAAGCTTTCGAAATGTGGTGCTACAGAAGAATGCTGAAGATTAGATGGGTAGATCACATAACTAATGAGGAGGTATTGAATAGAATTGGGGAGGAGTTTGTGGTACAACTTGACAAGAAGAAAGGGATCGTTTGGTAGGACATGTTCTGAGGCATCAAGGGATCACCAATTTAGTACTGGAGGGCAGCGTGGAGGGCAAAAATCGTAGAGGGAGACCAAGAGATGAATACACTAAGCAGATTCAGAAGGATGTAGGCTGCAGTAGGTACTGGGATATGAAGAGGTTTGAACAGGATAGAGTAGCATGGAGAGCAGCATCAAACCAGTCTCTGGACTGAAGACCACAACAACAACAACAACAACGAGAAAACTTCTATATGTAGTGTACCCACTACACTGAAGAGCCACAAAAACTGGTACACTTGCCTAATATCGTGTAGGGCCCCAGCGAACACGCAGAAGTGCCACAACACGACGTGGCATGGACTCGACTAATGTCTGAAGTAGTGCTGGAGGGAACTGACACCATGGATCCTGCAGGGCTGTCCATAAATACGTACTAGAGGGTGCAGGTCTCTTCTGAACAGCACGTTGCAAGGCATCCCACATATGCTCAGTAATGCTCATGTCTGCGGAGTTTGGTGGCCAGCGGAAGTGTATAAACTCAGAAGAGTGTTCCTAGAGCCATTCTATAGCAATTCTGGACCCGTCGGGTGTCACATTGTCCCGCTGGAATCGCCCATCGCAATGCACAATGAACATAAACGGATGCTAGTGATCGAACAGAATTCTTACGTACTTATCACCTGTCAAAGTCATATCTAGATGTATCAGGGGTCCCATACCACTCCAACTGCACACGTCCCACACCATTACAGAGCCTCCACCAGCTTGAACGGTCCCCTACTGCCATGCAAGGTCCACGGATTCATCAGGTTGTTGATAAGTCAATCTTTTCGACACATCGAAATTAAACACATAACCAGTTTGTAGTTGCCAAACACTTCTTTATTACAAACACCAGCTGTTAAAAAACCAGGAGTAACTCTATTATAATAAAAGGCACCTGGCCTACAGAACCAGCAGCAGTACTCAGATGGGAACATTAATGCATTTAAATGTGATAGACCCAGATCTGACAAAATTTAATCAAGCAATTTTCGCTATTAAAAGAATGTTCATAAAATTTAACTGACATAACTGAATGCTTCATGACTTACATAGGAACTGACTTCCATATCAAATTCTATAACTGCTTCCTTGGACTGATTTTAATCAATTGTAACAAATTAAAGTATTATCAGATTAATGCACTCGACTAAGCTTCTTTTTAGTATTAAAGTATGAGGTTCACATACATTTCATGGCCACAATATAATAATAGGATATTAAATAGTCTTAGAATGGAACCACTACAATTTCCACTTTGAAAATTAGTGATGGATACGAGCAGGCCGAAAGGTGCTATTAGATAGAGGATATTCACGGACGAGAAGGTAAAATGGAGCTATGAAACTTCCTGGCAGATTAAAACTGTGTGCCCGACCGAGACTCGAACTCGGGACCTTTGCCTTTCGCGGGCAAGTGCTCTACCATCTGAGCTACCGAAGCACGACTCACGCCCGGTACTTACAGCTTTACTTCTGGCAGTATCTCGTCTCCTACCTTCCAAACTTTACAGAAGCTCTCCCGCGAACATTGCAGCGGAGACGTGGCTTAGCCACAGCCTGGGGGATGTTTCCAGTACCGGGCGTGAGTCGTGCTTCGGTAGCTCAGTTGGTAGAGCACTTGCCCGCGAAAGGCAAAGGTCCCGAGTTAGAGTCTCGGTCGGGCACACAGTTTTAATCTGCCAGGAAGTTTCATATCAGCGCACACTCCGCTGCAGAGTGAAAATCTCATTCTGAAAATGGACCTATACTCAACTTTGAGCTACAATTAAGATTCCAGGAAACCACAACGCTCCACCGGAAAGATGGAATTGCAGGACACTGTCAACGTAAACACAGACACCGATCCAGGTCCTTAAATTTTCCTCTTCCACCATGATACCCCTATCAGAGTTTGTTCTCGTCGACCACTGGCAATTATATGAAACACAAACACATCAGCGGCAGACAACATTCTGGCGCATCAGATAGACAAACGTATCTGCCCAACTGGTTATCAATAAACCTTTAATTATACACGGCACCAATGAACCCAAGTCGCACTAACCTAGATGAGCAGTTTCCCAGTAACGGTTCTTAAAATCTGATTAGCCAATTCTCTAGAACAAAGAAATAAGACAATAACATAGGAACAGGAAATAGGAAAATTATTTCGGCCCGCTCTTGAATGTCGGGCACAGACTTACGTACTATTTAAGCATGAACTCTAGAAACGCATTAAGCACGGATTCATGTCAATTTGTTGTGCGTAGCTAGCACTCCCTTAAATACCATCAACATATCAGCCCACAGATCAAGTACAGTGACAAATAACTGAAACAACCAAGACAGTTTTCAGTGCACTCGGGTATTCAATTAACGTGAACAGAACCCACCAAGAAACAATTCGACGACTCCAGTTCGTTCACCTTGAACAAAATGTAACAGACGCGAACGAAATCTGTCCTTCAGTCTCCAGGAAATCCCAGTCAGCATCGGCAGCGGATCTGCATTCAAACGGTGAAACACACCGCAGCAGCTGCCCACGCTCCTTCGTCGTACCGACTCGCCACACGTCACTGCCGCTCACACAGATCACACCCGAACTCAAGCCCTTGCAGAGCGCGCGCGCAGCAGTTACACAGCCATCCGCCAAAGATGCGAAGAAGACAAGCACGCATCGAAAGTCGACTCACAACGATCGGTATGATAACCGATGGAGACTGGCGCCAGCAGCGCACCAGCTCAGTTGTCTCCATACCGGTACACGTCCATCCGCTAGATACAATTTGAAACGAGACTTGGACGACCAGGCAACATGTTTCCAGTCATCGAGAGTCGAATGTCAGTGTCGACGGGCCCAGGTTAGGCGTAAAGCTTCGTGTCGGGGAGTCATCAAGGGTACGCGAGTGGACCTTCGGCTCCGAAAGCCCACATCGATGACGTTTCGTTGAATGGTTCACACGCTAACACCTGTTGATATCTGCAGCAATTTGCGGAAGGGTTGCACTTCTGTCGCGTTGAACGATTCTCTTCAGCCGTCGTTGGTCCCGTTCATGCACGATCTTTTTCCGCCTAAGCGATGTTGGAGATTCGATGTTTTACCGGATTCCTGATATTCACGGTATCCTGAAATGGTTGTACGGGAAAATCCCCACTTCATCGCTCCCTCGGATATGCAGTTCCAATCGCTCGTGCGCCGACTGTAACACAACGTTCAATATCACTTGAATCTTGGCAACCTGCCCTTGTAGCAGCAGTAACCGATCTAACTGCGCCAGACACTTGATGTCTTCCATAGGAGTTGCCGACCGCAGCGCCGTATTCTGCCTGTTTACATATCTCTGTATTTGAATATACATTCCTATACCAGTTTCTTTGGTGCTTTAGTGTCTGCGGTCAAACTTCGGAGACTAGTCCACACCAGGAAGCCTAAAATGCCGTCAGTCAAACGGTTAATGTGTACTCTGCTAAAAAAAATGGCTCTGAGCACTATGGGACTCAACTGCTGTGGTCATAAGTCCCCTAGAACTTAGAACTACTTAAACCTAACTAACCTAAGGACATCATACACATCCATGTCCGAGGCAGGATTCGAACCTGCGACCGTAGCGGTCGTGCGGTTCCAGACTGTAGCGCCTTTAACCGCTCGGCCACTCCGGCCGGCTACTCTGCTAAGAAATTTTTGTCAGAAGGAACTTGAAAGTCATTGTTTGCCGAAGCTTTTACATGATATTAGGTTCGAAACCGTCGTAAACAGCCTCAATTGACCAATATTTAACGCATTCGAGGACACAAAACTTACCCATCGCTCCTGTATGCGCCATGTTCTGACCCACCTGCCAGCTACTGGTGCTCTGCAAACACGCGACGGCGCGATTTACGAATCGAAACTGAGCGACATGCTCTAATCACTGATACGTGTCATTTTTCAGTATCTCTTACAGTTTTCAAACAGTTGCCTTTTGAAGCCCTGGAGATACTCACGAATTAACCCTGACCTGTAATTTAACACACCTACGGAATTATCCAACATTTCAGACATATACGAAAATGTATCAAATTCATCGCTGTCTTGTTTACATGTCCTTACACTGTGAGGTCCAAAGTTAAAAATAATGAAACTCACTTTCTATGTTCGTCTACCTCTGATATACTTTATAAGTGTATGGAAGAAGCACTGGTGATTTACAGCTAGAATTCTCTTTTCCTGCCGTCGTACCACGCTGCATGCGCACTGATTTCTGCAGCCTCAGTGGCTTCTGGGAAACTTTTCCCGACAGTCGTGGTCATTCACATGTATCCCACGACCTAGGAGACACACAATTTCCGTCGTACTTCTGAGTAATTTCTCCAACAAGACTCGTTAGAAGCTGTAGAAATCCTCCCTTTTTTTTCGTATTGCATCAAGGACTAAGAAATCCGTCTTAGCCATATGAAATTAAACGGAAAAGTTTTGTACTTCTTTCTTTGCATTCTGTCAGCAGATAACGGCTTGGGCGATACCCACGTCCTGTTTCTCACTAAATGCGTTACAGGCCGTTCATAAATCAATGATGCGGTTTTTAAAATTAATAGTAAATCGATTTATCACTTTATGCGTGTAAACCTTAGAACATAAGCAGCGGCAACTGTCAAAGTTTTTGATGCGCTACCCACAGCTCGCTTGTAATGCTTGCTGCGCAGGCGTAGCATCTGTTTTCAAGATGGCGTCGCAACATGAAAGGGTTTTCTGCGTACTCCGTTTTGAGATGCCCAGATCTGTCGTTACAATATAGCGTGAATTTCGTGCACGGTTTTGGGAAGACCCACCACACAAGAATAACATAGGTGGGTAGTACCGACAGTTCGTGGAATCTGGTGCCTTTGAAAGTAGAAAAGTATTGGTCAACTTCTGATGCAAAAGTCAGAGGAGTGCGCGATGTGTTTTTCCAATTCCTCGCAAGTCACTTTGTAAACTAAGCAGGGAATTGGTCATGCCAAAGATTATGGTGTGGCAAGTGTTGCGTAAGTGGCTATGTTTTAAATCATACAAAGTGGGATTAGCGCGGGCCTTACACCAGCATAGTGAAAAGACGTGACTTCTGTGAAGAGCTGAGTTAGCAAATGGGGGACGCTGATTCTGTAGCAAGAACCATCTTCTGCGATGAAGCCAGTCAAGCTAAATGCAAACAATGTCCGTATCTGGGGCAGCGAAAAACCACATACGCATTCACTGCAGAACATCAGACAGGACATGCAGCACCGAGTACGGGAAGAATTTGATCACCAAGTAGATGTGTGTCGTTTGGTTAAGGATGCACAATTTGAATGACTGTTATAACCGGATTACTGCATCAAAAATTGGACAGTTGCCGCTGCTTACCCTGAGAGGTTTGCCCATATAAAGTTGTTGTTGTGGTCTTCAGTCCTGAGACTGGTTTGATGCAGCTCTCCATGCTACTCTTTCCTGTGCAAGCTTCTTCATCTCCCAGTACGTACTGCAGCCTACATTCTTTTGAATCTGCTTAGTGTATTCATCTCTTGGACTCCCTCTACGATTTTTACCCTCCATGCTGCCCTCCAATACTAAATTTGTGATCCCTTGATACCTCAGGACATGTCCTACCAACCGATCCCTTCTTCTAGTCAAGTTGTGCCACAAACTTCTCTTCTCCCCAATCCTATTCAATATCTCCTCATTAGTTATGTGATCTACCCACCTAATCTTCAACATTCTTCTGTAGCACCACATTTCGAAAGCTTCTATTCTCTTCTTGTCCAAACTATTTATTGTCCATGTTTCACTTCCATACATGGCTAACTCCATACAAATACCTTCAGAAACGACTTCCTGACACTTTAATCTATACTCGATGTTAAAAAATTTCTCTTCTTCAGAAACGCTTTCCTTGCCATTGCCAGTCTACATTTTATATCCTCTCTACTTCGACCATCATCAGTTATTTTGTTCCCCAAATAGCAAAACACCTTTACTACTTTAAGTGTCTCATTTCCTAATCTAATTTCCTCAGCATCACCCGACTTAATTCAACTACATTCCATTATCCTCGTTTCGTTTTTGTTGATGTTCATCATATACCCTCCTTTCAAGACACTGTCCGTTCCGTTCAACTGCTCTTCCAAGTCTTTTGCTGTCTCTGACAGAATTACAATGTCATCGGTGAACCTCAAAGTTTTTACTTCTTCTCCCTGGATTTTAATACCTACTCCAAATTTTTCTTTTGTTTCCTTTACTGCTTGCTCAATATACAGATTGAATAACATCGGGGAGAGGCTACAACCCTGTCTCACTCCCTTCCCAACCACTCCTTCCCTTTCATGCCCCTCGACTCTTATAACTGCCATCTGGTTTCTGTACAAATTATAAATAGCCTTTCGCTCCCTGTATTTTACCCCTGCCACCTTCAGAATTTGAAAGAGAGTATTTCAGTTAACATTGTCAAAAGCTTTCTCTAAGTCTACAAATGCTAGAAACGTAGGTTTGCCTTTCCTTAATCTTTCTTCTAAGATAAGTCGTAAGGTCAGTATTGCTTCACGTGTTCCAACATTTCTACGGAATCCAAACTGATCTTCCCTGAGGTCGGCTTCTACCAGTTTTTCCATTCGTCTGTAAATAATTCGTGTTAGTATTTTGCAGCTGTGACTTATTAAACTGATAGTTCGGTAATTTTCACATCTGTCAACACCTGCTTTCTTTGGGATTGGAATTATTATATTCTTCTTGAAGTCTGAGGGTATTTCGCCTGTCTCGTACATCTTGCTCACCAGATGGTAGAGTTTTGTCAGGACTGGCTCTCCCAAGGCCATCAGTAGTTCCAATGGAATGTTGTCTACCCCCGGGGCCTTGTTTCGACTCAGGTCTTTCAGTACTCTGTCAAACTCTTCACGCAATATCGTATCTCGCATTTCATCTTCAACTACATCCTCTTCCATTCCCATAATATTGTCCTCAAATACATCGCCCTTGTATAGACCCTCTCTATACTCCTTCCACCTTTCTGCTTTCCCCTCTTTGCTTAGAACTGGGTTTCCATTTGAGCTCTTGATATTCATACAAGTGGCTCTCTTTTCTCCAAGGGCATCTTTAATTTTCCTGTAGGCAGTATCTATCTTACCCCTAGTGAGATAAGCCTCTACATCCTTACATTTGTCCTCTAGCCATGCCTGCGTAGCCATTTTGCACTTCCTGTCGATCTCATTTTTGAGACGTTTGTATTCCTTTGTTGCCTGCTTCATTTACTGCATTTTTATATTTTCTCCTTTCATCAATTAAATTCAATATTTCTTCTGTTACCCAAGGATTTCTACTAGCACTCGTCCTTTTACCTACTTGATCCTCTGCTGCCTTCACTACTTCATCCCTCAGAGCTACCCATTCTTCTTCTACTGTATTTCTTTCCCCCATTCCTGTCAATTGTTCCCTTATGCTCTCCCTGAAACTCTGTACAACCTCTGGTATAGTCAGTTTATCCAGGTCCCACCACCTTAAATTCCCACCTTTTTGCAATTTCTTCAGTTTTAATCTACAGTTCATAACAAATAGATTGTGGTCAGAGTCCACATCTGCCCCTGGAAATGTCCTACAATTTAAAACCTGGTTCCTAAATCTCTGTCTTACCATTATATAATCTATCTGATACCTTTTAGTATCTCCAGGATTCTTCCATGTATACAACCTTCTTTTATGATTCTTGAACCAAGTGTTAGCTATGATTAAGTTATGCTCTGTGCAAAATTCTAACAGACGGCTTCCTCTTTCATTTCTTATCCCCAATCCATATTCACCTACTATGTTTCCTTCTCTCCCTTTTCCTACTGTCGAATTCCAGTCACCCATGACTATTAAATTTTCGTCTCCCTTCACTACCTGAATAATTTCTTTTATCTCATCATACATTTCTTCAATTTCCTCGTCATCTGCAGAGCTAGTTGGCATATAAACTTGTACTACTGTAGTAGGCATGGGCTTCGTGTCTATCTTGGCCACTATAATACGTTCACTATGCTGTTTGTAGTAGCTTACCCGCACTCCTATTTTTTTATTCATTATTAAACCTACTCCTGTATTACCCCTATTTAACCCTGTATTCACCTGACCAGAAGTCTTGTTCCTCCTGCCACCGAACTTCACTAATTCCCACTGTATCTAACTTTAACCTATCCATTTCCCATATAAAGTAACAAATCGATTTATTATTAATTTTTAGAACCACGTGTTCACTTCTAAACGCTCTGTATATCGACGTTATGATCGTTCACACTGTTAACTACCGTACTGGGGTAAGGAGCCTTCCGATCCAGGGCAATTATCAGTTCCCTCGCAACATTTTACGCCAGCCAGAGTGGCCGAGCGGTTCTAGGCGCTACAATCTGGAACCGCGCGGCCGCTACGGTCGCAGGTTCGAATCCTGCCTCGGGCATGGATGTGTGTGATGTCCTTAGGTTAGTTAGGTTTAGGTAGTTCTAAGTTCTAGGGGACTGATGACCTCAGATGTTAAGTCCCATAGTGCTGAGAGCCATTTGAACCAACATTTTCCTGTATGTACAACGTGGTGTAGTACTTGAACTGATCAACAAGCGTAAGTTTTCGAGAAACGCAGCACGTCTATTAGAAGATACAGACACTCCCATATCGAAGCGAATAATGGGACCGCTTCGAGAATAGCGTGGCGTGAACGCAGATAAAAACGGAGTGCCATATAGAGCAGGAGAGTACAGCGAGATAATACAGTAGCGAACACCCGAGCCACACCACACACTTCTTTTGGGTGAGTGGATAAGAGGGGCCGGGGGGGGGGGGGGGGAGCATCAGTCATCTGAATGGTTTGGTGCGACCCGCCACGACTTCCTACCCTCCCCCACACTTGCATCCAATGCTATCATTTGGTTTTTAATTGTATTTCAATTTCTGTCTACCCCTACAGATTTCATCTTCCCTCTAGTACCATTGAAGTTATTCGCTGCTGTCTTAACAGATGTCCTATCATTCTCCCCCTTCTCCTTGCTAAAGTTTACCACATGGCCCGTCTCCTCACCGACTCTGCATAAAACCTCCTCATTCCCTACCTTATCAGTCAACCAAATTTTCAACATCCTTTTATAGCGCCATATCTCAAACGCTTGGATTCTCTCCTTTTCCAATACTCCTACAGCCCATGATTCACTACCACATAATCCTCTGTGTCAAACGTACATTCTAGGAAATTCCTTCCTCACATTAAAATCCATGTTTGATACTAGCAGACTTTCTTTCGCCAGGAATGCCCTCTTTAGCGCCGCTAGTACACTTTTCTTGTTTGCTTGCGTCTCCCGTCACGTGTTATTTTGATTCCAAGGTATCAGAATTCCTTCACTTCATGTACTTCGTGGTCACCAACTTTGATGCTAGATTTATGGCTATTCTCACTTCTGTTACTCCTCCTTACTTCCGCCTTTCCTCGGTTTACCCTCAATACATATTATGTACCTATTGGCCTATACATTCAACTCAAGATATCCCACAATTCTTCCCCACCTCCATTGAGGATAGCCATGTCATCAGCGAATCTTATCACTGATATCCTTTCACCCTGATTTTTAACCCCGCTCTTGAACCTTTCTTTTATTTCCGTTATTGCACATATTTAACAGTAGGGACGAAAAACTACGTCCCCGTCCTAAACCCATTTTTATTTCGAGCACTTCATTCTTGATCTTCCATTCTTATTTTTCCGTCTTCATTATAATAAATGTAATACATCACCCGTCTCTCCTTATAACTTATCCATATTTTTCTCAGACTTTCGAACATCTTGCATCGTTTGACACTGTCGAACGCTATTCTAGGTCGTCAGGTCCTGTGAACATGTCTTGATTTTACTTAGGTCTAACTTCCGTTATCAAATGCAAAGTCAGAACTGGCTTTCTGGCGGATTTATCATTTCTAAAACCAAACTCATCGTCATCTAATAGTGCATCAAATTTGTTTACCATTCTTCAGTATATTATTGTTGCTAGCAACTTGGATGTATGTACTGTTAAGCTGATTGTGCGTTAGTTCTCGTACTTATGTGGCTTTCTTTCTTCGAGACTGTGTGAAAGATATTTTCCGGAACTCT
Organism: Schistocerca serialis cubense; assembly: GCF_023864345.2. NCBI lineage: Eukaryota > Metazoa > Arthropoda > Insecta > Orthoptera > Acrididae > Schistocerca > Schistocerca serialis. The sequence continues at coordinate 488,844,763 of NC_064646.1, read as the reverse complement.
GGTGGTATTTCTCTGGCGTCATAGATTTCATACATCAGCTTGAATAGTCGTTTGGTTGCCACTTCGCCCAACGATTTTCGATACTCCGAAACAGTGTTATCTGTCCCTTATTTGATCTCAAGCCGTCCAAAGCTCTATTAAACTGTGATTCTAATACTGAGTCACCTACGGCTTCTTTAGCGATTACACGTTCTTATTCTGTCACTACATCAAATAGTTACTGCCCTTATTCTTTCCATCTACCCACTCTCTCATCTGTGCTTAACAGTGAAATACCTCTGCTTCTCCTAATGTTGAGCCCTTTCCGTTTTAAACACCTCATTAAGTCTTGAAAAATAAATAAGAACGCCGTATCATTGGACCATAAGACGTCATGCTATGAGTATCGAACACAACCGCAGTAAAAGAGAAAGCAATGGTTCGGAAGATCACAGAGAAAGGCGTCAGCAGGGGCATGACAAGACACAAAATGTAAAAACCTTTATCATCGACTTGTAACGGGCATCCTCCTCCAGTGTTATTTTTCCTCAACATTAGTTGTCGATACCAGTATTATTTTTAATTTTGGACAGGTCAGTATTGTCTCAGTTGCTTTTCTGAAGAGTTTCACATAATTTTATACACAGTATGCTATGTTTCAAGCTAAAATGTATGTAAAGGAACTACTCTATAAAATATTTTAGTTTAGATGTTATAACCAATAAGTACTAGTTCTGAATGTACAGAAAATTATTTTATTAGAAACCTTTGACATTACGAATTATTGGTACACTTAAAAATTCTATTATTATTTACGCAATCCTGTACTGTTTACTATGTTTATTTATGGGTTCATTTACGAAATAATAACCGAAATTAATAATGTAACGGAAACTAGTAGAAATTCATTTGTTAAGAAAAATTATAAACCTTTGGAATATTGTTATTTCCTCAGAGTGTAGCTAGTATGTAAGCACCGACGTGTAGGCAAGGTATTAGAGTGGCATTGCGTCTTTCCGACATGCGTGCGGTAAATGCATAAACGGCCGGCCGCGGTGGCCGTGCGGTTCTAGGCGCGTCAGTCCGGAACCCCGCAACTACTACGGTCGCAGTTTCGAATCCTGCCATGGGCATGGATGTGTGTGATGTCCTTAAGTTAGTTAGGTTTAAGTAGTTCTAAGTTCTAGGGGACTGATAACCTCAGATGTTAAGTCCCATAGTGCTCAGAGCCATCTGAACCATTTGAAATGCATAATCGTGAACTATGGCGACGTTATAATCAAATGTCTCCAAACAGAACTAACGTGCTGTTATTCTTTCCTTGACTGCCGAAACACACCGGACATCCACCGCAGAATGAAGAATGTCTATCGAAAACCACTGCGACAAGCGTTCCTGCTGCTTCATGATAACGAACGTCTCCATATTGAAAATGTCGTAACGCAGAAGTGGCAGACATTTGAGCACCCGCCCTTTAATCCTGATGTTTCCCCCTTGCGATTATCACGCCTTCTGACCTTTACAGACACCATGAAGGGCTGACGATTCCTGCCGGACGAGGATGTGCAGCAACAGCTATGGAGTTCTTCATCCAACAGGACACAGCTGTCTTCAGCCTGGGGCGACGCTTGATGACTGTGTCAATGCTGATTTTAATTAGCCTCGTTGGCATACCGACTCTGGATTGTACGGCCTTCGATGGGAAATTTTACAAAACAAGGAAATTGAGCTGTGCGATTCTCGTGTTCCCGCCATCATGTATTTTACACCCTGTTTTTAACGTACTTCCACCTCACTACGTTAATTTTAATTACTACAGTCACTGAGTTGCTGCTTTGCCTGGCCGTGAGCTGCGATAGCAGCGCGTATCGATATATACCCTCTCGCAGTATCTTTGCTCGACTGCTAATACTTCCCGGTCGTTGTCTGTCGTGAGGGAGTTCCGGTCGCGAGTTCGGGTCGCAAGTCAGTTGGAACTCGTCTGGAGCGCAGTCCGGACCTGCCAGTCGGGGAGTTGCAATGCGGCACTAGTGCAGTCGGGTTGGAGCAGCAGTGAGGTCTGCGTCGACATGGCTCGCCCGACCATTGCCGCCACGCACCACTTGAGCCGGGCCACGGTCTTGGTGGATCGTCTGTCGCTCGTCCTACAGGAAGACGCGTTTTGGCTCGCCGATCGTTCATGAGTCGGCTGTGTGTGTGTGCATCGACTCCCGATTTGTTTTCGTGCGTGCTTAGTGACTGTTGAGTATCGTTCAGGTCTTCGTGCAAGTGTTTGTCATGTTCTGTGTGTAGCTGGCGTTATTGCCACTGACGACTATTTTAGATGTTGTCGTGAATTCGGAGGGTAGTCGGTCGGTTGCTGCGGACCAGGGAGGATATCTCCGGGCGGCGCAGTCGGCTGGGTCCGCCGGCGGTCCCTGCGCAGTGTCGGAGCGTGTGTGGTGCGGTCCGAGCGCTACGAGCTTCGCGGTTCACCGATCCAGGACGTCAAAGTTGAGTAGTGGTTTCAACTACCCAAGCCACCTCCATTCATGTTCTGTGATTCGTTTCGGTGGTTCGCTGTTGAGGAGGTTTTCCTGTGAACAACACAGTGTTTCTATTGCTGAAATTTAGCCGCCATGTGGTGCAATTAACTATATTTGCTGACTACAGTCGCCGGCCGGTGTGGCCGAGCGGTTCTAGGCGCTCCAGGTTGTAACCGCACGACCGATATGGTCGCAGGTTCGATTCCTGTCTCGGGTATGGATGTGTGGGATGTCCTTAGGTTAGTTAGGTTTAAGTAGTACTAAGTTCTAGGGGAGTGATGACGCCAGATGTTAAGTCCCACAGTGCTTAGAGCCATTTGAACCATTTTTTTTACTACAATTAAAGTGCACCAGCGGAATTTTCTCCCTTGTGGCCGTTAGTGTTTTGGTTACCTGCCCTGGCCACTGACGTAAATTTACATAGTGTTCCTTTTGAGTAAAATTAACTATATTACTGCATTTCAAATTCAGGTGTACCAGCGGAATTTTTTGCCTTGTGGCCGATAGTGTTCAGGTTTCCTCCCCGGCCACTAACGTAATTTCAGGCAGCGTCCTTTCCTCAGCTGTTGTCACTGTCTAACATGGTGCGTAGTTTGACAGTTAATACATATTTCATTGTGGATAATCACGTTCGTAACCTTTTGTGTTTGAGTTCTCATGTACCGATTGATGGCAAGCAAGTTGTTTTGTCGGTCGGTCCGTGGCTGCCCTGGTTTTGATTCCGACGGATCAAGTGTAGTTGGGCTCACCACCGGTCTCACCTAAGTGAAAGAGGGCAGACCAACCTCCCTGGAGGCTTCTGAGTGCCGTTTTCTTTATTGCCCTGCTCACCGGTGTTTAATTGTCTCTTTATAATCTATCATAGCCAAAGATTTAAGACTTGGTTTTACTGGATTTTATGTATTTTGAATTTTGGAAAATAAATTGTAGGTCTTCATCAACATTGTGGCCTTCTGCCTACGAAAGGTTATGCCTTCAGTCATTTGTATTGCATCGTGTTTGTTTGTCTATTCACCCTTGTCTTGAGGCTCTCTGTCTCGTTGTGTAAATATATATGTTAATTATTTTATTTGCAATTTCAACTGCATGTTTTTACCACTTGGGATTTATCTTGTTGCTGTAAGTTTTCTTGTTTAGGGGCCTTCAGCCGTAAAATAATTGCCTGTTAGCCGAACTTTTAGAACTAAGAGTTTCTATGTGCCGTTTTTGTTTAAAAGTGTTATTAAATTGCAATAAATTACAATTTTGAGTGAATTTGACCGGCACCTTATTTGGCCCTTTCCACAATCCTAATCACCTGTTCTGCCCAGCGGGTTTAGCGGGCGTTTGTGAAATGATACTTATCTTGTATTATTGAAACGGTGTCTAGCGGTTGCAATGCTGTTGAAAAACTTTCTAATAATCAGGTGCGGGTTGTGTTCTTTTTGACTGAAACACCATTTTCATTATTCCATTTCAGATTTCGACGACGTGCCATCATAACAACCTCATTAAATTGGTTTTTGCAGTCACAGAGCAAAAAACTTAACACAGTCTTGTAAATAGATTCTTAAACTGTAAAATAAATGTAGCTCTTAATACTCTTTATAATCACAACTGCTGTGTTCCAGGACAAAATATCATCGTCTACTAACTCACATGGATAACGACGTGTGAACAAGATCAAAGAACATTTTACACCAAACATACATATATGTACATTTACATTGACACAAAAGTTCTACGTGTTTTTCTATATTGCATAGAAAATTTTGTATTCGCACAATAATTTGTTTCATTATATTATCTTTACTTTACAAAATATTCGGCATTATCCATACTTGTTTAAACTGAACATAAAATATATCACAAAGACCAGATATCTGGAATACAAGTATTTTTACTGTAAAATCGTATCAAATGTTCACATAAGCTTCAAAACGGGTAGAATGTAAAGTTTCTGCTTTATTTTTGGGACTTGGGAAATGTGTTGTGATCTCATATTTTCATTGACTGTGTCATGCTTCATGTTTGCACGTCTGGAATATTTAAAACAGTAGCTTTCAACAGTCCGTATGTCAGGCAACAGAGTTTCCGAGTACAAGCAGTGTGATATCTGGCTGCCAGCAGCGATGTCGCTGCTGTAACATTCTGTGAGAAGTGTGTGAGAGAGCGGGCGAGTCCGGTATTGGCCACACTACAGAGCGGTCTGGAAACATCTCGCAAAGCACAGAGATAGAGATGATGTTGAATTCGGGAAGTTCGAGTATGATTTGGTAGAGATTGTTGAGAGGTTTTACAGGTAATTTTGTTGCTGCATTGCTTGCCTGCGCGTAATTTAAGATGTGTTTGGAAAACGGAGAGTTTTGCGAGTAGTAGGATTTTTCTTTCTTGTTTCGGGTTAATTTGTTTCCTGTTAACTTAATCTTCCGTCGGTTCTTGGCAGAACAACATTATAATGAATGAAAAGCACTTGTTTGCTTTTGTACTACAGCATTAACTTACTGTGTTAACTGGTTTTCGGCGTCAAGGCCATCATCAGACATTTACATGTCTCATGATGGCCTTGTAAGCCGAAAACCGGTTAACACATTAAGTTAATATTGTAGAAGAAAAGCAAACGATAGCTTTTCATTTATTAATTAGTTTCATTGTTCAGGCGTGAATAGGTAAAGTTATACGTTCACATGGCTTGCACTCAGAAGTTATAGATTTCCTATTCCTTTACCGTTTCAGTAATTAATTTCAAGGCAGTATAATATTTCTAATATGAAGTAACTTTTGTAAAGATGATTATATTTGTTAAGGAAGATATGGGAGATTCACACAGCTAAACCGTATAAATCTGTCAGGAGCAGTTTAAAATTACAGTCAGGACACAGTTAAAGCATTCAGCCATACTTTGCATTTCAGAATTTTTATCAGCTTCAATTTCGATAAAGATCATTTTAGACTTCATTTCTTATGCAAAGTGACTTATTTTTGCAGTGCAACGTTACATTTCCGTATGTATTACGTAGCGTTTGGAACTTTATTTAATCAGTTGCTTATATAGAATCACAATACATTTTTTGGGAAACATTTTCTGTTATTTATTCTTTCAAAATTTGTTTTATAATTTCACGAAACATTTTTATTCTGTTATTTTTCTGTGTTGGAACTGCAAGGTGTGTATTGTGACGTCACACTGCAGCACTGTGAACTGCACAGTACAGAGTCTGACAGGACAACCCGCCTGACATATTTTTGAACATTTTCTAATTAGTTCGTTAAATTTTAATTCAAATACAGTCATACAGTTTGACATAGTTTTGGCGATTCATTCTTACGAGATAGCGTTTCCGTAAGCACGCCACTTGCGTTGTTCAGCATTACAACATACGAAGTTGTAGAGAATAGGACACTTGTTCAGTTCAGAAGTCTTTTTTCTTCACAAGTTTCACTATATTGTTGATGTTCGGAAAAGTTGCAAGAGAAATAGTAAAAACGGAAAAATGCAAAAATAAATCAAGCTCCCTCGCATAAACCGCGAATACAGCGGTTCGACCAAAAGTGTTATCGGACGGAAAAATTGAATGAAACTGGCATCGATCCATTCACTTTGAAAAATAGAACAGCAACTTTGTTTTGTTACAATAGTTTCCCAAAAGAATGTCATTTTAAGACGGGAATGTAGCGTTCGGAGTAGTTGGTGGAAGTGTGGTACCACCGTTAATGTTCAGATATTATTACATAATGGCCCTGTCGGACACGTTTTGTAATTCTCGGAGCCGGTTCGCAGGCAACGCAGGTCTTGAGCAGGAAGGTCGCTCCGTTAGAAAAAGCTGTTACGAAGACTCTTACCCACACCAGCAGAGATAGCTGGAATGTCTGATACCGCGGCTTCAACGCAGATAAATGAAACGTAAAGCACTTAAATACACCTAATGGCCCAACAGTTTCACTAAGCGCCTGACAAATGTCACTGCAATTCCCAGGCCATACGTCAGTTGGACAGCGCATGAAATGTGATATAGACATTAACAACTCGACGAACTGATGGGTGGATAATCGTTGCAAACGACGCTTTCCGTAAACTTAATTTCTCGATTGCACAGGAAATTAGAAAGTGTTCAACAATATGTGAGACAGGGTGTCCTGATAAACTCTGTACTGTGCGGTGTACAGTGGTGCAGTGTGTGACGTCACAATACACAACTTGCAATTCCAACACACAAAAATAACAGAATAAAAATGCTTCGTGAAATTATAAAACAAATTTTGATAGAATAAATAACGCTCTTAATTTATCGAGACATATACTATGACAAACCACAACGTAACGACCACTGCTCACCGTGAGATTGCATGTGCCCTGATAGCTTTGTAGGCACGTGACGTACAGAGGAAGTATACCAATGGTTCATGTGGCTCTGAGCACTATGGGACTTAACTTCTGAGGTCATCAGTCCCCTAGAACTTAGAACTACTTAAACCTAACTAACCTAAGGAAATCATACACATCCATGCCCGAGGCAGGACTCGAACCTGCGACCGTAGCGGTCGCGCGGTTCCAGACTGTAGCGCCTAGAACCGCTCGGCCACCCCGGCCGGCAGGAAGGAGGTATACAGGCAGAGCCGACACGAATGGGGAATCGCTCTAGCGACAGTACAGGACGCAAATGCGTAAATCCACTGACGAAAGCGATTTGGCAAAAAGCAGGCTGCTATCGCACCACACATGGGTCCATTTCAGATTTTCACAGAAGAAATGTATTAATTTACATTGATAATCGGTGAAGAAAACTGGAATTTATTTGAAACCTCAGCTCCAAAATTCGATGAAATACGGAATGTTCTGAGATGGCGAACTGCTTTTATCTGACTCACTAGAGCAGTTTTTCACAGTAATCAGCCCTCTGTGGCGTATTTAGTTCATTGTCTTGATTCTCTATCCGTCCTGAGTTTAATAAGCCATAAAATAGGAACACGCACTTCGTGTAAAAACTGGACACGATAGAGTAAAGTGCCTATGGTTTCTAATAAAAGTAAAAAAACAAAACCTTGAGGATTCGTATGGAAACGAAATGCTTGCTACCAATGTTGTCCTCCACCATTGTGTGTTTTGACTCGATGTACAACGCGTCAAAAAGCCTAAATCAGTGACTAACAGGTTTTGGTGGCATTTGTAAAAAGTTCGTTCAGAAAAACATGCTGTGAGGAAGAAAGTAAGGCTTCCACTGCGTAACACGTCCCCGGACTGCGTGCAGTTGTCCTACCCCTCGCTCGGTGGGCATGTTGCTTGGTGGGGAAGGTTGCACAGTATCACATCATAATGATTGATATATAACTACTGTAAACGTTTATCCCACTCAGTTTAGACCCGAGTCAATGTAAATTACACAGTCTTTCACTCAGTACCATACACTTTAGGACGGTCTGTAGGTGTACAGTCACCCTTCTAAAACAATAAACACAAATTTTAAATTCAAGAAGTATGAGACGGGGGAGGGGGAACCAGTGAAGCTATGTTACCAACATGGCGGATAGTTTGAAAGCCGCCATCTTGCGTGTGACTCGAAATTTTGAAATGGAAGGAGTGTCATTTCACATCAGACAGATAGAGGATTACACGAGAAAAACATTGGAGCCGTTCATTTGTGAATGGGCTCCTACATTCTCGAGTTCTTACTGACTTATCTTCCTTATAGGTGACGTCAAAAAGAGAGCGGGGCCAGTGTTCTAGCAGAGGATTTCAGCCAACCCCACTGCCCAGTGGTTAAACTTTTCCCAAATATCGTGGCAAACCGAAAACTGGACGATCGAAAACACCTACTGACGAAGCAACTACTGTTCTGACTAAACAGAGCACAGTACTTGCATTTTGCCAGTCAACCGTATTTCAGTAATGAGAATTTTGGCCACACATGACTGGGCCCGCTACAAAATCCAAACGTTACAACTTCTCACCAATGACGATTCAGATCGTCAGATTCAGTATGCAGAATGGGCGAGACGCAAACGGAACTGGGTTATCATATATCGATATTACCCCACGGGAATATCACCGCTGTCAACGGCAACATAAGTTTCCGCAGACACCGATAGCGGTCTTGCAGGATCCACAGACCCAATGGAGCATGCTGACGGAGTCACACCTCCAGCAGCTCCGTACCACGAGCACCCTTTGCCGTCGTGGCGTATGACGGCCGGCAGCAGCCACGCACATCCCTCGCACTCAGAGCCACTTCGCTACGCAACACTATATAGACATCACCTAGACGTGGCTCCGTCACCATCGTTCGTGCTTTAACTCAGAGAGCCTCATATTTGTTGCTATTGTATTAGCTCGACTCTATTTCTTGCTGTATTATTTGTAATGAGTCTTTGTATGGTTCGAATGGCTCTGAGCACTACGGGACTTAACTTCTGAGTTCATCAGTCCCCTAGAACTTAGAACTACTTAAACCTAAGGACATCACACACATCCATGCCCGAGGCGGGATTCGAACCTGCGACCGTAGCGGTCGCGCGGTTCCAGACTGTAGCGCCTAGAACCGCTCGGCCACTCCGGTCGGCAGTCTTTGTATGCTTGGAGAAATACAAGTAAAGTAAATCTTCTGTTTACTGTACTTGTTTGTTTACTAATCATTTCTGCTCCAGTCCAGATTTCCTAAGACGACAGTTGCAGCAGTACTCCGTAGCCCTCCTCTCCTTACTGTTGCGTATGAAGAAGTACACAACATGCATGAAGACCGTCATTTCCCCTGTGACGTATTGTTTATGGTTGAAACTAATTTCTGTGCGAATAGAGGTATAAACAAACACAATTACGTATACTGGTCAGATGCCACCCCCTCACTGCGTGGATGTATAGGTGACAGCTGGCACATTGAAGATTATGGTTCGGTGTGGAACTGTGGCTCTCGTATTGATAGGCCTTTCTTCATTCAGGAACCATGGTACACTAATAGAACCCCATTCTCTGCAGTTGTTAGATTGATGTGTACTGCCTTCGTTGCTGCCTTAAGCAGAGGTTTCATGTACTCGCCTTAAACTCGCCAGCATGCCATACAACGTCATCTCAGAACTCGCATCTCCGTAATCTCTGAGAATCGACATGTGAGCCCCTGCCACTGTCCATTTATAACAGCAAACTTGTTGCTTGAGTCTGTTGTTTGTTACAAGTGGACAATAACTCTAGCCAGCACCCCTGCCCCACACTATAAATACAGCTACAATTCACAAACTTGCTTCAGTTAATTTAGCTATTTTCTCATTACACCTAGCAGGTGTGTCATCAATTCTAGGATTAGTAAATGTTATTAGAACAATAATTAATATACGATCAAAAGCAAACACCACTATTTGTATGACAAAATAGTGGAAAAATTGAATCTCTTAGGGTGTTAGGAATAATTTAGGCTGTGTTAACAATAAGATTAATAGGATTCATTGTACGTTCACAGAGTATATTTTCAGTATGGATGGATGTAAACACGTCAGCAGTAATTGTGACTGTACAAATAGGAATTAATGCATTTAGGTGATTAGTAACATTTTATGGTATGAAATTAAAGATTAATCCACCAGTATTATGAGGACTTTGATTCATTTTTCCATTCACAACTGCAGTATTAACAGTGTTAGTGTTAACAAATTCATCTTTTGAAACTGTTCTACATGAAAATATTTTGTTGTACCCTTCCGACTATGTATTACCTGTAGGAGCAATATTAGCTATTATAAGAGACTGTTCACTGGTATCCTTTATTTACAGGACAAACTAAGAGTAATACATATTTATAAATTCACTTTGCAATTATATTCACTGGAGTAAATTAACGTTCTTTCCTCATATTTGTTAGCATTGCCAGGTTTGTCATGACGATAATCAGGTTACCCTGATGCTTACGAACCATGAAATATAGTATCAAGTTTATAGATTAAAAATCCACTACAGTTGCCAGTAATTCCGTAATTTATTACAATAAATTAAGAAATTACTGGCAACTGAAGTGGATTTTTATTCTATAAATCTGTTCCTCAGTTGCGAATGTTCACCTGATCAAATATTTTACATTATCAAGAATTGGACCTATTATTTCAATCGTTGGAATCAATATATTTGTAATTATGATATGAGGAAAATGGTTACTAGCCAAACAATTAGATTTAGGGCTAATATAAGCGAATTAACTGAATGGTTATAAAATAGTTCTTCTGCAGAACATAGTTATTCATACTTGTTTTTTAAATAAAACTGCCTTTTCTTGCTGCAATTTAATTCATTTTTCCAAGACGCGTTTTGCATTTTTCTTGCTCTAAGGCATCTTAAGTGGGATCTATAACGATACAGTTTTATTATATTTAGATTATCAAACAGATCACGCGGCGTTTTTTATATAAATAAGTAATTACTTACAGTTTGGTGTGATCTGTGTTTCCTCTCAAGTAATTATTTACATAAAAAAACGCGACGTGAACTGTTTGATAATCTAAAAATAACAAAGCTGTGTCGTTACAGGTCCCACTGAAGATTCGTTAGAGCAAGAAAAATTCGAAACGCGTCTGGGAAAAATAAATTAAGTTGCAGCAAGAAAAGGCAGTTTTATTTACAAATCAAGTATTTCTATTCCATAAAATTTATGGTGTGCAGCAGCATAAATTCAGCTTCTTCTTCTAATATTTCGGCTGAATACCGTCCAGCCATCTTCAGAGTGAGTCGAGGTGGCTAACACTCCAGCACTTGCTCCGTCCCTTTAAGCCCGAGGACTGAACCACTGTGTATGCCGCATACGCAGTGGTTCAGTCCTCGGGCTTAAAGGGGCGGAGCAAGTGCTGGAGTGTTAGCCACCTCGACTCACTCTGAAGATGGCTGGACGGTATTCAGCCGAAATATTAGAAGAAGCTGAATTTATGCGGCTGCACGCACGAAATTTTATGGAACAGTCTTTGAGCCGCGAAAACATGAAGATGCACATCAAGTATTTCTATGCTTGTTGCGGAGGATGGCCATACAAACAAACTTGTTATAGCTATTCATAATTACCATTCATTTATAAATTCTAATATGGCAAATTAGTGCAATAGATTTAACATCTTCACATAAATGTTTGACTGTTTATTAGAAAATTAATAGCAACAAGATCAAATTTATCATTGCAAGATGAAGCTTAACCATTAATGGTGCAGTTATCATCACTTCTTCATGAGTATCTTCAGCTGAACTACTATTAATTACAGTAACTATAATTTATTCCCTTAGCTACAGACTAGTTATCGCTTACAAAAATCGAAATTTACTCTGTGGACATTTAATTGAAATTATTTGAATAGGCCTGCCATCTAGTACTCTAACTTCCATTGCAGTATCACCACTGTGAAAACTATATTTTTTTGATGACTCAGTACATGCAATAATCACAATCAAAACCTCTGAATGACAGTAATCATGAAAATATGAAAACCTAGATTTTGTAGCTGTTGAATTCAGTATGTATATAACACTAGACATGGATCTATGAATTGACGTGTTTCGATTAACATGTAGATAATCAAACAGTCCTACCTATAAATATAGAATTTTGAATCTGAACTAGACCATTAGATGTTTCCCATTCCTGTGCAGTAATTGCATTGCGAATTAAAACTGATGCTATACCTGAACAATTAAATCCAGGGACATTTACAGTATTATTCTTTGGTCATTGTCTAGGTATTTGTGGAGCAATTTTAAATGGAAGGACTTGAGTATATATTTTTATGATCTGATTGTGTCAGATAATTCAAAAAGTTAATTAAAATATGACATTAGAGTGCCAATTTGAAATAACTAAAAATTACTACACCTCAAACATCAAGTAAGTGAAAGCACATAATGGTATCTCAAACTAAAAATACTAAATGAGGAATTATAAATAACTCAAATATCAGAACTCATATGATTTTCTCCATAGAGTTTGTTTTCTATTATATTAACTTTATTTTATCAAATAAACTTTCCTCCCTTAAATCCTGTTAAAAAAGGACAGAATAACTGAAAGAAATAATATGAGGTGAACAATGCGTATGTCCTCTTCAGTGTTAGTCACTTGGGGCATGACGTTGAGGATGTCTTTCCTGGGCCCATCAGTTCCATGTGGGCGTGACGGTCGTGGATTACGACCAAAATGAGCAGCAGTATCAACGACAACTGCAGTCTTGATTCGCCACAATGCTACGACTGCCGAATTCTGGCACATGGTGGTGGATGTTTCTGCATCTTCTACAAGTCATAACGTCATGTTGTGACAAACAAACAACTTTTAAATGACGAACCTGCTTCACAATATTTTCTTATACACAGAATTCAGATAGCGTACTCCTTCCTTCCTTGCACTGTTGTGCTAAAATGCCAATAGTTTGCACATCCAAGCATGTGATGTTTGTTTCATGCCATCTTCAAAATGTTACAATTTTAATGGTACGTTTTGTGGTGTAATACAGGAGCTGAAAAAAATAGTGTGTTATGTAGAGTTAGTTAGTTATATGTTCCACAGATGATTTGAACTATTCTTTTATATAAATGATGTGGAACCAATCAGTTTAGAGGATAGGTATTTGTGATTAGTGTTAACATTAATGAACACATTAATTTTTAGTCCTACTCATGCAAGTACACTCACCGTAAAAAGGCATTTTTTCCTTTTTTTTACTAGTTATTGGTTTTTAAGTAGAAGTTCGTCTAAGGAATAGAAGCTATACTGAAGAAATGATTTTAAGATAGATGTAAAACTTTCTTTTAACCTGTGGGCATTTTATGTTACTGGGCAAATAATTTAAATTTTTTGTTGCAGCAATTGAAATCGTTAATGAGTCACATTTTCCCCTCTACATCACTGTTCTTCTGAAACTGTACTGGAATATTTATGACGAATTTGATTAACGAATATGTATTATGCCGGCTCAGTTAAAATACCTAACTGCTGGAAGAGGTTCCTTCATGATGTCCGTGGATGAACCCACATTTATTTTTACTGGTCGCTTTTGTGTAATCAGTCCTTTCTTTTTAAGTGATGAGTTAGTTAAGGAAATTATTCCATAAAATATTATCCGGTAGAAATATGCAAAATTTGTCATGAGGTTGATTCATTCTTTTCCAAGATTAGCAATTATACGAAGCACAAAATTAGCTGACTTTAATTGTTTGGGAAGCTCAGTAATATGCTTCTTTCATTCCATGTTTTCTTCACTGTGTGCACCCAAAAATTTGGAGCATTCTATCCTATTTACTGACTCCAGCGCATGGACTACATCAGTTGTGGACTCATCGGTTACTTAAAACTGCTGATAACTCGGAGAAAACTGGATGAAAACAAAGTTACAGCTAAGTACTTGCACATAAATTGGTGAAGGTTCCGCAGCCTCCGCAAGCCACTGTATGCTCGTTCTGTTTTCTGGGCTTGTGGGTCGGCATGTATCACATGCAGCCTTCGCGCAGACTTCTCTGGGACACGCCGACAGGATTTTCACACGACTGTCAGGCGCCGTTAGACTACTGTAGGCAATTTCTGCCGCGGGGTAATGACACAGAATTGCTGCTGGAAGCGAGCGGTAGGAAATGCAAGGAAAGCTACCTATTTCCTGATTTCGGAGAGCAGTAGTGCTCTCGAAATTTTCGGTAGATTATTTCTAGTAATGATACAGATTCATCGTTATATAAGGGGTGGTCAAATGAAAACGAGACAAATACAAAAAAAAGGAATTAAACTGTTTATTATCCCAAAAGTAACCACCGTAACTGTTAATGCACTTATCTCACTGTGAGACAAGACGGTCAGTGCTTTCATGGAGAAATGTTTGCAGTATCATACGGAACAATGATTGTATCCAAGCGTGCGCCTCTTTGAAGCAAACCGACGGTCTCGAACGTGGGCGGCTCACTTTGTAACGTTACGACTATGTGAGCGACATGTTTGTCCGCGTACGTCTGGTACTGAGGGCAGGTGAACTTACTCGTGCGGCTGAGAGTAGCTGAACGGCCCCTGGGCCGAGGTCGCGTCGCGTCCGGTGCCAAAAAAATGGTTCAAATGGCTCTGAGCACTATGGGACTTAATATCTGTGGTCATCAGTCCCCTAGAACTTAGAACTACTTAAACCTAACTAACCTAAGGACATCACACACATCCATGCCCCAGGCAGGATTCGAACCTGCGACCGTAGCGCCTAGAACCGCTCGGCCACAGTGGCCTGCTTCTTCTGTTCCGCTTTTCCCACAGTCTATGTTCCACTGCCATATAATGCTGTGCTCCAGACACACATTCTCAGAAATTTTTTCCTCAAATTCAGGCCTATGTTTGATACTAGTAAACTTCTCTTGACCATGAATGCCCTTTTTGCCAGTGCTCTTCTGCTTTTGATGTCCTCCTTGCTCCGTCCCTGATTTGTTATTTTGCTGCCTAGGTGACAGGATTCTCTGACTTAACATACTTTGTGACCATCAATCCTTATGTTAAGTTTCTCACTGTTCTCATTTCTGCTACTTCACTGTTACATATGAATAGAATTTCTTTGTGTTATATGAGAAACCTTGGAATAGCATTCTGCTACAGTAATCGCTGAAGACTTCAGACACTGTCTTTTTGTCAAACTCGTCTCCTTTAGTATCTCTCGACCTACAGTCCTACGCTTTGTTTGACACCTATCATGCAGCGGTCGCTGTTTCTTTACAATATCTTTGCATTGGCTGCATACCATGGTGTGTCCCTCCCACCGTGAACAGTGCCACTAGCTACACGTCTACGCAGTGCATTATCAACATTTATTTTTTTTTAAACTTGAGCCATAGTATTTCAACATTGTCCTATCCGGAGTTGAGTGGTTCAAGTTCCTCATTTACGATATCATACCACAGCCTTTTCGTCTGGTTTACTGAACGTATAAAACTTTTTGTTTTAGCTGCGCTTTGTACGTTAGTTGCTGCTACAACTGCCTCAGGGTCCCTCAGTTTCATCTACATCTACACCAATACTCCGCAAGCCATCTGACTGTCTGGGGGGGGGGGGGGGGGAGGGGGGGAGGGGATATTTATGGTACTATTAAGTGTTGCCGTCCCTGTGTCCCTGTTCCGTTCGTGAATAGCGCGACGGAAGGATGATTGTCAGTCAACCTCTGTGTCAGTTATACGTTTTCGAATATTCTCGTAGCGATCATTCGCGAGATGTATGTGGGAGAATGCAATACGTTGTCTGAATCTTCGCGGAAAATACTGTCTCGGAATTTCAATAGCAAACCATTCCTTGACGCATGACGCCGACTAAACGATCCTGTGTCCAAACGCACTGCTTTTCGTCGGATCCTCTCTGTCACTATCAGTCCTGCCTGGTGACAGTCCCAGATTGATGAACAATACCCAAAAATCAGTGGAACATCTGTTTTGCAAGTCACTTGTTTCGTGTATGAGTTACATTTGCTTAAGTTTCTCCCTATGAATCTTAGTTTGGCATCTACTTTTCCTACTCTTTGTTTTATGTGGTCATTCCACTAAAGGTCGCTCTGGGTGGTTACTCCAAGATATTTCACGGTAAATACTCTTTCCAGCAATTCGTCATTAGTCGTGTAGTTGTGCAGTAGTGGGATATTTCTCCCATGTCTGGTCCGCAGCTCGTGGTCTGGTGACTAGCGTTGCTGCCTCTGGATCACTGCGTCCCGGGTTTGATTCTCGGCCGGGTCGGGCATTATCTCCGCCCGGGGACTAGATGTTTGTGTTGTCCTCATCATTCCATCGTCATTCTGGAAACTGGAGAGACTGGACAGTGCAGAGATTGGGAAGTTGTACGGGCTCTGATAACCACAGAACTAAGAGCCTCACATCATTTTGCTGTGTACGCGCAGTATGTTACATTTATTTACTTTCAAGGTCAACTGCCAGAGACCGTACAATTCACCAACCCTCTGCGGTTCATTCTGCAAATCGCTACTGTCTTCTGGCGTTGCTACTTTCTTGCAGACTCCGCATCGTCTGCGAACAGAGTCAAAGAGCGTCCGACGCTTTCCACTGGACCATGCATATACACTCCTGGAAATTGAAATAAGAACACCGTGAATTCATTGTCCCAGGAAGGGGAAACTTTATTGACACATTCCTGGGGTCAGATACATCACATGATCACACTGACAGAACCACAGGCAAATAGACACAGGCAACAGAGCATGCACAATGTCGGCACTAGTACAGTGTATATCCACCTTTCGCAGCAATGCAGGCTGCTATTCTCCCATGGAGACGATCGTAGAGATGCTGGATGTAGTCCTGTGGAACGGCTTGCCATGCCATTGCCATTTGGCGCCTCAGTTGGACCAGCGTTCGTGCTGGACGTGCAGACCGCGTGAGACGACGCTTCATCCAGTCCCAAACATGCTCAATGGGGGACAGATCCGGAGATCTTGCTGGCCAGGGTAGTTGACTTACACCTTCTAGAGCACGTTGGGTGGCACGGGATACATGCGGACGGGCATTGTCCTGTTGGAACAGCAAGTTCCCTTGCCGGTATAGGAATGGTAGAACGATGGGTTCGATGACGGTTTGGATGTACCGTGCACTATTCAGTGTCCCCTCGACGATCACCAGTGGTGTACGGCCAGTGTAGGAGATCGCTCCCCACACCATGATGCCGGGTGTTGGCCCTGTGTGCCTCGGTCGTATGCAGTCCTGATTGTGGCGCTCACCTGCACGGCGCCAAACACGCATACAACCATCATTGGCACCAAGGCAGAAGCGACTCTCATCGCTGAAGACGACACGTCTCCATTCGTCCCTCCATTCACGCCTGTCGCGACACCACTGGAGGCGGGCTGCTCGATGTTGGGGCGTGAGCGGAAGACGGCCTAACGGTGTGCGGGACCGTAGCCCAGCTTCATGGAGACGGTTGCGAATGGTCCTCGCCGATACCCCAGGAGCAACAGTGTCCCTAATTTGCTGGGAAGTGGCGGTGCGGTCCCCTACGGCACTGCGTAGGATCCTACGGTCTTGGCGTGCATCCGTGCGTCGCTGCGGTCCGGTCCCAGGTCGATGGGCACGTGCACCTTCCGCCGACCACTGGCGACAACATCGATGTACTGTGGAGACCTCACGCCCCACGCGTTGAGCAATTCGGCGGTACGTCCACCCGGCCTCCCGCATGCCCACTATACGCCCTCGCTGGAAGTCCGTCAACTGCACATACGGTTCACGTCCACGCTGTCGCGGCATGCTACCAGTGTTAAAGACTGCGATGGAGCTCCGTATGCCACGGCAAACTGGCTGACACTGACGGCGGCGGTGCACAAATGCTGCGCAGCTAGCGCCATTCGACGGCCAACACCGCGGTTCCTGGTGTGTCCGCTGTGCCGTGCGTGTGATCATTGCTTGTACAGCCCTCTCGCAGTGTCCGGAGCAAGTATGGTGGGTCTGACACACCGGTGTCAATGTGTTCTTTTTTCCATTTCCAGGAGTGTACATCTTAAACAGTAACGTTCCTATCACACTTCCCTGGGGTAATCCGGAAATTACATTTACGTCTGTCGATGTTGTTCCGTTAACAGGGACGTGTTCTGTCTGCAGGGAAGTTTTGAATCCAGACGTAAATCTGATGCGATACTCGGTAAGCTGGATGCCTTTCCGAAGTCGAGCAAGACATCAACTTGAGCGCCATCGTCTACAGTACTGTGACTCTCATGACGAACAGAGCGGGCTAAGTTTCGCGATATCTCCATTTGCGGAATCCATGTTGATTTTTGTAGAGGAGATTTTCGTTCTCCAAAACCATTATAATACGTGAGAATAAAACACAATCCGTAATTCTACAGCAGACCGACGTCAGCGAGATGGGCCTATAATTACCGGTATCTGTCCGACAGCACTCCCTGACAACTGGAATGAGCTGCGCTTTTTTCCAGTCGCTGGGTACCCTTTTCTGCTCCGGCGACTCGCAATACACTCCTGCAATGCGGGCATCCCCGAAGAAGTCACGTCTGTTTCTTGCCATTAGCTCTAACATTTTTCCTTTATGGTAGGATTTCCAAAGTAATTCTTGTAGGTAGTTTCCAGAGAAGGCACTTATTGCTTTTTTGCAGGATGTCTTGTCAGTCTGCTACTTACAATACTAATTATTCCAACCAGTTCTTGAACGACAGGGGAACGGGTAAACTGTTTTTTGTGGTTCCGTGGACAGTCTTCAATTGTTCCACGAAAGTTAACTGCATTTTTTCGTAACATTCAAGAAAGTTATTCAATAAACAATACATTTTAACGCCTCTATGAAATCTGAAAATCTTCAGTGAACTTTTTAAACAGTCTTTCCCCAAACTAATATCAAATTATTATCATAAATCATTGCTGATTAGAAATTCATTCATTGCCAACGCACGTCCTTCGAACACGTCGACAGAAGACGAAGCTTTCATTCGTCTGACATCTGAGTCATCACTGAAGAAAAATGGTTTATTAACGCCAGTACTGGGATTCTGGTATAGTGTAAAAGATGAATAACCTCATTAGTTGCAAAGAAGCAGTGGTGGTACTTTTATATATTTGAAATAACATATATATGCGAAACAGGTTCTTAGCTCATATGTTGACGAAAGATAAATAGCCGAATAGACTTCATGCGCGAAACTGTACTGAGTAGTAAACTTTATCCATTAAGGCTCATATTGAAGATATCTGTGAGATTGAGAGCCAGTTGCACACTTCTCATTCAAATTTAAAATTTAAAGTTTTGATTGGTTATTTTACTTTAAGGTCAAATAACTGTAAGAAATTTTAGGTCAGTTTTGAGGCAAATATACATTACTTGAAATAATTATCATCTTCGTTTCAAATACTTTATTTACAAAATGTTGCATAAAAATATACTAAAGAAGTAAGCAGGGGTGCTACAGTACAAGTGGACATTAAAAAGGTTTCCATGTATCGAAAACAATAAGAAGCGCTGAAAATTCCTGGCAGATTAAAACTGTGTGCCACACCGAGACTCCAAATCGAGACCTTTGCCTGTCGCGGGCAAATTTTCTACCAACGGGCTACCCAAGCACGACCTACGACCCGTCCTCGCAGCTTCAATTCCATCAGTACCTCGTCTCCTACCTTCTAAACTTCACAGAAGCTCTCCTGCGAAACATGCAGAACTAGCACTCCTGGAAGAAAGGATATTGGGGAGACATGGCTTAGCCACAGCCTGGGGGATGTTTCCAGAATTCCTGGCAGATTAAATACGCGTTCCGGACCGAGACTAGAGCTCAGGACCTCTGCCTTTCGCTGGCAAGTGCTCTACCAAGAAGTAAGAATGGCTGTATCCCAGACTTGACGTTTCCTCGAATGTACTGTTATTAGCATCCCACACACAGCCAGATACCTCTTGGAAGTTGCAGCCTAGCTTGCCACAGAACCCTCTGAGTCTCTGGTTGAGGCCATTCACTCGACTCAGACCCAGGTGGGCACGGTCGCTTCTGAAAACAATACGTACAGAGCGCACTACGTGATTCTCCGCATCCCTTGCTGCGGTTTTCCTAAGGGGTACTATAACTCGCAGCAAATTCGAACTGACGACATTTGACAGATCTTTCCAAACTGCTTTCCTCAGACACGGGATCTGGCCCAGTTGTTTCAGTGCAAGGCAGCACTTGTTGTTTAGGGGAATGGGTGTGATGCCGTGGGTTCTCCATAGCTACTACCTCTTATGTACGAGACCCGTACACCTATCACAGGCACGCCCCTTACAGTCAAGTCGACCAGTGATTATGAATCCTACCCCGGTACCTCTTTCAAGAGCGTCAGCATGACATGCCAGCAGCAGCGTGGTATGCAGTTAGTGCAATGCGAATTACTAGACCAATCTTTATTTCACCAACACATAACGTCATATAGGTACCTGAAATAAATGGTTCAAATGGCTCTGAGCACTATGGGACTTGACGTCTGAGGTCATCAGTGTTGTGGATTGGCAGGAGAGCCAACCCGTATGAATAGA
Organism: Schistocerca serialis cubense; assembly: GCF_023864345.2. Classification (NCBI taxonomy): domain Eukaryota; kingdom Metazoa; phylum Arthropoda; class Insecta; order Orthoptera; family Acrididae; genus Schistocerca; species Schistocerca serialis. The sequence goes on along the minus strand of NC_064646.1, from coordinate 488,824,311 downwards.
GGAAGCCGAAAGACACGCGTTTTAGCTCACGCAGGCTGGCGTGAGGTCTGGAACAGGACAAGGAAATTAGAACTTAGAAAAACGGACGCAGATGGTGGAATACTTAACTTTAATCCATTAATGTTGAACGTAGCTCTTGTCTGTACATTATTTACAATATCAATAGCAACTGATAATGGCGCCTTGCTAGGTCGTAGCAAATGACGTAGCTGAAGGCTATGCTAACTATCGTCCCGGCAAATGAGAGCGTATTTTGTCAGTGAACCATCGCTAGCAAAGTCGGCTGTACAACTGGGGTGAGTGCTAGGAAGTCTCTCTAGACCTGCCGTGTGGCGGCGCTCGGTCTGCAATCACTGATAGTGGCGACACGCAGGTCCGACGTATACTAACGGACCGCGGCCGATTTAAAGGCTACCACCTAGCAAGTGTGGTGTCTGCCGGTGACACCACAATCAGTCCCCTAGAACTTAGAACTATTTAAACCTAACTAACCTAGGGACATCACACACATCCATGCCCGAGGCAGGATTCGAACATGCGACCGTAGCAGTCGCGCAGTTCCAGACTGAAGCGCCTAGAACCGCTCGGCCACCGCGGCCGGCACCTGAAATAAAATTCGTAATTTTACCCAAACGACCCAAGATTACGATCACAGTTCACAATCACTCAAGTTAATAGATAGTTTTTAGTAGAACATCATGCAAAAATACAAATATGTTTTCACGGAATATATTGTGCACTATTAATAAATGTATAACTTTTCGGGACGGTTTTTCACGAAAGAAATCAGATTTTTGGCAAGTAGTATATACATTGAAAGCAGATTTTATTCCTGTATTTCTGAAAAAATGACTCAGCGAGTCCCAGTGGAAACGAGGCACAGGTGACGTGTGACGACCTCACCGCTTCCGTGTGAGCGAGTGCAAACCAGTCTTACCAGAAACAACAGCCCTCTCTCAGCTGCCTGTCAGCTGACCCAACGTAACAGGTTCACTTTTCCGTGACTCACAGAAACCAGTACGTGGGCCAGGCATGCACCATTACGTGGACGACTGCCGTAATGAAATTACCCACTGCAGAACGAAATTTTCACTCTGCAGCGGAATGTGCGCTGATATGCATATCAGTGCACACTCCACTGCAGAGTGAAAACTTCATTCGGGAACCGTCTCCCAGGCTGTGGCTGAGCCATGTCTTTCCTTTCTGCAACATCCTTTCTGGAGGTTCGCAGGATAGTTTCTGTGAAGTTTGGAAGGTAGGAGAATTAAAGCTGTGAGGACTGGGCGTGAGTCGTGCTTGGGTATCTCAGTCGCTAGAGTACTTTCCCAGAAAAGGCAAAGGTCCTGATTTCGAGTCTCGGCCGGCACACAGTTTTAATCTGTCAGCAAGTTTCAAATTACCCACCGTATTCTCGCCCTACCAAACCCTCACGATTGTTCATGGACTGTGTGTCTCATACTGTGTACTGTCAGTTGTTCTCTTCATGTAACGTGGCTGCAGGATGAATGCAAGCAAAGAGTATTGTCTTACACAGGATTATTCAAAAGACTGCGCTAAAACTGAAGAAGTTCGTAGAGGAGATAAAATACAACAACTAACTTATCCTCCTGGAACTGATCCTGAGCCAGTGAAAGCTTTAGAATGCAATAACAACAGACAATCATTGTACACGCGTCCCAAGTTCAGCAGAGAGACTTGTAACCGCTCAATGTCATTCAATACGATCACGATGACACCCCTCGATCGACGTTAACACTCGTGATGTCACTCGCCTTCATACATGGCAGTGGACGTTTGAAAATTCGTGACGCTAGCTCAATTGTCGTCAATTGATTTAAATGTATTTCCCGGCAAATACTGCCACGGGGGTGAGGAGAAAGAACACATCCTGGTGGTACCAGCATTATGCGTATCTAGATGTTCGATTAATCTGAATGGTTTGCAATGTTCCAGCGATTCTATTCGAACTCTATGCTGATGTCCCGACAATGACCATTTTGGCAGATAAACATGCAAGTACGTAATGGATGTTCAGTTTCTCAATACAGTTCGTCGCACTCACACGTTATACATCCACTGTAAGAACATTTTCATGCATTTACATTTTTGGTGTACCACAATATTGGTTGGCTAAATATTATGACGACACGTTGCATACAGCTTGCACAGATATTGTTTATCATGTAGTCAAGACTACGTAATGAAGCCAAAATCGTGGATAAAATTGAAATGTAGTTTGTTTATTAACACTTCTCTTTTCACTAATTAAATATGAAATATGAATCGGGAATGGAGGTGATGATCCTATCCTTCTTTTTTAGTATTTTAGGTCCCCGTTAATTAATATCTGGTAGCTAATAAGCGAACTGTTTTTTATGCTGGCGCGTTGTTTGTATCAGTTCCCCCCGCAACCGTCCAAGGATAAGTTTCTATTAATGTTCCGCGCACACACGTTTCACCACTTTATAAAATGCAGAATTACGTAAACTATAGCTTTCCGTTGCGCACAGCTTTCGTAGGTTCCACAACCATAATAGATTCCCAAGAGTATTTTTCCCAGCTAACACAAAGTTCGAATTATGTTGTCGGATTCATTTTTACTTCACCCGACAATAAATGTCTCTGATCACTTCGTCACAAGTAATGTATTTTAATCGTGCTTGAAGAGTCTTTAAATAATCTCCTTAACGAATTTCACAGTCGCGTACCACTTTTTCATCGACTAGCCAGATCGCGATAACTGAAGGTAGAGAGCTCAATAATGTGTTACATGTTCTTTTATATGTATCAAAATACAAACGCGCCCCTATATCTCTCTGTCCCGCTTGGTCTTTGCTACTTTGTTTTTTATTACCTTTCATTATATTGCTTCTTAGTAATACTGCGCAGCTATTAAAGTTTCGTATTACTTTCCCCTTTTTAATTCTTTCCCGATTTTAATTAATATCATGCTAAATGACACGCCTGAGCCGGCCGCGGTGGCCGAGCGGGTCTAGGCGCTTCCGTCCGCAAACGCGCGACTGCTACGGTCGCAGGTTCGAATCCTGCCTCGGGCACAGATGTGTGTGATGTCCTTAGGTTAGTTAGGTTTAAGTAGTTCTAAGTTGTAGGGGACTGATGACCTCAGAAGTTAAGTCCCATAGTGCTCAGAACCATTTGAACCATTTGACACGCCTGCCCGCAAAGTACCGTTATAGACTGTACTGCTTACACATCAATGCTGGGCACTACAAAAGGTGTGCAAAATAGCGACCACCGCATTCAGTACGTACCTAATATCTTCGTAGAAAATTCTGACCCACTGTGCCAGGGGCAGCGCACGAACCTGCAAATACAGAAGTCGGAAAGTGTCACGTACACGAGGCTCTTGACGCCCCCCCTCCCCCCTCCACAAGTAACAGTTGAGAGGCGTCACATGGTGAGCGACGTGGCCGTGCAATTGGACCTTCCGATCCAGCGCCTGGGATGTCTGGCAGTGGGTGCGTCACGTGCTTGCATAGAAAAGTGAGCAGCTTCTCCTTTTAGCAGCACCCACATCTGACGACAGACCTTATGTGGCACATCCTGTAACAAAGGAGCTGTTGGGAGAGGATTTTGGATCTCACTCCACTCAAACTCGGTGACAGGAGGTACGGTCCGATAAAGTCATTCGACGATATTACTGACCCGTACATTCAGTACATGTGCGTGGTCGTGTTCGAATAGGACGCTAGGACAGTGCGGCGTCCAGAAGTGGCTGAAATGGCAATTAAACGAACCCACCTCTGTTGAATTGGCTCAAATGGCTCTGAGCACTGTGGGACTCAGCATCTGAGGTCATCAATCCCCTAGAACTTAGAACTACTTAAACCTAAATAACCTAAGGACATCACACACATCATGCCCAAGGCAGGATTCGAACGTGCGACCGTAGCGGTCGCGCGGTTCGAGACTGAAGCGCCTAAAACCGCACGGCCACTCTGGCCGGCTCTGTTGAATTGTGCAAATTGTGATTGTCTTCAGTTACGCCGTGCCACGTTCAGCAAAATGCGGATGTGCTCCTACACGTTTGTGCCTACACCGGGATTGTCCTCAGGTGTCAGACAGACTTCCCACAGATCGCCACGTAGCGTTTTTTACTGAGCGGGCAAACTCCCCACCTCCACGTTCTGTGATGACGACGGCCAGCGCGCTGTCTGGCACCTCTTCGCGGTTACACCGTCCTTCGGCCACCCCCCATAGCTGCTCACAACAGCACACCAACGGCCGATCAGCTCGGTCGATTCCGAGCGCTCGTTCACCGGGGCTGGGCCATCACAGTGCGCCTTTTGTCAGAGTCTCCACTCTCAGTGAATGTGGCCCATTTGCGTGCCTTACCTTAGCTAGACCTATTCTCCATTCGCCGCTGCTCCCCTTGTATACTTCACTTAGCACTTCACCTGGCCGGGGCATTTAGCCTCGTGTCGGACGGTGGAAATAATGTAATGACTGATCAGTGCAGGAGGTGGAGCTGATGTAGCAGACTGTCCAGAGAGTTCCCCGCCGTGGACGGGTGCCCCCGCCGCCGAAGCGTCGCAGTGTGAAGTGAGTCAGCGGCCGCGCGGCTTCCCCGCCGCGGAGGAATGCGAGATCAGGGGAGACGCGAGGCGACTCGCCAGCTCTGGCCGGCAGCCAGCAGCCGCCACCAAGGACGGCACGCAGCAGCACCGAGGTTCGAACCCAGTGCGCGGTGCTCACCCACGTTGTTCTTGTTGTGGTCTTCAGTCCTGAGACTGGTTTGATGCAGCTCTCCATGCTACTCTATCCTGTGCAAGCTTCTTCATCTCCCAGTACTTACTGCAACCTACATCCTTCTGAATCTGCTTAATGTATTCATCTCTTGGTCTCCCTCTACGATTTTACCCTCCACGCTGCCCTCCAATGCTAAATTTGTGATCCCTAAATGCCTCAGAACATGTCCTACCAACCGATCCCTTCTTCTAGTCAAGTTGTGCCACAAACTCCTCTTCTCCCCAATTCTATTCAATACCCCCTCATTAGTTATCTGATCTAATCTTCAGCATTCTTCTGTAGCACCACATTTCGAAAGCTTCTATTCTCTTCTGGTCTAAACTATTTATCGTCCACGTTTCACTTCCATACAAATACCTTCAGAAACGACTTCCTCACACTTAAATCTATACTCGATGTTAACAAATTTCTCTTCTTCAGAAACGGTTTCCTTGGCATTGCCAGTCAACGTTTTATATCCTCTCTACTTTGACCATCATCAGTTATTTTGCTCCACAAATAGCAAAACTCCTTTACTACTTTAAGTGCTTCATTTCCTAATCTAATTCCCTCAGCATCACCCGACTTCATTCGACTACATTCCATTATCCTCGTTTTGCTTTTGTTGATGTTCATCTTATATCCTCCTTTCAAGACACTGTCCATTCCGTTCAACTGCTCTTCCAAGTCCTTTGCTGTCTCTGACAGAATTACAATGTCATCGGCGAACCTCAAAGTTTTTATTTCTTCTCCATGGATTTTAATACCTACTCCGAATTTTTCTTTTGTTTCCTTTACTGCTTCCTCAATATACAGATTGAATAACATCGGGGAGAGGCTACAACCCTGTCTCACTCACTTCCCAACCACTGCTTCCCTTTCATGTCCCTCGACCCTTATAACTGCCATCCGGTTTCTGTACAAATTGTAAATAGCCTTTCGCTCCCTGTATTTTACCCCTGCCACCTTTAGAATTTGAAAGAGAGTATTCCAGTCAACATTGTCAAAAGCTTTCTCTAAGTCTACAAATGCTAGAAACGTAGGTTTGCCTTTCCTTAATCTTTCTTTCAAGATAAGTCGTAAGGTCAGTATTGCCTCACGTGTTCCAGTGTTTCTACGGAATTCAAACTGATCTTCCCCAAGGTTGGCTTCTACTGGTTTTTCCATTCGTCTGTAGAGAATTCGCGTTAGTATTTTGCAGCTGTGGCTTATTAAACTGACTGTTCGGTAATTTTCACATCTGTCAACACCTGCTTTCTTTGGGATTGGAATTATTATATTCTTCTTGATGTCTGAGGGTATTTCGCCTGTCTCATACACCTTGCTCACCAGATGGTAGAGTTTTGTCAGAACTGGTTCTCCCAAAACCGTCAGTAGTTCTAAAGGAATGTTGTCTACTCCCGGGGCCTTGTTTCGACTCAGGTCTTTCAGTGCTCTGTCAAACTCTTCACGCACTATTATATCTTCCATTTCCTCTTTATTTCCAACTTCACGCTAAACCGGTACGAGTTCCCGTAGTAGGTCACAGACATTCACTTTACAGACTCTCTGTAGCAGTTTGTTCCCAAACAGCGAGAGCCCGGAGTAACCCTCCGTTACACATAACGTAAATGTAGCTTACGAAGTGGTAGCTTATAGTCAATTGAAACAGTGAGTCGGCCGTTGTGGCCGAGCGGTTCTAGGCGCTTCAGTGTGGAACAGCGTGACCGCTGCGGTCGCACGTTCGAATCCTGCCTCGGGCATGAATGTGTGTGATGTCCTTAGGTTAGTTAGGTTTAAGTTCTAGGGGACTGATGACCTCAGACGTTAAGTCCCATAGTACTCACAGACATTTGAACCATAATAAATATTAATTACGAGAACAGCTAGTCACCACAATGAACTTGTACTACAGAGAGGAGCGGCGCAGTGGTTACCACACTGTACTAGCTCTGACTCGGAGGGACGGCAATCCAAATCCGCGTCCGGCCATCCAGAGTCAGGTTTCTCGTTATTGCCCTAAATCTATCCAGGCAAATGACAGACGGTTCATTTGAATCAGCACTGCAGATTTCGTTCCCTTTTCTTGAAAGATTCCGAATTTGTCTCAGTAAAGTCGACGGGACGTTAAACACTAATCTTTCATCTTCCCTTCCGTCGCACTTATGCGGGGCAGTCCAGTGAATAGCGAACACCGTCCACAGTGGGCCATGGAACGGTTCCATTCAAAAATAATTACCACCCGTATTTAGACGTTTGTCCCACGGGGAGACGAGACGATCAACTGCAGTTTTGTAAAACACTTCATCGTCCTACTGGAACCTACATTTGCTCATGTCTTTCCTCAGGCAGACAACGATGTGAAAATTATAAGGTGAAAGACCGGGGCTGTACGAAGGATGGTGCAGTGTTTCCTAACCAAATTGCTGAAACTTCGCATTCGTCCGATAGGCAGTTTGGGGGCGGGCGGTATCGTGCAACTGGATGATTCCCACAGCCCGAAGTCAAAACACAAAGCCAAAAGTGTAAACAGGTAAGCAGATATTAAATTAAAAGAAAAGGGACGTACTCTGTCGGTGGTACGAATACGGTACATTTTTGATCCTAGGAATAATCTCTCAAACAATACAGACCTTTAATACTATTGCGCATAGCAATGCATACATTAACACACTAATTGCCAGATTATTTCGGAGTAAGTAAAACATGAAAAGAAAACAGGAAACGTACCAGTCAGTTCACTGTTGTAAATGGGAGCAGTGAGTTTACTCCTGTATACTTTTTATTTTCCTTTTAGCCTCGCAGTAGGGACTGATACAGTCATTAATGAACATACACTTAAGCCAATGTATGTAAAGCAAAAGGACGAATATACAACCACAAGCTCAATTGGGTGCTCCTTTCATACACACGATTTATAAATGTCGACTTACAAAGTAAAACACAGGATGAGCGTAAAGGCTTTCCATGATTACAAAAATTTATTGTTAAGGAGCCATTTGTTCGTCGCAATTGGTAATTTAGCTCATACATAAACTTGAAAATGTCTCCACCGTTTTTTGCAAATGCCATCTTAACTGATGAAGTTTTTGTGGCTGTACTTCTACATGTGCTCTGACAGCACTGGGTTTCTTTTGCTTCTCTCTCTCTCTCTCTTCGGACAAGCAGCGTGATTTAGGAGTGCTCCTGTCACAATGGCGTCTGTACAGAAGGAAGCGCAATGTGTTTTGTGGTTTCATGTAACAAGGCGGTGCCGAAGTGCCTATGGTCAACACATGCCAGATGTGCCCGTACCATCACCGAACCCCCACCATGTTTGATTCTTTGGGTGGGAAGTTGCAAATAGCGTGAAACAAGATTAACTGGACAAAACTACTTTCTTCCATCGCTCCGCAGTCAATGTCGGCTCCACGTTTTCCTCTTATGGGCATCTGCATCACTGACGAGCGGCACTGGAATTTCAGCTTGCCCTACAACTCCCTGCTTATCGAACTTAGTGTTTCTTTTTTGGTACTGACAGCGTCCGCCAGTGCAACATTGAGTTCTGCAGTGACTTTTACAGCTTTCGTCCTCTTCAATAAGCGTCCGCAGCGATCACTCAAAACACTTTCGTCCGCGTTGTGTCTTAACGGATGATGATTTTCTGCTAACCCTGTGTGCGGTACGGTGCCTCTTGAAACAGCAAACACTTCGGCTACCTTAGTTGCGGAAACATCCAACATACCACCACTAACAATATTTCCGCGTTCGGATTCACTTAGCTCCGACATAAAGCGCTCACAACTACACAGAACACTGCTCGGACCACGTCTGGCACTTGTAGGCTGCTGAGGACATCTTTGGGCAGGTGCCGTACGACAGCACCACCTGCAGGCTTCTCCAGCATCTGCACGTATGTTCAGGCGTGCATATCCCTCTGTGTTCCCATATTTTCGTCCAGCCCCTATAGATGCAGGTGCTCGGGTTCCCGGATGGGAGAAGAAGAAATAGGGCAGATTACCCACTTCCAGCAGAACTTGACAGCAGCCTGAGGGAACAGTAGCATCCGTTCCGCCTTTTTATAAGTCATCCGAAGTGTTTACCGTTTGTGCCATGTTCAACTATTAAGGATCAGCCAGATTTTACGCAGTACTAAATTCAAATCATTATTAACGTACTTGTAATGTATACGACGTCAAAATACGTTTTTTCGCAATACATACTGGAAATGTCATCCATGTGCTGCAACACACGCATCTACACGTTTCTTCATGTTATGATCAGCGAACTTATGCGGGGCTATTTCTTCGATGTTGTGCTTCAATTGGTCGATTGTGTGAGTTGTAGCCGCCCTCCGTCGATCTGCTGCCGTCCACCTCTCTGACGTATGGTATTTATGTTGTTATCCACTGTATACGCCTCACTGTTCGTTATATCCGTACCTCAGATGGAGCAGCCACAAACATCTTCGCTGTATCGGCGACTAAATTTCTAGTTTCAATGATAATTAATGTTACCTTTTTGCTTAGTCGATCACCCTTCATTTCTTGCTGCGTTACCCAAGACACGATAGTCAGTAACGTCTTTGGATGCTACTTATTATTTACTAGTAACACGTCATTATGAAAATCACTTTAGTTTTTATATTAACAACATTCAATAATAATTAAATGACCATGAATGATTGCGTTTTGTATAGAGGGAAATAGAGGGTCGATCCTACAGTTATTCTCAGCAATTACGGCAACTAAAATGTCCGTGATTTTTATAGTTCGTCACTCAGAGACATTATAGCAACGAAAACTATACTTCGATACAGTCATTCAAACTACGTACGCTTTTATTTTCACAAAGCTAAATGTCCAACCCCGTTCTTATATTTAGTTTACCGTCCCTTCGTATGGTCCACAGATCCAGTTACCAGTTATTCGGCGTGTACTAGAATTTAATACTGAACGCTACTTTTTCTCGCGCACACAATTCCACAGATATTCTTAGTCCGTAACCTTGTTGTTGTTGTTGTTGTTGTTGTTGTTGTGGTCTTCAGTCCTGAGACTGGTTTGATGCAGCTCTCCATCCGTAACCTTACGGCAAATTAACGAACGTGCCCTGAACCCTTTCGTAGCATATCACACGGAAATGCCCGCTACATCGCACGCCGCACCTACGTAGACTTATTCAGAGCGCAGAAAACAAGATAAGAGAACTAACAATACCCGTGCATGGTTTATAGTAAAATTTAGAAACAAAAGTAGCCGTGTTAAACGCTCTTTGATTTCCCTGAGGCGCTACTTCGCTGCGGACGTTATTCTCATGAGAGATTATATATCGATAATTTTAATTAAATCTGTTTCAATGCTATTAATTATTACCGATACTATCGATCACCTGTTCCCTAGGTGAAAATAAGCCTGATAATATTGTTCTTCATCAAAACAGCGGTTATAGAGGGCTCAAAAAATGGTTCAAATGGCTCTGACCACTATGGGACGTAACTTCTGAGGTCATCAGTCCCATAGAGCTTAGAACTACTTCAACCTAACTAACCTAAGGACATCACACACATCCATGCCCGAGGCAGGATTCGAACCTGTGACCGTAGCGGTCGCCGGTTCCAGACTGAAGCGCCTAGAACCGCTCGGTCACAACGGCCGGCTATAGAAGGTTGTTCTAGTAGATGTTGTCCTGTAGAAAACTGCAAAGAAAGAAGTTGGAGGGAGATAATTGTAAAGATCTATTCAACCACAGGTCACGAGAAATGATCTCTCCACCAAAGAACTCAGGCAACAGTATCACAGGGCTATTCGCCGTGTACGCTGTTACACAATCTCGCTGTAGCCAGCAGTTTCGTTCGTCAGCCTCTACCAATGCTACGAATTCCACGATGATGTCCAGCTAACGTTTACCTGTTATCGTATCCGGGGAAAAAAATGAGACTACAATTCGTTTATGCGAATTTGCACTTCAGTCTCTAACGTTCTGTGAATATAATGGAGTCCCGTGAAAAACGTGAGGGTTTTCTGACCTCAATCGTTCTGGCTGTTTGCATAGGCACTCAAGTGAAACCATGCTTCATCAGAGTAGGATACATTATCCAACACCCGTACACTGTTGCGAATATAAAACACAAACACCGTTGGCAGTGGTGTAATCTTTCTCCTGCAACAGGTTCTCGACGCTCATGCACAATGTGAATGCGATACGGAAGCAGTTTCAGCTTCTTTGTGGCTCTGTGAATACTCTGTCAAGTTTGCTGACAAAGATTTCGTATGGACTATCTTGATGAACATAGCAAGCACAAGCGGATATTTTCCAATGAGGCATCAAGTAACACGTCGACGAGAAACTTGACATTCATTCACGCTACCAGTTTTTCTGAAACTAACGACTGTGCGTGAAATCGTTGATTTGTTGGACACCCTGGTTTCACGAAATGTTACTCTAAGAGCTTCCTGACATTCTAAGAAAGATTTCAGTTTGAAGTAACTTTCAAGAATGAACACACGTTCAATCTGGGAAAAACGCACAGTTATTCGTGCATAGCACATTCAACACTGATAGCACAATGGTGGTAAGCTCCTCAGATACCACGTGATGGGAGTGCTCCACAAACATTCCCGCCAGTGGGAAACTCAGTTCCGCTCCAGATACCTTTTTTTTACTTTTTATTATTATCGCAGGTGTATTGCCACGTCCTGACCGCGGGCTTCCGCCAACTCCTTCCTCAAGGACGAGCGGGGCCCGGGAAACGTCTGCCTTCCGCTGGCCGCAACGTAACACCGACTGACGCACTCCCTTCCGCGAATAAGGCCATTCGCGGTTACGTGCAGCAGTGGCGCCTCATTCATTTCTCAGCGGAATTACCGATCACATCACTGAAGGAAGAGGTGAAGTCCGCGCACGTGACTGGACTGCCGCTCCTCGCCACACTGTTGCGGACAGTATGTAAACACTCTCCGCAACAGTATAGTGACGATCGCAGCGGCAGTGCGCTCGAACACATTACACTGAAGCGCCAAGGAAACTGGTATAGGCATGCGTATTCAAATACAAAGATATGTAAACGGGCAGAATATGGCGCTGCGGTCGGAGACGCCTATGTAAGACAACAAGTGTCTTGCGTTTTTAGATCAGCTACTGGTGCTACAATGGCAGGTTATCAAGATTTAAGCGAGTTTGAACGTGGTGCTATAGTCAGCGCAGGAGCGATGGCATACAGTATCTCCGAGGTAGCGGTGAAGTAGGGATTTCACGAGTGTACCATGAATTGGAATCCGGTAAAACATCGAATCTCCGACATCGCTGCGGCCGGAAAAAGATCCTACAAGAACCCAAAAGAATTGTTCAACGTGACAGAAGTGCAATCCTTCCGCAAATTGCTGCAGATTTCAATGCTGGGCTATCAAGAAGTGTCAGCGTGCGAACAATTCAAAAATGGCTCTGAGCACTATGCGACTTAACTTCTGAGGTCATCAGTCGCCTAGAACTTAGAACTAATTAAAGCTAACTAACCTAAGGACATCACACACATCCATGCCCGAGGCAGGATTCGAACCTGCGACCTTAGCGGTCTCGCGGTTCCAAACTGTAGCGCTTAGAACCGCACCACTCCGGCCGGCGCGAACAATTCAACGAAATTCATCGGTATGGGCTTTCGGAGCCGAAGGCCCACTCGTGTACCCTTGATGACTGCACGACACAAAGCTTTACGCCTCGCCTGGACCCATCAATACCGAAATGGAACTGTTGATGACTGGAGACATGTTGCCTGGTCGAACGAGTCTCATTTCAAATTGTATCGAGCGAATGGACGTGTACGGGTATGGAGACAACCTCATGAATCCATGGATCCTGCATGTCAGCAGGCGACTCTTCAAGCTCGTGGAGGCTCTGTAATGGTGTAGGGCGTGTGCAGTTGCAGCTATATGGGACCCATGATACATGTAGATACGACTCTGACAGGTGACACGTACGTAAGCACCCTGATCACATGCATCTATTCGTGTCATTGTGCATTCCGACGGACTTGGGCAAATTCCAGCAGGACAATGCGACACCCCACACATCCAGAATTGCTGCAGAGTGGCTCCAGGACCACTCTTCTGAGTTTAAACACTTCCGCTGGCCACCGAACTCCCCAGGCATGAACATTATTGAGCATATCTGGGATGCTGTTCAAAAGAGATCTCTACCGCCCCGTACTCTTACGAATTTATGGACAGCCCTGCAGGATTCATGGCGTCAGTTGACTCCAGCACTACTTCAGACATTAGTCTAGCCCATGACACGTCGTGTTGTGGCACCTCTGCCCTACACGATATTAGAGACAGGTGTAACAGTTTCTTTGGCTCTTCACAGTATTACATTTGTTGGTGATACATGTTGTTGCAGTCTTCAGTCCGACGACCGGCTTGATGTAGTTCTACACACTACGTAACACCATTATCGATATTAGCTATTCTTATCTAATTTTTTTGTCTGCTTGTCTTTAATATAACTTCTCTATTACCATGGCTTTCGATGTAACATCTATGTAAATGTTTTATTCACTAGTTATGTCCATTAGGTCATTGTAATTAATCTGTGGAGGTAATTTAAAAGTAATGTTCTAAAAAGGAATGGAAATTTTAAAACTTTACATCTAATACTGGTTCACACATAGGTTACCTAGATTTGTAATCATGTAAAAGATGGGGCGAAGTCCTTCCGCAACGAAACCGCCCTGGCAGGAATAGACAAGATGGATCTGGTGGTCGAACGGCAAGGCTCCTTCGGGGCAAGAGTCGGTCGGTGGCTAACAAGCTAAGCGTTCGCAACTTCTGTGCGAATGACGCAAGAAGAGCGGCAACATTATATAACATAGGCTCGGATGCGCAAGCAGTTTGGCTTATTACTCATGACATGCGTTGGTTAGCTCTGCACTACCAAAATCCGACGCTAAGAAGAGAATTTTCAGAACTTGCTATAGAGCAAGGGCCTTGGGTACTTTCACTGCCTTTTTGAGTAGCCGCACGATTTCCCCACAGCCACCACTTTCGTCTCAAATTATCAGCTGAGTACTGTATAACAGCGTGGACCAGTAATTTGGTTTCTTACCCTAATAATATCGTTACTCTGTTTAAACTTCTTGTCGAAGACCCATATTTAATCCCTTGTCATTTACTGGGGCAGGGTCCTTTTCCAAGTGTTGCAATGTTTCCGAGTATCGTATTTTATTGAACTGAAAAGTAATTATTTTCTATAACAAAATTTAATGATTTCTGTGGAGCCGTAAATTTCTTAATTATTCAGTGTGCCCAGTGTTTGAAGTACTCCAACTGGTTTGTATAAAAAGATAGTTTCGCTAAAGTACAATTGCAAAGAGATGATCTAATTTGTTTTGCTTAAACGCTATTTTTACTGAAATCCCAGTACAGTATTAAAATTATATGAATAAGACTGGGATATATGCGATTGCAATCTTTCTCGGCGTATTCCACTGATGAATTCTTCTCGGGTTATCAGCCGAGTGGTGGCGTCGTCTTGTCGCAACGTTTCAATGAGTTTCGTACCCATCATCTTCTGGCGAAGACGACACCACCACTCGGCTGGTAACCCGAAAGGATTCATCAAGACTGGGATAATTCAGAATAGTTACTGGCTAGTAAAGAAGGATCAGCACTAGGAACAATTACGGTACATGTTTGTAATAGTGTTTATATATTAACGTCTATGTTGTCAAAAGGTGCTTCTCATGTGTTTTAGCTAGAATGTTCATTTTCTATCTGAGTCAGTTTATAGAATAGTTTCCAGGTCCCCATGCCAGTTGTTGAGCCAGTTTTGCAGTACAAATTACAATAACTGTAGTAAAGAAGTGTAACTTTCATTCTTATAACTTGTGTCTCCTGTAATAAGTAACTGGCTACCGCTGTTCAACTGTAACAGACCTAGGAAGCACGTATTTCATTTGAGCTATACAGTATATAAAAGTGAACGCTTCTTGCGAAAATAAATAGTTATCAGAATAGAGCATTACCTGAAAAACATTTCAATGATGGTATTTTCCATTTAGCAGATAAAGGAACCTCTTCTCCAGGTTGGTATTCATCCTCCATTAGTAGTCACATACCTGTAATGATCACTATAGTATAGAGTTAGTAAATGTTACTGAGAGACAGCTGTTGCCACAGCTGTTCTCCACTGTTAGATTGTTGCTAAATTGCGCTATTGGCTTGTACCTTACATACAAAACAGAATTTCAGTATCAAGTAATGTCAGTCTGAATAGTTAACTTTCTTTATGAACATTGCTAGTACATGGTACAAATTTGTCTAATTAGGCTGGTGAAAGTTTCCTTTTACGTAAATTCTGTTTACTTATAATTAATAGAATGTTGGTTCAAAAGCCGTCTGTTCTGCTATTGCTTCCTTTCGATATTCTTATTTCGAGAAATGAGAATAGTTCAGTACTTGGCTTTTACCATGACAGAACTAATAGTTCTGTTGGGAGAGAGTGTTATGACTGCTCTATCTTCTCCAGTTGTCTCCATCTCTGCATAACTCCTTCAAGCTACATCCATTTGAACCTGTTTACTGCAAACATGCCTCGGTCTTCCTCTACATCTCTCACCACCTACGCTTCCTTCCACACTGAACTGACATTTCTTTGATGCCTCAGGATGTGATGTATCACAACAACAAAGCCCTCTTGGTCAAATAACGACATGATTATTACAGAAGATACACCAAATAGCTGCTTATAATGCGTAAGCAGCTATTTGGTGTATATACTATAAGAATCATGTCGTTATCAGACATATATTACGCTGCTGGCACTAAAGAAGAAAAATCGTTGACCTCTCAGTCAGGTTCTGCCACAAACTTCTTTCTTCGTCAGTTCAGTTCAGTATTTCCTTATCATTTATGGGATCTATCCAACCAATCTTCAAAATTCTTTTGTAACACAAGATAGTCATACACAGATTTTAGTAATAGTCTGATGTCTTGAACACAGTTTCCTGGATAGCTATTCATATCTTAGTGCGTGAAACGTCACCAGAGGCTACACAGGCAGATATTTCGAGTCTCCAGTACCGAGTGCTACGAAAAGTGAGTACACCGGAACTCTTTACTGGTAGCGGCAGCAGCAACAATTCAACTGTTTGTTCGTATTTGTGCAACAGCCGGATCGTCTTGACATCATTCGAAGGTTGTCAGACGAACAGAAGAAAATATAAGATGACCCTAGCGTAGGCTCGGTGGATGCATTTACCCTTTTTGTTTCATTTAACTTGCCTCACATGCACCGTCTTTCTCTTCTGTTGAAACTCTTCTGAAGTTTCCGATTTTCGATCTATACGTTCCATCTACACAATCATGCGCTGCCCCATGGATCCAGCGTTTCATTCTCTACGATGCTCTGAAATTAAAGTTACGCCTGAGCACACAAATCTTTCACGACGCATTTGTTGTACTAAATGTTCTCAGCGTATTTGTCTCGTTAATCCTCTATAAAAGTTCAATCTCTCCACCATAACTATTGCTGTCCTTGTCTGGAAAGCAACCTGCTGTCGATGAAGGAACGAAATCACACACATGCAGGAGGTGTCACAGTGCCCACTGAGTCGTACCCAACACCAGATTCACAGCGAGCACAGAAACATAGTTGCTGCCAATAACAGCGTTATGAATAAGCCAGAGACTCCGTATTAAGATTTATTCCGCATTTCGCGACAAGAGAGATACGATCAATGAGAACAGCGGTGGCAACTATCACACCAGAAAAAGGGCTTTTCGCTCGCTTCAGTCCAGCGCACTATACCATCAAAACCGTGGTACAACCGGAGTTCCGTGACATCAGTTATTAGAATAAGGTACGAACACGCATGTTTCCCCCCACGTCTCACCAGCGTTGCAGTGACGGACTGTCACGCATGCAGCGAACATCCAGAAGATGACGGAAATCTCAACCATATCATTTTGGCATGTGCTAAATATGCTTCACCCCAAAATAGACTGTGGGGAAACCACATAAAAATGAATATTCCCTTGCTGACAAACATTAAGACGCTATTCGGTGAGAACAACATCAAAATTAACGGTTGAAATGTGCGTTACGTACAAGAAGCGGATATAGTGCTCAGACGTATCAAATAAAGAATTTTTGAATTTATATATGTATAAAATAGCTTTGTATTAAAACAGTAATAGCTGTATTGTTTTCCGCCAAACGCCCAAAAATTAAATAAATCCACACATATTACAAAAATGGATGTAGATACGAGTGTATGTGTGTGTGTGTGTGTGTGTGTGTGTGTGTGTGTGTGTGTGTGTCAGGCAACAATCGCTGTCGCGGTAAGAACAACTTGCCTATCACAGTCCATGAAATATAAAGTCACACACACCGAGATGCATAAACATACACTACTAGCCACTACAATTGCTACACCACGAAGGTGACGTGCTACAGACGTAAAATTTAACCGACAGGAAGCAGATGCTGTGATATGCAAATGATTAGCTTTTCAGAGCATTCACAGAAGGTTGGCGCCGGTGGTGACACCTACAATGAGCTCACATGAGGAAAATTTCCAACCGATTTCTCATACACAAACAGCAGTTGACCAGCGTTGCTTAGTGAAACGTTGTTGTGATCCCTCGTGTAAGGAGGAGAAATGCATACCATCATGTTTCCGACTTTCATAAAGGTTGGATTGTAGCCTATCGCGATTACGGTTTATCGTATCGCGACATTGCTGCTCGCGTTGATCGAGATCCAATGACTGTTAGCAGAATATGGAATCGGTGGGTTCAGGAGGGTAATACGGAACGCCGTGCTGGATCCCAACGGCCTCGTATCACTAGCAGTCTAGATGACAGGCATCTTATCCGCATGGCTGTAACGGATAGTGCAGCCACGTCTCGATCCCTGAGTCAACTGATGGAGACGTTTGCAAGACAACAACCATCTGCACGAACAGTTCGACGACGTTTGCAGCAGCATGGAGTATCAGCTCGGAAACCCTGGCTGCAGTTACCCTTGACGCTGCATCACAGACAGGAGCGCCTGCGATGGTGTACTCATCGACGAACCTGGGTCTACGAATGGCAAAACGTCATTTTTTCAGATGAATCTCGGTTCTGTTTACAGCATCATGATGTTCACATCCGTGTTTGGCGACATCGCGGTGAACGCACACTGGAAACGTGTTTTCGTCATCGTCATACTAGCGTGTCACCCGGCGTGATGGTATGGGGGTGCCATTGGTTACACGTCTCGGTCACCTTTTGTTCGCACTGACGGCACTTTGAACATTTCAAATGTGTTACGACCCGTGGCTCTACCCTTCATTCGATCCCTGCGATACCCTACATTTCAGCAGGATAACGCACGACCGCATATTGCAGGTCCTGTACGGGCCTTTCTGGATACAGAAAATGTTCGACAGCTGCCCTGGCCAGCACATTTTTCAGATCAGTCACCATTTGAAAACGTTTGGTCAATGGTGGCCGATCAACTGGCTCGTCACAATACGCCAGTCACTACTCTTCATGAACTGTGGTGTCGTGTTGAAGCTGCATGGACAGCTGTACCTGTACACGCCATCCGAGCTCTGTTTGACTCAATACCCAGGCGTATCAAGGCCGTTATTACGGCCAGAGGTGGTTTTCTGGTTACTGATTTCTCAGGATCTATGCACCCAAATTGCGTGAAAATGTAATCACATGTCAGTTCTAGTATAATATATTTGTGCAATGAATACCCGTTTATCATCTGCATTTCTTCTTTGTGTAGCAATTTTAATGGCCAGTAGTGTAACTGCGGAGTCATGCATGACTTTTAAAGTTATTACTTCTTTGCTACTAACTGTTCGGAACATATATCGTAGACAGTATTCACAGAGAGAGCGGATGAGCGGATAGAGGCAGGGCACTCTCTTGTCCTTGGAGTGAGAAATTGCTCCTAAAGGCGGAAGAACTTCACAGTCAACGGCATAGGATGGAGAAGGCAACGGGAAACCACTCCATTAAAGATCACTCAAGATATCCCAAGAATCAGTAGCACACCATGCCAGAATCTTCTGTTAAACATAAATCCGGAGTAATAGTCCCCCAATCGGATCTCCGGGTGGGGACAATGGAAGGTCAGGCAAAGTTGAAGAATACACTAAAAATAGCAACATGGAATGTAAGAACACTCCTCCAATGCGGGAAATTAGAGAACCTCAAACTAGAGATGGACAGAATGGGAACAGACATAATAGGAATATCTGAGATGCGATGGCCTGAACCAGGAGACTTCAGATCAGGAAATTATCGTATCATTCATACAGGTACTAACCAAGGAACAACTGGAATCGGTGGAGTTGGAATAATTCTAAAAGGAAAATTCGGGAATCTAGTCACAGGATATGTGCAATTTAACTCTAGGATAATACTAGTCAAAATTGGAACCAAACCAAAGAACACGGTAATAGTACAAGTCTATATGCCGACATCGGCAGAAGAAGACGATGTAATAGAAACAGTGTATGAAGACATCAACAAAGTTATAAATTATGTTAAAGGTGAAGAGAACTTAATTATAATGGGAGATTGGAATGCTAGTGTTGGAGAAGAGAAAGTTGACGGAATTGTAGGGAAATATGGTCTAGGAGATAGAAACGAAAGAGGAAGCCGGCTAATTGAATTTTGTGCCAAAAACAAGTTGGTCATAGCGAACTCCCTTTTCAACCACCATAAAAGAAGAAGGTACACGTGGAAAGCCCCAGGAGATACTAGAAGACACCAAATCGACTATATATTAGTAAAATCGCGTTTTAAAAACCAAATCAAGGATTGCAGAAGCTACCCGTCTGCGGATATTAATAGTGATCACAACCTTGTAATGATGAAATGCTTACTCAAACTCAAGCGATTAGAGAGAAAAACGAACAAAGTATGGAACAGAGATAACCTAAAGTCTGAAGAACTAGTGATCCCTTATGCACGGAAAACTGATGAGATGGCATCAAACATTATTCCCGGGAGTACTAACGAGGAGTGGAAACAAATCAAAGAAGGCATACATAAAGCAGCAGAAGAATTTATTGGGAAAGCCAAACCTGTAAACAGGAAAGAGTGGATAACACCTGAAATAATTTGTCTAATGGAAGAAAGAAGACTATACAAAAACGCCTCTGACGAGCAAAGCGAAAACAAATATAGAAAGCTTAGAAACCAAATAAACAGAGAATCTAGGAAAGCAAAAGAAAATTACCTCAACAGCATTTGTAAAGAGGTGGAGGAAAACATGGTTAAAGGAAAAACTGACTTGGCCTACAGAACAATAAAACAAAACTTTGCTAAACGGAAAGTAAAATCTTCAGGAACTATAAAGAACAAAGAGGGCAAGGTACTATTTGGATATGACACGCTGAAGAGATGGCAAGAATACATTGAAGAGCTATATCAAGGAGACCCTCTAACAGATAATATGATAGAATTAAGCGAAGAAGTAGAGAAAGAAGAACTAGGGGACACAATTCTGAAAGATGAATTTGAAAAAGCACTAAAAGAACTACCAGATAAGAAAGCGGCAGGTGTTGATGATATACCTTCTGAACTAATTAAGAAATCAGGAGACAAAATGAAAGCTACATTACTGCAACTCATACAGAAAATATACAAAACAGGTGAAGTTCCTGAAGACTATCAGAAATGCATCATATTCCCCATACCTAAGAAAGCATCTACTATGGACTGTGAAAACCATCGAACACTCAGTCTTCTTTCACACGCATCAAAAATTCTAATAAGAATAATTTTGAAAAGAGTTGAAAACCAATTGAATAGCACTCTAAGTGAAGACCAATTCGGTTTTAGAAGCGGTGTAGGGACGAGGGAAGCAATCTTATCTTTAAGACTAATAATTGAGAAACAAATTTCCAAAAACAAACAAGTATTTATAGCCTTCGTAGACCTCGAAAAGGCATTTGACAATGTTGTATGGCCAGAAATGTTTAGAATTCTGAAGAAGGCTGGTCTGAAATATAATGATAGAAGGATAATCTTTAAAATGTACCAAAATGAAACAGCCTTAGTTAAGAAGGAAAACAAAGAAGAAACAGCAAGAATAAGGAAAGGAGTGAGACAGGGATGCCCACTATCTCCAGTAATTTTCAACGCATATATCCAAGAAGCAATAGACAAAATAAGAGAGAATATTGAAGTAGGAATAAAACTTAACGGAATGAAAATAGATATGTTGCGATATGCAGATGATATCGCCATAATTACAGAAAGGAAAGAAGATTTAGAAGCCGCACTCAATGAAATGGAAAACACCTTAAAAGAACAGTATGGAATGAAAATAAATAAGAAAAAGACTAAAGTGATGGTGAGTGGCGCCCTGAACTACAATGAACCCATACGAATAACAATAAAGGGAGAGAAACTAGGGCAGGTTACAGAATTTAACTACTTAGGTAGCAAAATAACAGCAGATGGAAGGAGTAAAAGTGACATTAAAAACAGAATACAACTTGCCAAAATAGCATTCAATGGAAAAAGAAACTTACTGACGAGTAGAAATGTTAGTTTAGACGTAAGAAAGAGAGTCATGAAAACCTATGTGTGGAGTACAGCCCTTTACGGATGTGAAACTTGGACTAGTGGAAAAGAAGAAAAGAGAAGATTAGAGGCATTCGAAATGTGGTGCTACCGGAGAATGGAAAAAATCAGCTGGCGAGACAAGGCTACAAACGAAGATGTCCTCAGAAGAGTGAAAGAAAACAGATCTCTTTGGCGAAATATACAGAAAAGAAGAATAACCTTCATAGGTCACATTTTACGGCATAACAACTTCATTAAGAGAATATTAGAAGGA
Source organism: Schistocerca serialis cubense (assembly GCF_023864345.2). Classification (NCBI taxonomy): domain Eukaryota; kingdom Metazoa; phylum Arthropoda; class Insecta; order Orthoptera; family Acrididae; genus Schistocerca; species Schistocerca serialis. The sequence goes on along the minus strand of NC_064646.1, from coordinate 488,802,759 downwards.
ATCATTGAAGGAAGAACTCGCCGAGGACGACCTAGATTAAGCTACATTCAACAAGTAATAAATGACATCGGGTGCCAGACCTATGCAGATATGAAGAAGAAAGTTGACAAAAGAACGGAATGGCGTGCTGCTGCCAACCAACCTGTGGGTTGATAACCGAAGAAGAGAAGAAGTATTCACATATGGCGCTGAATGTACCTACGAAATATATATGCACGACACATAGTTCAAGAGATATGACGTCATAAACAAAACGTCGAATGATGCATAAAGTTTTAATCCATTTATTCCTTACTGCTAAGACACGCCTATAGTTCCACAGTGGAGGCAAGATAAGAAAATCTCTGTTACCTGGCAGCGCTTTTGACAGCTTTCAAGTGCGAAGCGCAAATAGCTGTGGGCAAGAACAATAGCCGTCTATTGCGCGGGTTCCCAAACTTTTCGTCTGATGGAAAACTTCGAGAGTCCTGGTGCTTTGGTGGAACGTCTTGTTTATTTTCTAGGTTGATAAAATTTTAAGAAATTAGAAAAAGTTGTTTTACTTAGATTATTTCAATCAGCAAATATCTAATAATACATAAATCATAATGAAATTTAAAAAATAATTTGTATAGTCAAAACGCCATGTTGTTAACAGTTTTCCGCTCAGAACTTACTCACTTCCCGGGGAGCCCCACTGCTCCAAGGAACATACTTGAGAAAACGTGGTCTGTAGAACTACGAAGAGGCGGTGCCATACAGACGTTTACAAAATAGTGTTGTAGGCACGCGAAGCAGCTGAGCCCAGCGTATAGAAACAAACATTACGTAGAATTTGTATACTGCATATTACGTTTCTTAATTTGGATACTGAAGTTATGCATTTTAACATTACGCCTATTTCTTTGTACGAATGTTTCATAATTTTAAATGTGTTTTCACGATTCATGGAAATGAAATTTTTCGATATCACATTACAAAATCAATTCTTTTCTGTTTTCGTTCTTAACAGAAAATTGCAAAATGGATACCCGGATAATGCCGCTTTTGTCAACTAGTAAATAAATAAAAGTCAAAGACTTTACTTCGGAAGACACCGATTGGGGCTCACTCTTCAGACAACTGGGCCGCAGCCATCAAAGAGGCTGCGTAAATTAGAAAGTGAGGCCACGAGTTTAATACGCGCTGCCCACTCCGCAAAGCGAGCACGTGGCCGAGTCTGCACTCTGGTCTACGCTGTGCGAGTCTCTTCATGTCTGCGTGAGTACTGCAGCGTACATCCATTTGAATCTACTTGCTGTATTCAAGAATGTGTGATGAGATTAAAAAAATATTGAGGCCAAAATTAATGCTTAAGGACTGGAATTAATATCAGCACGTACAATAGAAGAAAAATAGTAGGTGAACATGGAATTTAGTATAAAGAATGCGAGAGGAAGCCGCCTGGAAGAATTTTGAACAGACTATAACTCAATTTTGAGAATACTTGACATAGACGGAAAAGATATTCGCTGCGTAGAAAATCTTTATTGGAATAAAACAGCTGAGGTTAAAATTGACAGTCAGAAGCACAAGAATCTGTAGAAGAGTTACACAAGGATATGTGCTCTCAACACTCCTCTTTAATTTGTAATCAGAACACATATTCTAGGAGGCGTTGAAGACCGTCAGACAGGTATCAAAGTAAACGGGGTATGGATTAACAGCATAAGATATGCGGATGACACAGTCTTAATTGATGGCGACATGAACGATCTGCAGGACCTTCTTACTGCAGTGGGAGAACACAGTAGCAATATGGGCCTCAGTATCAACACCAAAAAGGCAAAAATGAAATTTAACAATTTGTAAGCACTGACTTTGATCTTCATAACATAATTAGATTTATAAAGAACTATGTGTGGTCAGTAGTTCTGTACGGCGTGGGAAGTTGAACGCTTAAGGTAAGTGCTATGAACAAGTTTAAAGTATTCGAGATGTGGTTAGATCGAAAATCCTTAAAATTCCGTGGACAACAGGGAAAACAAATGAAGAGCTCTTGGGAATAGTAAAATGAGACCGAGAACTACTAACCAAAATCAAACGTAGAAAGTGGCCTACTTAGGTCATGTGATACCAAATGAAAGGTATCACTTTCTTCAACTGATAATTGAGGGGAAGACTGAAGGCTTGAGAGGAATTGGTAGGAGCAACGTCAGTCAGTGAACAGAAATGGAACTTGACCCATACTGGAAGAGGCACAGAAGCCTGTGAAAATGTGATCGCAAACATCCTTTAGTGGATGTACAACAGAAGAAGAATAACTTAATCATTTGCATATACTTTGTTTAAGAATTATGGAAGAATGTTGTCTGCATGGAAGAGTTAAAGGTAGAGATTTTGAAACCTGACTTCAAACTGCAAAAATATTTCAGCTGCAGATGTGGACTCTTTCCATAAGGGAAACTGCACAAACTAAAAGAAACATAGGTTGCTGAGAGTTTCAAAGACTGTATTAGTAAACGATTGACTGAAATAGGGGAAAGGAAGACAACAGAAGAAGAATGGCTAGCTTTGAGAGATGAAATAGTGAAGACAGCAAAAGATCAAATAGTCAGAAAGACAAGACCTAGTGGAAATTATTGGATAACACACGAGATATTCAGTATAATATGCGATAGAAGAAACTATAAGAATGTAACAAATGAAGCAGGCAGAAGGGAGTAGGCAAATGTAAAAGATGAGGCTGACAGACAGGGCAAGATTTCAAAGCAAAAACGTTTAGAGCAGAAACGTAAGGCTGCAGAAGCATCTGTGAGAATAGGAAAGATAGACGCCGCCAATAGAAAAATTAAAGAAACCTTTGGAGGAGAGAGAAGCAGGTGTATGAATGTTAAGAGCTCAAATGGCAAGCCAGACAGCTGGAAGGTTGAAGGAGTATATAGGGGGAACATTAATACAACCGACAACATGCAGGGAAAGATTCCTGAATCGGAATCGAGGAAAAAGAGTCCTATGAACATGTGTCCGGGAATGCATCGTAGCCACGGTAGACGGCGCTGACGAATGACAGTTCCTCTGACCACGTGTCGTGTGTTCTTTGCGTATTCCAGGCTCTGTGATTGATGCAGCGTACTGTAAGCCGCAGAATGGTCCGATATCCATATCGAGAACGAAATGGTGTCTGTGTACGGCCAAGGAGATGGAGGCCACTCTGAACATCTGATGTCACGTGGATGCGATGGAGCTCAGTACTGCTTTCCGGGACGATTTGTTGTCGTTGTACGCACACCTCCAATTCCGAACACATCTTCACAGGACTTTTTTTCCTCCACTTCCAGTCAGGAATACATCTCTGCAGTTTGTCGGTTTTATTAACGTTCGTTCTGTGTAGATGGTCTACACAAGGGAAACGAACTCGAAGGCAGTATTATAGAAATGGAAGAGGACGTAGATGAAGATGAGGTGGGAGTTGTGGAGCTGCAAGAATCTGACAGTGCGCTGAAAGATACAAGTCGAAAGAAGGCTCCAGAAGTAGATGAAATTCACTCACAGTTATTGACGTCCTTTGGGGAACATAACTTGACAAAATTATTCCGTAAATATTTAAGATATATGAGACAAGCGAATTACTCCCTGACACCAGGATGAATCCAATAATCCCAGTTCCAAAGCAGACAGTTTCTGGCAGATGTGACTATTACAGGGGACTTAAAAAAGTAAGTTACGCACAGTTGTGGCAGGCAAAGTAATTTTTATCGACTGCTGCCCTGCACTTCAAAGTGACTCAGATACGCGACACTACTTTTCAACATAGTCACAGAGTCTCTGTAAACAGTCAATCATTCACATTCTCGATGACAGAAACTCACTCCCTGGTCACGGAGCCTTCCTAGAACCGCTGTGTGAGCGTCCGCATCGTGGGAAAATCTGGACTGCTGTGAGTCAGTTCCTCGACTGCCTGCGTCTGTGCGGCCTTGGCCAAATTGTTGACACCGATACACTACAGCTCGAGGCGGCACTGCATTTGGTCCGTATGGATGTCAGTGCAGTTTAGGCGTTTTGCCCGAAAGAATCTTACTGCCCCGCGGATTCCAACATTTGAGTACGCGCCTTTTCAGTCGCACGCTGTGATGTACCTGTTGTTATCCATTCTACAGCACCACTCCTGTATTCCATTTTTTTACTACTGGCTGGATAATTAATTAGAATTTTTAAATTTTAAGTATTTTCTGACTTTTAACTGTGAAGGCATAAATGCTTTTTTCTAGGAAATTTCATAGTAAATGTTCTTAGTTGTATTTCGTTCTCAATGGGAAACTTACCTCTTCTGCTGCGATGGTCGTCTCAAATTCCGCCACCGCAGAAGTTGGTAATTGTCGACCGTGTCGCCTAATGAAAAAATCTTAAGTTTCGATGCTGTCAACTATTGGTCAAATAAATAGACAGGCACTGTATTTTACTTGATGTTACTTATAATTATTCAAAATCCAATATTATTAACAAAACTGTTAAAATAGGAAGAGCGATAAAATTTCGCGTCCTCTCTTCATCAAGACACAGTACATACTCCTCTTTTCTGCCAAACTAACAAAAAAAGGTGGCAGTCACATCTCTCTCATGTAACAACATTTCTGCTGCAGCTCATCGCTTCCTCTTTTATCTTGCGTATACCTCTTTGAAAACATCTAGGAAGTGCCATTATACTGCGTCTGCAGGAAATCCGGCCACCTACTCCCTTCGGACAGTGTGCTACTTTTCCTGCGCAATTGTCATACTGTGGGACGACGTATTTTTTAAGCCCCTTCGCATGAGCCATAAAGTCATACACTATGTGATCAAAACTATCCGGACACCTGGCTGAAAATTACTTAAAAGCTCGTGGCGCCCTCCATTGGTAATGCTGGAATTCAGTATGTTGACCCAACCTTAGCCTTGATGACAGCTTCCACTCTCGCAGAGATGCGTTCAGTAAGGTGCTGGAAGGTTTCTTGGGGAATGGCAGCCCATTCTTCACGGAGTGTTACGCTGAGGAGAGGTATCGATGTCGGTCGGTGAGGTGTGGCACGAAGTCGGCGTTCCAAAACATCCCAAAGGTGTTCTATAGGATTCAGGTCCGGACTCTGTGCAGGCTAGTCCATTATAGGGATGTTATTGTCGTGAAACCACTTCGCTAAGGGCCGTGCTTTATGAACAAGTGCTCGATCGTGTTGAAAGATGCAGTCGCCATCATCGAATTAATCTTCAACAATGGGAAGCAAGACGGTGCTTAAAACATCAATGTAGGCCTGTGCAGTGATAGTGCCACGCAAAACAACAAGAGGTGCAAGCCTCCTCCATGAAAAACACGGCCACACCATAACACCACCGCCTCAGAATTTTACTGTTGTCACTACACACGCTGGCAGATGACGTTCACCGGGCATTCACCATACCCACACCCTGCCGTCGGCTCGCCACTTTGTGTACTGTTATTCTTCACTCTACACAACGTTTTTCCACTGTTCAATGGTCCAATGTTTACTCTCCTTACACCAAGCGAGGCGCCGTTTGGGCATTTACCAGCGCCATGTGTGACTTATAAGCAGCCGCTCGAACATGAAATCCATGTTTTCTCACCTCCTGCCCAGCCGTCATAGTACTTGCAGTGGATCCTGATGCCGTTTGGAACTCCTGTGTGATGGTCTGGATAGACGTCTGCCTATTACGCATTACGACCCTCTTCAACTGTCGGCGATCTCTGTCAGTCAACAGACGGGGTCGGCCTGTAGGCTTTTGTGCTGCACGTGTCCCTTCACCTTTCCACTTCACTACCTCATCGGAAACAGTGGACCTAGGGATGTTTAACAGTGTGGAAAACTCGCGTAAAAACGTATGACAAAAGTGACACCCAATCTCCTGACCACGTTCGAAGTCCGGGAGTTCCGCGGACCGCCCCATTTTGCTCTCTCATGATATCTAATCAGGTCGCTGATATGGATTACCTGGCAGTAGGTGGCAGCACAATGCACCTAATATGAAAAATGTATGTTTTTTGGGGGTGTTCAAAAATGGTTCAAATGGCTCTGAGCAGTATGGGACCTAACTTCTAAGGCCATCAGTCCCCTAGACTTAGAACTACTTAAACCTAACTAACCTAAGGACATCACACACATCCATGCCCGAGGCAGGATTCGAACCTGCGACCGTAGCGGTTGCGTGGTTTCAGACTGAAGCGCCCAGAACCTCTCGGCCACACTGGCCGGCTTTTGGGGGTGTTCATATACTTTTGATCACATAGTGTCTACCTCGACGAAGATAAGTTTGGTTTTCGGATAAATGTAGGAATACGCGACGCAGTACTGACCCTACGACTTGTATTATAATCCACGTTGATGTAAGGCAACCATGCGTAATGACATTTTGTGGATTTATAGAAAGCTTGTACTATGTGAATCTTTTTCTCTCCAGTTGTTACTGTTACTAGTCAAGTAAATTCACTGTTAACATGTATTTGTAAAGATAAGATTGCTATCATCAATTCTATCACTGACGTAAACTTCCGAAAATACACCCGTCACTCAAAAGGAGCCCCTTGAGTGTGAAGTCACAATTTCAGTCTTTCGTAAGGCTCACATGCAAGTGTTGTGTTAACAATTATGACAGGAAAAATATTAGCTGCTAATGATGCACCATTTGCGTCAGGAGGACTACAGAAAATGAGTGTCCAAAGAGATGCAGAGATCAATGTTCTATAACTCCGACCGAAGAGGCCTCGAACGGCACAACGGCACCGACCGACTGCCGTGTCATCCTTAGGCTATAGGCGTCACTGTATGCGGATATGGAGGGGCACGTGGTCATCACACCACTCACCCGGCCGTTGTCAGTTTTCGTGACTGGAGCCGCTATTTCTCAATCAAGTAGCTCCGGAATTGGTGTCGCAAGGGCTGAGTGCATCCAGCTTGCCAAGAGCTCTCGGCAGACAAAAACGGTTACCCAGCTAAGTGCTAGCCAAACCCGACAGCGCTTAACTTCGGTGATCTGACGGGCACCGCTGTTACCAAGGCGGCAAGGTCGTTGGCTCAACCTTTCATGGGTTGCATGTATTACACTTCACAAAATGGACATCGTCGACCTTCAACTTCTCGCAGCACAATAAATTATTTTCCAACAAATTTACCATCCAGATTAAGTCACCATAACTATATACCTCTGATTTCCAAGGTTCCTTTCACTTCCTCTTCAAATTGGTCGGAGCTGAAAACAAGTTCCTTACTAAACGGTGGGATAAGTTTGTTTATCTCATATAGACATTTTCGGCCGGATTCCGCAGTTTGCTGTGCATCGTCAAGTTGACGCTTCCGTCAACTACTTGCCTTGAAATCACAGTAACCAACGTCACTCGCAATTTGATGTGGTCACTATCATGAACACCCTGAAAACACCTCGATCGAGCATCCATGAAACGCGCGAACACCGGTTTTTGTAACAAATGTGCCTTGTCCATTCCTGAATATCCGTAGTTTTTCGTATGCACTACACGGTCATATTGCTGCAGACTTATTCGAAATCTGTTCATTTTTATTTTTTGCCATGCTGCGGACTATCTACCATGTACGTGATTATGTTTAGTACCTGCTCCTTGGAGCAGTACGTTTCACCGGACATGGCATTTGTGGCTTCCTCTCCGGCAACGATGATGAACTCCATGTCTCGACACCTGTTTCAATATCATCCTCACTTGTTAAGCACGTATCTCCTTCATTGTACCTGTCATGTACATTGTTCGCACAATCAAACTTATACGACACCACACATTCCACTGACTCATCTTGCAGAAAAGCTAGTATTTCATCTGCCACTTCTTTCTCACTCTGCAGAATTCCTTGGGTTCCTTTCTGACGCAATGTCAAGTTCGGGAACTGTTATAGATCTAACGCAATGTCAGCCTTGTTTAGCATTGCATTGCCTTGCTTTATATCTACACTACTAGCACTGTACCATTGTTGTAAGTTACTCTTCGACTAAGCGGTTCAACTACGTTCCGTAGCCTCATGCTGTGCCCACCATCGGAGATCTCCAGTCTCACCCCCTGTTGCCATTAGCAGCCCATATTGTGGTTGCATGACTAACAATACGCGGAACGTCGAAAGCCATTGGCCTTTCGCGATCCTCGCACTCAAGGGGTTCCTTCTGAGTTTAAAGAAAATAATAGCTATTGGGTCTTTGATATACTGCCCCGTGATCATTAAACTTCTGAACTACTAAGCTGAGCAGACGATTTTAGATAAAACATTAAATTACGATATCGTTTTTCGCGATCCGGTTTTGATGAAATGAAGCCTATACGTCGTCCCAAGCTACACTCAAGTTAACGTTGAAAACCTAATGAAAGATTGTCTAGTAACTTCGCAGATTAGCGTGTTCAAGCAGCCTGAGACGACTGTTTTACAGTTTTGTTATTAAGATATATAAAAATTCACTCATCAAAAAAACGTTTTGCATCACCTCGGTTCCCAGAGTTCCGGAAACTGTACAGAAAGTTGCAATAGAGATCAACATAAACATCATTTCCGCCCTTTTTATTGCCAATGGAAACCAAACATTGCAAGTTGTACCACCATACAGCGAGACCTTCAGATTGCTGTACACGCCGGTACCTCTAACACCCAGTAGTACGTCCTCATGCATTGATGCATGCCTGTATTCGTCGTGGCATACTATCCACAAGTTGATCAAGGCACTGTAGGTCCAGATTGTCCCACTCCTCAACGGCAATTCAGAGTGGTTGGTGGGTCACGTCGTCGATAAACAGCCCTTTTCTATCTATCTCAGGCATGTTCGATAGGTTTCATGTCTGGAGAACACGCTGGCCACTCTAGTCGATCGATGTCGTTATCCTGAAGGAAATCATTCACAGGATGCGCACGATTGGGGCGCGAATTGCCGTCTGCGAAGAAGATATGGTTGCACTATCGGTCGGAGGATGGTATTCACGTATCGTACAGCCGTTACAGCGCCTTCCATGACGACCAGCGGCGTATGTCGGCCCCACATAATGCCACCCCAAAACATTAGGGAACCTCCACCTTGCTGCACTCGCTGGACAGTGTGTCTAAGGCGTTCAGTCTGACGGGGATGCCTCCAAACAAATCTCAGACGATTGTCTGGTTGAAGGCATATGCGACACTCATTGGTGAAGAGAACGTGATGCCACTCCTGAGCGGTCCATTCAGCATGTTGTTAGGCCCATCTGTACCGCGCTACTTGGTGTCGTGGTTGCAAAGATGGACCTCGTCATGGACGTCGGGAGTGAAGTTGCGCATCATGCATCCTATTGCGCACAGTTTGAGTCGTAACACGGCGTCCTGTGGCTGCACGAAAAGCATTATCCAACATGGTGGCGCTGCTGTCAGGGTTCCTACGAGCCGTAATCCATTGGCAGCGATCATCCACTGCAGTAATAGCCCTTGGGCGGCCTGATCGACCCATGTCATCGACAGTTCCTGTCTCTCTGCATCTCCTCCATGTCCGAACAACATCGCTTTGGTTCACTCCAAGACACCTGGACACTTGCCTTGTTGAAAGCCCTTCCTCACACAAAGTAACAAAGCGGTCGCGATCGAACCGCGGTATTCACCGTCTAGCCAAAGTTGAACTACAGACAACACGAGCCGTGTACCTTCTTCCTGGTGAATTGACTGGAACTGGCCGGCTGTCGGACCCCCTCCGTCTAATAGGCGCTGCTCATGCATGGTTGTTTACATCTTTGTCGGATTTAGTGACATCTCTGAACAATCAAAGGGACTGTATCTGATACAATATCCACAGTCAACGTCTAACTTCCGGAGTTCTGGGAACCGGGATGATAGAAAACTTTTTTTGATGTTTGTAGATGAAAAAATTTGTATTAAATTTTGCTAAAGAACGGAATAAATTGCAGCAAAATTTTAATCATGTTAAATACTGTTTTTGTGAACCTGCAATGGGCAATATAATTGTTTATGAGGGTTATAAGCATTTAGAAGAACGCCGTGAAGAAGTTGAAGACGACAAGTGCCCTACACGCCCCAGCACATCATCAACCGATGAAATCGTCGAAAAAGTGCAATAAATGGTATCAATGATCGTCGAATAGTACAGGAGTAGCTGACGACCTTGGCATATGAGCTGGCTCATGCCATGGACTTTTTAGAATATTTTGGGTATGAAAGGTGTGACACCAAAATTAGGACCCTAAAGCTCCACCTGAAAACGGCGGGAATCAAAGGGTCAATACGCCAGTGAGCTAACACAGCGACGACAGTGATGGAAGCTGAACAACTCTCCGCCACGTTTTATGTTGTCAGAACAAATGGACTCTTTGTGGGATAGTGGCACATAATGTGTCACTTAACTACAAAGTACCATCCAGCCATTAGCGTTCATTAGTGACAGGCAGAATCGAAATTAGCCCTGGCGGCTGTGACACGTTTTGTAGCGCTCGCTGCGGTGTCACGCCGTACTGTTAGCCGCTATATTTTACGTGGCCGTTGCGCTGTCGTTATGAAAGCGACAGGGTAAAAGTCTACACCAGAGTATGCGGCAATGTTGTCAGCGCTCGTCATGGTAAATGCTGGCAACGAAAGAGGCAGTGTCGGTTGCTGATTGTACGTAGCTAATGAGAGTGCAGCGGATGGACGCGGGTCGAAGTAGAAGAGATTTTGTGGCACTCTCACGTCAAAGTACCACATCCTCGTAATTCCTGAAATTTTCGACGAAAAAGCAGTCAAATACCTGTGACAACCAAGATAATAAATTTAATTGCTGCTCGTGTTGCGCTGTTTTCCAACATCACCATAACCTCACACAATTCGGGACATGTTCGAAAAAAAGTGAAATATTTGTGACAAGGCACTAGAAATTCACCGCCTATTATCTTGCCTCTCGCTGCCTACGCAAAACTGAGGCGTCACCGACACGTTCAGAAGAGAAAAACCACCGCACCGTGACTGGTGTTTCCCCTGAGCTAGAATTAAGCCAAGCGACAGAGTCGGTGTTTTCTTTTATAAGCTACACAACCGCTGAATTTCTTTTCGGAATCGTGCCTGTCATGTGTCCAAGGTATAAATGAGCGCTCATACCCGAAGAGAAGATCTAAGACTCGTGTACGTAGTTCTACTTATGCAACTGAGCTGAATTTTGTGTACATTGATGTATTTGTTTACTTGTGTAACAAAGCTTGTTCCATCCAATTCCTTGTCACATGATACTTTCAGCATTTTGTGACAATAAAGAAATCTGGACAAACGTTTGCAGTATATTTTGCAACCTTTCTGATACCTTAGGGGAAAGAAGATCCAAACATTTTGTTGTGACTAACAATATTGTTGCTGAAGTTAAAATCTTCTGGGTTATTAGGTCGCGTCATGTTTCTTCTAAAATGATCGACGTTTCGACCTCTCTGCTGGGATCTTCCCCAGGATCTTCTGGTGTCCACTACCACTTATAGCAGTAGTGGACACCAGAAGATCCTGAAGATGATCTCAGCAGTGGGGTCGAAACGTCGATCATTTTAGAAGAAACATGACGCGGTCTAATAACCCAGAAGATTTTAACTTCAGTGACAACAGCCACGAAAGCCTGCAGACTTACCATAATATTGTTGCTGGTTGGAAACCTATGGCGAACTATGGCTCTCTTGTAGGAGTGTTATTAAGTTGCTGACGATTGCAGCAGGCGTTACTACAATAACTGCTCTTCCTGTTTTCTGTTACATTTTAAATGAAGTATGCCTTCACATTAGAAAATGTGGATTACAGGCAAGGAAGTTTGTAATACCTTGTGACTAAATGGATACTAATTTTAAATTACTACGTCGAATTTGAGTAGGAGTCCTTCGTAAGCGAGGTGAAAAGTACAAAGTACAAATTACTCTATGAAGCAATCTTGATATCTTTCTGCACCTGGCTAATTATTTTGCAAAATCTGATTCCTCTGATTTGGTCCATTATAATCTTTGTTTTGTTTATATAAGATATTTTCGATGTGTATAGTGTACAACAAGTTGAGTGTTATGTTTTAGTGCGTGTCAGACTCTGCACAAATGGACCATTAGAAAACTGTAAATAGAAATTCTTCTAAATTTCGCCACTAACTTCGCCAAAAGAATCGATAACCAACTAAAAAATCGCGTGTTTCTTATGTATTGCAATAAAAGTCAACGAAATAAAGCAGACTCTCACACATTGACAACATCAATAGAAATGGCTTAATACACACAACAAACGCACTTGAAAATGGGAATCATTTCCCGAAACGCGTCGTGCGAAAAGTAAATAAAGAAAAATCGTGACTGGTAGCAGAAGATATCTTTATAAACAAATCTATTTGAATCTGATTCCATATAATGAAAAGACGATAAACTGATTCAGGCGAAAAACAATTTAGCCAGGTAGTGTCTCAGCTATTAATTTTATAAACATAGTATCAACCAACAATTTCGTTGTATATTCGACTGACTGTGTGTGTTAAATCGTGTTGTATTTCATCCGTGAGCCAGATCCATAACACAGACAGTTCGTTTAAAATACAAATTTACCACAAACAATTTATATAAAGGAAATTTTTTCTAGAACGTTTCTCTCTGAAATCTCTGTTCTTCCCAACTTCTGGATTAAGCACGTCGCCTACAGATTTTACAATGTTTCCGTGTCGGGTATGTCTTATGTACAGCAAAGGATGTATTAATTAAACCACACCAAGACAGTGTCTACTCGTTGTGAAAGCCACGCAGCCGTACGTCTGGGGCCACAATACTCCTATCTATACGTTACAGTCATTGCTGAAAGACGATGTACATCATGTGTTCGTCCACAATAACAGGGAGTAATTTCGGTTCTGCCTGTCACTAATAATGGCTGGATATTCAGGCTCTATAAAGAATACCTAAAGAGCTATGAGCAATTGTTCAACTTCGATACTGTGAAACAAATTTCTTATACTGCAAGGTCTTTGCTTACCACATTTTGAGAGGTAGTAGCGTGGGCCAAAACAAGAAAAAAATTTCCACGTTCTCTAAAGTGCATACCTCACATTGCATACCTTGTTCATATTCGCTACTGTGTAGTAGATCTTTTCTACTGAAGAACGACTCATAACTCGTAAGATATGCATTTTAGAACACATGTTTACTGCATTTTTTGGTTCGAATGACTGTTCTTGTTATGTCGCTGAATAGTGATCATTTCTCCTGGGACACCCTGTATATTCTCTACTTCTTTGATGGGAGTAAAGGCTGAAATGACGCGAATAAGTTCTGAACAGGATATGAAGGCTAACGAGTACACCATCTGTCAGTTTTACTTCTGTATTTTTTTTTTTTAATTTATGTGACGTGAACTTCGGAACTCAAATATGAGTCTTACCTAGCAGTTTGATGAAACTCTCAAAAGTTCTCGACAAATTTGGAATTTTCCGAGTGTCTTTAGCACCTTAAGGTACGATCAGTTACTCGATGACCAGTGTAACTCAGTGGCAGAATGCTTGCTTGGCACGTGAGCGCTCATTGGTTCGATTGTATCCATTAGAAAGTTTTCAGCGGAGATGCTCGTAGAAACGAGCATTTCAGTGAAGAGTAAAACAGAAACTTGAAAAAAATATAGTTATTTTTTAAATTATTTGAATTTTTTTGAAATGATTAGCAATTTTTTAAATGTAAACAATCAATATTAACAATCTCCCATAAATCATCAGTAATGAAGTATTTCTATTTGCAATGAAAACTGGTGTTCTGTGTCTGATATGTCTTTAGAAATAAGAAGAGACGCATTTCTCATAAAAATGACAATTACGTATGTGTTAAATAGCATACATTTGACGAATTTTATATTTAAATGTAGTAGATATTCGGACTGAATGGAAAAAAGGGAAAGGAATAATGAGTGAAAGTAGACTCGAACCAGCGATTACTAATCAGGAGCGCTACCGATTTTTTTCCATCTTTATGTATTTTACGCTTCACGGAAACGCTCATAGAGCATGCACCATTGTTTAAAGGTTTGCATCAGACAGGAATCGAACTCACGCTGCCGTCGTGGCAGGCAAGCACTCTACCCAGCGCGACGTTACCTTTTGAAACGTCAAGCTTAGTTTAGGATGCTAAGAAAACTGGAAAGTCGATTTTTCGGACAATTTTTCGAGTTCCATCGAAATGCTTCGGATTATTGACTTTTGATATCCAGAACTTCAGGTACCATAAATTCAAAAAACAAGCCGAAAACGTGCATTGTGCGGGTATGTATTACTTCCAATCTTCTGTTCGTCTATCTCCTCCTTCCCCTGTCTCTGGCCATGCCGTGCTTCACCCTCTGTCCATCCATCTCGTCCAATTCCTCGCTCTCCATCTCTTCCAATTCCCCACTCTCCATCTCCTCCTATCACCTAGGTACACTCAGCAACACATATGGATAATATCTGCGAAATGTGCTGCGAATAGAACTGGTGGTAAACTAGTGGTACATTAAAACGTCATGGATGATGCGGCAGTTTTTCACACATGTCAGTCTTTATCATGTCATATTTCATTAATTATGTGACGTACAATTTTTCTGGTGCATTCACTGGCATATATGAACAGTGTCTGCAGAATGTGTCGCGAATACAGATAGTTGTAAAGAAGTAATAAATCAAAACTCGATGCTTTATGCAGCAATTTTACTGCACGAACGGCGAAAATATAGGAATCAGTAAGCTTCCTCCCTTCCCAAGATTTTATGGGGGTCGTCAGACAGAAAGAGTTTCGTCAAGGTTTTGAATTACGTATAAAGTTCGTTGCAAGTGTGTAAGTGCTCTCATTCGCAGATACTGCATGCATGAAGTATGGGTATTCGAGAGCCGGGTAAGTAATATGTGTACCAAGTTTTGGTGATGTCAGCCGAGTGGTTTAGGAGGACACGTCGAAATACGTTTATGCACTGATCAGCCGGAACGTATGACCACTAACTTACTATCGATATAAACTCGTCCAGGCGATAGCACCGTCACCAGGCGAGGAATGACTGGTAGTCAGACACACGCACGATGCATGACGTATCAGTGAGCGTGCTGTCGGCGGCTTGTAGAATGGGGAAGGCGCGCGATCTATCTGAGTTTGACCGAGGGCAGGTTGTGATGGCCCGGAGACTCAGCACGAGCATTTTGGAAACTGCACGACGTGTCGGGTGTTCGAGGAGTGCTGTGGTGTCTTTAACACGAGGCGACGTCAGAGTGAAAACACGTCTGGACGTCTTGGGGTTGGGCGGTCACCCAACATCACAGACGTCGGACGTCGTAGGTTGGGCAGACCAAACAGGACACGTCGGGAACTGGGCGGAACTAACATCAGACTTAAATGGTGGGCATAACATAACTATGTCTGAACACACAATGTACCGAACACTCCTATTGATGAGTCTCCACAGCCGAAGACCCATGCGTGTGTCAATGTTAACATGACGACATCGGCAACTATGAGTAACACTGGCACATGGACGTTGCATGGTCTGACGAATGCCGATACCTTCTTCATCACGCCGATTGAGGAGGGGGGGGGGGGCGTCTTCCAGAGGAACAGCTCGTTTAGTATTATCGCGAAATAGGGGAGATAGTGTCACAGACATGATACGTGAATTGGAGTGGTAATCATGAAAGCAAAGGCGTTTTTCGTTGCGACGGGATCTTCTCGTGAAATGTCAATCACCAGTTTTCTCCTCCGATTGCGAAAAAATTCTGTTAGCACCCACGTACATAGGGAGAAATGATCAGCACGATAAAATAACAGAAATCAGGGCTCGCACAGAAAAATTTAAGTGCTCGTTCTTCCCGCGTGCCGTTCGAGATTGGATCGGTAGAGAGACAGCTTGAGGGTGGTTCATTGAACCCTCTGCCAGGCACTTTATTGTGAATAGCAGTCACGCAGATGTGGATGTAGACATCTGTACTACAAGACGGAGACAAGCTGGCGGTGGCTCCATTATGATCTGTCGAACAATCATTTCGGCATCCATGGCTCCAGTGTAGCTCGTGCAAGGCATCATGACGGCCAAGGAATATCGTACACAGATTGCAAACCACGTACACCTCTTCATAACCAGCAAGGCATCATGACGGCCGAGGGATATCGTACACTGGTTGCAAACCACGTACTCCTCTTCATGACCATCATATTTCTCAAAGGCAGTGACATTTTTCAGCAAGATAATGCACCCTGTGACAAGGCCAGGAGTGTGATGGAGTGGTTCGAGAGAGACAGTGGCAAGTTCCAGCTGATGTGCTAGCACCCCAACTCGCCAGATCTGAACCCAGTCGAGCACATCTGGGACGTAATTTAGCGTGACGCCAGAGCTCATCGCCCCTCTCCCCGGAATTTACGGGAGTTTGGGGACCTGTGTGTGCAGATGTGATGTCATTCCCCCCCTCCCCCAGCTACCTACCAAGGCCTTATTGATTCCATGCAACGACGCTTTCCAATACCAGCTATTAGGTAGGTGTTCACAATGTTCTGGCTGATACGTCTACCCATTTTCATAATTTGTATAGATTATGTTCGAGTATAATGACTTCTCTGGGGACTAGAAATCTACTCTGTAGGAATCAGCATGGGTTTTGAAAAAGGCGATCGTATGAAATGTAGCTCGCGCTATTCGTCCACGAAACTCAGAGGGCCATAGACACGGGTTCCCAGGTAGCTGCCGTGTTTCTTGACTTCCGCAAGGCCTTTGACACAGTTCCCCACAGTCGTTTAATGAACAAAGTAAGAGCATATGGACTATCAGACCAATTGTGTGATTGGATTGAAGAGTTCCTAGATAACAGAACGCAGCATGTCATTCTCAACTGAGAGAAGTCTTCCGAAGTTAGTGTGATTTCAGGTGTGCCGCAGGGGAGTGTCGTAGGACCGTTGCTATTCTCAATATACATAAATGACCTTGTGGATAACGTCGGAAGTTCATTGAGGCTTTTTGCGGATGATGCTGTAGTACATAGAGAGGTTGTAACAATGGAAAATTGTACTGAAATGCTGGAGGATCTGCAACGAATTGACGCATGGTACAGGGAATGGCATTTGAATATCAATGTAGACAATTGTAATGTGCTGCGAATACATAGAAAAAAAGATCCTTTATCATTTAGCTACAATGTAGCAGGTCAGCAACTGGAAGCAGTTAATTCCATAAATTATCTGAGAGTACGCATTAGGAGTGATTTAAAATGGAATGACTGTATAAAATTAATCGTCGGTAAAGCAGATGCCAGATATTCATTGGAAGAATCCTAAGGAAATGCAGTGCGAAAACAAAGGAAGTAGGTTACAGTACACTTGTTCGTCCACTGCTTGAATACTGTTCACCAGTGTGGGATCCGTACCAGATAGGGTTGATAGAAGAGATAGAGAATATCCAACGGAGAGCAGCGCCCTTCGTTACAGGATCATTTAGTAATCGCGAAATCGTTACGGAGATGATAGATAAACTCCAGTGGAAGACTCTGCAAGAGAGACGCTCAGTAGCTCGGTACGGGATTTTGTTGAAGTTTCGAGAACATACCTTTACCGAGGAGTCAAGCAGTATATTGCTCCCCCCTACGTATATCTCGTGAAAAGACGATGAGGATAAAATCAGAGAGACTAGAGCCCACACAGAGGCATACGGACAATCTTTCTTTCCACGGACAACACGAGATTGGAATAGAAGGGAGAACCGATAGAGGTACTCAAAGTACTCTCCGCCACACACCGTCAGGTGGCTTGCGGAGTATGGATGTAGATGTAGAAATAGTGCGAATGTGTTTCAAATGTCTGCGAGTCGTGTAACTGAGGTGGGGTGTGGGGACCAGCATGGCATTCACCTAGTAGGATGTGGAAAACCGCCTAAAAACCACATCCAAGCTGGCCCGAGGCCGGCGCGCCTACTCATGTCCGGGAATCGGCGCGTTAGTGCTCGGCTACCCTGGCGTGTCACCCCTCCCCCCCCCCCCCCTTGCCTACCAAAGCCTTATTGCTTCCATGCAACGATGCTTTCCAATAGCGGCTATTAGGTAGGTGGTCACAATATTCTGGCTGATGGGTGTACATACACCCATTTTCATAATATGTATGGATTATAGAAATTCGATTGCAGTATGGTATCTTCGTACAAGACGGCAGAGAACGAGAGGCATGGAAATAAGGGACGTAAGAAGAAGAAGCAGGCTTCTCTGGCGCGTTAAAAATTGGTATAGCGGTAATCTATATTTTTTTGTCAGAGACAGCAAAGGACTTGGAAGAGCAGTTGAACGAAATGGACAGTGTCTTGAAAGGAGGGTATAAGATGAAGATCAACAAAAGGAAAACAAGGATAATGGAATGTAGTCGAATTAAGTCGGGTAATGCTAAGATAATTAGATTAGGAAATGAGACACTTACAGTAGTAAAGGAGTTTTGCTATTTGGGGAGCAAAATAACTGATGACGGTCGAAGTAGAGAGGATATAAAATGTAGACTGGCAATGGCAAGGAAAGAGTTTCTGAAGAAGAGAAATTTGTTAACATCGAGTATAGATTTAAGTGTCAGGAAGTCGTTTCTGAAAGTATTTGTATGGAGAGTAGCCACGTATGGAAGTGAAACGTGGATGATAAATAGTTTAGACAAGAACAGAACAGAAGCTTTCGAAATGTGGTGCTACAGAAGAATGCTGAAGATTAGATGTGTAGGTCACATAACTATTAAGGAGGTATTGAATAGAATTGGGGAGGAGTTTGTGGCATAACTTGACCAGAAGAAGGGATCGGTTGGTAGGACATGTTCTGAGGCATCAAGGAATCATCAATTTAGTGCTGGAGGGCAGCGTGCAGGGTAAAAATCGTAGAGGGAGACCAAGAGATGAACACACTAAGCAGATTCAGAAGGATGTAGGCTGCAGTAGGTAGTGGGAGATGAAGAAGCTTGCACAGGCTAGAGTAGCATGGAGAGCTGTATCAAACCAGTTTCAGGACTGAAGACCACAACAACAACAACAACATATTTTCCTTTCTTGTTGGGGGTCGGGGTACGGTAGGAGAGTGTGCCCGCTCCCCACACGCCTGGACTGGACGCTGGATGCTGCCCCACCGCCCGGCCTACCACACCACGCGACACCTCAGCTCAGCTCAGGAGGCGTCGCCGCCGCCGCCGCTGGTGGGGGAGGCGAGCCTCCTCGCCACCTCCGCCCCCCGCCCCCCGGCAGCGGGCTTCGGTTTTCCCGGAGCCGGCCGGCCGCGTCTGATATTGCGGCAGCCGCGCGGCGCGCCGCCACTCTCAGCTGGACCCCGCGCGCTCACACAGTGTCCGCCCCCCTCCCCCAGTGCAGTGACGCGTCGTGACGCCCGCCCGCTAGCCGCTCCAGTGCCGCGCTGCCCGCGACTCGCCTCGCACACTAACTCCAGGCAGCCGCCGCCATGAAGGACTTCCTCAGCCTCTTCGGCTTCGTGGCCAAGTCGTACCGCGTGGTCAGCTCGTCCAAGACCGAGGCGGACGCCGCCGACAAGCAGCAGGAGCTCCAGAAGGCCCAGCACGAGGGCACCAGCACCTGCGATGCGGCCGCCAAGCTGGGCCGCCGCGGCTCCAAGCCCGGCGTCGTCGTCAACAGGGCCTTCCACGACCCCGACTACCAGCGCCGGCTCCACCGCAGGCGTAAGTCCGCAGCCTCGACGCGCGACGCCCTGTTCGCTCTTCGCTCATGTGTGACCGATTCGCTCAGTATTCGCCTACTAGGTGACAATGGACGGCGAATGTACCACGGAAACGAAAGTACCACCGCGTGTGCCACAACGAAGAGTAACAACACTCTACTGTTAACCGTATAGTGCGTGTTTGATAGTCACAGCCACAAACGAAGGGGGCCCTTAGAGGATAACGGAACAAGCAAATAATCTTAATAAACGAAGCTCAGGAAATGAGTGGTTTCCCCGATACGACATATGCTCAAGTGCATTCGTCCCAGTGTTACATCACTGTTATCGTGTTTTTGATGATCTTCCTTATGGTGAAGGGATGTCTGTGTCATACTGGATAGTTATAATTAAAGTTCAGCTATTCAGAGAGTTCCATTGTGGTTGTAATTATTGTATGGTAGCGAAACTTGGTAGGTATTCTAACGCACTCCAAAAAAAATCAGTTCCAGTTTTGGCCACCAAGTACAAATCTGGCTCTATGTATTCGAGAGGAGACGTATAGAAATGGTTCATGTGTAATAGACTAGAAATGGGACGCGAGCAGGAAAACTCAGACGAGGGGCAGATGCATAGTGCTGATTCTATTTTTAATCACCACTTACGCCTGAAAGTCTCTTCGGGTTTGCTGCCGGATCCTAAAATCAACTTGACTCGATATTTCGGCGATCCCGCTGAGAACTGACATATCAGCAGAGGCAGCATTTTCTTGAAGATGGCGAACAGTTGGATCGCCGAAATATCGAATCAAGTTGATTTTAGGATCCGGCAGCAAACTCGAAGAGACTTTCAAGACTTATTACGCCGGGAAAGCCTACGTAATCACCACTTAACACAGTTTGTTCAATATCAGCACCAGAGGCGTCTACGAGATGGTGTACAGCGCTAAATTTGCGTCTGGTGGCCGAAATTGGAACTAATTTTTTTCATCATAAATTGGATTCTCATTAACATATTATAATACCTGCCAACTTTCGCTACCGTACTACGATTACAGCCCACCCTGAACCTCCGCGAGCAGGTTTTTAGTTTTTTGGTTATAACCACCCAGTACAAGCGCGATGATGCACCAGGACAGCTTCATGGGGCACGCATCTACGACAATAAGTGTTTCGATCGTGGCTCGCCAACGCCGTGGCCTCCCAGGTTGTCCGACTTGAACAAGCTGGATCTTTTAGGCCATATTTAAGAGCTTTAGTGTGCACCAACGCTCTTGGTAGTGCCGACGAACTCCAAAAACGCTTTGTGGATGGTTGCCACTACATTGTGAACGCGTCTGGCATTTCTGAACGGGCATGGGAATCGATGAAGAAACCTGATGAAGCCTGTTGTAATGTGTTTCTCTGGATCCTCGGGGACTCTGTTACAAGATAGTCATGTGGTTAGCACAAATGAGTCGAATAGAGGAAACCATTGGGTCATGGATCTATGATTATTAGGACTATTTGCTTTTTGCGTTCTCCTCTACGCGTTCCTTTCTCTTGTGCCTATAATATTTAAACCCCTTATGTAGGGTGTAAGAAAACTACATTTAGTGTGTTTGGAGGAAACAAAAAGAAACCCTTTTTATTTGACAAAAATGTCATAGGTGCACCATTCCCGCACTAGGGCTCCTTCAAGCTTTCGACGATGTTGGTCAGAGACGGTGTTGAAACTACCGTGTGATGAATATTGCTCCTAAGACGTTGGTGAAAATGTTGTCCGTTCACGTTAATACACAACCGGCATCTGCGTACTAATGACTTTCTAACGCGCTCAAAACAGCCAGGAATTTCACAAATAATGGTTGGAGCAATAGCCGAACTGTCAGCCTGATCTCCTGCGGTGTCTGTCGGTGTCTCGTACACCAAACGATTCATCTCTTCCCCACAGAAGGAAATTCATAAGAGTGAGGTCGTGAGAAAGTCACGGCCACGATGCTGACAAACCCCTCCCAATTCAGTTACTTGCGGAAAAGCTGTCTAAATGTTTACTTGCGTTAAATCTTCATAAATGACGCTTATGACAGCTAACTCGGTCAGAATGTAATCAGCCATCAAGAAACTGTAAACGTTAGTAGAAACTTCCGTGTAAACACATCACAACATAAATAACAATGTAACTCTTTATCCAGGAACGTGGAGACCGCTAACAATAAAAACTTGCCCGTTTAGCAGTAAGATGTTATATTGTTGCAGATCAGAGTATAATGTCAACATGTTACTTACGAAACAGTCAAAACAACTGGGAACCTTGGCCTAGGTGAAGTCCAGTGCGCAACCTTTCATGCAACGGTGCACCTGTAACGTTGGTGTCACATAAAAAATATTCCTTTTTGTCTTCTCAAAACACTCTCACATTTTGTATACGTCGTTTGTTTAGCCACGTACGTGGATGATTTATTAGACAGGATCAGCAGCGCTGTAATATCTTTCGCTGAGGACGCTGCTGCGTACAGAAAAGTAGCGTCGATGGACAGTTTTGAGGAATTTCAGAAAGAATCGGACATTTCCGTTTGTGGTAATGAAACGCACTCTCTTTAAATGCTGAGAAATGTTAAGTAATGCCTGTAACAAAGAACTGTTCAGTATCTCAAGATTCATGGTCAATATTTTGAGCACGTCACATCGTATTAATATTTGTGGCTAATCGAAGAAGCGCCGCGAAATCAACGCGTAAAATCAGTTTCGGGCAAGGCTACTGGAAGACTTTTATTTGTTGGTATGATAGTTACAGACGTTCTCGCCTTCGGTTCTTTTAGCAAACTGCCAGTGCGGCTTTGTGGGTAAGTGGCAAAGTTTCATGCTACGGATCCAAACCTCCGAATCCTCGGTCGGTCATTGGATCTCTTTCTGTCACTTATCGCTTTTTTCACATCTGATCGTGATTTCTATATGTGAAAAAGTCTTGTTACACTGTGCATGGACAGCTGTGTGTCCCTGCCTCTGTAGATGGGTAACTCATCTCAAATGTCGGGGTTAGCGGATAGTCACTTTGATTCTCAAATTACTTTATTGGAGGCAGCTGTAACTCATCGAACAGTCATGTCTTGGACAGGAAACATCTCAGAAATCTCGTGTTACAATCTTTCTCGAACCATTTTTCCATCACCATCTAAGACAAACTGGATCAGTATATACTGGTGGTGCACTTCAACAGGTAATTTCAATCTTAAAAGTGCGCTTGTACGACAGGCAAATAACACATCTTAAATTTTTCTATAAGCGTTCCCAATTATTTATGCCCTTCCTACATTATCTATATGGAAAGTAGAACACTTGTGATCAGGTACCTCAGATCTGGTGGACGAATAACTACCTTCAAAGTGGCATAAACTTCCAAGTGGTTCTTCATAGAACTTGCCCCACAATCAACATATATCGCAAATTCGTCGTTTTTCGTCAGGCGTACGAAATACCCCGTCATAGATTTTGTTTCATGGACAAGAACTATCCTGCAGCCGAAACTTCAGTTCTGATTGAAAAAGAAAAGGTGATGTGTTTACTTCAGTGGTTAGATAAAGTTACGGAAACTCTTTGAGCACCACTTTATGACCCCCATGCACGTCTAACTGAAACAGATGAAGGATATTCGATGTACAAATGTGTGCTGTGTTTTGCGGTGTTAATCTGTGTAAATAGTGTATCGTAGCAGGAAAAGTAGTTTCCGAGGCAGCTGTGCTCAGTATGAGTGTAGAAGTGCAATATTTAGCCGATGAAGAAGTTTCAGAAAAAAATGAAGTGAAACACCAATGTCTACGTTAAAAATTTTTCATTGAGTTGCTCATAACAACCACCTTTAAACCGTCATGACGCCATCGCCAGCAACTGAGACGCGACGCGTCACATACAGAAATTTTGTGAAGAAAAGTTGTGACCAGTCTGATAAGCGCGATACAAATACCACTGTGTTTAACATTTTCCTGTCTGAGAACACGCAGAAGTGCGTACGACCGACGTGTGAACCGACTCGCGTGTTACTTGGGAGTCCTCACGTTCATTGTTGCCGTAGGCAGCGACCACGGTATGTGGCGGGGGGAGTGACTTGCACGTACCTAGCCACGACTGTGAATCACTAAGCTGGCGGCTTTCATACTTCTTCCGAACGAACTATTCTATTACGTAACGTGGATGAAAAGTTTCAATTTTTTCTTCGTCATCATCTTCAAGTTAATCCAGTGTTACGGAGCAGTGAAGGACTTAACTTACGTAAGAGCTTATTTCAGTTCAATTGAACCGTTAATGTTGATAATTACAAGCAACAAGCCTACTTGTAATAACCTTCGCTGTTCATCTTTCCTCATGTACCAGAGGTCGATTAATCAGCTACACTTCAACAATAACAATACGTATCTCATGTTTTGTGTAGTTTCGGCGTACAGAACTTTACAATTCAAGAAATCTCCAGGATGACCGAGTATACAGATTAAAACAATTTTTCATAATCCTGCGTACTTGGACACGACTGTCGTAACACGATTTGTAAGATTTTTTTTTAAATATGTTATATCTAGCAACTGTTTCATTGACCGTGTTTTGCTTTCATAGCCTCAATAGTTTATCGGTATGCAGAAAGTGTACGAATCTGTAACACTTCGCGTTGAACCATTAACGCCACATTAAAGCGGAGCATGCTTCTTTCGGCCACATTTCCTGCTTTGTTCACTACCTTGAAGAGCAGTCAGGTGTATTTCATAAGGACTCCACCATGAGAAAATCACTTTTGCATATTTCCAATAATTAAAAAGTAGTACATACCCTATAGTCAGTTCTTCTTTCCTCTGACTCGATTTTGTGTAACATCGATCTGATACTGCTAACTGGGTGGTGTTTTCCTATAACCAAACTTCTTTTTCCAATTCACCTTGGAGAGTCTGCTCACACCTTTTAAAAAATGTCATATGTAAATCTACTTTTTCATTTTGTATGTGTTTAAGGTATGGCGGTGTGTACCAGCCCCTGAATCCATTTGTCTGTGACTTTGGTCGTTGTATGAACTGAAGTTTTTTTTTTTTTTTAAGTCATCCCGACTGGTTGGAGATACATAATTTTGTTGTTGTATCGCGTTATCCGTTCTCTGTGAGGATTAACTTCTCAAATACAGTTTCACCCACAAGGGGAGCTTCGATTCTCTCCACACTTACAGGATTTCGAGGCCAGTGCCAAGTTATCAACGACCTAAAGCCACACGACGCAGTTCTCAGAGAAATAACATCTTTCCATTTTTAATTAGTTATTGCATTCAAATTCGATAGTTCACAATTAATTAAAATTTGGTACAAAAATGACACTTAAAATAGACTTTTTTTGGTTCTAAATATTGAACAGTATTTATGATATTCATTTTTTTTCGTTTGACGATAAGGCATTTCGTTATGTCCTTGACAAATCTTAGTTTGTTTCGTGTGATTGGTAATAATACAGAATTAAAATAAAAGTAGAAACACAAGTTACTGCTAGCGAGAAGCGAGCTAGCATTCACTTAACTACCGGAAACGTTGTTAAATACTTTGAAATGTTTCATAATTAACGGCGGATGGAAATTTCGCAAGATTCAAAGGCGATTTTATTGGAGTGCCTTAAACAGAAGAAAGAAAAGAAAAAAAAGTGCTGTAAGTCTGAAAAAAAATGGAGTGGGGTGAGTCGTTCATCTCACATTGAGCGTTTTACGTAAGACGGAATACTGTTGGACTAGTTCCTTCTTTTGCACAGATAACCTGTCTGCATCCATCTTGGAACGCCAGAGTTTGAACTGAGTAATTTGTAGTGCTCGCGGTTATTGTTTTTTTCGTTCTCTCTGGTATCTCTTGTCTGTTAATGCGGGTCGCCAGTTCACGACTACTGTCCTTACGCTGCGCAAAGTTGGCAGGACTGGCTTGTCCTCTTAGAGCCGGCAGACTGGAAACGAGGTGGATCAGCGATTGCGCGTATTTTCCAGCCGGGTCGCCTCGGTACCCGGAGGACTCTTGAACTCGGCAAACGAATCTGAAGACGTCACCCGGGGTGAAAGCTCTCGCAGGCAGGCTTAAGAAACCGACGGCAGAGATGAGGCAGAAGCGGAACCTTGCTGTGCAGAGCAACCGCTTTGTGCAGTTTCGTCAGCGCAGGTCGTTACAAATGGACGGAGGCATTTTACAAGGTTGTGACGTGTCTTACGAGCTGAGAGCGCTACTTGTTAGTAAGATATGCAACTCACATTGAAATTCAAATGGCGGTGCGGGAGGACGCATGTGGGTCGGCTTCGCAGGAATCCTTTCCAGTTACAAGTCCTCATGGGAGTCAAAATATATCCAAACTAACGAAGTAGTCGGCCGGCCGCTGGTGGCCGAGCGCTTCTAGGCGCTTCAGTCTGGAACCGCGCGACCGCTACGGTCGCAGGTTCAAATCCTGCCTCGGGCATGGATGTGTGTGATGTCCTTAGGTTATTTAGTTTTAAGTAGTTCTAAGTTCTAGGGGACTGATGACCTCAAAAGTTAAGTCCCATAGTGCTCAGAGCCATTTGAACCATTTAACGAAGTAGTCGCAAAAGATTGTAAAACGTAAAATGTTCTCCTCTGATCGAATAAAGGCAGTCACGTTGGCAAAAGTTGCTAGCGCAGAGTCTATGGTAGGAGGTGTTTAACGATCTGACGGTCCTGTTCGCTAGGTCGGATTCTGACAGATCCCAGAGAGTGTCTATCTTCCTTAGATCGTTTTCTATATTTTGAGTCTGACGAAAAATTTCTTACAACATCCAGATATGAAAGTTGCAGTCTTTTGGGGCAAGAGACTCTTCTTCGACATTTTTTATAAATAAGACGAGTGTAGCGTTTTTTTTTTAATTTCTACGTTGAAAAATGTTGCACTTCGAATATAACCGGAATGTCGTCTTGGCCGATGCTTAGACGGATACAACATTTAAAAAAAAAGAAAAAATGCAGGAAACTACCTTCAGTGATGCAAAAAACTACGATCAATGTTTGTACTATCAGTCTTTCTGTAAAATAAAGGAAAACACTCGCGTCAGCAACACCAAACAAAATAAAAGCAGCAGACGGAGGTTACTTTCTAACCAATGCGTTTGAAAATACCTGACACAACAGAATCGAAGACGAAGAAATATTGATAGGACGGGGAACGAAACAAGTAATCGAAAAAAATAAGCTGTTGATTTCAACAACAGAAAATGTGTAAGTATTGGTGGGAGGAATGTTATTAAGTGTCCCATCTCTACGAACATCAAATAGTGGAACGCTGGTACATAAGGAAAATGACACAAAGTTTCTACCGACAGACGTGACAGCCGTTGGCTTAACACAAGACAAAACATTAATAGGGCTCCCGCAGAACACAGGAGTGTCTTTTTCCAAATAATGATTGTCAGTTTCTTACCACCCTTTCTTTCTCTCTGTCTCTCTCTCTCTTTCTCTTTTACACTCTTCTTTCACTTCCATCCAAAGCAGTATTCTGCTTACCACTGTAAGATGGGCAGCAGACAGTGCGGTTTACTGCACCAGTTTGTAACATGTCTTCCCCTCTTCTGGTGACCGGCCAATGGCAGGAAAGGCTATTCATGCACCCTAGCACGAGCTTTAGTTCGGATAAGAGTAGTGTATGCAAACAGCTAAGGAATATTCGTAAATAAAACAGCGAAAAGACAATTATAAGATTTTCGAAACAGTTCTTCGTGAGAAGCATCCTTCCACAAGTGCTGACTGGTTTCACCACTTCTGTGACTTCGCGCTAATGAGACCATCGAACTGACCTCCTTATACGCACGATTCTCATGTCAGGGCACCATGATGTGCATCCCAACTATTTGAAAATTACTGCCATACAGGCCGGACAAACGCTTCATTTGCTGACAAGTTACAGTTTCCCAATCTTGCCATTTCTATTATTCACAGATGAACCTGTATGATCAGTCATCATCATTTTTCCACGTCTTGTTGCTTCCAAATATTAGTATGTTTTATGAATCATTCGAATGGAAAATGTTTAGTGATGTGGACCATGGGCAGCGCATTTGTAAATACTGACGCGATGGTTTTACATTTCTTCACGTTTATAGTTACTGATAATCTTTGCATCAGACTGGCGACTTACGATGCTCTGTCGAGGAGTATTTCGATTTTTCTTTAGTGTCACTTCCCCATAAACATCCGCACCAACTCTGAAAAGCTTGGGCATATAAGTAAGGGCATCTGCTAAGTCGGCAATGCTCGGCACAACACGGTCAACACTGCTTATCGGGATTCCTCCCCCCCCCTTACCCACCCCTTTATTCCTGCTCCCCTTTCCCTCTTCCCCTCTCCCCCCCTCCCACTCCCCTCTCCCTCTGCCCTTCCCCCACCGCAGCGCTCTTCCCCTCTCTCCTCCCACCCCTCTTCCCCCTTCTCTTCTTTACCGTGCACCACATATCCACATCCCACCATGCATCTGCCCCTTCACATTTCTTTTTGTCTCCACCACTCCCCTCTGTTTATTTCACAGTATTATGTCCGATGTGATAATTGCCATAATTATTCATCCATCCCGTTACAGCGTCAACGGTGTGTGACTGCATCGTAATGCGGAAGTCCTCCGGTATCGGCCATTCCTGCTGCAGCTCACCATCAGGGCAACGATATACGAGGGTGTGCTAAAAGTAATTTTATATGTGAAAACTCTTGACGCTTTTTTAAATAAAACAGACGTTACTAACATTCTACATCTTTGTTCTTCACGACTACGTACTTACAACCGTCAGTCGCTAGAGAGCTCTGAATTGTAGCGTGCAACGTGGCAGCGTGTGCGTGGGAAACCGTGTGCTGTAATCGAGTTTTAAGTTCGAAGATTTCGTCCACACGCGGAGCAGCTTCTCCTTCAGCATAACAGTACCGGAAAATCTACGACCGCTGCGATATATTCAGCAATCCGACGCCTTGGGTTTGCTGTTGTCGATCATCCTCCATAGAGTCCCGACTTGGCCCCATGCGACACTGATCTGTTTCGAAAACTTAAAGCTTTCCAGGACTTCACTCTGATGAAACGATGCAAGCAGAAGCGAGATTGTGGCTCAAGGATTCTACAGTGCCGGTATCAACAAATCGGTCTGTCACAATGAAAATCTGCCAGGAAGTTTCATATCAGCGCACATTACGCTGCAGAGTGGAAATTTCAATCTGGGAACATCCCCCAGGCTGTGGCTAAGTTATGTCTCCGCAATATCCTCTCTTCCAGGAGTGATAGTTCTGCAAGGCATAAAGGAGGTCTTCTGTGAAGTTTGAAAGGTAGGAGACCAGGTACTGGCAGAACTGAAGCCGTGAGGAAGGGTCGTGAGTCTTGCTTGGCTTACTCAGTAGGTAGAGCATTTGCCCGCGAAAGGCAAAGGTCCCGAGTTCGAGTGTCGGTCCAGCACACAGTTTTAGTTTGCCAGGAAATTTCAAATCTGTCTGGCGTTGGAAGAAATGTGTTCGTCGCCAAAATGACTTTATTGAGAAATAAATATGTAGACATGAAGAATAAAGATGTAGAATGTTAATAATGTTTTACTTAAAAAAGCTTTAAGAGTTTGAATATAAAAAATTCGGAGGCACTTTTTAGCGCGCCCTCGTACAAATGCCCACCCACAAGCGTAACAACAGGCTGGGACACCTGCAGTTACAACGCCAGCAACGCCCCGCTGTGTTCTGCCCGCCAGATTGTCGCGCCCTCTTCTGAGATCTGATGCACGCTGACACGTTGAGCTTCCTGTCTTACAGTTAGGTCTCAGCAGACAGCACCTTATACCGTGCGCAAATGACGCGGAGGACGCCGAGTAGTCGTACGTAAGACACGCCGTACACGTAACAGTGCTCCAGTAAATCATTTACTTCCATCTGTCGCCCCTCTCTTTCTCTCTCCACTCTACCTCTCTCACCCTCACCAACATATGTTTATATTAGTTACAGCAAAGAGTTTTAGACTGTTATTTAAAGAGTAATCCATATGATGATGGTGTTGAGATAATTTACTGTGACCAAAAATGTGCACTAAAACTGAAGAAATGAGCGTAGAGGAGCAAATGCAAAATTTCCGCACAATAAATAAACAGTAATATATCTAAAATTCAAACGGCAGTGCTCATACGCTCGCCTTGTGATCATTCCCCCACATATCATCACAAGTAGTTACAACATGGTGTCTACGAAGTTTTCGCGACGAAGTCCTTGTATAAAAATTTCTCGTTTCACTTGCCGCGTCAAACTCCGAAAAAGTATGAGTCCCTGACGGAGATGATAGCGGATATCATCGAAAGCTTGGAATTTTATCCTGATGTGATGTTACAACATGGTAGCTGTATGAATTAAATGATACCATCTGTGCCTCATTGATACTACGAGAGTATGTTCTTCCAATTTGTGGAGTGTACTATTTTACATTTCTGAACATTCAAAACAAGCTACTGTTGTTTGTCGCACATTGAAATCTTATCAGGTTCTGACTGAATACTTGAGAAGTTTTTTTTTGCTACTATTTATTATAGAAATGTGACTCATGAAAAAGTCTGAGGTTGCTCGTGTGATTTTTCCTGCTCGCGTCCCATTTCTAGTCTATTACAAAAGAATGGTTCAAATGGCTCTGAGCACTATGGGACTTATCATCTGAGGCCATTAGTCCCTTAGAACTTAGAACTACTTAAATCTAACTTACCTAAGAACATCACACACATCCATCCCCGAGGTAGGATTCGAACCTGCGACCGTAGCGGTAGCGCGGTTCCAGACCGAAGCGCCTAGAACCGCTCGTCCACAGCTGCCGGCTTTGAGGTTGCTACTAATATTGTCTGCTGCGTCGTTACTACACAATGTAGGCACGTCAGGACATGCTTTCTCTCTTTATCGTATCTCAAATACATATACACTGCTAGCTCGACCATCTTATTCATTATGTTGTGCTTGCTACAACGTACAAGGTTGATTAATTATTTCTTGTTGGGGACCACAGCTTGGACAGATTCAAAGAAAGACATCGTCATTTCCACCAAAATTTCGGTTAAAATAAGCGCTCTATTTAGCACCATTTGCCAGTTGTGGCTGCTGCCGCAGCCTCCTTGCATGTGTGTATCAGATTTCAACCAAAATGTCATATCGCCATAAAACTGGCTTCTTTGCACTCAGTCTGCATCAGGGTTTTGTCACACTGAAGGTTGTCTGCCACTGTAGGGAAACGTCACCAGTTTAATGCCTTCCTGGCAATGTGGCAAACCCCGAAAATTTCACTGATGGACGTTGAGCTCGGCGGCCCCTCGGTGCCGTTCCAGAGCAGTAAGCTATGTGCCGGCACCTCCCTCCACCCTCCACCCACAACAACACAAACGCAACACTACATTGTACAAGCGCTCACCACAGCCATTCACATGACACGGGTACACACCGTACACTTGGTAACAGGTCGGAGGGAGCCGACAGCCACCCACCTCCAAGTAGAACCTTGCTAGAACGGTTAAGTGATTTTGAATCTTTTATCAATAGCAGTTTCAACTTTTACTTCAGTCTCCTACAGATCTTTAATTCATGTCATTTCCAATCAGTACCTTTAGTTCCAGTAATACTACCAATGGTAACACTCGCTCGTACTGCTTAATTTTTATATACATATTTACTATTAAAAACAGTCTTGATCACGATTTATTTATCAAGATGACCGGTTTCAACCACTACTGTGGTCATCTTCAGACCATTGAGTAGGAACCTCTTTCCGTTGGAGATTCTCCAACTACTCAATGGTCTGAAGATAACCACAGTAGTGGTCGAAACCGGTCACCTTGATAAATAAATCGTGATCAAGACTGTTTTTAATAGTAAATATTTATAAGACATTGATCACTGCTGTTCCCGTAATGCATTCAAAAGTAATTTTATATACATGACTTTCAATTATTTCTGACTCGATATTCTTCGTTTCAGTATCGTCATTAGCTTTCATGGCCAACACCTCTACTGGTAGCTCCAGACACCTCTGGCCCCAGACACCTACGTTCTCGAATGCCCGCTAATTACAAACTGGAACAATGGCAGTACGACAACTATGTCGAAAAAAGGCACGGGAGGTCGTGAAACAGGCGAATGACCGTCAAACAGCGAATCAGGTATTCCTGCGGCCAGCGGATCCCGGTCGTGCGTTATAATGTATGCGTCTAGCATCTAACAACCGAAGTCAAAAACGTGAACTAGTGTTATGCGCTTCTGCAGAGTATAGTTTCTCTGCTCAGTAACAAACAAAAATACTTAAAGAAAGAGTAGTATTTTAAAATGCTCTTAATTTTAATTGGCGAATTAGACCGCCAGCTCGGCTTAGGGGCAGAGGGGTAAATAGCGCCGTCACTGCGAGGTGAGGAGCACATGAGGAGGGGGGGGGCGGATGTTGGTTATACTGTTTGTCTTCCTCTTCCATTACTGACAATCACTGGCGTGTGCAACTCGTATCGATCAGCTGGAATGGTATACATTTTGACGCGGAAGTCACATGGAATTGCGTATGCGCGTTAGAGAGACAGTCGTCTTCAAATGTGGTACATATTTGTAGCAAGAAATGTGGAATTAAATTAAGGATCCAGAATGAGATTTTGACTCTGCAGCGGAGTGTGCGCTGATATGAAACTTCCTGGCAGATTAAAACTGTGTGCCGGACCGAGACTCGAACTAGGGACCTTTGCCTTTCGCGGGCAAGTGCTCTACCAACTGAGCTACCCAGGCACGACTCACGCCCCGTCCTCACAGCTTTACTTATGCCAGTACCTCGTCTCCTGTGAGCAGAGGAGAGCGTCTGCAAAGTTTGGAAGGTAGGAGCAGAGGTGAGCTTCTGTAAAGTTTGGAAGGTAGGAGACGAGGTACTGGCGGAAGTAAAGCTGTGAGGACGGGACGTGAGTCGTACTTGGGTAGCTCAGTTGGTAGAACACTTGCCCGCGAAAGGCAAACGTCCCGAGTTCGAGTCTCGGTCGTGCACACAGTTTTAATCTGCCAGGAAGTTTCATAAATTAAGGATGTTGCAATACAATGCAATTAGTACAAGAAAAATTAAATTCAAGACATTTAGTAAACGTTTGTGACCGTGTCCCGTACTGCATAATGCATCTGAATATACGTTTACTTTTATTAACCAATTGATCATCCGCTCACACTGACAACACAACAACACTTCGTCAAGCTATTACATTGCCTCAGTTTTGGGCTCACTGAGGATGGCAGCAACCTGAGTGAGAGAACAGCCGACACGAACTCGAATGGTGCCGACACCGAACGATTAGTAGTAGTCTGGTACTGACGTTCAGGTTACTGCGCTCTTAATATAGCACGTCGTGTACGTTAGCAATCAATAACAACGGCGTTCGATATGCGACCCAGAGTACCGCCCCACAATGTCAGTATTGGTTCGTCAGCAAAAATGTTTGACGACCATTATCCTAGAATGTCAAACTCGCAGGATAGCGCACCCTAACCGCAGAGGTTGTTGCACTAGAAGCGGTACGAGGTACCCTCTGCCAGGAACCGTACGCTGGCCAGCGGACTGTGGACGCAGATGCAGGTGCAGACTGAGGTTGCAGTGCTGCGCTGTGAGGTCCCCAGACTAGCTGTCAGATGTCGCAGCCCGCGCGACCCGTCGGCCGGCCTGGACTCTGTCCGCTGTCCTGGATCGCCGTCGCCCGCTTCTCCAGCGTCCAGTCCAGACCTCCACGTGCGGAGCGGAGCCTCGCTGACGCAACGGGGCCAGGTTTCTCCCCCGCTGGGCCCTCGTGACATAACGCGCTTCCGCAAAGGCGCCGCTCCGGCGAAAGCTGTTCCCCGCCTCCGACGGTGTAAGCACCGCACCTCCACTGAAGTAACTCCGACTCTCGTCTCTGGGGAGCCCACGGGCCTGTGAGCAGAGAGAGGCCACCGCTATTTTCCGACATCGCTTTCAGGACAGAGGCGTGAGATTGCCTTTAAAAGCTAAGCAATTCCGTAACAACATAGGAAGGGATCAAAACACATTATAGTAACTAAGTTTGTGTATAGAAATAGTACAAAAACAGGCAACATATAGGTCAAATTTACATTGTGTTTACGAAAGAATATGAAACATTAGATGGTTCAAATGGCTCTGAGCACTATGCGACTTCTGAGGTCATCAGTCGCCTAGAACTTAGAACTAATTAAACCTAACTAACCTAAGGACACCACACACATCCATGTCCGAGGCAGGATTCGAAACTGCGACCGTAGCGGTCGCTCGGTTCCAGACTGTAGCTCCTAGAACCGCACGGCCACTCCGGTCGGCCGAAACATTAGATTTGACGACTTCAATCTACAACTTCTTTAAGAAATCGACTGGAATTGTTTTCAAACAAAAGAACACAGTAATTCACTGCCTAAGTAACACTCGCATGAAGACGACGCCCTTCCATTGAATGAACGGAAAAAGAGTCATATCAGTCGAAATAAGTAGTTTCTCCTCATCTTCTTTTTGGATTCTGTGCTACTCCAATTGAGCAAACGACGTAGGTGAAATCGACGGTGTGCAGTTGTAATTGGAGCCGATCCGGTACTTGCTCAGTTACCTCAGTTGCCATAATTGGAAGAGGACTGCCGCACGAAACCCAGTTTTACCTTACCTCGTCACGAAAGGTACAGTCTCTTTATATGGAACATCGAGCGCGCACGCACTTGTGTGTGTGTGTGTGTGTGTGTGTGTGTGTGTGTGTGTGGAAAAGCTAATATGATCATGAATCTAAATCACTTCGACTCATTCGTATCTTTCTGTTTGTGTTTAGAAACTAGTTTCGAAGAATACATTATTGCTTCGATCGGAGTCAGTAATTTTCAGATGTGGCGTACAGAGAGGACGCGAGGTACCGACGTGAACGTTTTGACGAGGAGCAGTGTGTGACTAAAGCGCCAGCTATCACCCTCTCAATATAGGACGAACTTTAATAAAACCGACAAACCGCAGGGTCCTGGCTGCAGATGGAGGAGAAAAGGTCCTATGAACATGTATCCGGAAATGGAAGTGTTTGTGCAACAACAAGAAATCGTCCCGAAACACTGTACAGTGCTGCATCGCATTCATGTCACATGTTCAGAGTGACCTCCGTGGGATTGCAGTTGACGGGGATAGTAACGGTTGTCGTGCAGGATATACATAATCGTGCTTTGGCTTACACCATCCTGGCAGACCACTTACCTGGAGCTTGTCCTAGGATTCGTCGCAATATCCTGTAGAACCCGGTCCCGTAAATCTGGTGTATGCAAGCCGCGCGGTCTAAGGGCGCCTTGACACGGTCCTCCTTCGGGCACGGCTGTGTGTGTGTGTTGTCCTTAGTTTAATTTAGATTAAGCAGTGTGTAAGCTCAGAAACCGATGGCTTCACCAGCTTGGTCCCATAGGATCTTACCACAAATATCCAAATTTTCTGGTGTACGCACAGTCCTCCACCTGCACGTTCGTCCGTCTGAAAGGGCTCATGAACACACAAACGCCCAAAAAAGGCTTGAAATGCTTTGTGACGTGGTTGGTACTTGTTTTTGTGTAGCCGTATAGCCTCTCGACCGTTTCCGTCTACTTGGCTGCACGCAAACACCATCTCGGCTTCTTTCAGAGATAAATGCCGGACCATTCTGCTGCTTACAGTAACGCTGCGTCAGTCACACAGCGTGTAACACACGGCACGTGGTCAGAGGAACTCTCATTTGTCAGCGCCACCTATCGTGGCGACGATGCATTTCGAGACACTTGTTCATGGTTTTTTTTCCTGCCTTTCAAGTCAGGGTCGGTTCCTACAGTTTGTTGGTTTCATTAATATTCATGCAGTACTTCAGATCGGTAGATGCCATAATTCTCCGAAAAGCAGTCACCAATATTGAAATACAAATGAAAACAAGAACACTGTTTTGTGCTTGGGACGCAATGTCACCTTTCTACAACATTACCCTTTCTTATCAAATACACTACTGGTCATTAAAATTGCTACACCAAGAAGAAATGCAGATGATAAACGGGTATTCATTGGACAAATATATTATACTAAAACTGACATGTGATTACATTTTCACTCAATTTGGGTGCATAGATCCTGAGAAATCAGTACCCAGAACCTAGAAATCGGGACCTTTGCCTTTCGCGGGCAAGTGCTCTACCAACTGAGCTACCCAAGCACGACTCACGCCCCGTCCTCACAGCTTTACTTCTGCCGGGAAGTTTCATATCAGCGCACACTCCGCTGCAGAGTGAAAATCTCATTCTGGAAACATCCCCCAGGCTGTGGCTAAGCCATGTCTCCGCAATATCCTTTCTTTCAGGAGTGCTAGTTCTGCGAGGCTCGCAGGAGAGCTTCTGTTAAGTTTGGAAGGTAGGAGACGACTGGCAGAAGTACAGCTGTGAGGACGGGGCGTGAGTCGTGCTTGGGTAGCTCAGTTGGTAGAGCACTTGCCCGCGAAAGGCAAAGGTCCCGAGCTCGAGTCTCGGCCCGGCACACAGTTTTAATCTGCCAGGAAGTTTCATATCAGCGCACACTCCGCTGCAGAGTGAAAATCTCATTCTAGAACCTGGATTCATCCGAAAAAATGACGTTTTGCCATTCGTGCACCCAGGTTCTTCGTTGATTACACCATCGCAGGCGCTCCTGTCTGTGATGCAGCGTCAAGGGTAACCGCAGCCACGGTCTCCGAGCTGATAGTCCATGCTGCTGCAAACGTCGTCGAACTGTTCGTGCAGATGGTTGTTGTCTTGGAAACGTCCCCATCTGTTGACTCAGGCATCGAGACGTGGCTGCACGATCCGTTACAGCCATGCGAATAAGATGCCTGTCATCTCGACTGTTAGTGATAGGAGGCCGTTGGGATCCAGCACGGTATTCCGTATTATACTCCTGAACCCACCGATTCCATATTCTGCTAACAGTCATTGGATCTCGACCAACGCGAGCAGCAATGTCGTGATACGATAAACCGCAATCTCGATAGGCTACAATCCGACCTTTGTCAATGTCGGAAACGTGATGGTACGCATTTCTCCTCCTTACACGAGCCATCACAACAACGTTTCACCAGGCAACACCGGTCAACTACTGTTTGTGTATGAGAAATCGTTTGGAAACTTTCCTCATGTCGGCACGTTGTAGGTGTCGCCACCGGCGCCAACCTTGTGTGAATGCTCTGAAAAGCTAATCATTTGCATATCACAGCATCTTCTTCCTGTCGGTTAAATTTCGCGTATGTAGCACGTCATCTCCGTGGTGTAGCAATTTTAATGGCCAGTAGTGTACATATGTCGCAGTCTATAGCGACATTTGTGCACATATAAAATAAATTAAGTACTGATCGAAACTCACTGATTAAATACAACAACATTCACTGCATCTTACACCGTTAAAATAACCGAAAAGTATGTAAATAAGACGAAATCACGGATCAACGCCTCCCGCTGGTGGGCCAAAATACTCGTACATAGATGTAAAAAATAAAAAATAAATAAGAAGTCTGAATGACTGTCCAGCTTCAGAGTTGACTTTATCGTCCTTCTCCAGACGTTCCCATAGCGGAGCGGCCAAATTCTGTAAAACTGGAGTCCGGTCGTCCTTGGCGACGGTGAGAGGACTCCACGCTTATCGCGGCGTCGTCGTCCTTGTCAGCAGTGCCTCCGTCTGTGTTTGCTTCCCCGGAAGAAGGACTCAAGGTTTCGTGTGTGCTACAGGAGTGTCCAATTTCGCAGATAAACATGCATTCCGCAGTAAGTGCTAAAACTTGACCTCGAGGCGCACCTGTGGTCTCTGGCGGGATTTCTGGTGGTCCCTGAACTGCAGTGTAACGGTAAAAGACTCCACGCCTTTAGCAGCACACCACCACCACCGTCACTCGGTGGGTGGTTGGACCTTATGCCTGTCTATACTGGCCCATCGCAGCCTGCGAGGCGCTACTAGGGGTGATCTAGTGAGAGCGTCTCTATTTCATCTGCGTGTATACTACACTGAAAAGTTTCTGTTTGTTTTCGAGTATTTCCGTCGTACAGCTCACTTCATTCCCAGCAACCTCGCCAGCGGAGACGTGCGCGGCAGTTTGCATGCATCGAGCTCTGTGTATGCCGAGAAGCCCGCCGCGGGACGTTCACTGGACGCTGTTGTGCCCGCAGTGGACAGCGAGGACATTAGCGGCGCGGCACTCAGTCACGGCGACAAGGCCGCGCTCTTGCGTAAGACAATGTCCCGTAGAGCTGCCGGAGTCGCGGAATATAGGGAAGCGGGCAGGTCTCGTGCGCGATTCCAACACTGAATACACTATGCGCACCACCTATTGCGATTTGGCCGCCGACTACGTCCGCTCAACACGACCTGGTCGTGCTGAACTTGCTTTTGCTTCTGTTCTGTCTCGTAGATTTTTGGGGTCAAAGACATGAAGCCATGCTTGCTAAGCGAGTCTCGCTAATTTCACACACTTGTACCGATTTCCCACAGCGAATAATATCGTTCAGTTTGTCATGTGTTCGGCCACTCCACGTCGTCTCGTAGCTCTCGGTGCGCTCATCCTCTCTTCCAGCTCTTCCAAGTAATCATTCATCCTACGCTTTCTCCACTTGCGCAGTCTCATGACGTAGCGCTCGTCAGTAGATCAATATACTATGCCATCTCGTCCGGAAATATTTTTAGGGTTTTTTTAGTTTTTTCTTCGTGTTTATTGACTATTAATTCCCGATATTACTAAAGCCATCTCTCGTCCAAGTAGCGCTGTTAAATTATACAAGGT
This sequence comes from Schistocerca serialis cubense, assembly GCF_023864345.2. Classification (NCBI taxonomy): domain Eukaryota; kingdom Metazoa; phylum Arthropoda; class Insecta; order Orthoptera; family Acrididae; genus Schistocerca; species Schistocerca serialis. The sequence continues at coordinate 488,764,422 of NC_064646.1, read as the reverse complement.
GAACGTCAGTAAAACCGACACACTGAGGGGACGGATTCGTGATTAGAAATGGAGGAAAGAAGGTTCTGTGAAATGTGTCCGGAAATGGATGGTGTGCGTGCAACGACAATTAATCGTCGCATTACAGTGCTGCATCCCATCCACTTCACAACTGATGTTCAGTGTGGCCCCCACGAGCTTGTAGGTGACAGATAGTAGCAGTTGTCATGCAGGATATACACTACAGGTCATTAAAGTTGCTACACCACGACGATGACGTGCTACAGACGCGAAATTTAACCGACAGGAAGAAGATGCTGTGATATGCAAATGATTAGCTTTTCAGAGCATTCACACAAGGTTGGCGCCGGTGGCGACACCTACAACGTGCTGACAACAGGAAAGTTTCCAACCGATTTCTCATACACAAACAGCAGTTGACCGGCGTTGCCTGGTGAAACGTTGTTGTCATGCCTCGTGTAAGGAGCAGAAATGTGTACCATCACGTTTCCGACTTTGATAAAGGTCAGAGTGTAGGCAATCGCGATTGCGGTTTATCGTATCGCGACATTGCTGCTCGCGTTGGTCGAGATCCAATGACTGTTAGCAGAATATGGAATCAGTGGGTTCAGGAGGAAAACACGGAACGCCGTGCTGGATCCCAACGGCCTCGTATCACTAGCAGTCACAGGCATCTTATCCGCATGGCTGTAACGGATCGTGCAGCCACGTCTCGATCCCTGAGTCAACTGATGGGGACGTTTGCAAGACAATAACCATCTGCACAAACAGTTCGACGACGTTTGCAGCAGCATGGACTATCAGCTCGGGGACCGTGGCTGCGGTTACCCCTGATGCTGCATCACAGACAGGAGCGCCTGCGATGGTGTACTCAACGACGAACCTGGGTGGACGAATGGCAAAACGCCATTTATTCGAATGAATCCAGGTTCTGTTTACAGCATCATGATCGTCGCATCCGTGTTCGGCGACATCGCGATGAACGCACATTGGAAGCGTGTATTCGCCATCGCCGTACTGGCGTATCACCCGGCGTGATGGTATGGGGTGCCATTGGTTACACGTCTCGGTCACCTCTTCTTCGCATTGACGGCACTTTGAACAGTGGACGTTACATTTCAGATGTGATACGACCCGTGGCTCTACCCTTCATCCGATTCCTCCGAAATCCTACATTTCAGCAGGATAATGCACGATCGCATGTTACAGATCCTGTACGGTCCTTTCTGGATACAGAATATATTCGACTGCTGCCCTGGCCAGCACATTCTCCAGATCTCTCACCAATTGAAAACGTCTGGACAATGGTGGCCGAGGAACTGGCTCGTCACAATACGCCAGTCACTACTCTCGATGAACTGTGGTATCGTCTTGAAGCTGCATGGGCAGCTGTACCTGTACACGCCATCCAAGCTCTGTTTGACTCAATGCCCAGGCCAGAGGTAGTTGTTCTGGGTACTGATTTCTCAGGATCTATGCACCCAAATTGCGTGAAAATGTAATCACATGTCAGTTCTATTATAATATAACTGTCCAATGAATATCCGTTTATCATCTGCATTTCTTCTTGGTGTAGCAATTTTAATGGGCAGTAGTGTACATAAACGTAGATTTGTTTCTACCATGTTGGATGACCGCTTACCAGGAGTTTGTACTATGGTTCGTCTCAGTATCCTGGAAAGCTTATGTACGCCCAGTCCGACGCCTCTCTTCACTTTTGTCTGTCTGAAAGGAGCCATGATACCATGAACGCCCAACAAATGGCTTGAAAAGTTTTGTGATGTGGTTGGTGTCTGTGACGGTATGTGTTTTGGTAAAATCCTGCTGCCTCTTACCGTTTTCGTTTGCTTGTTTGTACGCAAACACCATCTTGGCTTGTTCCCGACACAAATACCGGACCATTCTGCTGCTTACAGTACGCTGCGTCAACCCCACAGCGTGCAACACACGAGGAATACACGGCACTTGGTCAGAGGAAGTGTCGTTCGTCAACGCCATCTACCGTGGGAAAGATTCATTTCCGGACACATGTTCGTAGGAGCTTTCTTCCTCAATTTCCAGTCAGGAATCCGTCCCTGCATTTTGTCGGTGTTATTAGTGTTCACCTGTCTATACGTTCTACACACTCCTAGAATATGAAACAGGCATGCGACAGATACTGATTTTCAATATAAACCTCTAAGTGCTCATCCGAAAACGAGGCGTTTGCGCAGCGCTACAGCGGAACACACGTAACAAAATATGTTCCACTATCCCACTTCTCAGGGAAATTTTGTAGCTAAATATTTATTTGTCGTAATTACTGAATTTGAAACCAGCTCGCCAACTTCATTATCTTCACACCGAGGCTAATGTTTTAGGTCACACACTCTCTGTATTACCACCCGTGGTGCACATCGCATTCCACAATTATGAGCACAGCATTGTTGGGAAATTCTCGCCACGTGTGTTAACTGAATACAAATTTAACAATTTCCGCAGATATACAGTGGATTAATGTACATATGCGAAAGTAGGTTTTCATTCAAGGTTTTATCTAGCACCCAGTGTGTATCATGCAATTTTATACTGCGAGCGTAGAAACACCCAGTATATGCCGTCACGGTAGCTCAGCGTGTTCGCTCAGAGGGCTGCGTGCTCTCTGTAATAAAAAAAACAAAAAAACCGAGTCAAGGAATCAACGATCAACTTGAACGGATGTCTTGTGACCGCAGCATACGTCTGAGACCAATCCACTGGACACCGTGGAAAATATCACCCGCCATCCACCTTCCCTCAGCCAACTTTTGTGTACCGAAAGCGATCTAAAGGTAGCGAAAATCAGTTCACTTGAGCACATCCAGTACTACAGGACGACAGCGTGTCCAAAGCGACAGAGAAGCGCTTCCGAAAGAGTTCTTATCAAAACATTGTGCTATACGGCGCAGAAGTGTAGACACAGTCAAAAACGATTAAATAAAGGCTCTACGTGAAGGAAATGACGTCTTCGAGATGGTGTTGCAAAACACAGTAATGGGTAGTGTAAGGAATGAAGACATTAACAGAATGTAAGAGATAATAATTCCATTAGTCTTATGAGTATTCAGTACCAGTCACTCTTGCTTATACAAGTCAATATTCTTTTTGTATGTAGGCCTATTTTGTATATGGTAGTGTCGGTTCTGTTTTGTTCATATGACATTTCTGCTGTTACTTGTATTTGGTTCCGAGTGTGTCTGTTCCCGTTACTTACCTGTCTCACTGTGCTACATCTGATGCCGCGTTATTTTGATATTTTAAACTATTTATTCCGTTCGTTGGCGTGTTCTTATTGACAGATACTGATACTGACACTTTCTTATTGCAGTCGGCTTTCTGAATGATAATAAGGACTGTTACACATAGAAGTCCGTTATGTGAATCTTTCTGATAATACATTTCTTTTTCAGTTTTGAATATTGAACTAAATTTCCAGTGTATGTCAAACTATTTTTCCTTATTTTTGTTTCTGTTACCAGTGATCTAACCTTTGGATGGCTACATGTAGTTAAAATATGGCGTCTTTTTCCATTTCCAGTCAGCCCTTACTTGTGAGAGAAAAAGAGCCATACACACTGTCACTGTTTCATCTGATTTCGTAAATCCACCTTCCTGTAGCAGCACTACATAAATCCATCCAAATAAGCAATGAAATTTCTTTCAATTAGTTTTTCCATGTGCGTTTAGTTTGATCTTATAGCTTTCCTTGCAAATATTGCTTACATATTTAAACACTGCTGAAACGTTGTCGACTGTTCACTGCAGTTTCAAACGTTTTCTCCTTCACTTCAGATAGCCTTGACATTTTGAATACAATACTTACAAGAAAGTTATTACTACTAACAGGTTTTTCTGGAATATGAGTAATCTTGCAACATACATCAAAGACTGTCACGTAAACAGCATTTGTTGGTTCAACCCAAGTTACCAGTGTAGACGATGTTATTTCCTTTGGATGCTATACATATTCGTAAAAATTTTGTTTCGATAGTTTGAAGCTAGACGTGCAAATTTAAACATGCAATTTCGGGAAACAGCGTCAACAATAACAGACTAGAACAATTAATAGTAGCAGGTAAGGCTACGCAAAGCACATACTTCAGTTTCAGTAATCCAGTAGCTGGCTGTTCTGTGGGACAAGTAACAGCTTTCTGTGGCTGACTTTGTTGCGTAGGTCGGTTGTTGTCCCACCGTTAACTGCTGTGCGGTGCGGTAAGAAATTTGTTACATTATTTTCAGGTAAAATTTTATATTGCCAAAATAAGCTATCGCTCAGGCAGTAATGAGCTTAGGAACTTTAATGTCATACCGTCATGTAGTATAACGTATTGTCATTCCTGTGACATATCCAAACGTTGGCTTTCCTACCAGCCGTTTCCCTGTGCAGACAAAAACTGCAGTCGCTTAGCACCCATTGCAGCAAGGGCAAAACTGCGCAGTGTTTAAATCACAGTTGAATATAAACCTCTCCAGAGTAAAATTCAACAGGCATCTACAACTCAACCCCAGCGATACCAGGTACCTTTGTTTCCAATTCCTTTGGCAAGAATATAATATCACCAAAAGCAACAGAAGAAAGAGCAAAAGTCAGAAATGGTATTCAGGGTCCAGTACAAAAAATCAACTCAAATCTCTAATCGCTGTTAAGAGAAAAAGAAAGAATGACCAAATCAGAAAACTATTTAATTCTGATCAAACAAACAAAAAGGCAGTAAATCTAGAAACTTTTCATTGTTCAAGTGCAATGAAAAGTACAAAACGGTACTTGATTGTTTCAGTGGTTGCTGGTAGAATCTTTTATACATTATGAATGGAAAACACACGACACTTGTGTAATATTCTACAATATTTGTTATTTTACAAACCGATTTTGGCGGTACCTGACGATGGCCTAGCAGCCGAAAACTGGTTAGTTAAATAATTTAAAAAATAGAATACTTCAGAAGTATTGTGTGTTTTTCATTCGTAAAAGTACAGTAATCCTTCATCAGCAGACTGAATTTAATGCCTAAAGTGCAAAGAGTGTTGACATGAACCCTGCTTCATTTATGATCGTTGTTAAGTAGCTTTTCCTCTGATTAGAGTATTTTCGCAGGATTTTGTGTATTTTTCTCTGCCTTGTTCATGTGCATCAGACTTTTTCATTAAGTCAAACTGCATGCTGAAAAACTAACTACGTTATACAACTGTATACTGAGAATTAAATGAAAAAGGAAAAAAGATTTTTTTTTCATTTCAGGAATAATGCCAAATCTTATAGCACTAGAAACGCACCATTATCTGATGTATTTTCCTTGACTCTCCTACGAATTATGCTCTACAGTTTAAATTTTACATATCCCTTTCAGACACTGTTATACGTATTATAGCCACAAGTCAGACGAAATGCCAGTCAAAATATTACTTCAGTACATCTCCAATCAAACTGTAAGTGTGCAATCTTACTCTGTATTACTTTATTGATTAGACATGGGAAATCTGCCACATTTTAAAAACTTCAGTAGAATAACTATGCCTCTGTTTACTTTAGATGCCTGCATATTGCAATATCTGGCACTCTACTGTAAGTTAAAGGCGAGCAAGACAGAACGATTTTGTGAGAGAGCTTTTGAACATTCTGTCTTCTTCATGCTCGTCTCTACACTGATCTATGTGGCATGTTGATGACGTGAACGTAGCGTACGTACGAGTGCTCTCACGCACCAGGTCATGTGTTACAGTCCCCATCGTTGTTGACTTTTACAGTGTTATAAACGTGAGTTCGTTTCCTCACCGATCGTCGAAATCTCCTGTTAATGCTGGCATATAGCATTTTCTTCCTCGATCCTTTTTTACTCATGCCAAACATGGACACTGCCTCCTAGTTGATGTAACATATATTCATACCTAAATCGACGGCCTAGACAGTACTTTTTGTAATCTTAGCCTTGTTTCTTAATTTCCGGGAAGTCTTCGATGTAAAGTGCCGTCATGGTAAATACGCAGCCGACCATTAAAACTGCAACAGCAGGAAGGATAGCTGATAATGAAAGTTTACTTATTGTTTACATACAGTACAATCGGAATAAATCATCATGAAACTTTTAGGCATTTTGCGGGTATGCGGGGTGCGAAATTTATGACACAGACAAGGAGTCTAACTGCGCTTCGGTGAACGGTTACATCATTCAGCGCTGCTTCAACTCTGTGCCAGAGTTCATCAGTGGTGGTGCCAGTCTGTCGGCAACACTCGTCTACATATTTTCAGAGGGTGGAGAATGCGCTGCCTGGTGCGGCAGTGGAACACCCTCTATGTGGGAGTAGTTCGCGGCATCTCAGGCAGCATGAGGTCTTGTTGAATGGGAACGTCGCCACAGAGACTTCAAAGACAGGTCGCAGCCACCGGCCTTAAGACGTCAAAAGTGTATTCCCACGACAGTCGTGAGATCCTAACAAAACGAGCAGCAATACCGCAAAACGATAATATGCGTTTCGATAACCCGCGACGCTGCCACTGTGGAATTCTGATCCCTCGTACGCGAGGCATAATACAAACAGCCAACAGTCAAATGCTATTTCGAAACGAGAAAGCAGCTCTGCAGTCTCTGGCTGCATACCGAATTTATCGCTACAAACTGGCGTCTGAGTGGCGTCCCTCCACGAAGCTGGTCTGCTCGAACTCTACTGAAACCTTACCGAGTAGACGTACTGCTTCGCCTGATCGATTAGATTACTAGCAGAACAGTCGATTCTGAAGTTCTAAAAAAACTTATCGCTTACATGAAGAGCCTCTGCATGACGTGAAAACAAGAGTGTAGAGTGCGACCGATCTTTCTAGATGAAAGCACAAACTACCTGAAACACGTATGTGGAAAACATAGTGGAACAGAGCGAATATTTCATACTGGAAAATGCAAGAATAAACAGCGCCAGTGATTCAGTGGCTGTGTTACGAGGTTTCCCTCGTAACAAGAGCGTGAATCGCTCTGTCAGTGCCCCATCGTCACTTTGTAAAGCTCCAGCTTCAGTTAGTGAGCAGCTCTGTGGATAGACGCTTTGGACACACCAGTGTGAAGTCACGAGTGGAGCAACGAATTCGCGCTGCCTGATCAAAAGTAGTCCGAAGCCTTAAACGAAGCGGAGTCGACCAGCAGGTGTCCCCAGAGGTGGCGAGTACTGTGCTGTGGGTGGGTCATTTTGGAGAGGTCTTTGACCTTGAACTTGGAGTAGTCACTGGAGGTCACCGGAGTAACATGTCCATCAGCGACATTTCAACCCTTCTAAAGATGCCTAGGTCGACCGTTGGTGAGATAAATGTGAAGTGGAAACGCGAAGGAGCCACTACAGCTAAACAAGGGAGACCTCATTTACTGACGGGCAAGGGCCGCCGAGCAATGCGGATGGTGGGTTTAGAAAATCGCGTGAAATCGGAGGAAACAATCACTCGCGATTTGCAGAGTGCTACCAGCAGTCCAGCTCGTGCAGTAGCTGTGAGTAGCGAGTTAAAAACAGCCTGGGGTACAATGGTCGAGCAGCTCTTCGTAAGCCACGCATTTCCGTAGTCTTGGTTGGTTGGTTGGTTGGTTGGGGGAGGGTACCAAACAGCGAGGTCATCGGTCCCGTTGGATTAGGGAAGGGTAGGGAAGGAAATTGGCAGTGCCCTTTCCAAGGAACCATTCCGGCATTTGCCTGAAGCGATAAAGGGAAATCGCGGAAAATCTAAATCAGGACGGCCGGACGAGGGTTTGAACCGTCGTCCCTCGCAGTCAACGCAAAGCGACGCTTAAGGTGGGGTAAAGAGCAAAGCCACTGAACAGTGGATGATCGGAAACGAGAGATTTGTAGACATGAATCATGCTGTACCCTGTGGCTCTGGTCATCCGACGGAATGGTTTGGGTTTGATGGATGCCTGGAGAAAGTTACCTGCCATCATCTCTAATAGCAACAGTGAAGTACGGAGGGGGCAATATGACGATATGGCAGTGATCTTAGTGCGTAGATTGTTTTCTGCTTGTTGCACTAAAGAAAACGCTAAATGCAGAAGGATACCAACACATTATACAGCGTTGTGTAGTGTATATACTAGAGAGGCAGCTCGGAGAGGATGATTTTTTTATCAGAGTGGCAATGCATCTTGTCATAAAGCAGCAACTGTGGAGCGGTAGTTTATGGACAATGTTGTTGTTGTTGTTGTGGTCTTCAGTCCTGAGACTGGTTTGATGCAGCTCTCCATGCTACTCTATCCTGTGCAAGCTTCTTCATCTCCCAGTACCTACTGCAACCTACATCCTTCTGAATCTGCTTAGTGTATTCATCTCTTGGTCTCCCTCTACGATTTTTACCCTCCACGCTGCCCTCCAATACTAAATTGGTGATCCCTTGATGCCTCAGAACATGTCCTACCAACCGATCCCTTCTTCTGGTCAAGTTGTGCCACAAACTTCTCTTCTCCCCAATCCTATTCAATACTTCCTCATTAGTTATGTGATCTACCCATCTAATCTTCAGCATTCTTCTGTAGCACCACATTTCGAAAGCTTCTATTCTCTTCTTGTCCAAACTATTTACCGTCCATGTTTCACTTCCATACACGGCTACACTCCATACAAATACTTTCAGAAATGACTTCCTGACACTTAAATCAATACTGGATGTTAACAAATTTCTCTTCTTCAGAAACGCTTTCCTTGCCATTGCCATCCTACATTTTATATCCTCTCTACTTCGACCGTCATCAGTTATTTTGCTCCCCAAATAGCAAAACTCCTTTACTACTTTAAGTGCCTCATTTCCTAATCTAATTCCCTCAGCATCACCCGACTTAATTAGACTACATTCCATTATCCTTGTTTTGCTTTTGTTGATGTTCATCTTATATCCTCCTTTCAAGACACTGTCCATTCCATTCAACTGCTCTTCCAAGTCCTTTGCTGTCTCTGACAGAATTACAATGTCATCGGCGAACCTCAAAGTTTTTATTTCTTCTCCATGAATTTTTCTTTTGTTTCCTTTACTGCTTGCTCAATATACAGATTGAACAACATCGGGGAGAGGCTACAACCCTGTCTTACTCCCTTCCCAACCACTGCTTCCCTTTCATGTCTCTCGACTCTTATAACTGCCATCTGGTTTCTGTACAAATTGTAAATAGCCTTTCGCTCCCTGTATTTTACCCCTGCCACCTTTAGAATTTGAAAGAGAGTATTCCAGTCAACATTGTCAAAAGCTTTCTCTAAGTCTACAAATGCTAGAAACGTAGGTTTGCCTTTCCTTAATCTTTCTTCTAAGATAAGTCGTAAGGTCAGTATTGCCTCACGTGTTCCAGTGTTCCAGTGTTTCTACGGATGGACAATAACATTCCTGAAATGCACTTGCCTCTTTAGAGTTCCCACGCGAACCCAGTGGAACACTGTTGCCATGTGCTAGAACGTCGACTTGGCTCCAGACCTCAGCGCCCAACATTCTCTAGTTTCGGTTCTTGAGGAAGAATGGCTGCCATTCCTCCACAGACATTCAAACACCTCACTGAAAGTGTGGATACCAGAGCTCTAGCCGTCATAAAGACGAAGGGTGGACGTACCTCATATTAATGTCAAGTGTAATTGATACCTGGACATTTGATCATATAGTGCTTTTACATTTGAAGATTTTGAGAAATATTTTGACCGTGTTAACTGGGAAACAATTTTTGAAATACTGAAAGTAGTAGCAATAAAATACGGAGAGTGAAAGGTTATCTACAAAATGTACAGAAACCAGACTGTAGTTCTAAGAGTCGAAGGTCGTAAAAGGGAAGCAGTAGTCGGAAACGGAATGAGACAGGGTGGTAGGCTCTGCCTGATGTCATTCAAGCTGTGCTTTTAGCACGCAGTAAAGAAAACTAAACAGAAATTTCGAAAGCGAATCAAAGTTCAGCGAGAAGAAACAAGTACTTCGAGGTTCGCCGATGACATTGTAATGCTATCAGGGACGGTAAGGAACTTGGAAATTAGCTGAACAGAATGGATAGTATCTTGCAAAGGCGTTAGAAGATGAATATCAACAAAAGTAAAGCGAGGATAATGGAATAAAATCGAAGTAAATAAGGGACGCGGGATCAAAGACTCAAAGTAGTTCGGCAGACGAGATTCGCTATTTCTGCACAAAAATGACTGATCATGGCCGAAATAGACAGGATATAAAATGTAGCCTGGTTGTAGCAAGGACTTCGTTTCTGAAAATAAATTTGTTGACCTCAAATATAAATTTAAGAGGTGTTTGGAGTGTAACCTTTCACGGAAGTGAAAGGCGGACGATAAACAGTTGAGATAAAAGTAGAGTAGAATCTTTTGAAACGTAATGTTACAGAAGGATGCTGAAGATTAGAAGGGTAGACCGTCTAACTGATGGGGAAGTACATAATCGAAATGGGAAATAAAGATATTTACGGCACAACTTGACCGAAGGAACATGTCGGTAGATAGAATACGCAGAGCATCGTCAAGGAATCATCAGTTTGGTAAGAGAAGTATGGGGTAATAAAAATTGCAGAGCCAAACCAAGGCTCAACCACAGAAAGCTGATACAAATAGATGTAGGCTGCAGATGAAGAGGCTTGCACATGATAGGCTAACGTGAGAGCTGCATCTTCGACTGCAATACAACAACAACAACAACAACAACAACAATAGTAGCAGCAGCAGCAGCAACACAGTCATTCTCCTCGCGTGCTATTCGAGAGGGGAGGGTATTGAATCTCGTACAATATAACAATATTAGGTGCCTTGCGGAGTAATGTTATTGACGTATCGATGTTGTTGTTGTTGTTGTTGTTGTGGTCTTCAGTCCTGAGACTGGTTTGATGCAGCTCTCCATGCTACTCTAGCCTGTGCAAGCTTCTTCATCTCCCAGTACCTACTGCAACCTACATCCTTCTGAATCTGCTTAGTGTATTCATCTCTTGGTCTCCCTCTACGATTTTTACCCTCCACGCTGCCCTCCAATACTAAATTGGTGATCCCTTGATGCCTCAGAACATGTCCTACCAACCGATCCCTTCTTCTGGTCAAGTTGTGCAACAAACTTCTCTTCTCCCCAATCCTATTCAATACTTCCTCATTAGTTATGTGATCTACCCATCTAATCTTCAGCATTCTTCTGTAGCACCACATTTCGAAAGCTTCTATTCTCTTCTTGTCCAAACTATTTATCGTCCATGTTTCACTTCCATACATGGCTACACTCCATACGAATACTTTCAGAAATGACTTCCTGACACTTAAATCTATACTGGATGTTAAGAAATTTCTCTTCTTCAGAAACGCTTTCCTTGCCATTGCCAGTCTACATTTTATATCCTCTCTACTTCGACCATCATCAGTTATTTTGCTCCCCAAATAGCAAAACTCCTTTACTACTTTAAGTGCCTCATTTCCTAATCTAATTCCCTCAGCATCACCCGACTTAATTAGACTACATTCCATTATCCTTGTTTTGCTTTTGTTGATGTTCATCTTATATCCTCCTTTCAAGACACTGTCCATTCCATTCAACTGCTCTTCCAAGTCCTTTGCTGTCTCTGACAGAATTACAATGTCATCGGCGAACCTCAAAGTTTTTATTTCTTCTCCATGAATTTTAATACCTACTCCGAATTTTTCTTTTGTTTCCTTTACTGCTTGCTCAATATACAGATTGAACAACATCGGGGAGAGGCTACAACCCTGTCTTACTCCCTTCCCAACCACTGCTTCCCTTTCATGTCCCTCGACTCTTATAACTGCCATCTGGTTTCTGTACAAATTGTAAATAGCCTTTCGCTCCCTGTATTTTACCCCTGCCACCTTTAGAATTTTAAAGAGAGTATTCCAGTCAACATTGTCAAAAGCTTTCTCTAAGTCTACAAATGCTAGAAACGTAGGTTTGCCTTTCCTTAATCTTTCTTCTAAGATAATTCGTAAGGTCAGTATTGCCTCACGTGTTCCAGTGTTTCTACGGAATCCAAACTGATCTTCCCCGAGGTTGGCTTCTACTAGTTTTTCCATTCGTCTGTAAAGAATTCGTGTTAGTATTTTGCAGCTGTGACTTATTAAGCTGATAGTTCGGTAATTTTCACATCTGTCAACACCTGCTTTCTTTGGGATTGGAATTATTATATTCTTCTTGAAGTCTGAGGGTATTTCGCCTGTTTCATACATCTTGCTCACCAGATGGTAGAGTTTTGTCAGGACTGGCTCTCCCACGGCCGTCAGTAGTTCCAATGGAATATCGTCTACTCCGGGGGCCTTGTTTCGACTCAGGTCTTTCAGTGCTCTGTCAAACTCTTCACGCAGTATCATATCTCCCATTTCATCTTCAACTACATCCTCTTCCATTTCCATAATATTGACCTCAAGTACATCGCCCTTGTATAGACCCTCTATATACTCCTTCCACCTTTCTGCTTTCCCTTCTTTGCTTAGAACTGGGTTTCCATCTGAGCTCTTGATATTCATACAAGTCGTTCTCTTATCTAGAAAGGTCTCTTTAATTTTCCTGTAGGCGGTATCTATCTTACCCCTAGTGAGATAAGCCTCTACATCCTTACATTTGTCCTCTAGCCATCCCTGCTTAGCCATTTTGCACTTCCTGTCGATCTCATTTTTGAGACGTTTGTATTCCTTTTTGCCTGTTTCACTTACTGCATTTTTATATTTTCTCCTTTCATCAATTAAATTCAATATTTCTTCTGTTACCCAAGGATTTCTATTAGCCCTCGTCTTTTTACCTAATTGATCCTCTGCTGCCTTCACTACTTCATCCCTCAAAGCTACCCATTCTTCTTCTACTGTATTTATTTCCCCCATTCCTGTCAATTGCTCCCTTATGCTCTCCCTGAATCTTTGTACAACCTCTGGTTCTTTTAGTTTATCCAGGTCCCATCTCCTTAAATTCCCCCCTTTTTGCAGTTTCTTCAGTTTTAATCTACAGGTCATAACCAATAGATTGTGGTCAGAGTCCACATCTGCCCCTGGAAATGTCTTACAATTTAAAACATGGTTCCTAAATCTCTGTCTTACCATTATATAATCTATCTGATACCTTTTAGTATCTCCAGGGTTCTTCCATGTATACAACCTTCTTTCATGATTCTTAAACCAAGTGTTAGTTATGATTATGTTGTGCTCTGTGCAAAATTCGACCAGGCGGCTTCCTCTTTCATTTCTGTCCCCCAATCCATATTCACCTACTATGTTTCCTTCTCTCCCTTTTCCTACACTCGAATTCCAGTCACCCATGACTATTAAATTTTCGTCTCCCTTCACAATCTGAATAATTTCTTTTATTTCATCATACATTTCTTCAATTTCTTCGTCATCTGCAGAGCTAGTTGGCATATAAACTTGTACTACTGTAGTAGGCGTGGGCTTCGTATCTATCTTGGCCACAATAATGCGTTCACTATGCTGTTTGTAGTAGCTTACCCGCATTCCTATTTTCCTATTCATTATTAAACCTACTCCTGCATTACCCCTATTTGATTTTGTGTTTATAACCCTGTATTCACCTGACCAGAAGTCTTGTTCCTCCTGCCACCGAACTTCACTAATTCCCACTATATCTAACTTCAACCTATCCATTTCCCGTTTTAAATTTTCTAACCTACCTGCCCGATTAAGGGATCTGACATTCCACGCTCCGATCCGTAGAACGCCAGTTTTCTTTCTCCTGATAACGACCTCCTCTTGAGTAGTCCCCGCCCGGAGATCCGAATGGGGGACTATTTTACCTCCGGAATATTTTACCCAAGAGGACGCCATCATCATGTAATCATACAGTAAAGCTGCAAGCCCTCGGGAAAAATTACGGCTGTAGTTTCCCCTTGCTTTCAGCCGTTCGCAGTACCAGCACAGCAAGGCCGTTTTGGTTATTGTTACAAGGCCAGATCAGTCAATCATCCAGACTGTTGCCCCTGCAGCTACTGAAAAGGCTGCTGCCCCTCTTCAGGAACCACACGTTTGTCTGGCCTCTCAACAGATACCCCTCCGTTGTGGTTGCACCTACGGTACGGCTATCTGTATCGCTGAGGCACGCAAGCCTCCCCACCAACGGCAAGGTCCATGGTTCATGGTGGGGGGGGGGGGGGGGGGGGACGTATCGATGTCCGACGTATTTTCATCACAGAGAGCGTCACTTTAAAGCAATATACAGTACGTTAGCCAAAAAGATGGACCTTAGCAGACGTACAGCGTTCAAAACACAGCGAGGGAGTTCGGTTTCAGACTTTGCTGACTTTCGGGACCTGTCTGGTTCACCTCGCGGCTTCAGGGCGACCTTAACACCGAAACGCCGCCGGTGTTCCACGCGTGAATGTCGCTGAAGGTTCCGCGGCGAAAAAACTATCGTATGACACAGGCGAGAAGGCCGGTTGACACGTAACCACTCAACCACCCGACGCCTCATTTGCAAGACCCCCATTCACCCCGTCGAACAATCGATGTATCAGAAAAATGCAGCAGCCGTTTAAGTCATGACGGAGGTGTCCAAAATTTGCCAGTGGACAAGTAGGGCGCCGTTGTAGACAATGCAGAGTATGATGTAATAGCCGTGAAAAGCTTGCTATCGAGCATAACGGAAGGATGGGGGTAAATTGTTTCCACTTTGCCGTCAATGTTAGCTAGTGTTAGGGCTGACTGAATCTCCTGAACAGTGGCATCTCGCTGTTGCATGCAACGTGTCGAATTACTTGCAAAACTAATGCTTCACCCGGTGAACTTGAATGCTGCCAGAGGTGACTTCTTCATTTACATCCGCACACTGCAAACCACAGTGAAGTGCATGGCAGGGGATAGTTCGCATTGTACCCTTTCAGTCCGCATATGGAACGCAGGTAGACTGATTTTTAAAACTTCTTGGGCGTACTGTGGACAGTCTAATCTTGTCCTAACGATCCTTACGGGACCGTAGTACATTGCTAGATTCTGCACTCGATACTAATTCTCGAGTAGACTTTTACAGCAGAGTTTACGTCTGCCTCCAAGTGCCTGCCAGTTCAGTTCCTTTAGTGTCTCCGTTACTCTCTCCCACGCTCCAAACAAACCCGTACACGTTCAATACCCCATCTCTATCCTATTTGCTACTGGTCCTACAAACATTTGAGCAACATTCTAAGATGGGTCACTCGAATGTTTTGTAAGCAATCTCCTTTGTAGACTGACTGCATTTCTCTAGTATTCTACCAACTAACCGGTCTGCCACCGGCCTTAACCACGATTTAAACTCAAAGTTGTCAAAGAAAACCGTCAACAGGTAGCGCCTGCCGTTTTACTTATGGTGTTTTCCCCTTTTTTGTAAACAGTAGCAACATTTGTGTAATTTTGCCGACGTTATTCTTCCATTCTCATGTCTGTGCGTCATAGACATGAGCAACTCCAGTCTAGGAGCAGTTTAGATCTGTAATCTATGTTTCCTGTGGAACGGAACATTCGTTACCCCATTTAACGTCTATGAGCTTCGTGCGTTAGTACCTGACCGCTTTCTCTGTTTTTACCGCTGTGGTCACTACGAGTGACGTACTGTGGAGTTGCCTTAGATCGTACGCTCCCATAATGTTACGAGTTATTCTTAAGTGACGGAATGCACGTGTCCTGTATCGTCTCCTACTGGAGACCGTGAAACACTTCTCCGACGCTGTGCTCCTCAAAGCACCATCAGCATCCATACTATCGACAGAGGATCTCAGTTTAATTCCATATTTGTAGATTCCCATAAGGCTTCTGACACCATCCCTCACAATCGGCTTCTAATGAAACTGCGTGCCTACGCAGTATCGTCTCAGTTATGCACCTGTATTCTCGATTTCCTGTCCGAAAATCGCAGTTCGAAGTAACTGACGGAAACTCATCGAATGACACGAAGTGATACTTGCGGTTCCCGAAGGAAGTGCTATGCACCCGCTACTGTTCCTAATCTGCGTCAACTATTTAGATTCTCTGTAGCTGGATCTTGGAGAAATGCATCACGGAGTTCTTGTCACGTCGTATTTGCTTTCAGTCTCAAGGTTACTACGACTTCCTCGTTCGTCGTCGTCTTGAGCTTTAAGTTCTTTCTCTGCCTGGCCGAATTGAGTCGCGCATACGACACGAAATTCCCTGACTTTGTGACATCTCCGTGACATAATTCGTCCAACTAAATACAGTACCAAGCGGTCTACAGTAAACTCCTGGCGACTGAGAAAGTCGGCGAAAGTTTGAGACTGAAAAAAAATCTGACACGGCAAGAACTCCGTGAAGAATTTCTTCCTGAATGTTGCCGCTGGAAACTGCGCTGTCAGCAGCGGCCCTCTCTGCTTACTTATGCACAGTGCCTCACATTTATTCAGGTTCAGGGTCGGCTGACAGACCCTGCACAAGTTGACGGTCCTCTGCAAGTCTTCTTTCTTTTCGCTATATTCTAGCGCTGCGGCCTTCATATAGACGACAGTGTCCTCACGTAGCTTTCTACGTCATCCATTACATCACTTACATACAGTGTAAACAGTAAGGGTTCTATAGCTTTCCGTATGGCTATCCCCGAAATTACCTTCACATCGGTCGATTTCGTACCGCTAACTTCTACCTGCTAGGAAAACCACTGACAAACAAGACTGCTATGGATCATGCATCTCTTCTCTATATCGTAACCTAGCCTGCCTTGTTAAAAATAAAGTCTTAGAACGCTGAATAATACTCCAGAACAGATCGTACGAGAGCTGCGGAAGTGTCGTCGTTCATAATAATGAATTGCACTTCATTACAATTCTTCTAATGAAACTCACAATCGACATGGCAACGACCTTCCTGATTATCAGATTTGTGCGGTCGTTGCTCCTTGAATCACTGTGGATGGTAGTATTTTGACACTGTATGTTTCGGACTGACTCTGAAAAGTCAGTGTCGCTTTGCAGATCGAAGGCA
Source organism: Schistocerca serialis cubense (assembly GCF_023864345.2). Classification (NCBI taxonomy): domain Eukaryota; kingdom Metazoa; phylum Arthropoda; class Insecta; order Orthoptera; family Acrididae; genus Schistocerca; species Schistocerca serialis. Next base: position 488,747,511 of record NC_064646.1, on the reverse strand, counting down.
GAGGGCGGCGTGTTGCGACAGGGACCACGTCACGCAGCTACTCGATATTCCAGCGCACCGTGTTGATACGTAACGAGTTATGTAAACCAAATGGTTGAAAATCAATTGTGGCAGTTTTTATTTGTGTCGTGTGATTCAAGGAAGAAGACATAACTCTCGGCGCAAATAAATACGCTCTTCCAAGGGTGGTCGGCCAACATTCGCTGCAGTGTAGTCTGTAGCCAGGAATAAGCATATACGTTCGGGGATGATGTTTCCAAAAATACAGAACAAGGTGAGTCAGAAGATATTTTACCGCTTATTAAGAGCGTTTATCCTCGCTGGCACACAATAGCTAAAACACTTTCACAGAATGGAAATAAATGAAGCTGCTCTGTCATCTAATCAGTGCAAACACTGATGAGTTTCCAGAAACATACATGGGTCTAAACCCGAAATCCGCCCTCGCCCCAACACGATTCCCAACGTTTGTGTTTTCGAAGGTGTTTCTAGAATCTTATAAATTTCGAGGAAACGTCATACAGGAAAATGCGTATGCAGATGACTGTTTGCTAAAGACGTGAATTATTGGTGCAGATCGTTCGTAAGGACAGTGGATCGTAGAGATGTCTCAGTACGAAAATAATAAAATTATTACATTGTACATTCACTGCACTCTTGTACAGGCGTTGGCCTTTCTTCATCGATCCAGCGCGTGATGGTGAAATCCGAGGAAGTTAGCGTCGTCGTTGCGCTCTCACTGATCGATACACCGGTCTTTCCTTTTTACTAAACAAATATACGATATATATACAGGGTGTCCCAAAAAAAAAAACACCGACAAACTATAGGGACAGGTTCATTACACCGAAACAAGGAAAAATGTCTAGTAAACAAAGGCTCTAAACGCATACTTTAAGAGATGTGAACACTTGTTCATCTTGAGTACTTTGAAACACACCTCATCTACTGCAAACTCCTTCCTTTTCATATTTTGGGAGGAGCTAGTATCGACCAAAAAAAAGAAAAAATAGTCTAGTAAACACGGCGTCTAAAATGCATACCTTTAAGAACTATGAGCGCTGGTTTATTAGAAGAGATGTGTTTCAGACCAGCGAAGATGAACAATTGCTGATACCTCGTAATGTATGCATTTTAGAGCCCATGTTTACGACAGATTTTTTACTTATTTCCGTGTAAGGAATCTGCCACTAAAGTTTGTCGGTGCTTTTCTGGAACAACCTGCATATACTCATATATTAAAATGTTTACGAGCAAAGTTCACGGTATCTTCAAACCCACACACCTAGTCTCTGGTTTTTGTGTTTAGAGCTAACCTTTCTTCAGCGTTGTGCCCAGCAGCTTTTGTGGCTGTGAAGATACGAATTAAGTTTCAAGTGGTCGCCATCACACCGTGGTGGTCACTAGGACGCCTCTTCTCTTCCGTATCACTGTACTTTCCGACGGAAAAATATCGGTATTGTTGAAAAAAACTACATTGTCAAGTATCACTTTTACATTAAAAAAAGAACAAGATATTACTTACAGTTGTCTTTCAACTGTAACATATATGAATATCTTATTACAATGTTTACGGTGTTTTGTATCACTCCTCATTTTGTATAAGTGACGTTCAATCATAACTTTGAACGTTTAGGTTAGGTTCGTGTTGCTTATGTACGTCATACCTTGACAACCGACGAATTAGTGTGATAGCCGAGTGAGGAAGCCTGTTGCATAAGGTTTGAGAAATGGAGTGGATGTCCTCAGAAATCCTTTTAATTTTTTTATACCATTGTCGAACACACCTGAAGTTCGATAACACCAGTAAAGGGAACATGCCTAATTTGGGGCAAGGATACAACATTATTAGTTTTGCTATCGATCTGTAAAGTATTTATAGGCGACCTTGTGTTCATCAAGGGATATAAGGCAAGGATTGACGGAGGACATCGAAGGGGTGCAAAAAAGGGCAGCTCGTTTTGTATTATCACGTAATAGGGGAGAGAGTGTGGCAGATATGATACGCGAGTTGCGATGGAAGTCATTAAAGCAAAGACGTTTTTCGTCGCGGTGAGATCTATTTACGAAATTTCAGTCATCAACTTTCTCTTCCGAATGCGAAAATATTTTGTTGAGCCCAACCTACATAGGTAGGAATGATCATCAAAATAAAATAGGAGAAATCAGAGCTCGAACAGAAAGGTTTAGGTCTTCGTTTTTTCCCGCGCGCTGTTCGGGAGTGGAATGGTAGAGAGATAGTATGATTGTGGTTCGATGAACCCTCTGCCAAGCACTTAAATGTGAATTGCAGAGTAGTCATGAAGATGTAGATGTAACAAAGTCTTTGTTTTGTTCGCTATGTCTGTTATATGTTTCTTGACGATAAAGTGTTCATACAAGGGAATTCTAGTACATATGGCGGATTCAACCCACTCAGTAACAGCAGCGGAGTTTGTAAATGCTGTCTTTTAATTGCATAACAGGTGCAAATTTATTTTGATCCGCCATTCTGTAAACCATTTTTCGAGCAGTAGTAAAGCCGGTTGGAATTTTCTGTGAACTCTAATTACTTTGATGTCCTTGTAATACATGTATCATTGTGTTATCAGCGAAGGAAATGACGGTTTCTAGATGCATGGTGCTACTTCAGATAAATGCTAGTACTCCTTACGATCGATTCCCATGAATTAGGGGGACTAGAAATTAATCTCGTTTCTTTGCACATCGATATTCGTTAATCAACTGTCAGCTTATTGTGCACTTCAAAAGTGTTCCAAAGATTTTTTAAGGTTAGAGTGACCTGTTTACACGTAAATAACTTCTTTTCAGTTGTAATGTGCAGCCAAAATACCACAAGAGGTACACATACGGAATGGTGTGCTTTCTGTGTTACGCAAGAGTAGTAACGCAATAGTAGCTACCAAAAATATTAATGGTGTTTATCCAGGTGCATCAGACGTTCGTAAATGCTAAAGGTGTTTTCTAAGTTCAAATCAGGTAAATTTGAACTTCCCGACTCGTATCAATCAAGAAGACGAGCAACTTTAGACAATGACACGTTAAAGGAGGACGTGGGAGAAAATTCGTATCATACAATAGAGAAACCGTCAGATACTCTTAACGAACCTGGGACTAGCATCCAAGAACATTTGCAGCAGATCGGTAAAGACAAACAAAGCTAAACGATCCACTACATGCCACTTATTGCTTCATCGCCAGAATACAGAAGTGTTCCTTGTTCGCCTGATCAATGGAGATGAAAAATGGATCTTCTGTGATAGTCCAAAACGCAGAACGTACTGGGTCGTTCGTTTGAAGTGCTGAAACGTGAACAGATAGTGGGCAGCAGAATCGAGTTAATCAGTCTTTAATTGAAAAGTGGCCAGTGATTGTCAACAAAAAGGCGCGTTATTCTCCAACATTAGAATGGAAGACCACTTTGCTGAAGACGAACCATGGAAAAAACTAACGAACTGTGTTGCGAAATGTTGCCTCACGCAACATTCTCCTCCGATATTGCACCATCGGATTTCCGTTTCTTCCGATCGATACAAAATTTTCAAAGTGTCAAAAAATTTGAAAATACCATCTGCAGATATTTTCCTCAAAAGTCAATTGATTTTCATCGATCCTGCATTGAAAATCTGCATACTTAATGGCAAAAGGTTGTTGACAACATCAAAGACCAAAAACAAAAATTTGTTAACATTTCATGTGTTTAAATATAGTGTAGGAAAACGAATTTACATTCCGGTCCCCCTAATAAAAAACGGCTCCAGATGTCTGTTCACTTTAAAAATGAGTTAGTATGTTACATATTTGACTTTAAGTGTGTAAAATCTTTATGATCGAAGGTCCAAAACTGTAATTGTGTTGGTTTTATTAGTCTCGTATTATTCACTGGATGAGCACAATCCGGATAACTAGCGATGCGGTTTAAGAAAAGCTGGTTTTCCACGCATGTCAACGATTGTGACGTGGCATCTGCTGAACTGTGTGTCGAGCAATGATGTAATTTTGCTGGTGCGTCAAGTGGTATATGTAGACACACTCTGCAAAATGTATTGCGAATAGAGTTAGTAGTGAGGAAGGAATAAACTGAAATGCCGTAATTGGTGCTGAAGTTTTACTGCATAACAGTGGAAATATGGAAGGCAATAAATTTTTAACCTTTCACTAATTTATAGAGCGATCGAGAAAAAAAATTGGAAAAGGCGCGAAATTATTTGTAAAGTTTGTCGGAAGACGCTAAGTGCTCCCATTCTCAAATATTAGATGACTATAGTCTGGGTGATTTGGGCACCTCGAGCTACTGTATCTCAAGACATGTACTCGGTTTTTACCGTCAACACTTGATTTATTATTTTAAACTTTTAAGGTATAGTTTTACGCCTTGATGAGTAGACTGCAACAGCATTTTAAATTTTTAAATTAGGTCAGTGTTGGGTTGGCAGAAGAGCCAATACCGTGTTACAACTGGAGGCCGAAATGCATGCGTTTTAGCTTACGCAGGCTGGCGTGAGGAGGGAAGAACTATACTGACGTGAGGTCTGGAACATGACCAGGAATGAGAATTCAGAAAGCGGACGTAATTAGGTTGATACTTAACTTTAATCCATGAATGTGGAATGTCGCTCTTGACGGTACATGATTCACAATATTATCTGTTCAGAAGACATATAGTAACTGAACATAGCGCCTTGCTAGGTCGTAGCAAATGACGTAGCTGAAGGCTATGCTAAACTGTCGTCTCTGCAAATGAGAGCGTATGTAGGCAGTGAACCATCGCTAGCAAAGTCGGCTGCACAACTGGGGCGAGTGCTAGGGAGTCTCTCTAGACTAGACCTGCCGTGTGGCGGCGCTCGGTCTGCAATCACTGATAGTGGCGACACGCGGGTCCGACGTATACTAACGGACCGCGGCCGATTTAATGGCTACCACCTAGCAAGTGTGGTGTCTGGCGGTGACACCACAGTCAGCAATTATATGAAATATTAAAATTAAAATTTGTGTTTTCCTGGAAAGCAGTAAGACTGACAATCTGCAGCTGTAACTGTGCACCAGTTCAGCCGTTTAGCAGCAGGCGTATAGAGAGATACGACAGGCAGTGCAGGCGCCAGAAGCGATCGCCGCGGCGGCCGGTACTCGCGTGCCTCCGCTTCCCTGTACTGTCAGGCCGCCCGCGCCGGGTGCGTTGCTGGGATAGCGGCCTAGACCAGCTCACAGTGGCCAGCGGCCGGAGCTGCGCTCTGCAGACGACCTCGTCTGCCGCCCGCGGACAACTGTGTCAAGCGTAGCACCCCAGCTAACCATCTGCCCGTTTGCCTCCAGATACCGGCTGCCGACCGTTTTGCAAACTGTCCTTGCAGCGACGCGGAAGCCGGCTCGAATAGCCCACCTGGGTGCCGACCGGTTAATACACGGCGAGGGCAGCACGGAAGGTGTGCACATACAGTAACCTTTTGTAAGACATACACTCAGAAACTGACGGCAGTTTTTTAATTTTCCGAAAAATAAATATTTACACTGATCAAACACAACATTATGACCACCTTCCGAATAGGTGGCACGTCCACCTTTAGGACGGATAACAGCGGCGACGCGTCGTGGCATGGAAGCAGTGAGCCCTTCGAAGGTCGCTGAAGGGAGTTGGCACCACATCCCCACACACAAGTCAAATAATTCCTGTAAATTCCGTTCAGTAATACCCCAAATGTGTTCGATCGGGTTCAGATCTGACGTGTTGGGGGATCAGCACAATAATTGGACCTCGCCACTCTGTTCCTCAAACCACCCCATCACACTCCTGGCCTTGTCACATGGCACAATAACTTGTTGAAAAATGTCACTGCCGTCGGGAAACATGATCGTTATGGAAGGGTGTACGTGGTCCACAACCAGTGTTCGATACTCATTGGCCGTCATCGTGTCTTGTACGAACTCCACTGGACCCATGGGTGCCCACGCGCATGTTCCCCAGAGCACAATGGAGCCGCTGCCGCAGTATAGGTGTCAAGGAGCTGTTCTCCTGGAAGTCGACGGATTCTCAGCCTCTCATCGCCATAATGAAGAAGGTATCGGGTCTCATCAGATTGTGCAACGCTCTGCCACTGCCCCAACCTCCAGTGCCGATAGCCACATGCCCATTTTGGTGTATTTGCCGATGCCGTGGTGTTAACATTGGCACATGCATGGGTCGTCGGCTACTGAGGTCCTTCGTTAGGAGTGTTCGGTGCACTGTGTGTTCAGACACTCTTGCACTCTGCCCAGCTTTAAAGTCTGATGCTAGTTCCGCCACAGTTCGTCGTCTGTCCTGTTTTACCAGTCTGTCCAACCTACAACGTCCTATATGTGTAATGTGTAATGAGAGGTGGCCGCCCACCCCACGACGTCTGGAAATGGGGCACTCCTCGAGCACCTGACAAGTCGTGTAGTTTCCGAAATGCACGTGCCGAGCCTGCGAGCCATCACAATCCACCCTCAGTCAAACTCGGATAGACTGCGCGCCTTCTCCATCATACACACGGACACTATGTTCGCTGACATTAAATGCACCATCCGTGCCGGCCGGTGTGGCCGAGTGGTTCTAGGCGCTTCAGTCTGGAACCACGCGAACGCTACGGTCGCAGGTTAGAATCCTGCCTCGGGCATGGATGTGTGCGATGTCCTTAGGTTAGTTAGGTTTAAGTAGTTCTAAGGGAACTGACAACCTCAGATGTTAAGTCCCATAGTGCTCAGAGCCATTTAACCATTTTTTGCACCATGCGTGTGTCTGACTAGCAGTCATTCCCCGCCAGTGACGCTCCAACGGCTGAACGGGTTTATATCGATAGCAGGTCGGTAGCCACAATGTTGTGGCTGATCAGTGTACTTGCCTACATCAACGTTATCCCCTTCAGAATACCACGGTCATGCCAAAAGAAATGTGCAGTGTTTTCTTAAACATCCAGTTTATTTTCCAGACCTTTGCAGTATACTGATACATTCTTGACAGACAAAACATCATTTTTCAGTCCCTTTCAACTGCCTCAGGCTGCGGCCACACCAGCCGCGCCTCGCTCGGCTCCCAGGTACCTCGCAACTCGCCTCGAGCCAAGCGCTCGGATGCCTGGTGGCCACACCGGACCATCGAAGCTGTAGGCGCATTGTTCGCTCACAGTGTCAAATACCTCTTCCAGTGCTGAGTAAGAAAATACTACTGGGAGTTTTTTTAATACGAACTGTTGCGCAAACTACCATCACGCTGGGTACATAGCATTAATTGTGGTGGTAGTGAATGTGGTGAATTCAGCATGTTGTACAAACAACTTTGGGAGTTTGAAGACAAATTTTTCAGTTATGTACGAATGAATGTAAAATCGCTATACATCGTTCTCACGGCAGTTACAGAAAAACTACAACAATAAACTATTGTTATTGAGCTAGTATATTTCCTGAGGGGTGCGTATCGGTAACATTAGTCGGCAAATACAAACGCAGCACATTCGTTGAAAGAAAAAACGAGTTGCGGGATGAATGCATGTCACAAAATGATTTAGTATAAAGAAAATTTCTAAAACTTAATTTACTTTTCCATGGGATCGATGACAGCATAATGAAAACTGACATGATGCTACACTTATTTGGGGAATTGTCTGAGAGGCTGCGACAACACAACGCCATTCGAAGTAGCTTTGTCTTGTGAAGTGGTTAAATCGATTGTTCTTCTTCCTGCGCCAGCTGAAATAGTGTATCAGTGATTGAAAGCTGTCGATATTACTGCTTCGTCATCAGTGGTAGAGAAGAAACAAACGAAATCTCGCGATCAGCAGTGTTTATCATGTAGTATAATCTTCGAAGCAACTAGGCGACAGACCAGGTAGAACCAACACGACTGTTCGTCTAGCGACACGCGAAGCGACTGCCTTAGTCACTAGGCGCTTAGTGAGACCTGTCTGAGAAGTTCACAGTTGTTCACTTAGCAAGGCGAGTCGCCTATCGAATCGCGAGGTACCTAGGCGCGAAGAGTCTGGTGCCGCCATGGCGTGGAACTATGGGCTGCACTCCTGCACAATACAAGTCAGTACTGGCACGTTTAAGTCGTCGTTTAGCAGCCGCCACAAGAGCGTCGTTATCTTCGAGTCTCTTCCCGCATTTTCTTCTCTTTACCAAAGAGGTGGTCATCGTATAGTGCCAGACCATGGCTGTAAGGTGGGTGGTTCAGTGTCGTCCAACCAAGACTTTTCATCTCGGTGGTGGTTTCTCACTGGCATGTGGATGTGTGTATTCATTCAACAGCAAAACGTTGCGTTTTCGCCAGTGTTGAAAGCGATAGATCCGAGCATGAATTTTTTTAAGCGTTGCCACATAAACGTCAGAACTGATAGCGGTTTCGGGTGGCGTGATATCCACAACCAACAGACCATGTGAATCAAAAAACACAGCAGCCATCACTTTTCGCATAACCGAAGTTAGGCACTGTCAGGCTTGACTAGCACGTGGATGGGTGACCCTCCGGGTCTGTAGAGCGCTGTTGCCAAGCGGGGTGCACTCAGCCCTTATGAGGCTAATTGAGGAAGTACTTTGAGAAGTAGCTGCTCCGGTCACGAAAACTGACAACGGCCGGGACAAAGGTGTGCTTACCAAATGCCGCCCATATCCGCATACAGTGACGCCTCTGGACTGAGGATGACGCGGCGGTCGGTCGTTACCGTTGGGCCTTTCGAAGCCTGTTTGGAGTCATCCCCATCAAATCAGATACCTTTCAATATAGGTTACATTACACAGCCTTAGATATTTGTGTTCGTTTCCTTACCGAGCATTGAAATCTCCTACGTAATCTAGCCGTCAAACACTATCTTCCTCGAATTCTTTATTTACACAAACATAACATACTTTACTTGCCTGCCTACTAAATAAAACATGCATCTTTGACTAAATCCATGCCATAGAAAGCACTTCTTTTTCCATCTTAGCCTCAGTTCTTTACTTCCATGAGGACTTCGCTCTGTCACCGCCACTTAGTAAATAAACTGCTGCCCATTAAAATGGTAACTCCAGGAAGGGTAACAAAGAGCGGAAGTTCACTTACGATGTGTATATATAGAGCAGTACGTAGAATTCAGGGTGCTAACTTGCAATGTAGAGCTGCCAGATATTATGGCACCCATCCGACTATCTATCGAGTCGAACTCAGCTTGGTTCACAGATACTTGTAGTCGTTACAGTGCTTCAGCTCTGTGTCAGAGTTTATCATAGTGGCTCAGGGAGGATCTCTCGGAATCCCCTGACCAGCTATTTTCGAAACGGGAAAAATGTGTAGGTCAAAAGAATACGCACACAGTGCTGTATTGGATTATATTTTCAGAGACAGTCACGGAAACCTTGATGATAGACCACATTCATCGGTCACCAACGTAAGTGCTGCTGTCCAAATTAATGGCAATAAGAACCAGAGGTGTTTTTTTTTTTTTTTTTTTTTTTTTTGTGCCTGTCGACTGTGAGAGGCCACTGAGGGGGGCCCAGGGGAGCAGGATACTGAGTGAGGTGTGGTGCTACAAAAGAATGAGATCGCTTCTCGGCTTTTGGCAAGATCAATGTGTAGTTTTTATTAATGATAATAGACCATACAATCACCAACAAATTTACAATCTTCCATATTAGATGTACCACTTATTTTTGACCAAATATAAATTTTTTCGTCGGAATTAATCTTACGCCTAGACCTACAATTAAGAGACAATGAACCATGAGGTACTAAATAAGAACCTTCATTAATAACAATAATTTCGGACAAATGTACAGTACGAAATGCCAAAACTTCACGAGATGTAAAACTTTCCAATCCAGTCCTGGAAGCATCATGACAAACAACAGCAGCGAATGTAATCCAACCATTACCTATACTACTAGATTCAGTTGATTTAGCAATAGAAAAATTCGATTTTAGACCTAAAAAGTATTTAGGACCTGACAATACAGATATACTCGCAATCTTCTTCAGATTGGATACCTTCTTACTAGTACCTGGAGCTGGAACGGAACCAAAGGTGCCAGAAATATTCAACAAAACTTTATAGACGTTTAGGACACAGTGAGCATGAGCTGTACATCTGAGTGCACTTGTCATTTTTCCGATCTTAGCGAACCAGACGACTGAGCCCTAGTTTCGAAATCACGTCAGTAAATCCTTGTTTCATCGCCTGTTATGACTCTTTCAGTAGTTCCTCAACGTTTTCACTTTATCTAGCGACTCCTGAGCAACATGGATTCGCCGCTGTTTTTATACGAGAATCAATAGTTTTGGAAAATATTTTCCTATCACATGTTCCTTACCAAAAACAACTGGAAAAATTTCATGACATAAGCCTGTTGATAACCTGCATCAACACTGACTTGTCTGATTTATGAAGCCTCACTGCAGTTCATGCAGTCTTGTAACGAAATTTAATATAAAACCTCTGATCGATTGTCATACCAAATAAATAATCGCCTATACTACCACAATACATGTAACCTTTCTGACACCTCACTGCATACTAAACATCCAATACAAAACTGCATAGATACTTTTCAGACACGTTAGCATGACAGCAAAGAGAAATTCGCGTGATTCCGACTAATACAACACGCGAAATTACGAAATTCTCGTTAGTTTTTGAACAACGTCTTACGTCGAAACTCCAGATTAAGTTTTGTAAGCCATATTACGTATGGAGCCTTGGCCACGACGTACCTGATGGTAACGAAGGTGTATCCCTTTTGTCCGTGTGGTGTATCGGCACACTTTTAAACAAAGTTAGCGATCTGTCCCAGTTGCACTTACTGGTGTCTGTAATACCTGTTAGTTTTTAGGCATCGTTGCCTAACCGGATCCAGTGATCCACCTACGCCTCGATCGAGCAACGCTTCTTTGTCGCTCAGGTTGGTATGCAGCAGCCATACTGCATTCGTAAAGGGTACTGGCGCCATAGTACTACACATTGCTTTTTTCATTTCCCGTAAATAACCTCACATTTTCTCCGCTGCTGTCACTTCTCATCAAGTCTAGCCTCCAATACTCCTTTGGTTGCAGCTTTTTTTATCTACCTAAATTTCATCACCATAACAAAACGTGAGTATGGCGGTATTATCAAGTTTCACTTGTATATTCGTGGCACAACTTAGCCAGAAGAAGGGATCGGTTGGTATGACACATCCTGATACACCAAGGGATCACCAATTTAGTGTTGGAGGGAAGCGTTGAGGGGAAACATCGCAGAGGAAGACCAAGAGATGAATACACTAAACAGGGTTTGCACAGGATTTAGTAGCATGGAGAATTGTATCAAACCAGTCTTTGGACTGAAGATCACAACAATATTTCTAGACGTACCTATTTGTTACAATAGCCTAACTACAATAGGCTACAGGACAATAAATTAAAATGGAAAGAATGTTAATTACCAGGCACTGCTGCCCGTCTTTGTTTTGGTAGCTCCCATTCTTAAAGGAAGACATCGAAGTAATTCAGAGCGGGTCTGTCCGCAGCTCGTGGTCGTGCGGAAGCGTTCTCGCTTCCCGCGCCCGGGTTCCCGGGTTCGATTCCCGGCGGGGTCAGGGATTTTCTCTGCCTGGTGATGGCTGGGTGTTCTGTGATGTCCTTAGTTTAGTTAGGTTTAAGTAGTTCTAAGTTCTAGGGGACTGATGACCATAAATGTTAAGTCCCATAGTGCTCAGAGCCATTTGAACCATTTGAACCAGAACCGGTCTGCTAGATTTGTTAGAGGTAGATTCGGTCGACACGTAAGTACTACGGAGATGCTTCGGGAATTCAAATGGGAATCCCTGGAGCGAAGCCAAAGTCCTTTTCGAGAAACACTATTGAGAAAATTTAGAGAACCGGCATTTGAAGCTGACTACAGTACGATTCCAACGTACATATCACATAAGACCCACGAAGATTAAATAATCGAAATTAGGGGACATGCGGAGGCAAATACACTCCTGGAAACTGAAATAAGAACACCGTGAATTCATTGTCCCAGGAAGGGGAAACTTTATTGACACATTCCTGGGGTCAGATACATCACATGATCACACTGACAGAACCACAGGCACATAGACACAGGCAACAGAGCATGCACAATGTCGGCACTAGTACAGTGTATATCCACCTTTCGCAGCAATGCAGGCTGCTATTCTCCCATGGAGACGATCGTAGAGATTCTGGATGTAGTCCTGTGGAACGGCTTGCCATGCCAATTCCACCTGGCGCCTCAGTTGGACCAGCGTTCGTGCTGGACGTGCAGACCGCGTGAGACGACGCTTCATCCAGTCCCAAACATGCTCAATGGGGGACAGATCCGGAGATCTTGCTGGCCAGGGTAGTTGACTTACACCTTCTAGAGCACGTTGGGTGGCACGGGATACATGCGGACGTGCATTGTCCTGTTGGCACAGCAAGTTCCCTTGCCGGTCTAGGAATGGTAGAACGATGGGTTCGATGACGGTTTGGATGTACCGTGCACTATTCAGTGTCCCCTCGACGATCACCAGTGGTGTACGGCCAGTGTAGGAGATCGCTCCCCACACCATGATGCCGGGTGTTGGCCCTGTGTGCCTCGGTCGTATGCAGTCCTGATTGTGGCGCTCACCTGCACGGCGCCAAACACGCATACGACCATCATTGGCACCAAGGCAGAAGCGACTCTCATCGCTGAAGACGACACGTCTCCATTCGTCCCTCCATTCACGCCTGTCGCGACACCACTGGAGGCGGGCTGCACGATGTTGAGGCGTGAGCGGAAGACGGCCTAACGGTTTGCGGGACCGTAGCCCAGCTTCATGGAGACGGTTGCGAATGGTCCTCGCCGATACCCCAGGAGCAACAGTGTCCCTAATTTGCTGGGAAGTGGCGGTGCGGTCCCCTACGGCACTGCGTAGGATCCTACGGTCTTGGCGTGCATCCGTGCGTCGCTGCGGTCCGGTCCCAGGTCGACGGGCACGTGCACCTTCCGCCGACCACTGGCGACAACATCGATGTACTGTGGAGACCTCACGCCCCACGTGTTGAGCAATTCGGCGGTACGTCCACCCGGCCTCCCACATGCCCACTATACGCCCTCGCTCAAAGTCCGTCAACTGCACATACGGTTCACGTCCACGCTGTCGCGGCATGCTACCAGTGTTAAAGACTGCGATGGAGCTCCGTATGCCACGGCAAACTGGCTGACACTGACGGCGGCGGTGCACAAATGCTGCGCAGCTAGCGCCATTCGACGGCCAACACCGCGGTTCCTGGTGTGTCCGCTGTGCCGTGCGTGTAATCATTGCTTGTACAGCCCTCTCGCAGTGTCCGGAGCAAGTATGGTGGGTCTGACACACCGGTGTCAATGTGTTCTTTTTTCCATTTCCAGGAGTGTAGATATTCGTTTTTTCCTCTATCTATCTGCCAGTGGAAGAGGGAAGGAAATCTACCCTCTTCCACGCATATTACAGTGGCTTGCGGAGTATTATGTAGGTGTAGAGGTACTTTCTCCCCTCAGCCGGCTGCAACAGCCCTGGCGGAAGATGGTTTTCCGTAGCGTGCTGATTCTGCGAAGAGCTTGCGTTTTCCTCCAATACTGTCACTTGTATGCGGTCTACTATCGTGCGTGCTGTACGTCAATCTTCTGAAAACTTCCAATCTAATCTGCGGAGTTGTTGGCCTACGTTTCGTTTCGGCTTTTCTCTCCCAAATTTTGAGTGGCATCCCGAAGTTGTAACTTTTCTATTTGGTATTCTTGTGAACAATGAACTGGAGTAAAGTGAACCACTACTCTTCATACTCGTGTATCTGTATCGTTGTTCTGAACAATACAAGTGTTGTAATTAATGATTCGGTATCTGATACGAAAATTGAACTGTATAACTGTTTTTAATTAACAAAGTAATTAGGAAACCAAACTCGTAAACTGAATGAGCTGTTCAGTGGAATTATGTATCGTACAGGAATGAGTAGCACTACGATGCATGAAGTAACAATACGTGACTCGCGATTCCAACATACAAAGCTAACAGAATGAAAAAGCTACCTAAAATTAATAACTGAATTTTGAAATGATGAATCATCAAAATGTCTCTCTGAAAACGCCCTCTTAACTTGCGCAACCACTCTCACTGGGGAACTTGCAGACACAGAATAACACACAAGCAAATGTAACACTGAACTGCCAAAAATAAAACTGTCTGCATATGAAATGGAAAGTGAAATAAATTTTACCTAAACTGATTCTGATAATGAGTTTTGAAAATCAAAGCTAACTGAATGATCTAACTGTACTGTAAAACTGAACCTAACAATTTTCATATGTGGCTTACCTGGGGCAACGAAAACTTCGTACTGCTCGAAGCGATGAACACAAACTAAGCAGCGCAGTAGCGTGTAGTCTAAAAGGAGAGGACACCCTTGCACGGTGCAGGGCAATGACTTGCAGCTGTTCAAAGCAGCTCATGCTCCAATCACTCAGTTCCGCAAAGTACAATGCGGCAAAGTAAATAACCAAAAAATTGCATACTTCCCCGAGGAGACGGTAGTGAATTTGATCTTGCTAAATGATTGAAAGTAACTGACCTTTAAAAGATTGTATTGCAAAAACTGAAAGTCTTTGTCTATTACAATCATCTTTACACAAAAAAAATTAATAATATGTCTCTGACAAGTAATAATTTCTGAAAAATGGTAAAGAAGTATTAAAGCGGAAGCCATGTAAAAGAAAACTTTACTTATTCTAGTCTGAACAATGAATCAACAGACCCTAACCAATAAAAAAAGTCCACTAAGGCTTTGCTTTATTCACACGCATCATAATTACCAGCAATTAATCTTTACTGAATCATAATTCACAATTCATCCTTCTCTTTATCTTTATCTCTGTGCTCTGCAAGCAATTTCCACTCACTTGGTAGCAGAGCCAACATCCCGACGGTCTCCCTGCCTGCTCTTACAATACGTACTGCAACGACAATGCTACTAGCAGCCAAAGATCGCTGTGTTTGTACTCAGGAACTCTGTGACGTAACAGGTCGAGTATTGAAAACTACTATTTTGAAAAAAAAATCCAGTACACTGAATGAAAATAGAGATTCCATCACTTTTTTTGAATACTAAAAATAAACTACAAAATGATAGAAGCTGACGAAATGAATTAAAAACCATCTCTTCTGGTTACCCCATAGATGTGTCGGCTATTACACTATCATAGCAGTAGCGGCCACACAGCTGCACAGACCACCAAAGTACAGTGCCCTCTTTAACACAAATTGCAATTCACGTCTTCAGCTTACTTTCCTATTATCTGTCTAGTAAACAGGAGACCTGGGTTCATGTCCTGGCTGTAGAACAAATCTTAATTCATTTCTTCAGCTTCTATCATTATCATAAATAAAGTTGAATTCGCACGTCTCAAGGAAAATTTAATTATATAAGATATATAGACAATATACGCTTCGGGGACAGGCAGGATGTCCCCATTGCGTACAAAGGTGGGACGCTATTTCAGTAACGGAGAGCCTCAGCAATACTGGCAATTTAAGTAGGCCGAAGGCGGGAATTTAAGTTTGTGTCAGGGAGGGCTTTGGACTACGGTAGTTCCATGCAGCTGTGTTACCTACACTGGTACGGTGATGATGCCGAGTAAGCAGGAGACCTGGATTCAGGTTCCAGCAGTGGCACAAATTTTCATTCGTTTCTTCAGCTTCCATCATTATCGTATATAAGGTTGAGATTCACATACTTCAAGGAAAATCCAATTATATAAGATAGATGTCATAATACATACACGAGCAGTTGTAGATATTACTCTGTTCTGTTGCCGCAAAGTAAGGAGCACGGCACTGCGGTTTTCAAATGGAAACACAGAGGGCTGCTGGCATCCACTTGCTCTACTGGGAGCTGTGTCCGTGTTCCGCGCCTCCGGCTATCTGAAGACCACAACAGCTCGGCAGCGGCGCCAGGCAGTGTTTTTCCAGGCGGGCCTGCACTCGGTTCTGTCGGGCGACTCCCCACACTTGCTCAGTGGTTGCCGTCCAGAGAACCCGACCAAGAGAACTACAGCACCTAGTAAACCGTGGCTGGTTCAACCAGCGCAGCTACGCCGTAGGTGCTAAGACAGTGCCGTATTCCACTGATTCGAGAGACCAGCTGGGAAGGCAGAACTACCGTGAACTCAGAGCCATGTTCAGACCGTTATTTGTGATTGGTGGAAAATCAGGTAGTGTCAAAGAGCGGACTGCATCGGACGAGTGCTGTCTCTAAACTCTGGCGCTAGTCGCGCCGTTACAGTGTCAATTATGGACGAACAAGTTATCAGTTCCTAATGACTTTCTCGGTGCACGAACTCAACTTTCGATTGCTGTGTTTCCTTTGCAAGCAATATTACTCTCCTATTGTGTCTTCAGATCAAATGGTTCAAACGGCTCTGAGCACTATGGGACTTAACTTCTGTGGTCATCAGTCCCCTAGAACTTAGAACTACTTAAACCTAACTAACCTAAGGACATCAAACACATCCATGCCCGAGGCAGGATTCGAACCTGCGACCGCAGCGGTCGCGCGGCTCCAGACTAGCGTCTCGAACCGCTCGGCCGGCCGGCATGTGTCTTCAGTTATGTAGGTCATTATTGTCTATACTGCAGGCTGTGACAACGTCCAGCTCCAGCAATTACAATGGGAACACTAAATTAGCACAACGGTTGCAGTGGGTAAAGCAATTTCGAGGTGTACTGGATAATGAATTTGTACGGTTTTTTCTCTTTGATAGGCAACTAGGGACAAGGCAGAACATAATGGGATGGAAATAAGACGAATGAAGCCGAACAAAAAGTCAGACATCTTGAGATGACAGTCAGGGACAGGAAAGCGAATGGGAAAAGTTCAGTTGTGAGAGGTACTCTACGTGACAGACTTTAAGTTTTACCGGAAAACAAAGAAATGGCCATGAAACCTGTTTAGGAAGTAATGGCTCAAATGACTCTGAGCACTATGGGACTTAACATCTGAGGTCATAAGTCCCCTAGAACTTAGAACTACTTAAACCTAACTAACCTAAGGACATCACACACATCCATGCCCCAGGCAGGATTCGAACCTGCGACCGTAGCGGTCGCGCGATTCCAGACTGTAGCTCCTAGAACCGCTCGGCCACAATGGCCGGCTAGGAAGTAATGTTCCCTACTGAGAACACTCAGTGATGAGCAGGAAACAGTGTTGTACTGTCACCTTAAAAATTTAGAGTGCCAGTTTCCGTCTTTGAGTAAAAACGAGTTTTTCAATCTAGTGCATAAATGTCCGAAGCAACAGGAAATGAAGCGTGGGTTTCATAAGAGAAAAATAAAAGCGGGCGAGGACTCGTATTATGATTTTATAGAGACATGAAGACTTAAGTGGAATCCATGATGCTGTAGAGGGCAGTAGGCTGCAAAAAATAAACAACTTTACAGATTCTTTGACAGACTAACTGAGTTGCTGGTTGAAATGGCTCTGAGCACTATGGGACTTAACATCTGAGGTTATCAGTCCCCTAGAACTTAAAACTACTTAAACCTAACTAACCTAAGGACATCACACACATCCATGCCCGAGGCAGAATTCGAACCTGCGACCGTAGTGGTCGCGCGGTTCCAGACTGAAGCGCCTAGAGCCGCTCCAGCCACACCGGCGGTGCTGAGTTGCTGGACAAATTCAAATTTATAACCATTTACGATCAAATTAAAGATTTCATTGAAACAAAAATGACTCGTTTATACATTTCAATTTAATATCCAACACAATCCTCCACAAATTCAAGCAACCAAAACACAAAGAGGGGATTTAAAAAAAAAAAAGTACCAACGAAAGTATATTCTAATGATGTCGAGTTTCATAACTCTATCAAGTAACGTACCATACCAATGTTTAGCGTAAATAATGTTCCAACAGACCCTTCATTAAATATTTATATTAAAAAAAAAGACGTGTATTTCCCATACATCTCGACCTTCCCCTGCACTTCATAACAGCACTCATACCTGTAGCGTGAACTGCAAGTGATTATTATACGTCGAGCAGTTCAGGTTGCAGAACACGTGGGAACCAGAGATTCCGCTCCTTCAGCAGACGACTGGATACTCGCAGGGCGTTGGCTTTCGTTCTCTGACGTCAGAGCTGTCGCTACCGTTATGTAACAAAACAAGATGGAATTAGATAGCACTCCCCGCGCTCGCTGTTCTTGTTATTTCCAGTCGTATTGTTCTCTGCTAAAAATGAAAGATAAAGAAACAGCGGAAATGGCAGACCCCTGTCCCTTATTACGCTGCTGTGATATTAGCTGTCACCACCTTGTGGTTTCGTTGACTTGATACGCGTCATTTAGCATAGAGCCTTCGTGGACGGGTCTAATGCATGGTATGTTCAGAAAGCGTTCATTTTCTTGATAGTAGTTTCTCAGTGCAGTGAAACGCTACTATCAAGAAAATGTTATTCATTGCACTGTATAACTTTTTCGAAACACTTCCTCTCCAAAGGCTCTCGATATACAGCGTGGTTCACGAAGTTATGCAAATATTTTAATATTTCATTTCACAAAACTAAAGAAAAAAGTTCATATAAACATAGGTCCCCGAATGTTTAGTTACTGAGTTACGGCTAATGAAAGATTTGCCTGGAATTTAGCAACTTCGCTAATATGAAGCCATCGCAAAACTGTACGAGGTTAAAGTTAAGCACGATTTCCATTTATTTTGTTACTATTGGTCTGGTCAATCTAGTAAAACATGTCCCAGTCGTGTTGCAGCAGCAACTGCATGCTGTGTGGGGAAGAAGTGTCGGAAGGTTCGCGAACATAGCTTAGCAGATGGGCACTTTATAACGTAATCTCCTAAACCACTAACGAAGTAATTCACTCCTCCTGTACCATGGTGCAAAGAACCATTTTTTTGTGTGTCTGCGTGTCATCAGCCTTCTGACTGGTTTGATGCGGCCCGCCACGAATTCCTCTCCTTTGCCAACGTCGTCATCTCGGAGTAGCACCTGCAACCTACGTCTTCAGTTATTTGCTGGACGTACTGCAATCTCTGTCTTCCTCTACAGTTTTTCCACTCTACAGCCCCTCTAGTACCATGGAAGCGATTCCCTCATGTCTTTACCCATGTCCTTTCATCCTGTCACTTCTCCTTATCAGTGTTTTCCACATATTCCTTTCCTCTGCGATTCTACGCAGAACCTCCTCATTCCCTGCCGTATCAGTCCACCTAATGTCAACATTCGTCTGTACCACCATGTATGAAATGCTTCGATTCTCTTCTGTTCCGCTTTTTCCCACAGTCCTTGTTTCACTACCATACAATGCTGTGCCCCAAACAAACATTGTCAGAAATTTCTTCCTCAAATTAAGGCCTATATTTCATACTAGCAGACTTCTCTCGACCAGGAATGCCCTTCTTGCCAGTGTTAGTCTGCTTTTGACGTCCTCCTTGGTCCGTCGGCCATTGGTTATGTTGCTGCCTAGGTAGCAGAATTCCTTAACCCCATCTACTTCGTGGCCAATACAGCGCAAAAGGATTGCAATTGCTTGAAATGTGAAACTTACCAGTACCGATGTTAAATCTGTCTCCCACGTCTCTAAAGCTTGCCGCTTTGTGGCCAGCGACCCACAGAAAATCAGACGTGCCGTAGAGGAAGCAGCTTCCCGCTTCCGCTGCCGAGTTCTAGCGTCTCTGAATTTTTCACTTAACCCCGCTGCCGCACGATGCCGCACACGAAAAACTCCGATAAATTTAGTGACAATATACTACGGGACCAGATTCTCGAAATAATTTTCGTTTTTTTTTTCGTACGGTGTAACACTTCCAACTACTCGTCACTCTGATTCCGATTCACTGGACATCTGGAATAAATGGCCGTTATGAGTTTCATGTTTCAAGCAATTGCAATTCTTTTGCGCTTTCACAAGTGCAGGCAATTTTGTAGGAACAAGTAAAATTTCTACTTGACACTTAACGATGAAGTGCAAACATGAAATAGTCGATTAAAACTGTGTGCCGGACCGAGACTCGGGGGCGTGAGTCGTGCTTGGGTAGCTCAGATGGTAGAGCACTTGCCCGCGAAGTTTCATATCAGCGCACACTCCGCTGCAGAGTGAAAATCTCATTCATGAAATAGTCGAACACGGGAACTGCAACAGGCTACAAAAGACTGAAGAACCCGCCACAAACAAAACACTACCACCACTCAAACACAAGACAGCTCTGCCCCCAGCTTGCGAGCGCCAGAAGAGTTTCCCTGGGCAGACTCTGGCTGCTTGCTTTTACTGTTTAGACAGCAAAAAGGCCACGCTCCAAGTAGTCAGTAGGGATGGCCCTTATCGCTGAAACAACTGGTTTTCGGATACACCGGTTTCTTTCCCTGCTAGTTTAATCTCACTGTTAAAACCGTTCAAAATAATTAGTTTCTCAAACCGATTTTTGGTTTTTTGTTCCTACTATTCCCTATAATAAATGTATAATTCCAACTAAAAACTTAACAAACATTCATAGTATACAATAAAAATAACTGACGTGCTGCCTGCTTCTACATAATACGCATTTATCTCCTTGTAGCTCTTGGAAACGGAGAAATTAACACGAAAAACAGAGCTCTCCTACCTCATTTTCCGAACTTTGGCACCTATTCGTAATGCCCATGTAGTTCAAAAATGGCTCTAAGCACTATGGGACTTAACATCTGAGGTCATCAGTCCACTAGAACTTAGAACTACTTAAACCTAACTAACCTATGCCGGTCGCGGTGGCCGAGCGGTTCTAGGCGCTTCAGTACGGAACCGTGCGACTGCTACGGTCGCAGGTTCGAATCCTGCCTCGGGAATGGATGTGTGTGATGTCCTTAGGTTAGTTAGGTTTAAGTATTTCTAAGTTCTAGGGGACTGATGACCTCAGTAGTTAAGTCCCATAGCGCTCAGAGCCATTTGAACCATTTGATTTTTGAGGATGATGCTGTGGTATATCGAGAGGTTGTAACAGTGGAAAATTGTACTGAAATGCAGGAGGATCTGCAGCGAATTGACGCATGGTGCAGGGAATGGCAATTGAATCTCAATGTAGACAAGGGTAATGTGCTGCGAATACATAGAAAGAAAGATCCCTTATCATTTAGCTACAATATAGCAGGTCAGCAACTGTAAACAGTCAATTCCATAAATTATGTGGGAGTACGCATTAGAAGTGATTTAAAATGGAATGATCATATAAAGTTGATCGTCGGTAAAGCAGATGCCAGACTGAGATTCATTGGAAGAATCCTAAGGAAATGCAATCCGAAAACAAAGGAAGTAGGTTACAGTACACTTGTTCGCCCACTGCTTGAATACTGCTCAGCAGTGTGGGATCCGTAGCAGATAGGGTTGATAGAAGAGATAGAGAAGATCCAACGGAGAGCAGCGCGCTTCGTTACAGGATCATTTAGTAATCGCGAAAGCGTTACGGAGATGATAGATAAACTCCAGTGGAAGACTCTGCAGGAGAGACGCTCAGTAACTCGGTACGGGCTTTTGTTGAAGCTTCGAGAACATACCGAGGAGTCAAGCAGTATATTGCTCCCTCCTACGTATATCTCGCGAAGAGACCATGAGGATAAAATCAGAGAGATTAGAGCCCACACAGGGGCATACCGACAATCCTTCTTTCCAAGAACAATACGAGATTGGAATAGAAGGGAGAACCGATAGAGGTACTCAGGGTACCCTCCGCCACACACCGTCAGGTGGCTTGCGGAGTATGGATGTAGATGTAGATATTTGGAGCCAGTATAGTCGCTGGAATGACTCTCCTTCCGATTCCGTTCCGCAGAACAAGCAGGCGACGTTTCAGTCTGGCGGTGGACAGTGGTCCTGACGTTGAGGCTCATCAGAGGTTGCGTAACGCCTCGGTGAAGGAGCCCCCGCGCACAGTGGCCGGGAGCCTGCCACAGTGTTCACGGCCCGCGGCTGCGGCTGCAGCTGCCCGGCCTGCCCCGGCGCGGGAGAAAGCGCCGCCCTTGGCCGGCAGCGGGCAGCCACCGGCCGCTTTCGCTCTCCGCTGCCCTCGCCCGTCCCCGAGCAGCCGTGGACACCAGCGCCTCGCCCACGGCTCCACCACCTGACCCGCACACGGACGCAACACGGCCGTGGTGGACCCTCTCGTCCGGCCCTAGCCCCTTCCTCCGGTTTCCGGCTTAAGTGGACCCAGGCAGGAGCGTGTAGCCCACTCTGGTCGATCTTAGTCGAGTGTCAGGGATCACCAGACTAGCTCGTATGAAGAGACCTCCATCTACCAGAGTGCTCTGGGAATTACAGGAATATCACTGCACCTCGGCAGAGTCAACACGTGATTTGTTTTCTAACGGCGTTACAACTCAAATGTTCACATTTACAGCCTACACTGATCAAATGGCTCAAATGGCTCTGAGCACAATGGGACTTAACATCTGAAGTTATCAGTCCCCTAGAACTTTTTTTTAAAATTCTCTCTTCAAATTCTGAAGATGGCAGGGGTAAAATACAGGGAGCGAAAGGCTATTTACAATTTGTACAGAAACCAGATGGCAGTTATAAGAGTCTAGAGGCACGAAAGGGAAGCAGTGATTGGGAAAGAAGTGAGACAGGGTTGTAGCCTCTCCCCGATGTTATTCAATCTGTATATTGAGCAAGCAGTGTAGAAAACAAAAGAAAAATTCGGAGTAGGTATTAAAATCCATGGAGAAGAAATACAAACTTTGAGGTTCGCCGATGACATTGTAATTCTGTCAGAGACAGCAAAGGACGGAAGAGCAGTTGAACGGAATGGACAGTGTCATGAAAGGAACGTATAAGATGAACATCAACAAAAGCAAAACGAAGATAATGGAATGTAGTCGAATTAAGTCGGGTGATGCTGAGGGAATTAGATTAGGAAATGAGACAAAGTAGTAAAGGAGTTTTGCTATTTGGGGAGCAAAATAACTGATGATGGTCGAAGTAGAGAGGATATCAAATGTAGACTGGCAATGGCAAGGAAAGCGTTTCTGAAGAAGAAAAATTATTTAACATCGAGTATTGATTTAACTGTCAGAAAGTCGTTTCTGAAGGTATTTGTATGGAGCGTAGCCATGTATGGAAGTGAAATATGGACGATAACTAGTTTGGATAAGAAGAGAATAGAAGCTTTCGAAATGTGGTGCTACAGAAGAATGCTGAAGATTAGATGGGTAGATCATATAACTAATCAGGAGGTATTGAATAGAATTGGGGAGAAGAGAAGTTTGTGGCACAACTTGACTAGAAGAAGGGATCGGTTGGTAGGACATGTTCTGAGGCATCAAGGGATCACCAATTTAGTATTGGAGGGCAGCGTGGAGGGAAAAAATCGTAGAGGTAGACCAAGAGATGAATACACTAAACAGATTCAGAAGGATGTAGATTGCAGTAGGTACTGGGAGATGAAGAAGCTTGCACAGGATAGAGTACCATGGAGAGCTGCATCAAACCAGTCTCAGGACTGAAGACCACAACAACAACAACAACAATATTATACAAGATAACCTACTTCCTTATATGATTAGTGGGTCTTAATTTGTAAGCTTGTTAGATACAATTTGCAGCTAATTACAATGTCGTGGATTGTCAACTACAGCTATACTCTAATTACAATGGGCAGCTATATTCTTAAAAGTATTAGTATTCAGTAAGATCTTAACTAACTCTACTGCCTGCAGCGTCACAAATGTGTCAGAAATATATATATAAACCTATTTTATTGCCTTGCCCATCGATCTAATCCCGATGGGCAAGCCCCTGACACTGGGAAGGCCAGGATGTGGTTCGCTGCAGGTTCCTAATACTAATTTCCTAATCTAATTTCTACTAACTAACTCTAACCTAAGTCAATTCCGGTGGATCGTCTAGTCCGTGATATTGTTCCCCACTGCCCCTAGTCCCGCACGTGGCGGATTCCAGACTATTAAGGTCGGCCTATCCACGCGCAGGCGGTATAGGAGTAGGGCGCGTGTTTGGTGTTAGAATTTCTCTAGTTTTGTTTTAATTTATGTTAATTTATTTCCCTCAGGTATTCCTTTAGCACTTTTCGTGATACCTAGTCTGCTAGTTTATTTAGAGTTTGAAAAGCGTCTTGTTGTCTTATGAGGCGGTATGTGTCATGGTCAGGTAGTTGGGCACGTAGTGTGGAGCAACATCACTGAAGAGGGGGCACTCGTAAATCACGTGATCGGGAGTGCCCTCTGGTTCACCACATTCACACGCGGGTGTGGCGCTTTTCCCGAACAGACATAAGTATGTCGGGTAAGGCCCATGTCCAGTGAGAAAATGGATTAGTCCTCTGGTGGGTTCAAAGTATTTCATTTTTAATCGTTCCCTAATGTTTGGAATAAGTTCATATGTCCTACGCCCTGTTTCATCCGTCTCCCATAGTTCTTGCTATAGTTGTTGACCCCTTTGCCGAATCTCGCCCTTGTGCCTAGCCTCAGTGCCTAAAATCTCTTCTACCTTCGTTACCCTAGAACTTAGAACAACTTAAACCTAGCTAACCTAAGGACATCACAGACATCCATGCCCCAGATAGGATTCGAACCTGCGACCGTAGCGACCGCGCGGTTCCAGACTGAGGCGACTAGAACGCTCGGCCACAGCGGCCGGCCTACAGTGACCACCCGGAACATTACGAGGTCGTACCTAATAGCCAGTGTGTCCACCTTTCCCACGGATACCAGCGACGACGAGTCGTGGCATGGAAGCAGTGAGGCCCTGGTGGGTCGCAGGAGGGACATGGCACCACATCTGCACATACAAGTCATTTTTTTAGAAAACATAGTTGTGTGGATATAACAGCGATTAGTTTACTTATAATCAATTATTCAAAATGACAGTCACAATCGCATTTTTTTTTCCGCCAACCGTTTTCAACCCGCGATGGGGTCATCTTCAGGGCAATTTACACCATTTGGTCGCTCGTTGGAGTCGTCACCCTGCCTGTGCACGGTTGGCATAAATTGCCCTGAAGATGACCCCATCGCGGGTTGAAACCGGTTGGCGGCAAAATAAATAATGCGATTGCGACTGTCATTTTGAATAATTGACATACAAGTCACATAATTCCCGTAAATTCCGGGTGGAGATGCGATGATCTCTCACGCCACGTTCACTCACATCCCAGATGTTTTCGATAGGGTTAAGATCTGGCGAGTTGACGTATCAGCACATCAATTGGAACTTGCCACTGTGTACCTCGAACCACTCCATCACACTTTATGCCTTGTGACGTGGCTCATTATCTTGTTGAAAAATGCTGCTGCTGTTGGGAAACATCATCGTCATGAAGGGGTGTACGTGAGCTGGAACCAGTGTACGATACTCCTTGCCCGTCATGGTGTCTTGCACGAGCTCCGCTGGACCCATGGGTGTCCACGTGAATGGTTCCCAGGACGTAATGCAGCTGCCGCAAGCTTGTCTCCGCCCCGCAGTACAGGTATGAAGGAGCTGTTTTCCTGGAAGACGACAGATTCGCCCCCTCCCAACGGCATGATGAAGAAGGTATCGGGAATCAAAATGGTTCAAATGGCTCTGAGCACTATGGGACTCAACTGCTGAGGTCATTAGTCCCCTAGAACTTAGAACTAGTTAAACCTAACTAACCTAAGAACATCATGCCCGAGGCAGGATTCGAACCTGCGACCGTACCGGTCTTGCGGTTCCAGACTGCAGCGCCTTTAACCGCACGGCCACTTCGGCCGGCCGTATCGGGAATCATCAGACCATGCAACGCTCTGCCACTGCGACAACGTCTTGTAGCGGTGATCAAGTGCCCATTTCAGTCGTAGCTGCCCATGTCGTGGTGTTAGTATTCGCACATGCTTGCGTTCTCGGCTGCGGAGGCCCATCGTTAGGAGCTGTGTGTTCAGACAAACTTGTACCCAGCCCAGCATTAGATTCTAATGTTAGTTCCACCATAGTTTGCCGACTGTCATGTTTTAGCCCTCCGCCAAGTCTACGATGTCCGACATGTGCACTGAGGGCTGGCCGCTCAATCACACGACGTCTGGGCGTGGTTGAAGACTCACCGCAGCACTCCCGACCACGCGACAGGTCGTGCAGTTTCCTAAATGCTCGTGCCGAAGCTCCGGGCCATCAAGTCTGCCCTCGGTCAAAGTCAGATACACTGCGCGCCTTCCCCGTTCTACTCGCCGACAGCACGTCCACTGATACTCCTTGCACCGTGCGTGTGTCTGACGAGCAGTCTTTCCTCGCCAGATGAGTCTGCTGTCTCCTGGACGAGGCTTAGATCGGCAGTAGGTCGGTGGTCATAATGTTGTGGCTGATCAGTGTGTGTCCACGATTCGGTGTTTGGAAATAACGAATCCGTATCACAACATGTTTCACGACACCACCGCAAGGAGGGAAAGTTTGAGTACTACTACGCTAATGTTGTCTTTGAAGACAGCAAATCTCTGTCGTTTCTTCCCGTCGACATTGCCCTGGAAAAACCCCAAATACCAGAACCAAGGGCCGAGAGATTCGGCGAAATCGGCGCCCAGATAATGTTTACATTACGAGCACGGTCGGCCAGCAAACTTCTCTTGCAAAAGTGCCACGGTCTGCCGAACGATCTAATAGGTTTGCTTGTCTTGCTGTAACGACAGTTCTTTGCTTTCCATTGCAAGTAATAGTCTTAGAAAAGAGTTCACGTGTCATAGTAATGTTCACCCCTCACAGTGACAGCCATTCCCTCTACGTGACATTGTTCAACACTGCGTGACGTTGTTCAGCACGACGCAGTGATGCGTTCCTCGTGGAGACGCGTTTCGTGAATAATTTATGGCTCTTTTATGGCCCAGATGCGGCAGTTATATTTATTGACAAACCCACAGCGATCAAAATGTGCTTCATCGCTGTCTTCTGGAAATTCGGTTCTTCTCCAGTCCTGTTGGTCAGTCAAAAAACAACATCCGTTGCAACTTCGAATTTTTGGGGGGATATATGAGTAGAACAGCTGTTACAACTCTATGTAACGAGGGTTTGGGCGTGTCATGCTTTTGAGACCGACGACGAAGTGAGTTTTCGGGACTGCTCCCACTGACACAAGGGAGTTGTCAATATTCGTTGCACTCCGCGAGGGTTTTGGTCGTCCTACTGTATCTGCAACTTCTTACGACGTGTTTTAATGATGCAGTACCAACATTTTGTTTTGTACGCCTACTGCGCTTGCACGAGGCTTTGTCCACGTATAAAGCAAATCTCAGCTATGGCAGCTCGATCTTCATTACTCCACCCGCCCATAATTAATCTCCAGGGTCATAGCAACAATCTTCCGCAAACTAAAACTTTATAATTAGTATATTAGGCGCTTTACTTCCGTTTCAAGTAGGTACTTCTGGGATTCCCTGTAGAACACAGTTAAAAAATTTCACTGATAACGAAGCTTCAGAATTAGCATGGTAATATTACACCTAGAAAAAGTTTATAGAAATGAGTTATAACAATGGTCCCCCCAGGGAGATATTCAACAGTTATCATATTTATCAGTGACAAGATGAGACTGTCAGTGATTCAGGTGTAAAGTTCCAGTTTCGATCTAGACGGTAACTTGTCATATACTACTCGTCTGAGTAACACCGTTTAGATGTTCCTTCGTTACTTCAAACTTGTCTCAAAGCACACTTGGACGTTCCCCCCGACTAAAATAATTTGTCATAATGTCAGGCTTGTGGTAAGACAGTTCGTCATTACGGAAGCACAGTTAAGGATGTGTGTGAAGTCCTTCTCGACGGAGTGCTTGTACAAAAAGCTCTGGCTGACTAGCCACGTCACATTCAGATAAAATCCCAAGTTTTCGACGACTGTCACCATCGTCGTGGTCAGCGGCTATGTCTGACCATCGCGCAACTGGCGAGGCTCCTCCGGTTGTGCTCAGAGAAAACGACGTCTCTATGGCCGTATTACGCCACGGAGATGGCACATGATGAGATGGCGGCCTCTTTGTGCATACATTACATACAAGGTGACAATTATTCAATTATATGAAATAAACGTCTGAACGGTTTGCGTTAGGAGGTTCAAACTGCATGGTTGGCCGCGGGGCATGATGGGAGCCGGCCGCTGTGGCCGAGTGGTTCGATGCGCGCAGTCCGGAACCGCGGGACTGCTACGGTCGCAGGTTCGAATCCTGCCTCGGGCATGGATGTGTGTGATGTCCTTAGGTTAGTTAGGTTTAAGTAGTTCTAAGTTCTAGGGGACTGATGACCACAGAAGTTAAGTCCCATAATGCTCAGAGCCATTTGAACCATGATGGGAATTAGTTTGCACATTGTTGTTTGGTTTAGCAATGAAGCCCAGTTTCATTTGGGTTCGTCAGTAAGAAAAATTGGCACATTTGGGGGACTGAGAATCGGCATTTCGCGATCGACAAGTCTCTTCACTCTCAGCGGGTGACTGCGTGGTGTGCAGTGTCCAGTCACGAAATAATCGGTGCGATATTCCTTGATGGCACGGTGCCTACCGCGCGGTACGTGAAGGTTTTGGAAGATGATTTTATCCCCCAACGTAGCAGGACAGTGTTTGATGTCCTGGAGGAGCAGTTTGGGAACCGCATTCTGGCTCTGGGGTACCCAGAGGTCGCTGGCATGGGCCTCAATTGGCCGCCATATTCTGCGGATCTGAATACATGCGACTCCTTCCTGTGAGTCCATATTAAAGACAAGGCGTACAGCAATAATCGCAAACCATCGCTGAGCTGTAACAAAGTGTGTGCACGCCGCAGTTGGTAGCTAATTTACTCTTTTTATCATATAGTTCAACAACTGTAACCCTGTACATTCAAATCAGGAGCTAAATTGTTGGAAGTCTATGGTAAGTGCACAGTCTGTGTCTCTATTAAAGCTGTTATCATGCAGTCTAATTTCAAATGCTTCACAACAGTCCGATGTGTGAGCAAGTATTCTCATTTGTTCAAACATAGGGTTCTTTATTTTCTTCTAGCGTACTATGGTTACATTTCCTCGCGTTTTCGGAGAGTTGCCGTCACGTACACTAAGTAAAGGCAGTGGCGAGTGAGTGATAGTTATGCAGTTGGTCTCTCTCTTGTTGACAAGTCCAGCAGTATTGATGACTCAGTAGGAAATACAACAGGAGCGTACTTGACCTATCGTCATTCATGAACAGTTACGACCAGCCGTTTCCGATTATAAAACAAAAAAAGAAAAAAAACAAACTGCACTTTTAGGCATATCTACAACAGATATTTTGCAAGTCTGCTATACGAATCAAAAAACCGGGCATTGAATAAAATGATGAATACACGATGAAATGCTTACTAACGATGTATTCAATTTCCTTCTTTAGGAAATCATCTCTTTCAACGTCAAAGCAGCGACGATATAACAATATAAATCAGTATTTTTAACATTTATAAAAAATAATTTGAAATGAATGAAGGCCACGACGTCCATCTTCCATCGTACAGTATAAATGACCGTAAGTAAGAGCGACTGAATACGGCAACTTAGTCGCTGCGTGGTTGTCCAACATAACTCTCTGCTACAATGGGACAACTAATTTCGAATACCGGAGTGACTTTCGTCTTCCTTAATTTCCCTAAATCGTATCGGAGGAATGCCATTCTGACTCCTCGGTGAAACCGTTAGTCGACCGTTTCATCCTAGATCTACTTAGGTAGCGCAAAGTTCCTAATGACATCGATACCGACGGAACATCCAAGTCTAATCTTACTCTCTGTCATCCACCCAACCTTCAAGCATGTCGGATCTTAAAATTATTTCTTTTCTTAGTTTTGTTGTTCTGTTTGATGAGCTAGAACACTGCTTATATTACCCTGTTGCGTCATTAGCTTCACAAAACAAGTTCCAGCAATAAATGCTGTGGCCATGGGAGCTGATATCATCGTCGCGTAACGACGTTACATAAAAGCTGTAGCAGGGTGGTCTCAGCACCTTCCCACGAGGCTATTCCCACCTTGACTGTAAGCAATCTTTTAACTATGGAATTTCAGAGAACCGTCGGAAAGAACGCTCAATAATGGAATTCCCTAAGTGGGTATATTCTCAGCGGCAATTACAATAGTACCTACCGCGTTAGCACGTGAAACAGACACTCTGGATTGCAATGGCACTTCTCACAGTGTAGATAGGAACATGTTAGAGCTTTTTATAGGTCGTCAAACTTGCCCTGAACATGTACAGTTAAGCATAAGTACAAGTAACGTAGATTGCATAGTACAATTCAGGAGGTCATCGCTTCAAATCGCCGTTCGGCCGCCTACATGTAGGTTTACCGTGATTTCTCTAAACAACATGATGCGATGTCGCGACAGTGTTTTTGAAAACGACACGGCGGATATGCTTTCCCGCACTTGTATCGTTCCAACTCATGTTCCGTCTCTAGCTACCTAGTGACGGAGCGTTAAACACACTTTCCTTCTGCCAGCGATTATCAATGCCTCCTGCTATCTACAAAATGGTTGAAATGGCTCTAAGCGCTATGGGACTTATCAGCTGAGGTCATCAGTCCCCTAGACTTAGAACTCCTTAAACCTAACTAACCTAAGGACTTCATACACATCCATGCCCGAGGCTGGATTTGAACCTGCGACCGTAGCAGCAGCGCGGTACCGGACTGTAGCGCCTAGAACCACTCGGCCACAGCGGCCGGCTGCTATCTACACTGAAGAGCCAAAACGTGCTGACCTTCCGGTTAACGGCCTGTCTGTCCACCTCGGGAAGGAAATTCAGCAGTAATCCCGACGGTATAAATTCGACAAGACTGTTGATGGGTTACCGGAAATGCACTGAGGAGCCAAACCACTATGACCACCTTCTTGGGCCATCTTTGTAACGCAGTATGTCATCTATTCTGCGTGTCATCGATTCCACATTCGTTGGTGGATTTGTGGAGCTATGCGGCACCAGGTATTCCCCTAAATAACTGACCGCTGATTTGTGTACGCGGTGATGGCGCTCGATAGCGATCCAGGTGGGCGGACACATTATAGTGATTTCACTATCACGCTCCTCGAACCACTGTGGCTTCGACACACGGACAGTTGTACTGCTGAAAGATGACATCGTCGTTAGGGAAATGCAGCATGAAGGGATGCAGGTGGTCCGCAGCTGACATGGTGTCTTCGATTAGCACCACATGCAAGCGCAGGAGCATGTCTCCCATAGCATAATACTGTTCCCACCAGCCTGCGTACGCGGCGCGATGCAGGTTTCGAGCAGCCGTCCGCTTGGATGACAGCGTTTATGGAGGCGACCACTGACCTTGTGTAGCAAAAACGTGATTCATCCGAGTGAGACGACACAGCTCAGTCTCGATCATCCAGAGCAAACTATAACTGTAACTGGCGATAACGTTGGGCCAACATATGCAGTTGTGGTCTCTGTTGCGGAGCTCCCTGTTCAACAATGTACGATGAACGGTGTGTTCCGAAACACAAGTGCGTCCACCGGCATTGCGCTCTTTCGCCAGAGGTGTAACAGATCGCCATCTGTCCTACTTTGCAGAGCAGACAAGCCTCCGAACCCCACGTTTTGTGAAGAGTCGTGGATGTCCAACCACTTAGCGCCTACTGGGAGTTTCACTGTCCTTCTACCTCTTCCCGCAGATGGTTACGACAGTAGCACGTGAACATTCTACAAGCTTCACCGTTTCCGAAGTACTCTTTCAGAGGCTCTGCTTAATAATAATCTGCCCTGTGTCGGAGTCGCTTATCTCAGTCGATTTCTGCACTTGCAGCTCATATTTTCGCTATGGTGATATCCAGTCCATGGCTATCCGGCTTACATACTTTACTTACTGAGTCACCAGGAGGCATCCAGCCTTGCAGTGGGCATAATATTTTGGCTGGTAAGTGTATGTGGTAGCCGATCTCTATGCACAGGTTACACAAATCGCATAGATTACGGGACGACAGTTTGAGGGCGCGGAACTGCGTCCTCAGACTAGGCCAATCTGGTGGCCAAGACATCAACTAGATTTGACTACCATGCTCCTCTGACGATTGTAGCACTATTCAAGCCTCGTGATACTGACAGTTATTACGCAGAAATATGTCATCGCCGTCTCGGAGAACGTTAAGCCTGAAGGAATGGCGGTTGTCCGCATTAATGCACAACTGTCGTTGTGAATTCGATTACCGGCACATTGTTCCGGCTCCAAGCAGACGATCGCCTGGATGAGAGCGTAAATGGACACAATCATCACAAGAAAAGTGATTCATCCTATTAGGCATCATGTTTGCATTGATGCAAGACCCAGTACCCATTAAAACTGTAACTGGCGATCTCGTTCAATTAACATGGGAACACGTAGGGGCCGACGTCTTTTCACCGTGAACCTGTCAAAATGAGCACTGCAATATCTGGTCAAAAGCAATGCATAAAATGTTCCACTACCTCTGATTCGCAAAGGTAAAGGGTTGCTTCAAACTCTTTCACAAAAAGTGAAGCAATCTGAACCATGCCTTTCTATTACAAAATTTACGAATTTTTTTGGCTGCTACATTTCATGCCATGGAATATGACCTGTAAACTGCGTAACATTTTGCTCGCATTTCTATCAGGAAAAAGGAAAATTTGAACAGCTTTTATTCGTCACCTTCCCTCATAAATTGAGGTGACAAAAATCATGACATATCGATATACACACACATAGATGATAGTAGTGTCGCGTAGACAAGGTATAAAAGCCCAGTGTACTGGTAGAGCTGTCATTTGTATTCAGGCGATGAATGTGCAAACGTTTCCGAAGTGATTAAGGCCGCACGACCGGAATTAAAAGACTTTGAACACGGAATGGTAGTTGGAGCTAGACGCTTGAGACATTCCATTTCAGAAAACGTTAGGGTATTGAATATTCCGAGATCCAAAGTGTCACGAATGTGTCTAGAATACCAAATTTCACGTATTACCTCTCACCACGGACAACGCAGTTGCCGATGGCCTTCACTTGGCTCTGAGCACTATGCGACTTAAAATCTGAGGTCATCAGTCCCCTAGAACTTAGAACTACTTAAACCTAACTAACCTAAGGATATTACACACATCCATGCCCGAGGCAGGATTCGAACCTGCGACCGTAGCGGTCCCGCGGTTCCAGACTGTAGCGCCTAGAACCGCTCGGTCACAACGGTTGGCCGGCCTTCACTTAACGACCGAGAGCAGCGGCGTTTGCGTAGAGATGTCAGTGCTAACAGACAAGCAACATTGAGTGAAATAATCGCAGAAATCAGTGTGAGACATACGACGAAAGTATCCGTTAGGACAGTGCGACGGAATGTGGCATTAATGGAATATGCCAGCAGACGACAGCACGACATCGCCTGCAGCGCCTCTCCCGGGCTCTTGACCAGGACGCTAGATGACTGGGAAACCGATGAGACCCGATTACAGCGTGTAATAGCTGACGGTAGGGTTAGAGTGTGGTGCAAACCCCACGAAGCCATGGACCCAAGTTGTCAATAAGGCGCCGAGCAAACTGGTGGTGGCTCCGTAATGCTGTGGACTGTGTTAATGTGGAATTGACTGGGTGCCCTGGTCCAAGTGAACCGGTCATTGACTGGGAATGGCTATGTTCTGCTACTTGGAGACCATTTGCAGCCATTCATGGACTTCAAGTTCCTAAACATTACACGAGGCCACAACAACGGTTAGTTTGAAGAACATTCTGGACAATTCCAGTGAATTTGGCCGTGCAGACCACCTTACATGAACCCATCGAACATCTATGGGACGTAATCCAGAGGTCAATTTGAGCGCTAAATGCTGCACAGCAATACTTAGGCAATTATGGGTGGCTACAGAGGAAGAATGGGTCAGTATTTCTGCAGAGCACATCTAAAGACGTGTTGAGTCCATGAGGCGTCGAGTTGCTGCACTGTCCAGGGCAAAAGCAGCTCCAGCACAATATTAGAAAGTGTCCCATCACTTTTGTCACCCGGGTGTAATATCAAATTTGTTGCAGTAATTCAGAGAACCATAATTAAGGAGAAATTAATGTTGTCCCGCAGGATAGTGGTAGTTCTTTCCCCATTAAATTTTGGACAAATCTTTTTTACTTGTTTTCATCGTTGAATATGCTAGAATATTCGGATATTTGTACTAGTTCGCCATTTTCTTCAAAAATGTCTCCAGGGTGAAGGGGCTACGACAAATGTCGGGGCAGTTTGTTCGAAAGTGCACAGCCGATTTCCTTCCCCTATCTGAGCTTCTGCTCCGTCCCTCATCATTCTGTCGCCAACCGGACTTTAAGCTGTGACACCTACTTCTCCTTTTCCCAGTTACGCTCCCTGCGTTCCAGCGCCTGGCCCACGACGCACCAGGAAAGCGAGGCCGCGTTGATCGTCTTCGCCACTTGAAGCGGCAGGCAAACTCTACAGCAAGTGCGACAACTGCGACCAAAAGTAGGCCGGTGCGCGGCTGTTACGGGCCGGCCATCGAGCCTGCGAAGCAGTTTCCACGTTGCTGCCTCGAGCGAGATCCAGACGAAGGTGGTTCGCTTCCAGTGTCCCTCGAAATGCTATCATTACCCGCATTCACGCCACCTTGACTAGACAACTACGGACGAGAAAGTACCAGGTGGGTGTCAAACTGCAAGCAGTTTTGACCTACTTGACAATCTTCAAGGGAAGGTTTGATTCAAGTGAAAGATAGATGAACTGATTTTTATTTGCTTCTTCGTTTCCGTTCCCGTTCTGCAGTTTCAGGGTCAGAATCGGATAGTTGCCAGTTTGCAGAGAGATAACACACGTCACTAATGAGGGTTAATTTCTTAATGTGGCCTCTATCTGAGTTTTTTAGATCACTGTATGCTAATATGATAAGAATAAAGTCGTATTGTCTATCATTTCGCCGGACAGAGTGTCGAGCGGTTCTAGGCGCTACAGTCTGGAACCGCGCGACCGCTACGGTCGCTGGTTCGAATCCTGCCTCGGGCATGGATGTGTGTGATGTCCTTAGGTTAGTTAGGTTTAAGTAGTTCTAAGTTCTAGGGGACTGATGACATCAGAAGTTAAGTCCCATAGTGCTCAGAGCCATTTGAACCCACCAGTACAGAGCCTCTACCAGCTTGAACAGTTCACTGCTGACATGTGGTGTCCATGGATTCATGAGGTTGTCTCCATAGCCTCAAAAGTCCATCCCCTAGATGCAATTTGAAACGAGACTCGTCCGATCAAGCAGCATATTTCCAATCATCAACAGTCTAATGTTCGTGTTGACGGTCCCAGGCGAGGCGCAAAGCTTTGTGTCGGGCAGTCATCAAGGGTACAGGAGTGGGCCTTCGGCTCCGAAAGCCCATATCGATGATGTTCCGTTGAATGGTTCGCACGCTGACACTTGTTGATGGCCCAGCATTGAAATCTGCAGGAGTTTGCGGAAGAGTTGCACTTCTGTCACGTTAAACGATTCTCTTCAGTCGTCGTTCTTGCAGCATATTTTTCTGACCCCAACCATGTCGGAGATTTGATGTTTTACCAGATTAGTGATATTCACAGTATGCTCGTGAAATGGTTGTACGGGAAAATTCCCATTTCATCGCTACATCCGAGATGCTGTGTTCCTTCGCTCACGCGCCGACTACAACACCCTGTTCAACCTCACTTAATTCTTGATAACCTGCCAGTAACCAAACTGACAACTGCGCCAGACACTTGTTGTCTCATATAGGCGTTGCCGACCGCAGCGCCATATTTGGCCTGTTTACATACCGCTGCATTTGAATACGCTTGCCTATACCAGTTCTTTTGGCGCTTCAGTGTAGTACTCCTGTACTACATTGTCTACACCGCCATTTTGGTACCTAGACTGCTAGTAGCACTTTGTAACTCACAAGTCATGCCTTCTGCTGATTTTATGCGCGATGATCGACAGTCCCTGTTCGTCAGTGGTGTTGCTTTAGCTGTGGTTGTTGCTTCGCGTTTCCACTTCACAACCATATCACCGACGATCGACTTGGGCTGCTATAGAAGGGTTGAAATGTCCCTGGTGAAAACGTTACTCTGGTGACATCCAGCGAGCAGCCCGTTCCAAGTCACTGAGCTCTGCTGACAGCCCCATTCTGCTGCCGCTGCTTCTCTGCTGACAACACGGTATTCCCCGCCTCCTTTTTATACTGGCGGGATCGCCTCTCGTGACATTCCGCATTACATGAGGGCGTCCGTACAGTTCTGATCAGATAGTGTGTTACATGCGACAGCTTGGAAAACACAACTCGAGGCTAGGCCCGTCAACCTAGTAAGTGTTTTAAGAGTTTTTGATTATATGTATTTCATGCACTGTTTCAATAACGATATGATCGTGACGTTTCGGTGGCAGTGTTTGCTCTGGTTAGTATTTTTCGTATTTCTTAGGGAAAGCTCTTTGACTCCTATTTTTGGATCAGAAAAAATTTATCCTACGACTTGTATACAAAACGATGGGTTAATCACACTCTTGGTGAAAGACTTACTCAAGCGTAGAACGTTTCGAGTATCTTTGTGAGAAGTCCGTTCACCTAAAGAAGGAGTTTTTGTTGGAACTGAAATTCGAGACTGACGATCGATTCCAAATTTGAATTAATATTGACTGAGGAGATTGTTGACAAATTATCGAGTAACAAATATGACACACATTAAATTTTTCTTCTAGCCAACACGCTGAAAAAGCTGAGGTTGTTTGATAAGCCTCGATATCCACTTTTTGAACAGTCACCATAATTTTTTCCCGAAGATTTGCTTGACGTCTGTGATGGGCAATGTGACAGCTTTCATTCGACCATCGAAGTGTATTCCACATTTTCCGACCATTCCATAGTAACCTCAAAGCCCAACTTTTTAAACTACTTTTTTCGTGACAAGCCTTTTAAATTTTACTGAGGGAAATACAAATACTTCTTACTAAACAGTTGATGTTTACAATAAAATATGTTGGAGAGTTGAGAATGAGTTCAATTTGAAGATACAACAACAAATACACGAACTTCATCTACATTACACAATGTGTACATGATGCAACGAATGGTGTGGAGGTATGGATTACAGTCGCTGAAGATTTTATAAGCATTATATATTCATTACTTTGAACCTATCACGTGGTAAATATCAAGCAATAAAAGCAATTTAACAAATATGATGATCCCAAGTCAGAGATTAAATAGCTCTTTCAAAGAGTAAATATTTTTCCCTAAGTCACGTAATATTATTTCTAAAGTAGTCTATTTTCTTCCTCAGCATACAAACTGTCTCCACATTTCATCGAAAACGGTTCAGCGAGTTAGTCATAAAAATGTAACAAAGCTACTTTCTGGGATTTCAGTCTTTCTCGGCGTATTCCAATGATGAATTCTTCTCGGGTTATTAGCCGAGTGGTGGCGCCGTCTTGTCGCAACGTTTCAATGAGTTTCTTACCCATCATCTTCTGGCGAAGTCACTCTGCCAGAAGATGATGGATACGAAACTCAGTGAAACGTTGCGACAAGACGGCGCCACCACTCGGCTAATAACCCGAGAAGAATTCATCAGAGTTACTTTCTCTTCCTAATATTAGTATGGATAAAACTTTCAATTACTATATCTTTTTTTTCATGATTCAATTTTGATGAAATGAAGCATATGTGGTGTTTCAAGCTAGCCTTAAGTTACTGTGAAAATCCCGTTCAGACAAACACGAAAACTTTAAATCACGATGTCTTTTTTTACCTGTGATCCGATTTTCATGAAATAAAGTGTGAACGGTGCCCGAAGGCATATTCAGGTTACTTGCGAAAACCCCATTAAAATTCGTCTAGTACTTTTGGAGATTATCGTTTTCAAACGGATGAACAGGCAGGCACGACACTTTCACAGATTTATTATTAGTGTAGGTGTAGGGTGCAAGCGCTACAACGAGAGGAAGAGTTCGGCGCAGGAGGCATGCGCGGCGGGCTACATCGAACCAGCGTGAAGGCCGATGATTTAAAACAAAAAACTGAGGTGGTCAGATGTGGATTCAGTGTTCTTGAGTTTTAACTAAGTGATATCGAGGAGTAAGAAAAGTTTGTCTTGTCGCTGTCCTGTATAATTAGACGCATGTCGCCCATGGCCGGCAAGTGGCATCTATATGTACCTGGAAATAATGATTGAGCAGGTGTTTACAGCGCTGTAAAAATAGACCCGAAGGCCGCCCACACTTTGCGCTCCCGTGCCCCATCACTCCACCGGACACCTTCGCGCTTTTTCTCTTCTTTTCGAGGCCCGCACACCTTGTTTTCTCAGTTGCTGCGTGTCGCAACGGCGGCCGGTTGCCTGGGAGAACGAGTCTATTAATGACAGGTAGTGAGGCTGGCGGAGAAACGGCGATTCCATCAGGTGACGTCACGCTAATGGCAAACAGGTCCGCCGCACTTGTGTTCAGTGACGCGGGTGCCGGCCGCAGCTGGACACGAGGTCAGGCTGGGACAGCAGCAATACGCCCTGCTCTGCCGTGCGTGGCCTGCCTACCAACGCAGCGCCCGTCGTGGGGCTTGGAGGAGGGCCGTGAATCATCCGAGCGGCCGGCGCGCTCCCACTGGTCCACGGCCCATTCTCGACGGTGCCGCGACCACTGCAACCGCAACTGGCCATATTGTTGCTTTGCTAAGGAGTGTTCGCCTGCTGTGAAACACGTTCGCTCCGAAACACTTGTGCCTGTATCAGCGCTGCCCCAGCCGCCAGAGCTGCTTCACAGAGCGGGCGAGCTTCCGACCTCGACGTGAGACAGCTGGTCTCAGAGTCCTTCAACCGCTTCCCATAGATGCCCAGCAGCACGGGAACAGCCGGCCAGTTTCTGATATCAGAATAAAACTTTCGCTCTGCAGCGTTTCGTGCGCTGATATGTAACTTCCTGGCAAATTAAAACCGAGTGCCGGACCGAGACTCGAACTCGGGACCTCTGCCCTTCGCGGGCAAGTGCTCTACCAACTGAGCTACCCAAACCCGTCCTCACAGCTTTACTTCCGCCAGCCCCTCGTCTCCTACCTTCCAACCTTCACAGAAGCGAACCTAGCAGAACTAGTACTCCTGGAAGAAAGGATAATGCACTTGCCCGCGAAAGGCAAAGGTCCCGAGTTCGAGTCTCGGTCCGGCACACAGTTTTAATCTGCCAGGACGTTTCAGTTTCTGATATGCTTGTTCCCAGGCATTTGGCCATAACAATGTACCCTTTGTCAAAGTCGCGTCTCTACTCTGCAGTTGTGGAGCTTGTCGGCCTGTCGCACTTGATCGGCGCAAAACAAGTCCAGTACTCACGTCAGTGAGTCTCCGGGCCTGCTCACACGACTTTAGTTCGTGGGGCTCAGGATTCCAGTCTTGTGTCTGGCACGCGGTATTTTTGGCAATGCGTTGGACAATTGTGTGTCTACAAGGATGAAATATTTATTATTTGTTTACCTGTCTCGTGGTACCGCGCGGGATTAGCCGAGCGGTCTTAGGTGCTGCAGTCATGGACTCTCCGTCTGGTACCGGCGGAGGTTCGAGTCCTCCCTCGGGCATGGGTTTGTGTTTGTCCTTAGGATAATTTAGATTAAGTAGTGTGTAAGCTTAGGGACTGATGACCTTAGCAGTTAAGTCCCATAAGATTTCACACACACTTTTTGTCTCGTGGTCTCCTATTGTTAACTGCTCAAATGGTTCAAATTGCTCTGAACATTATGGAACTTAACTTCTGAGGTCGTCGGTCCCCTAGCACTTAGAACAACTTAAACCTAACTAACCTAAGGACATCACACACACCCGTGCCCGAGGCAGGATTCGAACCTGCGACCGTAGCAGCGGTTACGGACTGAAGCACCTAGAACGGCTCGGCCACAGCGGCCGGCTGGTTAACTGCAAAGTAGAGTACAACAAAAGCCTGTTCTATTGTATCACAAGTAAATAAGTCTAAGGTCCCGAACTGCATCGCTACCAGTGAATGACCTACTCATTCTTTACTAAATAAAGTTTGCAAATAA
The DNA here is from genome assembly GCF_023864345.2 of Schistocerca serialis cubense. Taxonomy (NCBI): domain Eukaryota; kingdom Metazoa; phylum Arthropoda; class Insecta; order Orthoptera; family Acrididae; genus Schistocerca; species Schistocerca serialis. The sequence goes on along the minus strand of NC_064646.1, from coordinate 488,707,576 downwards.
AAAAAGAAGGGACAAAACACAAAATTAGAACTGCTTTTGCTTGGTTACAGCGACAACAGTAATTTCATAACCCGTATGTTTACAACAGATCACATTTACAAAAGTTGTTTGAAAACAGAGTAACCTAGCGGAGTGATTTGGAGCACCGCGCCCTACTGGCAAGGGTGGGATCGACGAAGCCAATCGCTGCACGTGAGGTGAGGTACGTCGTCTGGCGACGTTACACGTTCAACATTTGTGATCCGCTTTTGGGGTATTTCCCGACATTTGTGTCCTCACGTGTCTTATGGTAAATTACTTGTCTCAGCGTGATCTACGTCGTTTCCGGGTTTTTTAAACGTCAGTAAGGATCACCCCGTATACGTCTTGACGGCATTTCATGATCTCTGCGTTCCTCTTGGGGAATCATGCTAAGCGCTGTGTGCAATGAGTAAGGGGCACAGCGGCCACTACGAAGTAGTGTGCGACAAGCTGGGAATATGGGCTGGGTGGGAAGCGTGTTCGGATAGCTGAAGTGTTAAAGTGACCGCGTAAAGTGGGAAATCCGGGTTCGAGCGCCGAACGGCACAAACTATCACTTGTCGCCGTTGAATTGTTTCAGTGCCCTCGCGCGGCTGACGCCGGTAATTCTCCTCCAGTATGTGCCTGTAAGGGTTAAATTTAGATCGAGCTGGATACGTAATAAGTTTTTGCATATCGTGTTCAAAAGCGTTTTCTTCTTTCATTACTCCGACACGAAATGTTAACTCACTAATGTTAACGACAGCCGATGGCACGAGAGGCCGAGACATCGTACCAAAACTCTATCTCGGCACGCTTGCGCTGTACCTTACGTGGCTTTTGTAGGCCGATGTGAGACTGTTTGTCCCCCACCTTCATAGACCACGAGTATCTGATATCAAACCGTTAAGGCTTTCACACACTGCTTGCTTTTTTTATCCAGTCACTGGTTCGAAACACGCCGAGCGAAGTCCACTCTCGCTCTGGGCGCTGGCCATAATACGGTATTTTGCTGACTGGTGTAGAAGATTTCGTAAGCGTGCCCACCTTTCAGTAGATACCATTTCATTCACTGCATTCTGCCGATAAAGTTGTGTTTCCAGGTTCTGTTACCTTGGCAGTAATAGTGCGACACTGAAAATTGTGCAGAAAGAGCCATGTATTAAAGGAGCTGTTTCAGCCCCGCTACACTACAGACGCACAGAATTGGTGCGCTCTTTCTAGAGCTCTGGCGTTCACTCCGGATGTAGCCCGCTGAATAACATTAGCCAGTTGCTATGTTCTTTTGTCGCGCAGCTGACAAATACCGTTTAGTGATGGTAGTCTCAGTTTAAAAATAATTATTTACGTGCCTCAAGCCGACGCCGTTGCCTCTTTAGAGACACACTGAGGAGTCCTTGTGCACGCGGAAAAACTGTATATACAGGTACTATATCCCGCAACGTTTAATGTCGAAAGCACATTCGATGATCATTCGTACGTTAACCTCGTATCATGGCATACTGTAACCCATTCTGTTATTGAATAAAGCTGTTTACACCTTTATGTATGGATGTTCGACCTGGGCTTTCCAACCCTGTCCCTCGTCCTTGAACCCCTGTCTGTCTATCGAAGCGTCCAGGAGCAAAGCAATTCTCGATACCTGACCCGATTGCAGGTATAAGGGATTTTGGAAATCACAACAGGCACACATTTTCAGGAGAACTGTTAAGTATTTGTTCGTTTGCTTGTGGATCACTGCAGATATAATATTTGTTGAGCTACTAAAAATTGGAAAACGACCAAATAACATTGGAAATTCAATAAATGTTCACTCAAGAGCATTTCTTTTCATCATCGTACCTTTCAAATGTAATATGTATCAGATATGAGTAATATTGAAAAAACTATAAATATTAAAAAAAGAAAGGCATGGCCGGGACTCGATCCCTCGATCCACCAGATGCAGAGCCTGGACGCTAACATCGTTGCCGCCGCCAGCTCCTCACGCGTAAAACTTCTCTTGCGATTTTCTCGAAATCGTCTAACTGGGACTGGTTACTACTTGCACATTATGTCGTCCTAATGAACTACTAAAAATGCACAAAGTCTAAAGTAAACCTGTGATCCGAACGTATTGGCCTCCTCTTGTCAGTAATAAAGACAACGTTTCGTTTACTTGAGGTAAAGTCAAGGAACGACCAAAGAACGGCCTTCCAACTGACAAACTGGTCTCTGCCTTTCACATCTGAATTGGAACGCCTCGTTAGCGTTACTACACAAATAAAACAGAAAAACGAAAGGAGAAAAAAAATCTGCGTCGTTTCGTAACCCAAGAATGCAACTGAAAGTGGCGTTCACAGTGCGTTCTCGTACAGAAGCTGTTCCCAATCGCAGCACATGCATGCTGCCTTAAATATTCCCTGCTGGGGGTGGTTCCTTCAGCTACGACGTACACGAATTTCTCCCTCACTATTCTGGATGTCTAAGGACCTGTGCAGTAGCCTACGTTCTTACGTTGTGAAACCTTCGCTGATGAAGGAAATCACTAAGGCCATTGTCCACTGCGAAAATTAACGCCTCCCGGTGGCTTTGCACTAACGTGACGCGGTAATCTGTACTACTATGCAAAAACAAGTCGTCACCAAAAACCACGAAAAGTACTTCACATTTTTACATGATACTCTGATGAACGTCTGGACCAGCACAGGGTGTTTACGTTTACAATATTTATGATATATAAATACAAACAATTACGTAACATAGATAGAAGAAATGACCGTGACCGACTTACCACGATCTTCTACATGATAGGCCGGCTGGGGTGGCCGAGCGGTTCTAGGCGCTACAGTCTGGAACCGCGGGACCGCTACGGTCGCAGGTTCGAATCCAGCCTTGGGCATGAATGTGTCCTTAGTTAGGTTTAAGTAGTTCTAAGTTCTAGGGGACTGATGACCTTAGACGTTAAGTCCTGTAGTGCTCTGAGCCTGTTAAACCATTTCTACACGATACACAAATAACCATTCGTACGAACATATGCCATAAATTTACGGGATAATTACAGGTTTTCTTTTAAACTGCGAAAAAGATAATGCTGTGGTATGAAAGCGTGCGGTTTCGTTTTATTTCATGCAGTCAGTGTCAAGTATGACAGTAAAGCATGTACGCCATTAGACAATTTGCTTCTCATATATACCAGATCTCTCTCATAAGAGTCGTCGGGCCCAACTTCTCTGTTTCGGCATATATTTGAAATTTTGTTTTTGCCCTGTGTGGCTGGAGTCACCTCAAAATAAAAAAAATTGTTCTTCACGTTTTTCATGCGACGTCCATTGTCGACAGAAAGCACCGGTTTGTTTCTCATTACAAACATTGTGATTTTTAAAGAGAAATTTAAGGTGCCGATTTGATTGAGCGGTCCCAAATTAGTCCAGTGCGGTATTCAGCTTAGAGATACGCAATTAAGAGGGAAAGTTAAACGAGAAGAGTAAGGAGAACTCCAATACCGGCTGAGTAGCGCTGCGGCCTGGCGGTAGCGCGGGCCGGTATTGGCAATAGTACCGGTTATTCTTGCTGTTTTACTGTTCCTTTTAATACAAATCGATAAATGAAATATCGCGCTAGACTTATTTTGGGCCGCACAATCAAACGGCATCTAAAATTTCTCTTTAAAAATCACAATGTTTATAATGGGAAACAAACTGGTGCTGTCTGTCGACAATGGGCGTTGCGTGTAAGACATTATGAGCAGCGTTTGTTTGAGCTGACTTCAGCTACACACGGCAAAAACAAAATTAAAAATATTTGCCTTAACGTGACGACTCTTAGGAAACACACCCTGCATATTCTCTCTCCTTATGTATGTAAGAGAATAGAAGCTTTCGAAATGTCATGCTACAGTCGAATGCTGAAGATTAGATGGGTAGGTCATGTAACTAATGAGGAGGTACTGAATAGAATTGGGGAGAAGAGGAATTTGTGGCAGAACTTGACTAGAAGAAGTGATCGGTTAGTAGGGCATGTTCTGAGGCATCAAGGGATCACCAATATCGGAGGGCAGCGTGAAGGGTAAAAATCGTAGAGGGAGAGCAAGAGATAATACACTAAGCAGATTCAGAAGCATGTAGGTTGCAGTAGGTACTTGGAGATGAAGAAGCTTGCACAGGATAGAGTGGCATGGAGAGCTGCATCAAATCAGTCTCTGAACTGAAGACCACAACAAGAACAACATGTATGTTTTTAAACAAAAAGTGTATAGACAAGAATATGTGGTTTTGTTTCTCTTCTTTGTCGTCAATTTTATAACAAACACAAAAGCGTATTTATAGTTTATCGGCTCATCTACATCTACAGCTACGTGATTACTCTGCTATTCACAATAAAGTGCCTGGCAGAGCGTTCAATGAACCACCTTCAAGTCGTCTCTGTACCGTTCCACTCTCGAACGGCACACGGAAAAAACGAGAGCTTAAATTTTTCCGTGCGAGCCCTGATTTCTCTTATTTTATCGTGATGATCATTTCTCCCTATGTAGGTGGGCGGCAACAGAACGTTTTCGCAATCGGAGGAGAAAACTGGTGATTGAAATTTCATGAGAAGATCCCGTCGCAACGAAAAACGCCTTTGTTTTAATGATTGCCACTCCAATTCACGGATCGTGTCTGTGAAACTATCTCCCCTATTTCACGATAATACAAAACGAGCTGCCCTTCTTTGTACTCTTTCGATGTCATCCGTCAGTCCCACCTGATGCGGATCCCACACCGTACAGCAATAATACAGAAGAGGGCGGACAAGCGTGGTGTAATCAGTCTCTTTGGTAGACCTGTTGCACCTTCTGAAACGTCCCCTTTGAACAATTATATAAGACTGTGCTTATACTGACACACAATATTTTTGAGCGCAAAGCAATCTGACTTTCAATAATCCCTACAAAAGAGTGGCCCTGACTAACATTAACCTATACCTTTCACAAATCACTTACCTCACAAAAATCTTCATTACTCGAACCACTGCAATATAGCGAGCGCCACTACTGGCAGCTAAATAAAAGATCCAAACTACGGAAGGCACTAACTACTGATAGGCATAGTCAGCAAATGAAAGATTTTAATAGAGAACAAAAAATGTATTTACCTTAATAGTGTTGAAAAATCATAATGTACATAGCAGTTCATGACATCCAGTCTCACAAATTTCAAAACTCCGCCATTTCTCTCCCCACATCCAGCACTGCTGGCGGCTCACCTCCAACTGCGCAACGCTACGCGCTGTTCACATCCAGCTGCCGCTGCCCAACACTACAATGGCAGACAACAATGCAAACTAGCCACAGACTGCACACAGCACATCCAGCGATTTTCATACAGAGCGCTACGTAACGTTGCCAATAAAAAAACATAAACAGCCTACTTACATAGCCCCCATGCTCCCCACAAAAGAATTTTACAAATTGTTTTGGGCAGTGGCCAATAATGATTTGATAAAATTTTTCATAATTACAATAACAAAGAAATCAAAGGCACACACTTATTGATACAATGTTGGTCAAAAGCTAAAATTTTCTCACAGTCCATAAAGAAAGTCCTGATCATTCATCACAGTAACATTGCAGGGTTTTTCTCAAAGTCTGAGCAGTAAAAGAAAATGCACACAGAAGTAGTGGATTTCCATGCAATCTTGAAGAAGTAGTGTTGTCCTTCCAATGGAAAGACAGTGCTGACTCTTGACATGCAGACAGGTATTGGTCCACAACAGAGCAAACCCACTGCAGAGTCAGTCGAACTTTTGAAGAATATTGGTAGGTAGGTCGTCACAGAGCAGACCCACTGTATTCCTGGTAGAGATTACGGTGTTGGTGGGCCACCAAAGGTGCAGACCCACTGCAGTCCTTGTAGAAATAATGGTATTGATGGATCATCAAAGGTGTAGACCCACTGTAGTCCTTGTAGAGATGGCCAGCAGCCATCTGCTGCGACTGTGCAGGTGCACAATCACCATCGAAGAGTCTTGAAGACAATATAGCAAGTCCATAACCACCACTTGTGCACTCACAAATTTTTGGAATTGTCCTTAGAACCAGCAATGCTGTTATCCAGTCTCTTGCTGAATTATTAACACACGTGCAAACATTAACAGTCCCTACTTCTCACATATTGTCCATATACTATGACCAATAGAAACGTGTGCAGTGAAATGTAACTTACAAGTTACTTAATTTGATGAACTGGTGTCAATTACAATTTTATAACATAAGAATACAATTACAAAGGTACAAAATACATCATTAAGGAACATAACAATACAGATAACATTTGTAGTAGTACAGGCTTTACAAAAAAATAGAAATAAACAGATACATCAGTGTTACAGGAATTATGACATGAGTACTTACATAAAAGATCAGAATAACTTTCGAAACACCAACTTCACACATGAACAATAAAACAGAACAGAATAAATAATGTCTAAACATCTTTACAAAGAAAATAACATATTATCAGAAAAATTTTACAACATAAATCTTATTAGCTAAACACATAAAGACAGGAAAAAGACAAATACACAAGAGTACACAAACACATAGTGGGTTTACACAAGGAAAGAACAGGGTTTGTTTTACTGCAGTATTTTGCAGACAAAACTTTCTTTACTTCTTGGAGATCTCCCTTCGTTCTTCATTATTTCCGAAAAGTCCTATCCAAACATGCTTTCTGTATTTTGTTCACATCCTCTTTCAAAAATAGTTTTTCTCCACTGTACAGTACTTTTATTTGCCAAACCATTTTCTTATAGCTCCTCAATGCATTTCTTCCAATTCATTATAGTTTGTTTCTTATATAGTCTACTCCCTCTTAAGCTAACTTAAATCTTCTGAGCTCAGATGCTACACTAAGGAACGAGGCAATGCAGCAGCACAAAACAATTAACACAAACAGCAATGATAAAAAATACAAATGGCAAAGCAAGCAGCATAAATTAGCAAAGCAAATGCAATATTACAACTAATATAAGGCAATGCGCAGCAAACAAGAAAAATAAATTCGTAGTAAAACTGGCTTAACAGAGTAATACTAAGTCAAATTCAGTAACACTATGCCTGGCAAACAGCAGCAGCAAATGAAATAACTTATACCTAAATATGACAAAGCTCAAGTAGAAAAAATATTACACTAAAAATGGCCATGTCTAATACCTATGTCACATCTCAACACTAGAGTGATGCATCACAAAAACTTACTCTGCAAGAAAGTTACCAAGTCTTTAAAAAAATTATTTATGCAATTCCTGTGAAGGGAAATGTCTATTTGTGCTCTCTTTTCTAAGAAAGTATATGAGAAACGTATTCTTTACTGGGTCTGTAGACAGAAAATAGTGATATTAGTACATCTATTAAATTTTATAATAACCAATGCTGCAGTGCAGCTAGAAACTAGATATTAAAGAAAATGAGCAAATATGTACAAAGGAAGGCATGAAACATCATTCATTAGCCATATGGCATTTCATAAGGTAGTAAAAAAAATCTCTCAACTAGAAAGACAGTAGTCATAATCAGGTGTATAGACATAAAATATTTCTTGTCATTTCATTAGACATTTCAGTAAATATCATAAATTAAGAGCTCCACAATGTTATCATATGTTTTCAAGTTTGAGCGTGTCGTATTTGCGATGCTTTCTACAAAGGAATGTCAATAGCGAGGATAATGGCCCCCTTTTTTTTTACCTGTGCCTCTGAAAAGGCACACACTAATGGCTTTTTCTCCTGGCGTCTGACACAGCTGGCCTCTCAAGACGCATTACGTCAAGGTCACTTGGCTTTCTTACCGAAATATTTATGACACCAGTTTGCAATACAGTGACAGTCTCATATAAAAAATTTTACAGGTCTACAATTTGCGTTACAAATCTGTAGAAACAAAATCCTGTAAATATAACAGTGTCCAAAAAATTTTCGTCGGCATTGTGGTACATTCATGCATTTACACACATTTCATAACTCTTAAAGTACAATTCTTGGTTTCCAACATCCTTTTCCACAAATCAGAGTCCCTAACCACTACTCATTATTCATATACGTATTCGTTGACACTTCTTCAATATTTCATCATAATAAATATGTAGCATAATCAAATTCCTCATATACGGTAGCACCATCTTATTGATCATAAACATACCTCAACAGCATAATACACATCGTCGTCATAAAAATAACATCATAACACCTCAGTCAAATCTCAAAAACGTCGTAGCTTTCTGCAATAATGTCAAAACCTAAAAAAATTCTCTGCTCAGTTCAATAGTGTCATCTACCTCAAATGTACTTTAAAATCATGTTCCCTTACCAAATACATCATTCAAAGCTCTCATAGTATCACAACGGTTCCAAAAAAATATGAACAGTTCACAAAGTACAGACAAAATACAATTTCATAAGTGTGAAGTTGCCCAACTGTGTAATTGCGTAAACATGTGTCACTGATGTAGTAAAAAAAATGTTTATCTCTCAGTTAAATGATCAGATAGCTGTGTAATTTGTGTGTTAGAGAAATATGGTACCGATGTGTAAAGTTGTATAAGCAAATACCATATTAGCTAGGGCTCCTTGTGCTTGCCAAACAAATGGTACACAAAGTAAGCGTGTACCCCCCCTAAGGATTAATGTAATTATACCCTCAGGTGTTACAGATTACATCAGTGGAATGAAATGTATCACGGAAAACCTTTGTATCATTGTACTTCAAATATCTTTAAAAATAAATGATTTAAGTGCAAAATTAATCGCTCAAATACGTATCCTGTAGCGCTAAATGTGCGTCTTGTTGCAACATAATCTCTGTGGAAGCTAAGTTCTGCAGAAGTCAATGTACTTACCTCATGATAAACAAAAGTGAAATGCTTTGCATATAGATACCTTACTTATTACGTTTATTGCTGTGATGAAGAAAGTACTGTGCTGCAACGTATTGTTGTGCTATGGAAAAGGCTGTCTCATTGTAGCTATACCACAAAAGTTACTACTAAAACATGTTTTACTTTCCAGAAGAATTCAGAAAAACTGTGCAGATATAAAACAGATAAACCGCAAAAGCAACATTGTAAATTGTCACTCATTAGTAGTGTCGTGATAAAATCGTGTAGCTGTCACATAAACTAACTTCTGTGTCATCTGGTATCTCTCAGAAAGTACTTTAAATCCAGAATGTATTTTCAAGTAAACCAAAATGTTGTATTAAAATCTCATTAGCAGCACTGGTAAATGTTCTAAGTATGTGAGCCTTATAGTCGTTATGTAATCGTGCAATTAACAAGCAAGAATGTACTCACACAATAACACTGTGTCGTCTGTTCACAATAACAATGCATTCGTAATTTCTGTTTAAATAAGTTCTCTTGGTTCTTGACTGGATATTCAAACATTGTTGCATATTAACAGATTCTAAGTCTGACAAAGCATACTAGTAATGTAAAGTGAAGAGTTATATGGCAAAGACAAAGATAAAAAGCAGATTATCTTTCAATAAACGGTTTTACATGTGAAATGTGGTGTAAACCTTTACTCTTCCTAGTACACAGAGTTTCAACTTCAACGCAATTATCATGTAGTATATGGTACATCGGTAAAAAATGCTAAAATTTTTCTCAAGGTTAGCGTCTATGTAATTTTTCCCTGAGCCAGCCGGTGCACGTGGCTGCCTGCAGTGCACATCATTGTCTGTTACCTTTGTTGTTGCGCATCGTTACTGGAATTAGGAGACCTAACTTCTACAAATTCGCCTTGCCGAGAGGGCCCAGCCTTGTTAGAATCTCGCCAGTTCTGATGAAATTCACGTCTGTCGTTATGATTATATCGTCTGTCGTCATGTCGGTAGTTCCTGTAGTTTCTTTTTTGTCGGTCACGTGGTGGAGAACTTCTCCCTGAATCGTAACTGCGCGCTGGTCCGTTGCGTCTGAAGTTATTCTGTCTCCCTTGATAATAATTATTTTGGTTCCCATTTTGTCTGTTTCTATGGTTATCTCTGTCACATTCATTACTACGAAAATGCGATCTTTCTCTGTAACTATTATTACTCTGCCAGTGGTTGTCATATGGGTGGTGTCTGTTTTGGTCACGATTTACGTTGTAAGAATAGCCTTGTCGTGTCCAATTATTATTTCTGTCGTCGCGGAATTGTGACGGATGTGACCTGTAATTGTTGTGATCCTGTTTTCGCGTTCCGCGATTGTCAGTGTCAATTTCCAGTTCTTGTAAGAGTCCCTGAAAAGCTTCAATGTCGTCTTTGCAACGTCCTGCCAAAATAATATGTCGTAAATGTTCAGGTAATTTGATTAAGCAAATGCGGATGAGTTCTGAGGGGCTGTATGGGTTTGAAAGATACTGATTCTTATGCAACATGTCTTCAAAATATTTCATAAGACTGGAAAATTGAGATTGTTCGAAACGTTTCATCATTATGATGCTATGTTTTACTCGGTCTTGTGTAGCTTGAGACCAATATGCTGAGAGGAAGGCATGATAAAATTCTCCTTCACTGTGACAATCGTGAATGACCGATCGCATTCTTACAGCTGGTTCATTCTCTAAGTACCCACACATAAATTCTAACCTGTGCTCCAATGACCAGTTGGGAGGAAAACAATGAGAGAATTGATGGAGCCACGCTTGTGGATGAATGTCGTTGCCAGAATTCTTAAATGTTTTGAATTTACATGTAGTAGTGAACAGCTTATAGTCAAAATCATCATGTCGGCGAGTCACATGTCGGGCATTGTTACGTCGTTTCGGCGGTTCCATCTCAAAACTCGGTGTGCCTTGCCAATTTCTTTCATAATTTCCGAAGTGTCCTGTGTTATTATTTTGTGGTTGTTCCGTATTTCTCAGTCCCTCTTCCCATGTTGGAGCGCGAGTGTCCTCTGAAATATGTAATTTTTGTTTTACTTGTGCCAACTGATCTTGTACTTCCCGGATTTCTCTTTTGTGTTGCGTATTAATTTGATTCTGATTTTGTTTTAATTTCTTAATTTGTTCATACTCTTCTGTGTCAGTGATGGCTACAGGTCTTGTGTCATTCAGATCATCATCTACCTTTGTAGATAAG